>NC_086180.1:12798588-13414213 GCF_023053635.1 Elgaria multicarinata webbii
GTGAATGGGGTGCCCGGTTTTCATAAATTCCCCAAAAATCAGGGGATGATGGGATTGCCTTGAGTCTTGGCATGCGTGTGTATACCTCCATGAGGTGTCATGGTGCCAAACTTGAGGTTTCTAACTTTAACAGAAAAAAAGTTGTATACTTTTTTAGCTTAATGCAAGCCTATGGGGGGGGGAAACGGAGCTCCGATCTGGATCCGGAGCTCCGAGCGGAGCGGAGTGGACATAGGCGGAGCGGGGGTGGGGCGGAGCGGCCCGATCCGCAAATCGCGGATCTGGAAGTGAAGCGGAGCGGGGGGTCCGTGCACACCCCTAATGGCAACCCTAATTAACAACAAATGTTGAAGTCAAATATGACTGTGTTGCCCCATCTTTAACCCTTGGCACATTACATTCTTAGGCAAGATGAAATCTCTCCCTGCCTCTATCAACTGTATGTAAAATATTCAATAAATGTGGAATACTTTAGTGGATATTAAGCACCAAATTATGCAGAGGTGGAGAATCTTTCAAATTAAGTTTGAATCTACTTCAGAGAATATAGGCCAAAGCCTGTGTGGCAGTTACTCCATCCAATTGTTGTCACAACTTAATCACTGTTTCCTAGCAACCAAAGGCTTTCTAGTGCATGGGTGAATGAATAGCTGACTTTAACTGGTTGATGGAAGCTGGAAACACATAACACTGCAGTTCTTTCTTCCTTAGCAGAAGGAGCAGCTGAGGCACTCACTCATCAATGCCCTTGCAACATGAGCTCTATCCCATGGTGAGAAAATAAGAGTTAGTTTAGTGACCATATGGAAAGGAGGACAGGGCTCCTGTATAACAGTTGTAGAGAAAAGGGAATTTCAGCAGGTGTTATTTGTATGCACGCAAATGACACCTGCTGAAATTCCCTTTTCTAGACAACTGTTAAAGATATAGGTGCCCTGTCCTCCTTCCATATGGTCACCTTAGTTTAGTGTACATGCAAGAGATGATAGAGGGATGGTTGTTTGTGAGAAGGATTCTAATCTACAATTGTGACTGCAAGCAAGACATTTATTTATTTATTTAAGCATTTTTATGCCGCCATTCAGCCAAAAAAGGCTCTCACAGCGGCTTACAAAAGTATTTCTTGACAGTCCCTGCCCACAGGCTTACAATCTAAAAGACATGGTGTTTTGTAGTTATTTCAGTTAGGGGATTCTTCTTTCAGAGGTATTCAGACATCGTGGGGATATTGGTTCTGCTAGCTGGAAAACCTCTGTTTTGCTATTTTAACAAGGATGGCCATGTGTCCTAATTTGTAGAGGGTTGTCCAGTTCAAGAAACACACTGGGTCTGTTCAGACACACTAAGCCATGGTTAGGCCGCTAACCCTTTTGCAGCAAATGGTTAGTGAGCATGTTTAAGCCGTGGTTATGTAGCCACCATGCTAAGTTATGGTTCACATGACATGCTAAGTCATGGTTCACACAATATCCTAAGCCATAACATTTAGCTCAAAATGCTTAACCACTGTGGCTTAGTGTGTGGTCTGAACAGGGTCATTAACAAAGTCAAACAGTAGCCTTGAAGTTGCCCATCAACCTGGATAGCAGACAAATAAGCCATGTAGGTCACAGTTCTCATTTTGGAGAGAGATATTGTATTTATTTTTAAATTTCCACCTATACCTACAACACCAGAAATGTGACTTTGAAAAGTATTATCACTGCTCAGATTTTTGTGGCTGTGTGTTTTGGGATGGCAAGGAAAATGTTTTTGAATACATGCAGCACTTGAAGGGTACAGGCAATTGAAATGTCTTAGGTAGATATCTTTTTCTGTAACGTAGCTGTGATGTCATAAAGTGGGACTTTATATCCCTAGTATAACCATGTCAGTCAAAATCATAATCTTATAGAGATTTTGTGCTTTGATTTAGCCAGCCATGTAGGTTTTCAAAAATAGCTTTCTTAAGTTGTTCATTCTCTTTTACAGGAATTTTTTTTACCCTTAAAAGAAATCAGTAGGTTCGGCTTTTCTTCAGGAAGAGGGTTGAATTACAAACTTGAAGCACATCCATATATTTTGTGGCTGGTAGATGTTTCCTTAATGGGATCTAATGACTAAGGAAAAATTAGAGATTTCTCTGAAATGTTCTGACTAAAGAGAGCCACCAGTTTGGGGAAGCTGAAAGGAGGGGCAGAGGTGGGGGGGGCATGAGAGAGAGAATGGGGGGATAACAATAGAAGCAGTCTGGGGACAGACACACACACACACACACACGGAGGCAGAGAATTAGCTGAAGGCTTAAACCATCTTAGGTGCTGGGTGTTTCTCCCTCTGGATCTGATATGAGTCATCCCACTCAGAGTGCTGTGCTGCTTGCCTCTAGCTATACCCAACTTGTATATTTGTAAATAACCCAAGGGTTTCTCTACATTTTTTTTAAAAAAATGTGTTGCCATACTGTGGCTTTCTGTATCAGCTTTTTTTTCTTGGATGTGATCGGCGCCGTTAAAAGGGCAACCATGTGGTTTGAAATTGAATGCTTCCTCTGTCTGCTTGCTCCATGTGCTCAATTCACTTTAATGAGACAGCGCCATCTGGTGGCATAATTATAGTGCAATGCTGAGATTACACAATCGGAGATGGTGCGATTTTCTAGATATTCCCATATTATCTCTGGGTGGTGGGGTGGTTTGACGTGCAATTTCCAGAGGGTAGTATGGGAGGGGCCCTGGATGCTGACAACATTGTGAAATGAACCCACAAATGTCCATGAGCGGTGAATCCCGAGCGTGCTATAAATCGCTCATTTAGAGAAGCTCCAAATATCACAGAAATGTTATACGTCTCTACAGTGATATCTCCTTCCAAACAGAAACCAAACTCAGGTTTCCCTTGGAACTTCACAATGCCAGGGATACACGGGGAGCTCAGAAACATTTTGATGAAATAGACCCGGGCCACGGGCCACTAGCTAAAGGAGATTGGAGATTCTAAAGGGAATTTATTAGTTTTCCTTTTGCTTTTTGCGCTTGTTGTTAATACCAATCATTTAAGCATGCAGTAAGTGGTGTGTTATGTATTTTAGTCCCATGAATGCTGACTGAGGGTAGGAAACAAAATAAGAGCAGAACTCTCCTGATAAATCTGTTCAGAAAGGTGGTCGATATTCTTCATGAGGCATTTATCATGATTTCTTACTCACAGTACTTTGTGGGTGCTTTAGATTATATTGTCATCCTCCAGGGCCTCTCCTGTGCTTTCCAAGCATTTTCATTGTTATTATTTTTTAAAGCAGGGAAAATCTAGTATTTGGGGGAATGGTGGAATGAACTGTTAGTGTAGTTGTGCAATTCCACTGTAACACAGCGCCACCTAGAGGTTATACAGCCAAACATATAGAGGGCTTTTCTACCCAAGGCTGTTAATTGTCGGTTAATATGCTGTAATTACTTTTGGTTTCATCACAGAATTGAGATCTGAGCACTACACAAGGAGTGTTTCCTTTCTTGCTTTTCCATTGTGGCACTGTGGTATAGCAGAATAGCACAAATACTCGAAGAGTATTTCTTTCCTTTCACAGTTAAATGCAGCATTTTCTCTGCTCTAAAAAACTTGACAAAAGTACTGGATAGACACAGAAGCTGGAGGGTCATGATGTTGTGTAAAGGACCCATAAACAACTGTGAATAGGGAATGACTAGTGCACAATAAATTCCTTGTGAAGAAAAGCCCAGAAAGACAGAGAAGGAAAAATCCCAGAACAAAACACGTGGAGGATCCAACCATAATCCCATAAAGAATCCAGAGCCAGAAGCCACGGTAAAGTGGTGGGTTAAAAGCCTCATTTAGAAAAGTTTATAGCTATTGCAGCTGAGATTCAATTGCTTCAAGCACTGACTATAACTCTTTATTTCCAGGTATAAGGAGAAATTACCTTCCAAATGCTTTCAAGAACGCATCACTAGCAAAGAGAGGTTCTCTGATGCCCTTAATGGCCAGCGATGGAGATTTCTGAAAAGTGGCCTGGATGATTTCAGAAATGGATGTCCTCATCCTTCTGACAACATAATTATCCATGGGAAAAGGGGCCCTATACCAATAATTCTGCATTACAAAAAACAGGATTCTTCTCAGATTGTACCATATAAAGTCAAAGAGCTGGGGATCAAAAACGAAGACATTTACTCTAAGCTCACTGCAGCACAGAAAGCCAGGAAAGATTTCATCACGCAGGCTGAACGCTGCCTGATCGAACACCCACTAGCGCTTTATCCCCATTTGGAGGAGAGTGTGCCCCCAGAGGTAAAAATAACCCCCGATTTGCTATCAAACTACATTCAGAGCATCATCACACGGGGAAATTGCGTTTGCTTACTGTCGCTTCTCCACCCACACATTTGTCCCTCATTACTTCCTCTTTTGAAAGTGGGCCATTTTGATCCTGCTGCTTCTCCTGTACACAGCAGGAAGTAGCGGTAACTTCCATCTTTAAAAATAAATCGTACTTGCTGGAGTGTTTTTTTTTGTTGTGCAAAGAAGGCTAGAAGGGGCGGGAGGCACACGAGACGCAGATGATGTCATGAGAGGGACCCATGAAAATCCATGAGTGCCCAGTAACGAGTATGCAATAAAACACTCGTCTGATGGAGCTCAAAGTCGTACTTACAAGTCAGAGATTCAGGAGTCTGACTTTGAATTTTCCATCATCACTATTTGACCAGAGTATGGCTAAGAAAAGCAGGTGTATATTTTAATACTTTACATTAATGCAGCTCATAATCATAGAATTCAAAAGAGTAAGTTACTTCATACTGTAATACTTTAAGGGCTTTACTTTCTTCCGTGTAAATTATGACCCTGATACATTCTGCAAAGTTTGCATGCAATACTTTATCTGAGTGTGTTCAACTATAAAGGCAAACTTAGCAACCGTGGAGGCAATGATGAAGCCCAGTAAGACCGGCAGGGGCTTTTATGAATTGGCTGCATACCCCAGAATCCACCCAAATCTTTTACAGCTCTTAGTGTGGCAAAAACATTAATGCTAAAAAGGGTTCCCCAACAGAAGGTAGAAAAATGTAATGCTATTGAGTTAGAAGGTACCCCCTATAAGATGTATTTAATGTTAGAATGTAGCCCCTATAAGATATATTTAATGTATTTTTCTTTTGTTAACATGCAGTTTATTTTATTTGTGTATTTAATTTTGGTTCAATAATAATAATAATAATAATAATAATAATAATAATAATAATGATAATAATGATGATAATAATAATATTTATTTATTTGTTACCCACCTCTCCCTCTGGATTGAGGCAGGGTACAACACAAATGCAAACCCCACAAATGTAAACTGCACTGAAAGCGCTGCTGAAGATTTGCTGAGGTATATAAATATTTTAAATGAATGAATTAATGAATAAGAAGTCAGAAAAAAGAGATTTTTTGCAAGGACCAGCTGTTCAAAATCATGTTTCAGATGCATGAAGCTATTGACATTAAATATATACAACATAATATGTATACGTGATTGGAAAGCAAAGTGCAGATTACTTCTGATCTTCAGTATATTGTCCAATATTTTGCATGAAATGTGAGGTTGTTCAGTTAGGTGGAAACTTATTAGCAAAGTATCCCAGACCTTGTGCCTTCCCTTTACCCCCAGCTTTTTGATGATATAATTAATCTCCTGGACCCTGAGATGCATCTGAGTAGAGCCACGCCTGAGGACAGCAAGACAGACGTGAATGTCTCTTTTCAGTACCAGCTGCATCTGGAAACACCACCAGACACAAGCTACAGCTCAACTGTCCCGTGAGTACTGGAATAGGTGAAATGTAATGCAAAGGGTAATCTCCGGTTGGGTCTGGATGACTTTGAAGGATTCTGTGCTGCCGTCTACTCCTCAGTTTAAAAAAAACCACCTCACACAAACTGCAACATGTCTGGAAGCCGTTTGCCCAGAACTCCAGCAGCAGCCATTTATTTATTTATTATTTATTTATTACACTTATATACTGCTCCCATAGCCAGGGCTCTCTGGGCGGTTTACAGAAATTCTAAAATTGAGATAAAAACAAGTATACAATATTTAAAACTCTAAAACACAGAACACACACACATAAAGCATTAAAAACCGTTAAAAAACTAAACATGTGGGTGATTAAGATGTGCCGCCATATGCCTGGGCAAAGAGGAAAGTCTTAACCTGGCGCCAGAAAGATAGCAGCGTTGGTGCTAGGCGAGCCTCGTCAGGGAGATCATTCCATAGTCTGGGGGCCACCACCGAAAAGGCCCTATCCCTCGTTGCCACACTCCGAGCCTCTCTCGGAGTAGGCACCCAGAGGAGGACCTTAGATGTTGAACGTAGTGACCGGGTATATTCACGTCGGGAGAGGCATTCCGTCAGGTATTGTGGTCCCAAGCTGTGTAAGGCTTTATAGGTCAAAACCAGCACCTTGAATTGGGCTCGGAAACATACAGGCAGCCAGTGCAAGCGGACCAGAGCAGGTGTTATATGGTCAAACCTTCTGGTTCCCGAAACCAATCTGGCTGCTGCATTTTGCACGAGCTGCAGCTTCCGAACCGTCTTCAAAGGCAGCCCTATGTAGAGCGCATTGCAGTAATCTAACTTGGAGGTTACCAGAGCATGGACAACTGAAGCCAGGTTATCCCTGTCTAGATAGGGGCGTAGCTGGGCCACCAACCGGAGTTTGTAGAAGGCACTCCGTGCCACTGAGGTCACCTGAGCCTAAAGTGACAATGAGCCATGAGCCATGTCAGCAAAGATGTTCTCTAAGGCATTTATTTGCTACCTTGATCTGTTTTGAGATCTGGCAGCGGCAGCTGAGATTGTCAAGATGGTGGATTCCATGTTAGATTACAGATTCCATACTTTCATGGCAATCCCATAGGCAAGTGAAAGAGTGCACATCCCTGCCTAATTCCTGTAACAAGTGAGATATGAAGCAGAGGTAAATGGAACAAATCTAGGGTGACCATACAGAAAGGAGGACAGGGCTCCTGTATCTTTAACAGTTGTATAGAAAAGGGAATTTCAGCAGGTGTCCTTTGTATGCATGCAGCACCTGGTGAAATTCCCTCTTCATCACAACAGTTAAAGCTGCAGGAGCCCTGTCCTCTTTTGTATCTGGTCACTCTAGAGTGAGGGAATTTCATCAGGTGCTCCATGCATACAAATGACACCTCCTAAAATTCCCTTTTCTATACAACTGTTAAAGATACAGGAGCCTTGTCCTTGTTTTCATATGATTACCCTAACAAATCTGATTTCAGGCCTGTAGATATCAAGCCTGTCATATCTAGAAACAAGCAATTCTGCAAGGCAGGGAAACATTTCCTTCTTCACTGCAAGTCACAATAGGTCTATCAAGCTTCTATCGCTTCTCTTTCCCCTCTCATCTTTCCTCTTCATCTTTTTTGCTGATGCCTTTTGGTAGCCTAGTCCTGTTCAACAAGTTTCTTTATGATACTGCGCCTACACAGTATCATAAGGAAAGAAGACAGTCCAGACTTGGGTTCAGGTGGAGAAATAGGGTGAGAGCCCTGGGTAGTATCAGAACTTAACCTAATAGCAGTAGGTCCTGAACATGGGACGTTGGGAATGTTACACATGGATTCATTCTATATGCTACTACAGAGCTATGCAGGCAGGATGGTTCAGGAGGAGTTGCTGCTTCAGGAACCTGGGTTCCAAACCATTTAGGGCTTTAAGGGTCAATACTAGCACAAAAGTCAACACTAAGGCCTTAGCTAGACCTAAGGTTTATCCCGGGATTGTCCCGGGGTCATCCTTGTTCATGTAAATGACACACAGGATATTCCGTGAGCAGGCAGTGATGATCCCGGGATAAACCTTAAGTCTAGCTGAGGCCTTAGAGCAGCCATAGCCAGTGGAGTTCTTTTAACACTGACAAGATATGATCCAAATATGGCGTATCAGTCAAGGTTCTCACACCTGTATTCTGTACCAACATAAGCTTCGGCACCAATTTCAAAAGCATGCAAAATTAAACTAAGGAAACTTAAGATTAGAAGTAGAGCACACAGAATATTCTGGGAGGCCCAAGGCTGAAGGGTCACTGAGAGCTGATGGTGTGTAATGTTGAGGTATCATTCATAGGCATTGGAGAATGTCATAGATATTTGATGATTATGTATTTCTCATGTCTAGACCCTGGTTGCCTAAAAAGAAGAACCCTTACACATGGTTTAGTAAGAAAGAGGTGTCTGAGAGAGAAAGAGCAGCCAAAATAGCCTACGTTCCTCCCTTAGATGAGAATGTAAAGCGTGTAACGAAGGAATTCTGTGAATGGGTCAGCGCGATGGTAAGCCAAAGGGAATGCAAAGCCTTCAAAGAAAATCTGGCCAATATGTGAGTGGGAGGGGGAGTGAGAGCATGTCTAGCTGCCCCATGCACCTGCTGCACCTGCCCTAGCTTCATGGATGTCCATGTGGGGTCGAAACATTAGAATATGACCTGCATGCATTAAAGCCAATGGGCATATGCTGACTTCATGCAGATAGTTTCCTAGATAAAGCCAAGTAATGGTCCACAATTTGAGCCAACAATGGATTTTACGCATGCAAGGTATATCTGAGCATGATTTATTTATTTATTACATTTCTATACAGCTAAATAGCCAAAGGTCTCTGCATGGTTCACCACAATTAAAACCACAAAATACAGCATAAAATACATTATACAATTTTAAAAACATAAAACTACAGTATAAAATCAAAGTAAAAACTAAAATAAAACCTAGAATTTAAAATACAAGAACTGATTTAAAACAACAGAACTAAATTAAAATACCTGGGAAAATAAATAGCTCTTTTCTTGGCACCAGAAAGAGCACAATGTAGGCACTAGGCAAGCCTTTCTGGGAAGCTCATTCCACAACCAGGATGCCACAGCAGAAATGGCCCTCTTCTTGGTAGCCACCCGCCTCACTTCTTTTGCCAGGGGCTCCTGGAGATGGACCACTGAAGACTTATTTTTTTATTCATTTTAGTCATTACATTTTTATACTGCCTATTAGCCAAGGCTTTCTGGGCAGTGCACAATTACAAATGATCTTACGGTCCAGGCAGATACATATGGGAGGAGATGATCCTTCATACAACCTGTCCCCAAGCTGTTTAGGAGCTGAATGTTAATACCAGCACATTGAATTGGGCCTGGACACAGATTGGCAGGCAATGCAGATGGAAAAATACTGGCATAATATGATCATGTCGGATACTCTTGGCTCAGTATCTATCAAGGATTTGACCTTTGAGCTACTGACTACAAGTCAGGGCATCGCTGGCTCATTAAACGCATGTGACATCTTCATAATATGCTTAATTTTACTTCTCTATTGCTAATGTGCAGAGTAGGCTTGGATTGTGTACTGTTTTTGAAATATGAACATAGAAGCAGGGGAACTTTGCTATAGTTCTTAACGTCTTGTAATTAGGGAAGAAGAAGAAAAGGAAAAGGAAATGAGAAAGGCCTTTTTAAAGAGGCTCGATGATTCAGTATCAATTAAAATTTGCAGTGTGATTCATGTGCAGCATGTCCTGGTCAATCTTGTGAAGGCTCCCCCAAATAGAGTTAAGCATGTGCATCTCACTTCCGAGCGATGAGAAGTTTCAGGAGTGCCAGCACTTAGCCAGGGTTCAGTTTACTGGAGACTGATGGCTTCATTTATTTATTTTATTTGCAAAATTTGTATACCGCTCCATATTTGAAACAGATCTGGAGCAGTAAACATCAGAAGTAAAACAGTAAAAGATACAAAGATTTATCTGATAGGTTTATTTATTCACATAGGCAGGCAGGCAGACACACATACAGGTAAACATAAGATGGGGTTCACAGCATTAACATGCCAACATTTTCCCATTCCCCATCAGATATCTAAGGGAACAAAGAATTTCTTTCAGAGAGCAAACTCCGCTCTCTTTTCAGATCCAGTTCCAGAAAAGACTGTTCTTCAACTCACCTGCTTTTTTGTTCTTATCAAAAATTCAATTAACTCATGCCTTGGGGATAGGGAGAGACCTTCCATTCACAGACTTAGCCCAGCTAAACTTGACCAACCAGTTTGACTCACCCTAGCACTCTTTTTACAACCACAGGGTAGGAATCCTTAGATATCACTCATACTGACACCCCCCCACCCCCAAATCTCACTACAATAGAAACTGGGGAGAGGATGGAGCAAATGCATTACTTTCAGCAAATGTTGGCAAATAAATTAGAGGATTTGATGCTTTCTGCGTGAAATCATCCTGGAAAACTATTTAAAGGAATGCTATTCTGGAGTAGCCTCCCTGGAACAGGCTATTGTGGGAACAAAGTGTTTCATGAAGTTTGTGAAGGATATTTTATGATTTCTGTTCTGATGCCTCATTTGTGACCTTTGTGGGGGAAGAAGGTCTTTTTCTCTCTGCATCTGATCTTGGATGTTTCCAACCGTTTTAATCTAGAGCATGACCAGGTCAACCTTGGGTGACTTCATGGAAGGGTTCTGATCACGAGTTTCACTAATCATTCTCTTTGTGGGTAAGAGGAGAATTTAGATTGGATTCAGACTGAGTCTCATTAAATCAATGGGACTAAGGTTAATAACAACTAAGATTAGTCCCATTCCAAGTATAACTACATCTGGATCCAAGCTTAGACAACTAGCAGAATCATGTGGTACAATTCAGGGGGTAGGTGGGGAAAGTGTATGTTTGAATTCTCCCCCTGTGTGTGTGTGGGGGGGGGGGAACTTTCATGGAATGTAGCAAGCTAGCATATCAGTGAGAAGGGTCTTGTTTAGCTATCTCACTGACTTACTATTTATCTATGTGCAGAGACATAGATGGGGATCATTCAAACAAGCAACCCCTTTTCTGAAGCTGAAGTGGTACAATCCACAAAAGGTTTTACTACTTGATTCTGTTGATTTTATAAAGTGTTCATAACATGGAATGGGGTAGTGGAGTGCATAATAATAATAATAATAATAATAATAATAATAAATTTATTTATTTGTTACCCGCCGCTCCCTCTGGATCGAGGCGGGGTACAACACAAATGCAAACACCATAAAATACATTTAACTAATTAAATTTTTTAAAACTAATACATTATTAAAAGCAGCACATTATTAAAAAGGCATCTTAAAATTCAACTGGATAGACCTGCCGGAAGAGAACAGTCTTTTATAGCTTTCTTAAATTCCGGAAGACTATTAAGTTGACAAATCTCTCCCGGCAAGTCATTCCACAAACTGGAAGCTGCAGAAGAAAAGGTCCTCTGGGTAATAGTTGTCAGCCTTGTTTTTGTTGGCTGGAGTAAATTCTTCCCAGAGGACCTGAGAGTGTGGGGCGGATTGTATGGGAGAAGGCGATCCTGCAGGTAGCCTGGACCCAAACCATGTAGGGCTTTAAGGGTGATAACCAACACTTTATACTTCGCCTGGAAACTAATTGGCAGCCAGTGAAGAGATTTTAAGACTGGTGTAATGTGGTCGCCCCTAGGTGTAACAGTGACCAGCCTGGCTGCCATATTTTGAACTAGTTGAAGCATTCCTGGAAGCATGTACCTTGGCTTGCTTCCTCGTGCTGTCACAAGATATTTGATCTTTAACAGTTGCATAGAAAAGAGATTTTCAGCGGCTATTATTTGTATGCATGCAGCACCTGGTGAAATTCCCCCTTCATCACAACAGTTAAAACTGCAGGAGCCCTCTCCTCTTGACTAGATACAAAAGAGGGCAGGGCTCCTGTAGCTTTAACCATTGTGATGAAGAGGGAATTTCACCAGGTGCTGCATGCATAAAATGATACCTGCTGAAATTCCTCGTTTAATACAACTGTTTAAAGATATAGGAGCCCTGTCCTCCTTTTCATATGGTCACCCTATCCAGGACTTACCCCATATTGTAGCTTACTGTGATCTGAGCTGATAGCTTAATCTGTGGTGAGTGGACCTTATGATTGGGACGTCGTACCACAATTGTTTAGACATTTTGCCCAGATTAGCCATTTCCCCTGCTTCACCCCACCCCTGGTGTCTTTAAAATATTAATATAGAAAAGCGAAAGTACAAAGCAGCCCTGCAGGGGATGTGAGAGAATACAAGGAGGGTCCATTCACACTTAAATTTTCATGCAGCAGTAAATAATATGTCCATGTCAACTGAGATGTAGTACTTCACAGCAGAACCTACTGCTGGAGTATACTACTGCTGTTTCCTAGGCCATATCTACACAAGGCAGGACATAACACTTTGAAAACATTTTGAAAACTGTCTATGGAGTGTGTCCTGGGCCCCAACAATTGTCACTACTGTTATAAACCGTTTTAAAGCAGTAGTGTAGATCCCGCCCTAGGCATAAGTGTGAACATACCCTGATTCGCAATGCAGTCTGTCACATACTTCAACAGCAAATTGCTGTGATTTTAAAGTGTTATGTCTGAATGCAGCGCACCCTAAAAGACTGCAATCTTTTGCCCCTGCTTCATCAGCTGGATTTAAGGGTGGGTAATCTGAGGTCAAAGTTTGTGGCCCACATGTGTAATCACCAGCTCCTTGTCTATCCATCATAACATGCCGTTCGTCTTCCTAGAAATCTCTTTCCTAGGGAGTGTTTGCACTGATAGAAGCTGCTGTTTGCTGAAAGTGTGGATTTGGCTTATCATTCCAGGGAGGCGACAACTATAACATTGATGAAGCCACCATCATGAAGTTGTTCGACACAAGGTATGAAACTCAGGCCAAGGCATCAGCACCCATTAAAATCGTGGAGCTGTACCATGTGCCGGCAGAGCTGAGGGAGTGCTCAGGGAAGATCCCCACCTGGGAGACTGTTAAGAGCCCTCTCAAGGTAAGTGGCCAAAGCAAGTGAACCTGAAATGTAGCAGAAGTTGAGATAATAATTTAGGGGCTCTGTGTAAGTTCTTTCATCTCATAAAAATGAACTGTTGTGCCCTTGTGCAGCTCTTTAATTTTAGTGCAGCTTGTGCAAGGGAGATTCTCCATTGACCAGAACTGCCCATCTCCCACTCTGTGCTCTTCATGGAATCCAGATCCAGTTAAAGTGCAGCCATGTATTGAAGCCTATTTCAGCTTGGGACCAGGGTACTTGAAGGATGGGCCATCTCCATAGGAATGTTGCCAGGACATTAAGATCTACTTAAGAGGTCTTTCTCCAGGTGCTCTCATCAGATGAGGTCTGGTGGGTCTTTTCAGTAGTGGCACCCTAGCTTTGGAATGTCCTCTCCAGAGACGCTCAGCTAGCACCTGAATTGATATATATTTGGCACCAAGAGAATACTTTTTTTATTTTCCCCAGGACTTTTTAATCTGTGCTTGTTTTACATTCATTTTATCTGGGCTAAAGTTTTTATGGTGTTTTTAAAACATATTTGATTGATTTACTGAGCAATCTTCAATGGGCAAGGAGCCCAAACAACAGAGCATTCGGATCTCAGAGGCTTCCATCATGGCCAAAGCTGGCTCTTGCTGAAATATTGGAAGTATTTTGGCCTCCTTTTTCTACCAGAGGGGAAAATTAGTTAAGACAGGCCACAGAGCCATCTAATTTTCTGCTTGTGCCAGGAGTTGGTTGGGGGCTGAGAAGGCTTAGGATGCATGGATCCTCAGCCATTCTCTCCCCACCCCACTGGCACACATCCAACATACACTGGCACACATCCAACACATCCAACTGGCACATATCCAAATATAATTTGTTGCGTATTACTTGTTTCTTAAATATACTACATGTAGTTTTTAGATAAATGACAGTGGATAACCATGTTTTAATTAAGTTCTGTAGTTAAGAATTTGCCCAGTAGGAGCCAAGATAGAGAGATATGTACAGTATTGTAGCTGCCAGAATGAAAAACTATATTATTATAGTTATCCAAATTTTCAATTATATTTGTATGGGTGTTGTTCTTGTTCTTGTTCTTTTTAAATAATGATTTTGTAATCTATTTGTTTTAGCTCTAGAGGAAGGATTCTCCTGAATCCGAAATGTCGAGCATTTTTATATCGTTACAAAAATGAAACGTTCATTGTTTATTTACACACAGCACCAGAGCTCGCCTCTCTTTCTTCTACCTCCTTAGTGGTGCCAATTCCCTTCACCTACCAGTACAACACATCCAACACAGCCATTTTCCCCACCCCCATGGTTTTAGTTCTGACCTCATAGAGAAAGCCACTGTAAAAATCTCCATAGTGGCTGGGAGGTGCCAGGAGCAGGGTTCTAACTTCAGAAAAAAAACCCTCTGAGCTTGGAGTTCTATCTATGGCTTCAGAGGGTCTTTCCCCCCCCCGAATAATCCTATGGCCCCTGGGCCGCTATCTAGGAACCATAGAGCTGCTCTTATTGTATGCTTTATTTTTGTTGCAATCCACCTTGATATGGTAGTGCAACAACTTGCAAGATGTGTCCTTCTACCATTGCTGCGAATTGTGCTTCATTGCTCCTATGCAGCAAAACATATAGGATCAGGCTCTGACTCAAGCGATGTTCAAACAGCTATTTCAGCAGTTTAGACCCTTAAAGTTATTACAAACTCATGCCATGCTTTATTCTCCTGTACTGTGCTCTTTTAGGGCCAGTTTTTAGGTGACAGAGCAGCATACTCATCATTATCCCGTGGTTGTCCTTCTCACCCCTCCCACCCCATTGCCACTCCTCCACTCAGGCCTTAGTTAGACCTAAGGTTTATCCTAGGATCGTCCCGGGGTCGTCCCTGCCTGCTCCCAGGATATCCTGTGTGTTATTTACATGAACAGGGATGACCCCAGGACGATCCCAGGATAAACCTTAGGTCTAGATAAGGCCTCAGACTTGCAGACTGAGGCTTTTGGTTTTAAAGAAATGGATTGGAGGAGCACAAAACTACCTCTCATGCCTAAACAGCAGACTCGTGATTCTATTCAGCACTCCGCTTACACCGAACAGTGTGTTTAGATTGCCACCTGCTGGCTTCTCTATAGTACTACATCCAAGCTTTGCAAGCTTCTCTATCCATTAGTATTAGTGAACTGCACATAAAATTGGAAACGTGGTCATAGACCAGCTGTAGTTGAGTGGGGAGAGGGGAAATGTTGTTATTACTCCCCATTTATGTTCATTCCTGAGCCATTGCTTCCAAGCCTCTCAGGCACAGAGGTCTTTGCCCCTTGGTTGCTGAGCATAAAAACGACCAGGTCGGTGGTTGGGATGAGGATTGAACTAATGGTTGCCGATATCACAAAAGCAGAGACGAGTCCCTAATCCTGTGTGTGACATTGCAATGTAATTTATAGGGGGAAAGAATATTTTGGGAAAATATCAACTTCCCCTCCCTCTTAGCTTTCCACCAGTAACCACATAAATATATTTTTAAATACGGGAAGTACTATATAAATCTATTTTTTTAAAAAAAAACAACCTCTCTCACCCATGCCAGGAAAAAAAGATTAAGAAGATAAAGTGCATAAAACCATTAATGTTCTGTATTTGCTCTTTATTCAGAAATGTACATTGTGCTGGTTTCAGTACGTTTAGGCAGCTAGTGATTAAAGTGCACGCATGCATGCAGGCACGCACGCACATACCACAATAAAACAGGTGCAGAATCTTTTTAACATGGGAGCCAAACTGCCTCCCCCAGACCTCCCATGGGTGTGGCCCTGATCTCTGATATCCTCATCCTACCCCTGCTTCCTGCCCCCTCCATGCATGGAGAAAGGGACTAGGCTAGCACTGGGAGGAGCACCCACTTTTCCTGCTGCAGGGTAGGCTGAGTCCCTGGTTTTGTGTGGTGCTGGCGCCCCACATGAACACAACACAAGCTGTGGAAGCAACAGCCCACACCAGGAGTGGCCACTCTTCCAGGTGTGGTCCAAGTCCCAGCCTTTGTGTGGTGCCCGGCACCTCCATGGATACAAGCTAATCCACCAACGGCCATTCTTCCCACCACCAGCAGAATCCCTGCCACCCACATTCTTGTTATCCAGTGTGGATGTCCTCCATAAGGGCCGTGTGTTCCTCCCTGGAGGAACTTTAGCAGCCTCTGTGGGCAAGATTGGGGAGGACAGACTAGCATTTTATTACAAACTTGTGACTGGCCACCCACGGTATTTTGAGGGTCCATTTGACAACGACAGCCTCTCGCGCGTCTCCCGCTCCTTCTGGTCTTCTTTCCATGACAAAATAAGACCCCAGTAAATCTGATTTTGGGGTTGGAGGGGGAGTGAGGCATGCCATCATTTCCTGCTGTGTGCAGGAAAAGCAGCATGATAAAAACACCCACTGAATGGGCCATGTGGTCATTGTTTACTTCCTCTTTCTTCCTCATATGAAGAAAGAGGAGATATTGTGGGACAGAAGTGTGTGTGTGGGGGGGGGGGTAATGACGGTAGGGAAACACAGTTCTCTCCCTTCTAATGATGCTCCAAATGTATAGTTATGAAGGCAAACATGGATTTAAAAACCTGACCAGGGGTGGGGGGAACTGCCAGGAGGTTGATTTAGAGGGGAAACATTTACGTCCCCTTTATCCACTGCTTCTCTGTTTTCAAAGACTTCCCTATCCCTGTAATTACACACATTTGAATGTAATGTGTACACAACAGTTAAAGTTGTTGAGCCCTGTCCTCTTTTGTATTTGGTAACTTTTCTCCATGTGGTCACCCTACATAACATATTCTCAAAATTCCAAATGTCTCCACTGACTCAAAAAGGTTAAGGACTCTGGCTGAAAATACAGTAGGAAAACATAATTGTCTGTGCATTTTGACCATATACAAAAGACGGCAGGGCTCCTGCAGCTTTAACTGTTGTGATGAAGAGGGAATTTCACCAGGTGCTGCATGCATACAAATGACACCTGCTGAAACTCCCTTTCCTGTACAACTGTTAAAGATACAGGAGCCCTTCCCCCAGCAATACTGCGTTTTTTTAAAAAAAAAGACAGAGAAGATCCAGTATCTATTTATGATGGATTGGCACAGTTTCATTGCAGCCTATTCTTTTCAATGACATTTCCTTTCAAATTAAAAATCATGTGGTTGCTGTCTGAAGGAGCCCATTTTGAACATGAAAAAATCCGAGGTTGGCAGCTTGTGGTAAGAAAGCAGATTTCGCTCCCTAATGTAGAGAACCTCAATGTATATGAAGTGCTTTGAAGAGAAACACTAAATACGCTGAATATTATTTTGCCATGATGAGCCATTATAAACACAAAAGCATGTTTATAAAATGACTGCGAGTTTATACAAACAAAACTAATGTCTATTATTTTTTAGCAGACACCTTCTGAGCCCAAATGGGAGAAGATTAAATATGGAGCCTGGTACCTTCATCCGAATAAATGGAAGAAGAAAAAAGCAGGCGAGAAAGAAGAAATTCCTCAATCTCTGAAAACCTTTCTGGATAAAAGGAAGAAGAAGGTCCAAAAGGTACTGGAAATATCCACAACACTCTAAGATATGAAAAGCCAAAGGTTAAGGTTAATGGCTAAGCATTCCATGGGCTTTTCTACATGAGGCATTTGTTGTGCACTTGTTTACAGGTTCTGTAGAAAAAGTTGTGACCCTCCAATTTTGCTTCTGTCTGCAAACAACACTTTCTACAGGTGTTTTTTTTAGAACACGGAAAATGGGGTATTTTTTCTGATGGCGAAAGAAAGCTCAATTTCCTTTTGTGAATTTGCACTATTCCACTATACCACATAGTGCCATCTAAAAGCTATGGAAAAGCAGGAAAGGAAATGCTTCTCATGCAGTGCTTGGATTTCAGTTCTATGATGAAATTAAAAGTTGATGCAACAGATTAACAGCAGGCCCCATGCCTGCAATTGTTAGCCATTCTATTTGGGCCAGGCTGTTTCTGGCAGTTTTTTTTTATAATTGGGTGTATAGATACAAAACCTCACCTCAGTTGTGAATAGCCACATGGATTTAAAGAGCTACTTTACTTGGCAAATACAGAGTAGTGGGCTTTGGGAAGTGGTTGGGTTCTTGCTTCTATCTACTTTGCCAAGAAAAATTATCATTCAAATGCACCAGTGTAATACCCAGATGATGTGAGGAACATGTATTTTGTTCTTGACTATCTGCACCTGAGTAAAAAAAATGGTACAGTTGGAACCAGCCCACAGATTCTTGTCTGAGCATCATACTGTAAGGAAGGAAGGCTGTATTTGGCCATATTTTTGTGAAATTTCCCAATTTTCCAGTGGTACTGAAGACACTGTTTTATTCCAAATCCGAGAGAGGGATTTAATTTTAAGAAATAAGAACTGAAGGTGAGAACTGAAGGTGAGAGGGGTAGTAGTCCATCAACATCTGGAGAGCCACAGATTGCACAGCCATGGTTCAGGACCCTGGGAATCTTTGTAAACCGCCCAGAGAGCTTCGGCTGGGGGCGGTATATAAATGTAATTAAATAAATAAATAAATAAATAAAACTGTTTCATGTTAGTGGCAGCAAAATAACGTCTGTGGGTGCAGCGTTCTCATCAGTGGGCCTCCCACCTACCTCTGATGCTTGCACTCAGGCCCTTAATTTTTTTTTTTTTAAGAATTACTTTTAATGTTTTCCTCAGTTCCTCAGAACTTGTGTCTCTTGGGAGCATTGTGTGTGTGTGTGTGTGTGCTTATTCAATCTCATGGCCTCCAATATCATCTGTATGCCGATATACACAATTATATCTTTCATCTCCGGAACTTTCTCCTGATGTTCACGATCGTATCTCGGCATGTCTCTCAGATATCTCAGCCTGGCTGCTTCATCGTCATTTGAAACTTAATATGGCAAAGACTGAATTGCTTGTTTTTCCTCCTAAACCTTCTTCTCATCTCTCATTCTCTCTTACTGTCAATGATGTAACGCTTACTCCGGTCAATGAAGCTCATAGTCTTGGCTTTATATTTGACTCCTCGCTCTCCTTTATTCCTCATATTGAGGCAGTAGCTAAATCCTGTCGTTTTTTCCTGTATAATATTGCCAGGATTCGATCATTTTTGTCTGTCTCTTCTGCCAAGACGCTTGTTCATGCACTGGTTATTTCTCGGTTGGACTACTGCAACCTTCTTCTCACTGGCCTTCCTTCTTCTCACATCAGTCCATTGGTCTCTGTCCACCACTCTGCCGCTAAGATCATCTTCTTGACTCGCCGCTCTGACCATGTCACTCCACTTCTGAAATCTCTTCATTGGCTTCCAATCCACTTCAGAATCCAATATAAACTTCTCCTGTTGACCTTCAAAGCTTTTCACGGTCTAGTTCCTTCCTATCTCTCCTCTCTCATCTCACACTATTGCCCCGCTCGTGCTCTTCGCTCCTCTGATGCCATGTTTCTCGCCTGCCCAAGGGTCTCTACTTCCCTTGCTCGGCTTCGTCCCTTCTCTTCTGCTGCCCCTTACGCCTGGAACGCTCTTCCAGAACATTTGAGATCTACAAGCTCAATCACAACTTTTAAAGCTCAGCTAAAAACTTTTCTTTTTCCTAAAGTTTTTAAAACTTGATGTTGCTCGGACTTTATACTGTTAGTTTTACCCTACCCTGTGCCTGTTTACCCTACCCAGTGCCTGTTTGCATTCCCTTCCCCTCCTTATTGCTTTACTATGATTTTAGTAGAATGTAAGCCTATGCGGCAGGGTCTTGCTATTTACTGTTTTACGCTGTACAGCACCATCCATGTACATGGATGGTGCTATATAAATAATAATAATAATAATAATAATAATAATAATAATAATAATACAAGGCATCTACCAAGCTTTTGGGCAGTGGCCATATACCATACTACATACACACACACACACACACACACACACACACCATGCTCCAGAATAACTTAACTTCTGGGGCATTGAGGGAAATCCCAGATGGCATCCAAAAGCCACTCAGTGCTGGAGAACCAAAACCTAAATTATTTTAAAAATGGGGCCATGGACAGGCATCATATCATGGGTGGTCCCTCCCAGGCCATGACAGCTGCCTGAGTACGCCTCATGGTGGCTTTGGACCTGATGACAGGGGACAAATTTTCCTATTGACCATTGATAGGGTGTGTGTAGAAGATACATATATTGGAACTGACCAATCAATGGTTGGAGCTCTGGTTGCAGAGCTTTAGCTGAAAATATTATGCTTGAGATGATACTAAATGATATGTAAGTTCAGTTTCTGACATCTGAGTCGTGGTTGCTCAGATTTTCATCCACGGAAATCATCGTTCTTGATTTTGCAGTGAACTTGTACATATGAACAGCACCAGTGTTTCTGAAGCACCCATGTTTCCAGCATGAAGAGCAAATCAGAAATCACCAGACAAAATAATAAATGCGATCAGAAAAGGCAATAGGAATGCTATTTATCTTATTTGTAAGAAATTTACCCAGGAATGTCTTTGTCCTTAGAGATGCTTATATGCAAAACTGAATCTGTGAAAAAAACTGTTCTTATGCCCTTGCACTCTAATTCCCCAAGCAATGAGAACACATGGGGTACAATTATTTTACCCAGAGGTGGTTTCATTTGAATAAGGCCACTGGAGACTTATGGCATTTTTGTGACATATGATTTATTTATTTACACCCATAAATGGAGGTGCACAGTTTAAACCCATGCCAACAGACACTACTCTCCCATCAGACTTCTAGAAGAACCATCAGCATCACCTATGCTTTCTTGGGTTATCTTAGCTACCATTGAGTCACATCAACTAAATGTTACCAGCTATCAAAGGTCCCTTAGGTCTTTTGAGATATTGCCTCAGTTCAAACCACACTGATAGCTCTACTTACAGAAATCTTAAGAGTCAAAAATTACATCATTGGAAAGGATCCTGAGAGGTAATGTTGGTGAATTCCCATCCTCTAAGTGTATTTAAGTATTTTTCTTGTGAAAAATCAACAAAATCTCTTGTAGGATGAGGAAGAGGAAATGCCACTCCATGGAACCTACGCCTTTGAGCGATTCCTTGAAAAGAAAGGCTACAGGAAGCCTAAGGTGAGTAAACCTAACAGGTCATGGCCTATGCAACTGCAGAGCAGAACTGGAATCACTGTAGCTTTGTGGAGGCAGTATGTTGAATCCAGACTTGGCCTGGCTGTCACATTTTGAACTAGTTGAAGTTTCCAGACAAGGCACAAAGGTAGCCCTATGTAGAGCACATTGCAGAAGTCCAGACTCGAAGTTACCAGTGCATGCAGTACCATCTACATCATCTTTCTCAACCCTAGACTAAGGCAGGATCTACACTACTGCTTTAAAGTGCTTTAAAGCGCTTTATAACAGTAGTGACAACTGTTGGGGCCCAGGACACACTCCATATACAGTTTTCAAAACGTTTTCAAAGTGCTTTAAAGCAGTAGTGTAGATCCCCCCTTAGCTTCTGGGCTGAGGAGTTTTGGGGCATCGGATTCACTGATTTGGCACACTAAAATCCCCATGTGGACTGTGCCAATCCATGTTAGTTCAAAAATCAGACTAAGGAATTAGCAAGATTATATGTCATGGTGCTAGGCCATAGGCAGTCTGGAGATCTTGTAGGGTGGGAAGCAAGAGCCACGAGCCCCTGGATACAAGGGTATCCACCAGATTGTCCCTTAGTGGAACAAGTCTTCATAAGCACAAAAGCCAAACTAACATGGTCAATCAGCAAGCTGCTGGTTGTTTTGCTGACACTGCAACTTTTAACAGGAGAAGGAGCTACACTGGGAAGGCTGCGAAGGCCACATGTGGCCCATGTGCTGCCCTCCCTTAGTATAACTGGTGCTACTGCACTTTGCAATAATTCTATTCCTGCCTTTTGGGTAAATTTCAGAAGCTAACAGTGGGGAACCCCTGTTCTGCCCCCTGGGATTTATCCTACAGGGTACCACAGGGTTCTATTTATGTCTCCTATTCTTTTTAACATCTGCATGAAACTACTGGAGGTTATTAGGGGATTTGGAGCACAATTACTACACTATATTTCTACATTTCCTCAAAATCCAGTGGGGCAGTGAATTCCTGAACACCACTGCTTAGAACCACTTGCTGGATGAGGGCAAACAAACTGAAACTCCATCCGAATCTTATAAAGGGGAGGCCAGTGACTGAATACGCAGAGTGGGCAAAAAGTGAATGGCTTATTCTAGATGGTTTCATACCTCCCCCAAAGGAGTAGGTCTGAGGTTGGGGGTATAATGAGGCTGAGTTTTGCTCCAAACAGAAGAAGTACCTATTTCCAGTTTTATCTGGTGTGCTAGGTGCACCCTCTCTTTAATGATTGGGAGTTTGCCTCTGTAATTTCTAGACCGAGCTACTGTAAAGTACTCCACTTGGTGCTCCTGTGATGATGAGTTTTGAAAACTATTGGTCTAATATAGAGTTGTACGAATTTTGTTAAATCTGTTCCATCTGTGTTTCGGGGACTGTCAGGCATAATTTGTGCCGTCTGATTTTTTAAAACCAGAATTTTGTTCTACTTGCGCTAATGCACACAAGTGCTAATGTATGCTTGTGCAATGGCACAAATCTGCATTAGTTAATGCGAATTAGCACTAATGTATACTCGGGTACTTCCAAAAATGTGTTAATCTGCATTAGTTAATTTGAATTAGCATAAATCCCCATCCCAAGAGAAAAACCAGTCTGCAAGGCCACAGAATACATGTGACTCAGAAAAAGGCGGTCCACAGGTTGGATCCATAGAAATTCAAACTCATCTGAATTCATTGCTGATTTCTCCCACATCCCTAGTCCAAAATCTTTGGGGTTCAAAGCCCTACACAACCTATATTCTGCTTATTAAAAGGAATGCTTCCCTCCATATACCCAGATCTTCATAAATCACTTGCAAGGCAGCTCCCACACAGCAATATAAATCTCTACCTCCGATTTCTCCATGGATTACAGAAAATTTAGGGGAGGAGCCTTATATCACACTGAACCTCTGCAGTCCTTGCACCAAAGCTCAGTACAGCATGAAACCCTCCTTTCTCTCCTTGTTCTCATTTTCTCACTGAGCTTCAGAGCAGCAGAGATGTGGGCTGCTTTTGCTTGCTACAAGGGCCAGCATGTTAGATAACCCTTCTCCTCTTCTGAGTACTCTTCCATGCACAGAAGACTGCTGGACAGGTTCTCATGTTGCACTAAGCTTTGGGACAAACAGAAGCTACATGACAGTCCACCCACCCCAAATCTTCTGTCATATGCAGAAGACTTAAGGGAGGGAGGGGGTTGGTGGTGAACAGAAAAATAGCTGGCTACTGATCCCAATCAAAATCCATGGACATATCCTATCCCTAGCACTGGTATCTTCCAGAGCATCTCTTTTGTGAGTGCTCTTCCATCTGAGGTACTCTAAGTTGCCATAAGTTCGAGTCTTCTTGCAGATGGCACCCCCAGTTCTATAACTCCTTGACCAAGACCGTTTGCCTGTCATCTTCTGTTGGCTTACAGGAGGAAAGTGCAGGATGAAATTTAATAGGGATAAATGCCAAGTTCTACATTTAGGAAATAGAAACCAAATGCACAGTTACCAGATGGGGGATACTTGGCTCAGCAATACTACAAACGAGAAGGATCTTGGAATTGTTGTAGATTTATTTATTTATTTATTACATTTTTATACCGCCCAATAGCCGAAGCTCTCTGGGCGGTTCACAAAAATTAAAACCACAAAAAACATCCAACAGGTTAAAAACACAATTACGAAATACAGTATAAAAAGCGCAACCAGGATAAAACCACACAGCAAAGTTGATTATAAGATTGAAATACAGAGTTAAAACAGTAAAATTTAAATTTAAGTTAAAATTAAGTGTTAAAATACTGAGAGAATAAAAAGGTCTTCAGCTGGCGACGAAAGCAGTACAGTGTAGGCGCCAGGCGGACCTAGATCACAAGCTGAATATGAGCCAACAGTGCGATATGGCTGCAAGAAAGGCAAATGCTATTTTGGGCTGCATTAATAGAAGTATAGCTTCCAAATCATGTGAGGTACTGGTTCCTCTCTATTCGGCCCTGGTTAGGCCTCATCTAGAGTATTGCGTCCAGTTCTGGGCTCCACAATTCAGGAAGGACGCAGACAAGCTGGAGCGTGTTCAGAGGAGGGCAACCAGGATGATCAGGGGTCTGGAAACAAAGTCCTATGAAGAGAGATTGAAAGAACTGGGCCTGTTTAGCCTGGAGAAGAGAAGATTGAGGGGAGACATGATAGCACTCTTCAAATACTTAAAAGGTTGTCACTCAGAGGAGGGCCAGGATCTCTTCTCAATCCTCCCAGAGTGCAGGACACGGAATAATGGGCTCAAGTTAAAGGAAGCCAGATTCCAGCTGGACATCAGGAAAAACTTCCTGACTGTTAGAGCAGTACGACAATGGAATCAGTTACCTAGGGAGGTTGTGGGCTCTCCCACAATAGAGGCATTCAAGAGGCAGCTGGACAACCATTTGTCAGGGATGCTTTAGGGTAGATTCCTGCATTGAGCAAGGGGTTGGACTCGATGGCCTTGTAGGCCCCTTCCAACTCTGCTATTCTATGATTCTGTTATTGTCTGAATATGAATTGTAAGATGCAGAATTATTTTTATTTCTTGCCTGTATATATTTTATGCTTACATTTTCATACATGTAATTAATTTTGTATTGTACTGGGTTTTGAGTTTTATTGTATTTTATTGTAAAACACTCATATTGCTCATATTGAAGTGGCAAAGAAATTTAATAAAAGAAAATAATAAAACTAGGAACCATGGTGAAAATCAGCAATGTTGCAAGGAGAAAGTGGCACCAGTGTATGTGTGTTTGTGTTTTTTAAAAAATCCGGTTCAAATTGGGTTCAGAATAGGAGCATTTTAGAAGTATCAAGCTTGATTTAAGATTTTAGTTAGAGCTGGGCATAGTCACCATCTCTCCACCCCTGCAGAAAAGTAAAGTCCATTTTACAGTGCAATTTTACACATGTTCTTTCGGAAGTAAGCACCACTGATTTCAATGGGGCTCACCCAGGTATGTGTGTATAGGACTGCAAACTGAATTGCCCACATGGAAAACCGTGTTTGTGTACCAAGAATAGCGTTGTTGTTGATGGAGGGAGGCTTTGTGGCTTTAGAAGCTGGATTACAAGTAGAAAGCCGGAGGAGGCTTCACAGTGTTCACATGTAGTATCTCAAAACTCTTTAGTCCAGCCCAGCAAGACAATACCATTCAGTTAACCCTAGATTATAGAGCCCAACTAGGCATGATGCAGATCTGAGGCTGGGTCTCTTGATGGCTTATTTACATTTAAGTTACATTTAATTTAAATTTACATTGCTATCCTCTTCGAGTGTAATTTTATTAAAGGAAAAGGGGAATAGTAATATTTTAAACAAACAAACACTCCCTACAATTCCATTTTTTTCCTGGAAATTAGCCGGGGGTGGGGGTGAGCAGCCAGTATTGTATTTGTCTTTTTCCCCTAAGTGAAATAATAGCACCTAGCGGGGGCAGAGTTTTTTGGGGGGGGGAAATTGCATGTGGTGGAGGGTTAAGCACCTTCTCCAACACTGCACTCCTGATCTACCGCAATTCCCCTTTCCAAGGGTGCTTTTAGTCAAATAAAACGTTGCAAGATCTGAGTGTGGATCTCCCATGCCATGACTAGTGTGGCCCACAATCATAGCAGGGGCACTGAGAATGAGGGATTGGTGGCTTGACTCAGTGCACCCAGTGTCTTCATGGCTAAGATGAGCTTTGAACTAGAGTTTTTCCTAGTTTATTTCACTATGCCAGCACTTATTGTGCCTGCTATGCAGCTGCTGAACAAGCAAAACATCTGTTCATATAAATGGTGGCAGCCCTAATCAGGATAAATGACCTACTTGGACAGTTTTGCAAAACAAACCCTAAAACAGCAATTTTAGGGCACTGAAGGTACAGATATAATCACCACCACCCGCTGACCGGGTTCACATGTAACATAACACTAACCTGTGGCTTATTTAATCTATGGTTTGTTGCCAAAGAACCTCGTGTGGCGCAGAGCGGTAAAGCAGCAGTTTCTGCAGCTGAAACTCTCCCCACGGCCTGAGTTCGATCCCAGCGGAAGCTGGTTTCAGGCAGCCGGCTCAGGTCGACTCAGCCTTCCATCCTCCCGAGGTCGGTAAAATGAGTACCCAGCTAGCTGGGGGAAAGGTAATCATGGCTGGGGAAGGCAACGACAAACCACCCCACTATAAGGCCTGCCAAGAAAACGTCAGCGAAAGCTGGCGTCCCTCCAAGAGTCAGTAATGATTCAGTGCTTGCACGAGAGGTTCCTTTCCTTCCTTTCCTTGTTGCCAAAGGAATAGAGTGTGGATAGACAGCACATTCATTCAAATGCTTATTCAATTTACACCCACAGTTCCTAATCCAACATACACAAACACTAGCTTTCTTATGCACATTTCCATCACTGGATTGGGTGACTATGTATTTCAAGTGGATGCTTCATTTAAAATATCATTTATGCACAAACACCTCAGTATAGAGAATATCAGTAGAAAATGGGGGGAAGGGTTAGGCTAGAGCTAATAGTGCCAAGTTTGACACCAAAACTTTCCCTTTCCTTTCCAATCCCTGACTCTGTGATCATATTAATGCACATCTATACATGATAGGACCAAGCTGTTCCCAAATGCAAAATTTTTGGCAATCTAACAAGGAAAGCCAACTCTGCAAAGAAGAGCAGGGAGAATAATGCTGAAAAAGAGAAGGGAAGCAGTGCTTCAGCTGAGCGCATGAAGAAGCTACATGAAGATAAAATAAAGCAATTCAAGACATCCGTTTTTCTTCCTCCCATATCTTTGAAAACAAAATCTTTCCACCCATCCTATATCAAATTTTAATGTAAATAAAATGTTTTTAGATACTTTTTGGGTATGTGTGGTGTCCACATACATTTTGTTCTCAATTGAAACCATGTCTACACAGTTCTTGTCTTCAAGCCAGTTTATACATTCAAGAGGAATGGGTGGTGAATTTTCTCCTGCATCACTTTAAGGCTGCAGCTGGAGAGGGCAGCATGTTTTAATACTCACCCCGCCCTCAACCCCTCCTCACACAGAAAAATAATATGTCAAAGAGAGGTTAGCAAAGGGGAAGGAGTTCTGCCTAGTTTGAAACAAAGAGAATGGCCCCCTGCCAAAGACCAAAGGCATTCGATGGGCTTATATGAAGGATAGGTCTCCCAGAGATATGTTAACCTAGGCTATTTTTGACCTTATGTATTAAAGCGATACCTGGAGAAATGAAGGTAACATTTTTGACCCCACATGTATTTGTCTCAATCCAGCCAACCTGTGGGATCTGGCTTCTGTATGCAAATCTCTAGCTTGGGTAGGAACTGAGTGCCACAAGAACTGTATGTGCAGTTCCTTCCTCTGATCTACCTGCTAGGACTGCTCACATGGAGCTCAGTTAGAAAATGGATGACTACTCATAAGTTGCTTGGGAGCCTGCATGTGGTTTAAGTCCTCACAATCTTTCCTCTCCGCTCGATTGATTGTTGTGACTACTGCTTTTCTAATTTGGCTCCATATGTGCAGCCCAGAGGCTGTGTGAATGCACAGACTGATGGACACCATAAGAGCTACACCCATATAATCTGTTTAGGACTGAGATATGAAAAAGTGACTTCCTCTAAGCTACCCAAATTGATGTT
Organism: Elgaria multicarinata webbii; assembly: GCF_023053635.1. Classification (NCBI taxonomy): domain Eukaryota; kingdom Metazoa; phylum Chordata; class Lepidosauria; order Squamata; family Anguidae; genus Elgaria; species Elgaria multicarinata. The sequence continues at coordinate 12,826,264 of NC_086180.1, forward strand.
GGTTGCTATTATTATTATTACATTTATATACCGCCCCATAGCCGAAGCTCTCTGGGTAGTTTACAAAGATTCCCAGGGTCCTGAACCATGGCTGTGCAATCTGTGGCTCTCCAGATGTTGATGGACTACTACCCCTCTCATTCCTGATCATTGATCATGCTACTGGGGCTGATGGGAGTTGGAGCCAAACAACATCTGGAAGGCCACAGGTTCCCCTACCGACAGTATATCTGTTGGTCCACATTGTGAAAGCTCACACCCAGAGGGTTATAATGTTTAACACCGCAAAGCTGTTTCGCGTTGATGTAACATCTGATGTCATCAGAAAATGGTAGATGTGCCATGGAATATGAATTCCTTACCAAGAAATAAGTTTTATCACAACAAAGCTATAGCCCTCCATGTATCTTATTGTCATGATGTGTAATATTTTTTTGTGTTTGTCTGCTTCAGTTTCTTCTGCAGATGTTGGCTGCATGTACTGACAAGGCAGGAGAGGAAAGTGGACATCTCGCAAGGAAGTTATCTTTAAAGGTCCTTGAAGACTTTAAAGCACATTCCTCCTCAATCTTCTAAGTACCCATCCTAGCCAGCTAATGCTTGGTTAAAGTTTTATAAAACCAAGCCAGAAAAATTATTCATAACAAGATCACTAAATCTGTCTCGTATTTCCCTCCCTTTCCTTCATTGGAAACTACTGCCGAAACAAATAGTTTGTTAGACACATTGAGAAGTGAACTAATAAAATGGAATGCCAAGGTCACAAAACCTGAATAATGATTGTCTGTTAAAGTCTGCAATACTACTGGAATGCTTTAACTTACTTATTGTCTGAGAGAGGAAAGTGTTATTCAGATTGTAATATATCATAGGAGAAACAGAATATTTATTGTAAATATGAGTGTAATGTAACTGCAACGTGAAAATCATCTCGCATTTTAAACAGCAGCTATACCTAATAAAATATCTTATTTCACTGATCTGTGGCTAACCGAAATGACTACCTGTTTTGAACTTCAGTATAACATGGATATTTTGTTTTCATTATGGAGAAGGATCAGGTGTGTGTGTGAAAACTTGTCCTGTACTAATCTTGACCAAAAAAAAAGCCATAAGGAAGCCAGGCCAGTAGTTGCAGCACCTCAGAGAGCTCCACCTGAGACTTGTTCTAGCAAAGGTTTGGACTGAACGGAACCCCTTTATTCTTCAAGGGCCAGATCATCTCGCCCTGGTACCACCTCCCCTCAAGGAATGGAAGGCCTTAAAGGGACAGTCCTGCCCCTTGATTAGGGAATTAATCAAGAGAGACACCTCCCTCTTGATTAATTCCCTTCAGGCTCATTGCTGTACTGATAGCCCAACGTTTGTAATTTTAGGATCCCTAATGTGTAGGAAATGAGCCTCGTGTGGCGCAGAGTGGTAAGCGGCAGTTACTGCAGCTGAAACTCTCCCCACGGCCTGAGTTCGATCCCAGCGGAAGCTGGTTCTCAGGCAGCCGGCTCAGGTCGATTCAGCCTTCCATCCTTCCAAGGTCGGTAAAATGAGTACCCAGTTAGCTGGGGGAAAGGTAACAGGGTGGGAATCTACACTGATGTTATTCTAACGTTTTGAATGGGTTACTGTGACGTACAGCGTCAAGTGACCCTGGGTCTCCAACTTTGCAAATGAGTTGTACTTACAGGTTCTATTTCTTAGTTCCAGCGTGGCTACAGATTCATGTGCCTCGTTCTACCGGTAATTTTCCTCTCCCTTTCTCAGAGCTGCTGGGTTTGCTCCGCCCACTTCCTGTTCTCCTTCCTTCGCCCCGTTTGCTATCTTATCTGCTACAGCAGATAAACCACACCAGCGTTATACTGTGCAGTCGCTGACAATTGCATGCAAAGGACTCAGAAGTTTTCCACCTTAGAATCTGCTTTGACTGTGAAGTAGTCCCATGCATCCAGCGTTAATTGTGCTCCTTTTGCAAAAGATTCGCCCTAGCAGCTGCTGTGGGTGCAGGAGCAGGATTTTAAACAAATGCTTACATCTGCGTAAGCTTTATAAAGACATCAAAATTGGCACAGTAATTCAAATACCAAATTTGAATCAAATTGGGTTATCGGTTGATGTTTTATGACTTTTTTTTTTAAACATTTCCCCTCTCTTTGCAAAGGAGCTGAGGAGCGCTCAAAGGATCACTGTAGCTCCCTGCAGGAAAATTAACAAGGGTCCAAAACTCATGACCAGCAGGGCTTAAATGGGGCTGTTGCTAAAACTTTTCAATTTGGTCTCCCATCCAAACTCTGACCAGAGCCGGCCCTGCTTAGCTTCAGCAAAGTGGCTGGCTCCTGCGCATTCAGGCAATTCCCTGGGACTTGTGTTAAGATGTTTTGGGAGGGGGGTTGTGTATGCTTATGACTATTACCCTTCCGGCTAGGAATGAGGCAGGCAGTGGGTGGAGCAAACCCAGCAGCTCTCACAGAAGAAGGAGAACAACGGAAACAATTGCACAATGTACACTGAAGTTCCGTTGCAGCGAAACGTAAGTCACGCTAGTGTGTCCCGTGATACAGAGAAACAATACAGAGAACCATGTTAGAAAGGGACACTAGCAACGTTATAAGACTAGTGTAGATCCGGCCTAGGACTGGGGAAGGCAATGGCAAACCACCACGCTACAAAGTCTGCCAAGAAAACGTCAGCGAAAGCAGGCGTCCCTCTAGGACTCAGCAATGACTCAAGTGCTTGCACAAGAGGTTCCTTTCCTTTTAATGTGTAGGAGCCATTTCGTCAAGATGTGCAGGCTCTAGGTAGTATCTAATGCTCCCACAGCACTACCCTAATAAAGTTCCACTAGTGTAAACTAATGCTAGCGCAAAGTCATTAGTACTTGCTAGGCAAATGGAAAAAAAGGTGGCTGGCCACTGAAATTTGGAGATTTGGTTTGCAAATCACCGCTACAATTAGACATTAGATAATGCCCTCAGAGGTTACTGCCTCTTGAGGTCCCAACCCAGGGCACCTTGATTGAAGGGCCTGTGGTCCAACAAGCTCAATCACTGAGTAGCTTTGATGTTGGGCCTGCCTCTGTATCCAGAACCTCTGTCTCTAGTGCAACTGGTCGGACTGATCTGGATGGCCACACTTTATCCGAATTAGAAACAATCCAGGCTATTGCTCACGGTAGGGTCTATGACAGCTTATGTATTCTAAAATAAACAAACGGCCATTTTCAAAAGAAGCTATAATGGTGGCTAACAGTACTTGAAAAATAAGAAATTATAATTAAAATATTTCACAATAAAACACCTATGTATTCTACTACCATAAACATGACCCTAAATAAAAGCAAAAATTGGTTACAATGTCTTAGGAACAGCTGCAAGTCTGGGCTATAGTGGGATCTAAGGATGAGTTCTGCCACTATACCAGCAGTTAAACAAAAAACAAAAAACTTTTTATGCATGTTTTCTACACACATGAACAGTGTCTTTTTGAATGAAAATTCAAGGTCAAACTCTCAAGTGCAGAAGCCACCATGCACACAAATATATGTGCATATGTGTGTTTGGTCTTTTCTGAGTTCTCCCACTTTCTCAGATCTAAGCCTGAAATAACTTTTTCAAGGAAGTTATAATAGTCGAATTAGACTGACTAGATACAAAAGAGGGCAGGGCTCTTGCAGCTTTAACTGTTGTGATAAAGATGGAATTTCATCAGGTGCTGCATGCACACAAATGACACCTGCTAAAATTTCCTTTTCTATGCAAGTGTTAAAGATACAGGAGCTCTGCCCTCCTTTTTATATGGTCATATACTATAAACCAGCCAGATTTAAGCATCTTTTAATCCCATTGATTTAATTGGGAGAGATGTAAGCATGCACTGAACTCTTTCTTTGAAATAAATGAAAATTAATATTGCATTCCTATGTACTTGCTTGGGAATAAATATCAAATTCTGTGGGACTTCTAAACATGCATAAGACAGGGCTGTGCAAGTTTTTATTTTTGGCTGGATCATGTCCTAAAGACGGCTTTGCTCTGTGGAAGGTGACTTGATGATTGTAGACCTCACCCTGGAACTGGCCTTGAAGCCACCCACAGCAGGAAAGGCAGCTTTATCTGCAGGGGTTTGTTAGAGGCAAGCTAAGATTTCACTCTTACAATACCAGCAGATTAGCCGTGACAGTCACTAACGGATAGTTAAAGTGCTAAATGCTTTATAAGACAAATCAACTGCAGGAGTGTTGTTTACAGTATAGGAGGGCTGGGTCTTCAAGTCCAGGGATTTTGTGGCTTTTAATGAAACCCAAACCATCGTCTGTCTGAAGTCCAACACTGTGATTAATAGATCCATCTTAGATATGTTAATATTAGCAATGGTGATGAGTATCAGAGGCAGCAAGTCTATCAGTTGCTGGGGAGCATGGGCGGGATGGTGCTGTTGCACCATGTCCTGCTTGTTGGTACCTGGTCGACAGCTGGTTGGCCACTGTGTGAACAGAGTGCTGGACTAGATGGACCCTTGGTCTGATCCTGCAGGGCACTTCCTAGGTTCTTAAGATCCTACTGAATATGGGGCGTTAACAGTGTAATCATATGCCTGTTTACTCTGAATTAATTCCCATTGTGTTCAATGCCGCATACTTCTATGTAAGTGGGTATATTATAGCTTAAGTAGTACTCACAAATTTGCAGTGAACGCTCTGCTGGGAAGTTATTCTGAACAAATCTAATTGAAAATAAAAGGGAGATGGAGTGTACACCAGTGAACTTGCTGGTGGATCGTGCCCTTGAACTAGTTTTCTAAACTCAGATCACTGCAAAACGTTACAAGCTGTGCAGTGCAATCTTATTCGTTTATTTAAAGCTCCATCCGATGACACGGAGTTTGCTCAGGTCCATCACATGACGTCGTTTGCCTCCCGCGTGCCTTCCGCCCCTCTTTAAGTCCGATGTATTTTCAAACACGGAATTGCTACTGTCTCCTGCTGTGTGCAGGAGAAGCAGCGCCATTAGAGCAGCAGACTCAATGGGCCACGTGCTTGTTGTGTACTTGCTCTTTTGAAAGAGGAAGTAACTGAGGAACAAAAACATGGGTGGAGAAATGATGGTAGGGAGCGTGTTAACCCCTGGTGTGATGGAGCTCTCAGAATTAAGCCCAACTGGACTTATGCTGGCAGGGGAATGCTGGGAGTTAAAACATCTATTTCTATATTAATATGCATAAGATTGTTCCCTTACTCCAAGATAAATGAATATAGGATCGTGGCGTCATGCTATATTTTTAAAAGGGACTGGAGGGTTACAAATCATGTAACCAATGATTTCTACTTCTCAATATTTATATATTGCAGAAGGGTAGCTGAGATACGTCTATCATAACAAAAAGAACAACGAGCCCTGTGAAATCGTAGACAAATGGCATGATTGTATACGTGTTTATTCTGATGTTAGTGCCATGCAGATGAAGACATGAATGTTTCATTTTTGAACATAAGCTCTAGAGGGACATGCATTCACTCAGGAGAATTCTGAGGCTGCCATTGTGGAAACTGGACACTTGTGTGCCTATAAATTAAAATGACATTTAATATCCTGTGAAGTTAAAAGCTCAGCATGACATGGGAAGATTAAGAATCCTACCTACTGGAAATAGATTCACACAGACATCCAATTAGCCATTCCCTTTTTTAATGAGATAGCTGGGAATGAGATCTCATTAGTGGGTCTTAGAATTCAAGTTATGGCCTTGATTAGGTGAAGATAAAAAGAATGGATTGGAAAGAAAAGTTTTGGAATGGACTTAGGGATCATTTCCAGCATTTGAAACAACAGCGAAAGGAGTGCCTTGAAGCAGAGCGTCTCAGTAACATCTAATTTCTGTAGATCTGCATAGTCTGCACTGTAAATCTTCTCAATTCCTTTGGCTGTTGGTTTAATCTTTCACCAGAATAATCTTTTAATCCTGTCCTAAAATCTGACATCACTGTTTCAAGAGCAGCATCAAAATGGGTAATAAAATTAAATTAGCATAATTGGTAAATCTAATTTGTCTTAATAGGATCTGATAACCCTACCAAGACCTACCCACCCACTCTTCCCCAAATCCTTAAGTTCTCCAGACTTCACCACAAATAAGGAAAGGGCAACGTAGCATTAAGACATCCAATCTAGAATGTGAAAGCTTTCTTTTTTAAAAGTAATTTTAAAAAATAATTCCACATGGGGGAAGAAACCAGCATTTAACAGCAATTAGAAAGTTCAACAATCCTAATATGTTTTAGCACCTAAGCATCCAAATACATATTATAATTCTGCTGCAGCTGTTGGAATTCATCTCAGTGAAACATGGTGCTTATTGCAGGAGATTAACAGAAACAACCTATCTACTACACAGGAATACATTAAATCTTGCCACAACTGTTTATGAGGAGGGAAAGCTCTTTTCTGCCGCTGAGACTGAATGTTTTTTTTTTAAATTTATAAATCATGCTCTGTACAAAGGCAAAGTATGAATACTTCAAATTACTGGGTATATTCACTGTTACTGGCTGCCTTCGATTTTTCCAGCACTGTTCAGCAGCACTTTAACCTTCTTTGTCTGTGGTGAATGCACAGAAAAGAATGCACACCTTATCTATGTTATCTGCAGTGCAAACATCTAAAAATCAATGCAGGTTCATTTTGCCATGTCTTTGGAATTTAGCTTAACACATTGAAGCAATGGGAAATATTAATCAGATATGTTTTATGGAACCTACACTCTGGGCTAGTTCTCACTGAGATGGTAAACCTGTATCTTTGGAGCAGTATTATTTCAGCCTGCAGGTGCTGGCACACATGACTGATTGCTTCTCCATAGCAAAATAATTCCCACTCACAGAAAACTAGCATCTCAGGGAGAATCCATGGGTAGAACCTTTCCCCCAGACATCTTTTCTATGTGCAAGAGATGTTTTTGTATGAAGGAGCATTCAGCCATTCAGTATGGTGTGATGGATCAAATTTTCCATTTGAGGAGAAGAATGGAAAGTCATCTGAGAGCTATCCTCTCTTCTGATCTTCCCCCCATTCAACAGGTTTTAGGCTGCCCTGCCAACTTGCCCTTCAGCTCTTGCTTAATGCTAGCTGGTCCATATGCTTCTATTAATGCACCCTAGGTGTGTATTATTTTACCAGCTGGGTCACACTACTGGCTTATATTCAGCTTTATTTATTACATTTTTATACCACCCAATAGCCGAAGCTCTCTGGGCGGTTCACTTGTGATCACTAAAACACCTAGATCATTTTTACATGTACTGCTTCCAAGTCAGATTTTCCCCATCCTCTACTTGTGCCTTTCATTTTTAAATTTTTTTGCACCTAAATGCAAGACATATTATCAGGGGTGCCTTGACCCCACTACCACTGGTGAATTTCTCATCTGTACCCTCCACTCCCTTCCCTACAGATCGTCATATAGACCACTTTTTTCTTGGCTGCTGCTCACAGCGAGGAAAGCAGTCTGTATCAGGATCACTGGAGGAAGAGGAGAGAAGGCTCTCAACTCCCTTCCCTAGAGATCCCCATACAGATTGCTGGTGCGTGTGTGTGCACGTGCCTCCTTCCAACCAGAATCATATGGTTCTGCATTGCTGCTCTACATTTATCTCTGATGAATTTCATCTTGTTTGTTTCAGCCCAGTATTCCAGCCTCCCAAGATCCTTTTGAATCTTGATTCTGTCTTTTATGGCATTGGCTATCCTTCCTACTGTAGCTTTGTGGCAACTGCAAATCTGACAAGCAATCTCTCTTCAGCCTCATCCAGGTCACTTACAAAATGTTGAACAGTACAAGGTCTAAGACAGAATTCTGCAGCACACCCATAAGAGACTTCATTCCAGGCTCCTGCCTTCACGGTGCTGCATTGCTGCCGCATTGCCACTAAACGCAATGCTGTTCGGTGGCAGCAGGTAATCTAACTTACTGAAGGGAGTGCAGGTTTTCCAGCAGCCATTTGGCTTGTCGGGCCCACCCCCTGCTTTCTGCCTGGCTTCTGGTGACCAATCATCGATTGCCATCCACCCTGGAATGCTCCTGGCTCGATGCCAGAGCATGGACACACCTTCTTCACTTTTTTGAAGATAGGGACCCCATTTGTACATCTCCAGTCTTACAGCACCTCACTTGTTCTCCAGGAATTCTGAGATTACAAACAGTGGTTCTGAAATAATGCCCACAAACGTTTTCAGCTCCAGATTGAATTCATCTGGTCCTTGAAACTTGAACTCATTTATAGTAGCTTGGTGTTCTCTAACCCTCTCTTTACCTACTCTGGGCTGTAAGTCCTTCCTTTGTTCTATGAGCCAGCTAGTCACTTGTGTGAGAAGAATGTGGCGAAATAGGAGATTCACTATCTTCCCTAAGCAAAAGATTTACCACTTCCTTGGTCTTTTTCTTGCTCCAAACATAACCAAAGAAACCACTTTTGTTTTTTAGCATCCCTTGCAAACTTCAGTTCATTTTGAGCCTTAGCTTTCTTGACACCAGCCTTATAAGATTGGACTACTCCTCTGTATTCCTCCTTGATTATATGTCCCTCCTTCCATCTCTTATAAATGTCCCTTTTGAGTCCCAGAATTTCAGAGATCTTACATGCAGCAAAACTGGCTTCTTTAAATGTTTCTGATTTTAATGCTCATTGGAATTCTTTGCAATCATGCCTTCAGGATCTCCCATCCTTCTTGAACCTCTTTTTCTTTTACAATATCTAGTCATGGGATCATTCTCAACTCATCTCTGAGCTTTTCGGAATTAACTTTTCTAAAGTCAAAGTTACATGTCTGAATAAGTTGTTTTCACAGCCCTCACTATCACAAATTCCTAAATGACATAGTCTCTTTCTCCCACAATTGCTACTACTTTCACTTCATCAATCCATTCTCCCCTTCTGGTCAGGATTTAGTTCTACCTTTTCCTTTTTTCAGTTTGTGAAAGATGAAGTTGTCAGCAAGGCAAATCAAAAATTCATTGGATATTCCATTCCTAGCAGAGTTACATTTCCAGCAATTGTCAGGATAGTTGATATTTTCCATTGCTACTTACAGTTCACCTTTGTGAAAGTTTTGTCATCTGTTCCAGTAAAGCATCATCAATGTCTTGCAGCTACCTGGATGGTCAGTAGTATACTGCCACAACAATATCACTTTTATTTCTCACCCATTCTATCCTTACCCAGGTGCTTTCAATAGGGCTTCCATTCTCAAAATCATGGATTTCCATGCAGGTGTATGCATCCTTTTCATATAACACCATTTCCCCTTCCTTCCTGTTGGGTCTGTTACTTTTGAACAGGGTACCTCTTCAATTGCTAAATTCCAGTTATAAAAGCAACAGCCAGAAATAACCTCTTTGCCTTCAAGCCTGGATATGCTTACCAAGAATTAAGTACCATTTAAGTCACTGAGACTTCTGAGAACACATATAACATATTTAGTATTGGGCTCTTTGTCTTTTATCTTGGATAGGGTGTTACTTGCAACAGGCCAGGAGCTTAGTTTTTTTCTGTTTCAATACATAGACAGATCTCTGACAACCCTCCACTCTGATCTCTACCTTGTGCAAGACTTTTTGAGCCAGCTAGTCTTTTTTAATTTACTTCATGAAACTGTATTAGAGATATAAAGATAAAAATGTGGAAAAGCAGAAAAACCCATAAGAACTGCATCCATGCATCCGAATCCTATGTATGTTTTCTCAGAAGTAAGTCTCATAAGGAATGGGAGTTCTTTCCAAGTACGCACATAAGGCTTCACTAACATTTACCACACCTGAACTTTTATTATGTGGGGTATTACTCAGATTTCTTGATAAAACACCAATGCTTTCTGATCCCAACATGTGGGTTAGAGCACATTCTAAAAATGAATATCAGCTCCATCACACCGGGGGTTAACATGCTCCCTACCTCGCTTCTCTGCCCGGGTTTTCCTTCCCCAAGTTACTTCCTCTTTCAAGAAGAGGAAGTACACAGCATGAGGCCCATTGAGTCCACTGTTCTAATGGTGCTGCTTCTCCTGCACACAGCAGGAGAGAGCAGCAATTCCGTGTTTAAAAATACATTAGACTCAATGAGGAGTTTTTTTTGTTGTGCAAAGAAGTCCAGAAGGTGTGCGGGAGGCAAATGGCATCATGTGAGGGACCTGAGCAAACTCCGTGAATGCCCAGTAATGAGCATGCAATAAAATGCTCGTCAGATGAAGCTTTATATCTCGACTTTTGAAAAATTGTACAGCACAATCCTGGGTGTATTTATTTATTTCTTACATTTCTATACCGCTGAATAGCCAAAGCTCTCTGGGTGAGTCACAACAATTAGAAGTAAGTCCCACAGTATTTCATGGAGTTTGTTCCCAGAAAACCGTACATTGGATTACAGTCTACCTCTAAACAACCTTGGCACAAGTCCCATTGAATTTGATGGGGACTTATTTCTGAGTTGACTAGACATGTATAGGATCAGACTGTAATTCATTCTGGAAGAATTTTATTTCAGCTCATGTCACAAGCTGCAGAACTCACATCCACCTAATATAGAAAGTGGAACACACACACACAGGTCCGCATCTGATCATTACATGGATGGGAGACTGGATGCCAACCCTATGCACACAGCTTTGAGTTCCATAGTGGAAGAATGGCAAGTTATAAATTTAACAAATAAATATCCCAAATTGGATGCCAAGATACAAATAGCATCTGTCAGGTATGCTTTAAGGTGGATTCCTGCATTGAGCAGGGGGTTGGACTTGATGGCCTTATAGGCCCCTTCCAACTCTACTATTCTATGATTCTATAAAAAAACAACCCCAAATATAGCTGTACCCAGTTTTTGAAGCTAATTCAGCGTCCCTTTAGCCTTTGCCCAAAGATGGCAACCCCACTATTTGTCAGTGCTAGGCACTCTGCACATGTCAAAATGAGCTCTTCTTTATTACCTCCATTATGACCAAAATGCCCAACAGTTCATCTTGTGTGTATGTATCTGCATATTGCAAGAGCTTATTGGGCATACATGTGAAAGCCCATCTCTGCAGAGACGGTAAACAACTTTATTGAAACATGCTTGTAAGCCACCTTTTTACTATATAAATGACTTTGAGAACTTCTTATTGAAAAATCGTGTATAAATAAATAAACCGAGGCCCTTTCTTGGCCCACATTACCACTTATTTTGGTATGTATCTCATTCAGTGAGTCAGGGATAACTGGTAGGCCAATCCAGTAGAATTTTAGAATACTTTTAGTATGCTTTTAGTATGTTTTTAACAGTGTATACTATGTTTTTAATCAGTATTCTATGCTTGCTGTTGTTCCCCACCTCGATCCAATCGGAGAGGCGGGTAAGAAATATATTATTACTACTACTATTATTATAGCATTTCCCAATTCATATTTTGCAACATATTGTGCCTGAGAGCAACCTGGAATGACAAGAGAGAGAATATGCCGAAAAGAAATATTTAAATAGATTTATGATTTTACTTAAAATGATGCCAGGAGCAGGAACACTTCTGAATGTTTTATTTCAAAACCTCCCCAAGTGCAAGGAAGGGTAGGGCAACCTATTCCAATATGTACGAATAAAAGTTGTCATTATTTATCTAAAATGAGGAGGAAGAGTTTCTCCTTAGTATTTTGCTGCTATTATTATTATTATTATTATTATTATTATTATTATTATTATTATTATTATTATTATTATTATTATTATTATTGGCCTTGGGGTGCAAGGAGAGGTGAGGAAAAACCTTTCAAATAAAGAGGCCCACAGTGGTGGTTCACGGGTTCTGGCTCTCCACGATTGCGCCTCAACTTGCGAGGAAGGGCTGATCCGCGGCCTGAAGTTTAGCGTTATTCCACTTGACAGGGCAGCGGCTGAGGGAGAACCGGCGGCTCCACCCCGGAGGGCCCGTCCAGGAGGGCGGGAGGCTCCTCCCAGGGCTGGGGGCAGGTGCTGCGCTCCCTCCCGAGAACCATATAAGGCGGCGAGGGGGCTGCCCTGCCCTCGCTCGGGCTCCGTGAATCGCCTCACGTATCCCGGGTTCTCCTACCTGAGCGCTCGGTCTTGCGCCTGGCCATGGCCCCGGGCGAGGAGGGCGACCGCGCCCAGGCCCCGCTGCCTCCTCTGAGCGAAGACGCGGGGCCTCTGGCGGGGCTGTGGCCGGCCTTGCTGGTGGCGTTGGTGGCCGCCTTCGTCGCCTGGATCTGGTACGGCCGCAGCGACGGCAAGGAAAAGCCATCGGCGGCGTCGCCACCCGGAGGGTCTCCTCAGCGGCAGCCGGAGCGGGAAACCCCCGGCGCCAAAGGTACTGGCTGCTGGCTTGCTTTCCTGAGGAGAGCTCGGTACCGCCTCTCGCGCCCCCGGCCCCCAAACTAGGTCCCACAAGTTCTCGGGAGCGCCCCCAGACTTCTCTTTGGGGCTCCAAACCCCTTGCCTGCCCCTTTTCGGTTATCTCTGGCCAGTTTGTAGGATTCTTGTTCCTGCCCTATAACTAGGAGAGGGTGCGCCCCCCCCCCCCATGGATCTCTCTCCTCCTCCCTATAAGTGCACGCATTCACTTTCACCTAAGCCTTTACCCACACTCCCTGCTTCTTCACGTGTCTTTGGTGTTTTTGAGAAGGGTGCTAATCTTAACCCTGTCCCATGGCCTCCCCATTTATTTGGGGGGAGCTTCTTCTGGTTTATTCCTGCCTGGTTTATTCTTTTCTGGATTATTCCTGCACCCTGAGCTAAAGGGTCTTTGGCCACTAACCTTTTACTGTCCCCAAAGGGTGCATGCTGTGGGTGGGTGGGTGAGCAGATTTCTCCTCGTCTTTGCTTTCTATATTTCTCCTCTTCCACTTCTCTCCAGTGCTCTAGGTAAATTGTTATCTATGTCTCTTGGAGGGTTGCACAGGGTCTGTTATTTAGACAGCTGTGAGCTGGATGGAAATTCAAGAGATGCCACTTTTACCAGCGTGGAGTAATGGGAGCCCTGTGCTCCCCCCCACCCAAACATAGATTGTGATAATGGTTGCCGATCTGAAGTATTTGCTTCTTTAATAACTTGGGATCCCCATCTGAAAGCTTATTTCAGTTTTCCTTCCCGGCATCGCCATGCATATAGCAGACAGCCATATAACGAATGTTTTGCTTTTTGTGAATATGACCTACTGCCCCAAACACTGACTATCCAAAATCGTCATTCTCCTTCTGGAGGGAATGGTCCCCATACCTGCTACTTCTGCTACAGCAAGTGTTACCCTGGGGTGTTTCCAGAGAGTACTTTTTATCACATCAGGTTCTTCTTCATCAAGTTTTACAGGAGTCCAATCACTGTCCTCTTCCACTAACTAGTACCCCCCCTTCCCCACACACACTGTTTTCATACTGTTTCTTTGGTCGACTTTCTTACCGTGGAAAATAAGTGAAAGAAGAAAATGGTGAAATAGGTGTACAATGTCTTCTAATAGTGCTAGGGCCCTTCTGTTTGGAAGCACCCCTGGTTAGGGATGGTTCACACATGGAAGTTGTTTGTGGATTGTTGCAGTGACAGTTTGCATGTGTGAACATGCTATGGTTGTGGATAGAGTTTTCATATCACCTGATGATGATAATGCAAATGCAGTATCTCTCAGTGGAGGCAATTGAAAATAATCAGCTGACAAGAAGTGCTGTACATACGTGTATGAAACGACTCTTCGAGCTGTTAATAACACCCCTCCCTTGTTCTCAATAATAGGAGATATAATCAGAGTACAGTGCCTGAAGGAATGGACTGGGATGTCTTGCCAGCATTGCTTCTGCTGCTTTAGAAGGGCAGGCATGAGAAGTATATTAGTAGTTGTGACCTTTGCATCAAGCAGCGATCTAGTCAAATCAGTTCTGCTGCTCCTCCCGTGGGAATCTTCTCCTAAGGGCTTGGCTCGGGGCTGGTTTGACAGACACTTATGGACATTGCAGGCTTAAAATCAACCCATCAACTATTTTTAGCTTCCATGTGGGAATGGCATGCTAGCCATTATGCATATTCATGGTGGAGCAGAACAAGACCCTTGTTGTAACAGCTGACAGGGCCCAAAGCAATAAAATTCAGGGTTGTAGTTGGGGAACTGTGCTTAGAGTTTAAAAATAAATTTCCATGAGGGGGAAAAAAGGAATATAGGGAAATGGCAGTGCCAATAAATTACTGTTTGACAAAAGTAATGGTTTGGGATCGTGCCACCTGCATTTCTGCGATCACCAATTATATAAGTCATACTAGAGGTTGAAACGGAAGGGATGGGATGTAATGTTATATTTGTGGGGAATTGTGGAAGCTATGACAAAAAGTTCTCATTGGGCTATTTATGCCATCGTGTGGCCTAAGCCCAGCCATTTTCTGCCTATAGTTCCTCATCTGCCAGCTGGCCTTGAGTACAATCTGGCATCTAGAGCAATGCATTGGGTGTGATCCAGGGTGTGGTGCAATAAAGAACCCTTCCTCAAGGCTTCTGTAGCTTTCCTGCTTTGTTAGTTTGTCTAGTGTTGAGCTTGTGTAGCTTCTGTAAGATCACAGAAACAGTTGTGGGGGCTGATATAGCTTGCTCACTATCGTGCAATTAAATAAGCTTTACCCTGCGTAGTTCAGGAACAGCTTTCAGCTCTTCTCTAAGAAAAGCATTGTTGCATTACTTATACATGCATTTATCAAGTATTCAACAGGTAGGTATGGCAGAAGACGTTAGAGGCTGGACAGGTAGGGAGAGCTTGATGAGGATTTGTTGGGGGCAGTAAGTGAAACTCTGGCCACAGTTGCTACTGGGGACAAAAATCGAGTTTGTGTGGCAGAGCTGGACTGCAGGAGAGAGTAGTTTGTGAGGGGTTAAATCATCTTGTAAATAAATCCAACTTCCTTTAAAGATGCTTGTAGTGTATGAACTAAGATAGAGGCAAGGAAATGAAAATGGTGTTCCTCGTGTCTAACTAGTATTCTTTCTGTTTAGAACCACTTCAGAGTAATTTTGAATATGTCGTATCTGCAACAAAGCCAACTGATGTGTCCAGCCCTCAGAAGCCAGTGGAGAACCAGTTGCCTCCTCCAGGAGAACACAGTGTTCCTGAAGAGTCCCCTGAAACAGAGCCATTGGTCAAGGAGTCTACAACCCCTTTAATGAACTACAATGAATATCTAAGGGGTGAAGCCTTGAGTTATCCCGCCACAGCATCCGAACCAC
This sequence comes from Elgaria multicarinata webbii, assembly GCF_023053635.1. NCBI lineage: Eukaryota > Metazoa > Chordata > Lepidosauria > Squamata > Anguidae > Elgaria > Elgaria multicarinata. The sequence goes on from NC_086180.1 coordinate 12,841,489, forward strand.
TACAGAGCCAAGAAGCTGTCCTTCATGGTGTGGGCACTTCTGCAGAAGCAGGCACCCCTGGTGACAAGCATGAAGAGAAATGCAAAGAACAGCTGTGTCACAATTCTGTTGATCATGAGGAATGGGAAATTGTCCCTGAGCATTCAGTGTGGGGTGATGCTGCAAGGAAGAGCAGTGTGGACGATGCCAGCAGCAAGGACCTGGAACAAGCCAAGAGGGTTGCAGCGGTGTCTCCAATGCCTCAGACTGTCCATGTGGCTTTCCGTGTACACTACATCACTCACTCGGAAGCCCAGGTGATTGCCATCACAGGTGACCACGAGTGTTTAGGCCAGTGGCATCACTATCTACCACTCAGGTGTGACAAAGATGGGTTCTGGTCAGACTCAGTTGTCTTACCTGTTGATACCAGAGTTGAATGGAAGTTCATACTTGTGGAGAATGGGAAGGTCAGAAGATGGGAAGAATGTGACAATCGAACCCTAATAACTGAACATGAGGATCGGTTGGCCCATAAGTGGTGGGGATATCATTGAACGGGAGCTCCGGCCAAATACAGGGGCTCCAGTTTTATTCCATTTCTTTATAGGAGTTTCCCTACTTTTTGCCTACCATAGTATATTATCTCTAGGCTGCATGTTTTGCCAGAACTGCCTTAGATTAATGTGTCTTGTCTGCTACCCCAGGCTTTAAGACACGAGGATACAAAATCAGACCAAAGCCTACCTAGTGGCAGACACATTAGGGCTCTCTAGTGGGTAGTGTTTCAAAGCAGCTGCCTGCATAAAAAGCTTTAAAACCCAAAACTTGAGGTTGCACTATGTGAGGAGATAGGAGCATGGACTGTGGACACTGTACTGACAGAATAGGAAAGGTGTAGTTAAACTACACTGTAACTGTCTGTTAAAATGTTCTTAACTTATGACTATATAAGAAAGCAATAAAGATTTTTAGACTGGTAACTGTCCTTTTTATATCTTGAAATCTAAAGTAGTTGTTGTCTTGGCTTTTTAGTCAGTTGAAATTAAGCTGAAGGCTCCTTATTATTCCCATCATAATTACTGTGGAAATTCCTTGTTGGCATTAATTCTCAAAATTCACTTTTGTCGGGAACATCATAGAAAGCAGGCATGAATCTGTGGCTGATCCTGCTCAGTTAAGGGGGAGGGAAGCTAAATACCTCCAGTTAACATGCTCAGCACAGCTCTGTTCACAGGTGGTGCTGAAAAGGGCTATATGTTGAAGCCTGCACCAAACATTTTATGCCAGCCTTGTAGCGAAAATGTGAATAAGAATGTTAGAAATTTGAAAAAGCCCAGCTTTGGATTCCTGCACAGCTATGAAGCATGCTGGAGCAGCATTGTAGCCTTAGCATCCCTGTGAGGTTGGTTAGGTTGAAAAAAAATGATATGTTCAAGAGTATATTACTGGATGCTCTGGCCAAATCATTTGCTTAGCCTAGCCTACCATGCAGGGTGGTGTGAACTGGAAATGGTGCTCTGAGCTCCTTGAATGGAAAGCAGGATACAGATGTAAGAAATGAATAAAATTAGGTCAACACGGTAGCCCAATGTTGAATGACTGTGTTGCATATTTTTGGTAATCCAAAGGTCAGTGACAATCAGGCTGGACAAAAATAGATTTTCTAAAAGTTAAACTGGATTCCTTATTTTTTAATAGTTACATACTAAGTTTAGCTTAAATAATCTTGTTTAATGCTAAATAAACTGAATATAAGCACTTTAGCCTTATAATTAATCTCTAAATGGAATCAATGCCCTCTACCAGGTACATTGAGATATGAGAAACTTATTTGGACCGTTGTCAAATATTACTTACATTTGCAGGTTTTGGGTTTGTATCATTAGTTTACAAAATATATAAAGAAATATCAATGGAAAACCTGATCCCCCCTTTCTTGCTGATTTAAATGCCCTTGACTTTAATTCAGTGAGTTCTCCACGCTACCTGAAGTGTAGCTGAAGTTTCATGTTAGGCCTTTGCAAGTGAAATGGTCTCCTAGAATCCCACTATAGAAAGTGATTTTAGGCAAGAGAAACGAGTAGGGATCACCCTCAATAGTAGAGAGTATCTGGAACGTGCTTGCAGGCTTGGGGATATTTGCCTGAGGCCTTGGAAGAGTCACTAACAGAATAGATGGTAATAGATTAGATGGACTAATGGTCTTTCTAGACAGAAGTCCGTTCCCTTAGGTCTCTATTGTATCAACATTTGTATAAATCTGTCGACGTTCTCTTGCAGAGAGGAAAATAGTAGCCGAGAGCCACAAAATATGTAGTAAGAACATAAGGAGTGCCCTGCTGGATCAGACCAAGGATCCATCTAGTCCAGCACTCTGTTCACACAGTGGCCAACCAGCCAGGGATGAACAAGCAGGACATGGTGCAACTAAGCTTAGATTAACCTTGCTGTCTTGTTTGGATGCAAAGGAGTGAAGAGCCAGGTTATTCGATAGATGCCTTTCCTTACCTGAATAGTTCCAAATGTCGTGAGAATGTGACAGAGAGAGCTTCAAAAAATTTATTGGACACAGAGCATCTTAAATACAATAATACCTCAAATGCTTTCGTCCAGGAGGAATTTGATTGTAGCATCAGATTTTGTGGGCTGAAGCAGCTACAGGCAATTTGGTAGTCTTTAAAGGTGTTACAGAGCTCTTTGTTTTCTCTTCAAGGAATTTGAGGTAGGTTAGAAAGATGTGAAGAAAAAATCCAAAGCAAAGAACCTGCTCTGGCCAAATTTTGGGACTAATTGGAAGATCCTGGCTACAGTATCCAACTTGGAAGAGGTCCTAAAGCTATTATGGCCGGGCTGGTCACGGCTGAGTCCCTGTGCGTCCAAATGATGCACAGGGACTCCCAGGAGGAAGGAGGGACGGGAACGGGTTTTCCCAGGCATAAATAATGCCTGGGAAAACCTGATTCTTCCCACAGTCTTGGGATAGTCCAAAATCCCATGAGTGTCTCTCCCTGTGAATGAAAATACTATAACAAAAACAAATAATTTTCTGCCTATTCCCCAAAATCAGCTACCTCAGGTGGCTACCTCACTCTTTCTAATGGTACAGCCAGCCCTGCTTCTACTTCTCATCATGGGTCTCATCGTTCAGTACAGAAGCATTAAATACTTTGTGTCCCACAATCATGAAGTTCTTTAATATAGTGCTGCTTGTAGCTTTGTTAGCATATTAAGAGCTTCACTTACGAATTAGCTGAAGCGAGTTATGCTCTGAAATACTAAAAGATAGAAAGGGCATAGTTGAAAGCGAGTATTTCTGCATGTGTCCAATTTTTGTTGTCACAATTATCAACGGATGCATTACAAAGGTTAAAACAGTCTTAACAGGGGCTTTTAAGTTTTGCAAATGGATTTAAAGGCATGTTGGAGGCCTGTCTGAGAGGATTAGCTGCATTATTTAGCTGATTCAGATGTTCACCAATTTAAAGCCACTTACCCTTCACTAGAATAGCTCAGTGCCTGCTTCCAAGGAGTTCATTCTTGTGTTGAGTTCATTCTTGTGTTGATAGGTTGGGAATGTAATCTCAATTTGCAGAGCAGTGTTTAGCAAAGCTTTTCCTAACTTTGTGCCCTCCAGATGTTTTGGACATAAACTCCCATCCAGCATGGCCAATGGTCAGGAATGCTGGGAGTTGAAGTCCAAAGCATTGCGAGGGCACCAAATTTGGGGCAGCTGGTTTATCAGATATCATCAGAGACCAACAGCACAGAACTTAAGGGTAAATCCACATGGCACCTGTTTCAGTGTACAGAGGCACTCAAGCGCTACACATGTACTGTAGATCCTAGTCTGTAGCGGTCTGGCCACAGTGTGCATGTTTGTCTGTGAATGAGACAGAGAGGAGAGAAACAAATTACATGAACTATACAGCCTATCTGACTAGCTTTCTTTTGCTGCTGTAAGGAACTCCTGGAGAAAAGGCATCTGAAAACTTCCAAAGAGGAATTCAGTTCTTTTGCTTGTGTGAATACAGTGACTTTCAAGCTTCCTATCTCCAAGGAACTCTCCCTATGGTGGTTCTTCTATTGGTAATACGCACAGAAGCCTTGCACACTACAGATGGTTCTGGGGAGCCTTTTAGAGTTTACGCTGGCCAAGTTGGTGGGGCTTCACTGTAGCCCCACATGGAGCATGCACAGGGGGCTGTACATTGTGGGGAGTAAACTCATAAGGTGGGTAAGCTGTCTTTGAGGGCAAAGCCTGTCTCTCATTACTGATCATATTGAGGAACTTTCTGATAAGCCTCTGAGGACACAGAATTGGAACACAGTTCGCAAACTACAGTTGTATTGCATAAGACCAATTCATGCAATGCTCCTTCTGGTCATGTGAAACAGTTATGATCCACCCATGAACTCATGGTTCCAGGAATGAATAGCAGGATGATAGCTAGTGGGGAGTCTTTTGCTTGTGGCTGAAACGAGTGTCAACCATTACACAACATATGTATCCATGGTTATGTTCATGCAAGAGTCTGTCTGAGGATGGGTCAAGGGTGCTTGCGACATGTATGAAAGATGCAAGGCAAGGATATTCCCTGTTGCTGGATTCTTGCTCAACTGATGAATGATGTAATCCAGAGAACCACTACAGTCAACAGTGTCAAGGACCTGAACTGTAGCTTGAAAGAAAACTGCTGCACCGCTACACAGTCATCACAGTCATTCTTTAACCAGTAGGGTTGCATTATAATAGTGCTATAGCAGAAACAGAGCTGCTCTCAAAACAGAGAAATAATCTTGTTGAGTAACTGCATTTTGAAGCCATCTAAAGGGTACTTAAATCTTTAGTTTGATACTTGACAACCAAATTCAGATCCAGTCTGAAAGGGTACTGTGTAATTCTAAATGACCCTACATGAAATGCTCTTAGGATACTTAAAAGGTTCTTGCTTGTTCCTTTTGCAGGCTCTGGACTGAGCTTGATGACTGAAATTACCATTTCCAGATGGCAGCTGTGTCGCTTGCAGCAAAAATAACAATGAGTCTTGTGGCATCTTAAAGACAAACAATATATTTTGGCATAATCTTTTGTGAGCTATAGTCCACTTCATCAGAGTGGGCTATAATGTGTGAAAACTTATACCAAAATAAATGTGTTAGTGCCACAAGATTTTATTGTTTTTGCTACAATGTTTTTGCCAAGTTCGTAATATCTTCTCTGATAGAGGAAGCTTATTTTATAAAGTTGCAGCAGTCTAGCACCCAGCTGAGCATTACAGGAGCATCTGGCTAGCTATTTAGCTGGAGCAAATGGACTCTCTGGTCTGTTCCAGCAAGGCAATTCATATGTCCCTAATATTTCTTCTGTTTGGACAAGCATTTAGATCAAGGTCAGACAACTTGTGGCCATCCAGATGTTTTGGCCTTCCAGATGTTTTGGCCTACAACTCTCGTCACTCCAAGCCAGCAAAACAAATTATGACATCACGGGAGTTGGAAGCCAAAACATCTGGAGGGCCACAAATTGCCCATCCTTGATTTATGGCTTAAGTATACATAATAGCTTGATTTCAAAATGTTTTGATACTTTACAATTCTGGAACTTTATAAACCTAGTTATGACTTATGAAGTCCATAGCCTATTCTTAGAGACTCAGAATGTTCCAAATTTAGCCATGTTAAACACAGCTACAGTAGAGCAGGGAGATGGCTCCCCAGGCTATACATGACTGTTTAGCATGCCTGGCATATTGTGGATTTATTTTTAAACTACTCGAGACTTTTAACATGTAATGACTGTTGAGTAAATTACTTGACCCTCATCAATCTGAAGGTAAACAGATAGTCTGCAGCACAGTAGTTTGATGGGAATAGGAGCTCCAAAAAAAAGGCCAGGCCAATCACACGTGAAAAATGCATTTGAGTAACAATGTCCATTTAATTAACATAGCCTGTTTAAAAGATTATACCAGCAGGAGCATTACTCCACTGACATAGGCCCTGTTCAGAAGACACCTTAAACCACAGCTTTAACCACAGTAAATAGGGCAAAAAGCCTTATTCACAGTGGTTAAAGCCATGGTTTAAGGTGTCTTCTGAACAGGGCCATACTGTGGATCAGTAGCTTTAAAATGTGCCCATAATCGAATGCAATGTGCTGCTACCTTTTGGAAGTGAAAACAACGAAGAGTCTTGTGGCACCTTGAAGATTAACACATTCATTCTAGCATACGTTTTCATGGACACACTCCATTTCAACAGATGCCCACGAAAGCTTATGCCAGAATAAACTGCTTAGTTTTTAAGGTGCCACACAAGAATGTGCTGTTTTCAAAGCAACAGACTAACACAGCTACCCCTTTTGAAAGTGGAAACTGTTTACTTTGGGTGAGGTGTATAAAGGCAACGAAAGAGCTGCGCTGCTTATCCTACAACAGTCCAAAGTCTAAATAAGTATTGAGCATAGATACATATACAAAAAGGCGCAGTTTCACGAGGGAAGGACAGCAGATGAAATGTATCGCCCTGTGAATGGATCTGATGCATGTAGGGAGGAAGAATGTCTTCAAGCAGAGGTGAGGAAATTTTGGCCCTGTATGACAACTCCCATCATCCCATTGACCATCCTGGTTTTGGCTGATGGGAGCTGGAGTCCCAACAATAACCGGAGGGCCACAAGTTCCACCCACCATTTTTAAATAGAACAGCGTATCAGCAGATCCAGCTCCTTCCTCAAGGTAGGGTACCTTAAACCCACTATACGCTTGTTCATGCACTGGTTATTTCACGGTTGGACTACTGCAACCTTCTTCTCTCTGGCCTTCCTTCTTCTCACATCAGTCCGTTGGTTTCTGTTCACCACTCTGCCGCAAAGATCATCTTCTTGGCTTGCCGCTCTGACCATGTTACTCCGCTTCTGAAATCTCTTCATTGGCTTCCAATTCACTTCAGAATCCAATATAAACTTCTCCTGTTAACCTTCAAAGCTTTTCACGGTCTAGCTCCTTCCTATCTCTCCTCTCTCATCTCACACTATTGCCCCGCTCGTGCTCTTCGCTCCTCTGATGCCATGTTTCTCGCCTGCCCAAGGGCCTCTACTTCCCTTGCTCGGCTCCGTCCATTTTCTTCTGCTGCCCCTTACGCCTGGAACGCTCTTCCAGAACATTTGAGAACTACAACTTCAATCGCAGCTTTTAAAGCTCAACTAAAAACTTTTCTTTTTCCTAAAGCTTTTAAAACTTGATGTTGTGCAGACTTTATACTGTTAGTTTTACCCTACCCTGTGCCTGCTTACCCTACCCTGTGCCTGTTTGCATTCTCTTCCCCTCCTTATTGTTTTACTATGATTTTATTAGATTGTAAGCCTATGCGGCAGAGTCTTGCTATTTACTGTTTTACTCTGTACAGCACCATGTACATTGATGGTGCTATATAAATAAATAAATAAATAATAATAATAATAATAATAATAATAATATACAATCATGTTAGCAACGAAATAAATAAAGCAGAGAAAGGGATCTGTAATTCACAGAGTAAGAGCTGCCTGCATGCACAGGCAATATTTCTGGGCATTAACTGAGATTTTCCCACCCAACAGTTCATTCTGCAGTAAGGGAATGTTTGCAGGGTTATGCGGAGTTGGAAATAGATGTGCTAATAGCTGTGACAGGGCTGCTACCGAAAACTGCTATGTAGAAGCTCTGCATGCCAGTGAGCGGCTTGGATCACATGGATACTTTTCATAATAGTGCTGGGCTGCCATTGATTCTGCTGGTGTGTGAAGAAATCACGTCATCTGCTACCCATGGTCAAACCCTGACCATACTGATGTTGATTTTAAAGTAAGCCACAAAGCAGTGTTCAGATCTAGCATTGCTGCCAAGGCTGTATCCAGCTAATAAAAGGTTGTCACACAGAGGAGGGCCAGGATCTCTTCTCAATCATCCCAGAGTGCAGGACACGGAATAACAGGCTGAAGTTACAGGAAGCCAGATTCTGGCTGGACATCAGGAAAAACTTCCTGACTGTTAGAGCAGTACAACAATGGAACCAGTTACCTAGGGAGGTGGTGGGCTCTCCTACACTGGGGGCCTTCAAGAGGCAGCTGGACAACCATCTGTCAGGGATGCTTTAGGGTGGATTCCTGCATTGAGCTGGGGGTTGGACTCGATGGCCTTATAGGCCCCTTCCAACTCTACTATTCTATGATTCTATGTAATGGCAGTGTTCTAAATTCCTGCATCGTAACTCACGTCCTTGCAAAGCTGCAGAGGTCATTGTGACCTTTCCTATCTGTTTTTCATCCAACGTTATACTCCATCACATACATATGAAATTGACCTCTGATTAATTATTCTAGGGGTAATATATAACAGTCAAATTAAAAACTCTTAAAAGGTTAAAGGATAAGATGCATGACTATGACTGGGTTTGCAGAGAACAATAACCCACACCCAATGTTTGCGTGTGAGTTGGCGCTGAACCGAGGGTTATTGTGTTATCTGAACCCAGCCACAATAACAAGCCACAGTTTGTTAACCACAAACAACCCGACAATTAACCATCGGTTCTCTTCATGGGTTGTTCGTGGTCAGACCTCACGACAACCCACAATTCAACGACAACCCACATTCAACCCTTGAAAGTGGGTTATTGTGTATGAACCTAGTCTATGGCCATGGCTAGACCAGGCCTATATCCTGGTATCGTCCTGGGGTCATCCCTGGCTGATCCCTGGATCCCCTGTGTGTCATTTACATGAACAGGGATGACCCCGGGACAATCCCAGGATATAGGCCTGGTCTAGCCATGGCCTATGTGTACACAGCCTAAAGATTTGCTTGTTGCTAAACTGCATCTTTTTAAAAAATGTTTCTTCAGTGAATCGGGCCACTTCCAGATTCATGACAATAAGGAAGACTAGCAATTTCTGTCTGCCCAAACCGCTCTTCCTAGTCCGAGAGACAAATTACAAAACTAGGTCAACTTTTATTATTACACAGTTGCAGTAGGCTCTTAACATTCCATTCAACAGAGCACAATCTAGATACATCTGAGTGATTAAAAACCATACCACGTTTCATTTGGACAGCTTCTTCTCCTTTTCCTTGGCTTGCTCAATCTTTTTTTCCTGGCATCTGATCATTGTAGACATGGCTGAAAGTAACATTGAGAAAGTAGCATTAATATTGCACAGGAGGAGGGGGCAATATGTGACTTGGAGCGCGCATGCACACGCGCACACATCCTGGGCTTGTTCACATGTAATGCTAAGCCACCTTGGTTAGTCTTGGGAAGCAAACCACGGTGGCTTAGCATGTCATGTGGGAGGAGAAAAACCCGTCAACGATGGCTAATAAACCACCCGAAGTAACCACCCACTGCAGTGTTAAGGCCCACGGGGTGGCTTACCGTGTCGTCTGTCAGGCTCCCCATGGTTAAAAATGGCTGCTCCTCAAAAATAAAAATAAAAATGCAGCAACCATAGGGACAGCTGCCTAGAGCGGCTGCAACTTCTAGCAACGCTCTAGCCAGTATGGAGTTTCTTAATGGTCAAGATTGCTGCATGCAGCAATCCAATTCCCATGGGATACATAGCAGCAGCAGCAGCGGGAGAATGATGGAGTAACCACGGAGCCAGGAGAGGTAAGGAAAGCATGCAGCGCTACACAATTCTGCAGTTGTGCGTTTAACTGTTGTGCTGAAGAGGGAATTTCACCAGGTGCTGCATGCATACAAATGACACCAGCTGAAATTGTCCTCCTTTCCATATGGTCACCCTAAAGCTGGCTAAAGCTGCACCAGATATACTCGAAAAGGGGCAGTAGTGACCGTTATCCTGTTCTAATATCATGTATGAAGCTAAAGTAACATTCCCTGTATGGCCTGCAGGCCAAATCTGGCCCACCTATTGTCCTAATCCGGCTCTCCAAAGTTCTCCAGGTGGCCCCACCCACTTTCCCCCAGTGCCTATTGTTTAATGGTTTCCTGGCTTTTTCCTGCTTTTTCCCCTATTATAAAAGTTTGAAATGCCTCCTGCTTAGTTACAGGTAGTAAAAGCTTTAAGCTAAAACATGCTGATTTTATTTTTTATTTTTTGGGGTATTTTTGGCTCTGCCCATTTAATCATTGGCCCTGCCGACCACTAGAATGTGGCCCCACAAAAAACTTCTCCGGAATTGAATCCAGCCCTCAGGCTGAAAGAGGTTCCACACCCCTACTCTATGCTGAAAGCAACACGCAGGAAACCCAGTCACATTCCAGCGGTTTCCACTCATTGGATCTTCAACCACCGCATGTTTCCATACCTTGGTTTTTCAACTGCAACGTTTCCACCAGGTTTTGCAGACTCTCCATCTTGTTCTGTAGTTTCCTGCATTCTTTTCCGTTGGCTTCCCCTGTCTGAATAGCTACGGACAAAATATCCAGTCAATTCTACTGTGGGAGATATTAAAAGCAACCTTCACCCAGAAGTACGGCTGCCATAGGGCTTGAAGGCTTAGGAACCGGGCCATCTCAGATTTCCGCTCATTATTGCTGTCACATTAACACTGGCGGACGTGCTGATCTTGAGAACATCAGCAAATCGACACTCGCAAGGCGGTGAGCCATTTCAGGGCCAGACTAAAAGTGCTGGGAGAGGCACCCTGCCCCATCCACACGTAAAGTAGGCATGGGGTGGGCTTTACTCTTTCCATGACAATGGGCCTTTCCTGACAATGGCGCATCGGAGCTGTGAGCCCTCAACACACACACCCCGCATTTGTGCTCCTTTGTGCTATCCCCATGCGAAGGAGCGAGCGTGGGGTTTGCAGGTGAGGAGGAAGGCTGTCCTGTGCACCGGGGCGCCCACGCCTCCTCGCATCCCAGTTTGTTTTTGTTTTACTTTTTTCCAGCTTCTCCCCATGCCGGAGAAGTGCGGAGGCGGGCCAATGGCCATTCGGATCAGTTGCCCGCCCTCTCCTCCCCTGTCCAGGCAGATGGCGAGCCCTGATTGGTCACCATCTGACCGAAGCAGCTCCGGAGCAAGGTGACAGACGGCAGATGCTGTTGTCACCTCGCTCGAAGAGAAAAAAAAGTCAGGGTAAGTCTCTGACTTTTTAAATTCGGAGCTTCAAGGGAAAGCCCTGGGATGGCTCTGCAATGGCTGCTGTATCATATAAATGACCTAACGCCACTGTGGATCCACCCTAGGGCTTTCCTCTCATCAAGACAGCCCCAAGGAGAGCACATGGGAGGGAGTGAAGGCTTAGGAACAATCCAAGTGGAGAGGCAAGTAAGAAATAAATCATCATCCACCACCATCCCTGCTGCTTTAGACAGTTTTTACCCAGAGTCGCTCCAATACCAGATGTGAGCTAGGATAGGAGGAAATTGCTCATTTTCTCATTATTTCTGCAAGTAGGGAGCCTGTTGACACTAAAAGGCCTAAATTTCAGCAATGGGTACAGATTTATAAATTCAGAAACAACATTATGTTTCAAAACAAATTTATTTATTTACTTAAAACATTTGTATCCCGCCCTATATCACTAGGATTTCAGGGCAGCATACAGTTAAAATTATACAATATAAAACAATGAATATACACAGCTAAAAACAAATTAAACCATGAATCAAGTTAAAACAAATAAATAATTTAAAAGCAGTAAAAACAATTAAAACAGTTAAAACAATGTGCGAGCCAGGTGAATTTAACCATTAAAGGCTTTATTAAAAAGCCATGAATGTGTTCAAAAAGAAAATTATACTTACACGAACCAGTAGAAAAGGAAATATCTGTTTGAGAGGAAAAACACACACAACGACCCAGTTAAGATCATGACGTTTTTGACAGTGAAAAGATCAATACATTCATAGCAATAGAAAAATGCCACTTCACCTCCGTACTTCATCCCTTATCGGCTTTAGATGCATGCAACTCCACATTTGTATAGGGCAGGCATTCCTTCCCCTAGAATTTCCTTTGTGTCACATTCCAAAATTCATATGAAGCTAATAATTAATCCAACTCAACACAGTGGCAAGTCTGACCTTGCTGATGAAATCTTACTTGGAAGTAAGTCTCACTATGTTCAGTGGGGTTTTCACCCTGGCAAATGTGCATTTTTTTTTATACATTCACCTCTTCTAGGCCCTTACTCATGTTTTTGGGCCTACTACTGCAGAAATGATGAACAATGATCACAGTCTTTTAGTACCCAAGGCAAAATATTATTTATTTAAGAGCTTTATATCCCACCTTTTAATGTAAAACATTTCTGGGGGAAGCTTACAAAGAAATAATAACTAAAAAAGTCATTTGAAGTCATCCCCTGCATGGTAATTAAGCTGGGGGAAAACCCTTCCATGGACGCTAATGGACATGCAGATCTCTGGGTGTTGCGTAAATTCATCTGGGGTGTCCATTTCCTCCCCCGCCCGCTCCGCACTCCTGTTTCCCTCCCACAGCTCCAGCACCACCTAACTTCAAGTAAACATCGCTTATGTGCACTTTAACACCATAGGTCAGTTTCAAATGACACTGACCAGTTAAACTAAGCCAAGTCCTTATGACTGCCCCCTAGCCACATCACCAATAGGGGAGGGGCTACAGGCGCAAAGCACACCTGGGAACAAGGAAGCAAAGCACATGGCAATGGCGGCTGAGTAATCTCAGCTGCAATTCTCCTTCTGACCACTGCAAGGAAGTATATTAGCTATTGTCTTGCCTCAGCGCCGTGTGACTCTGATTTAGCAGCGTGAGCGCCAGGAGGTCACCTTATTCTCGAGAATAAACCTTTGGAGCCCAATGCCTTGCCTGTGATTTTCGCGTGTGTTTCGATATTGGACTTTGATGCACTCGGATTAGCATAATTTATGCAACATGGGGAACAGAACTGAGGCATATCAATCCCCCTGCCCCTGGTACTCTCTCTTTTCGGGTCATTCAGCCTTGGGGCAGGGTCTGTTCCTTTTCATGTAATTACTCTATAATGCCTGGATGTCGAGCCATTCTTAAATATTAGTATTGAGCCACAGGTTCCTCCTGGCTGACTTGCTATGGACTGTGGGGCAAGTCAGCAAGGACTGGCCTTCTCGTGAGGCTGAAAGGCCACATGAAGAAGGTTGAACCCTGCCTTGTTCCAGTGGTTTTATGGCTGCTTTAATGATGACTTTGACACTCACTTCTACTGGCGACTGAGGCTGTGGCTTCCGGGGAGCCACTCTTCTTCAGACTCGACCGGCGCTCCAAAGAGGGTGCAGGAGTTGCCTTAAGGTCATCCAGCGGAGCAGTTAACAGCGAGTGCACGGGAGACCTATCTTTATACCTCTCCTCGGGAGACAGTTTCTTCGAAGAGGTAAAACGAGGAGTGGAACTGAAGATCGACTGAGACGCTAAATGTAGTAAAGTCAGCACACAACCAATAAAGGCCGTTTAAAAATCAAAACCTTATTGAAAGAGCAAAGTTAGCACAGCTTCAAAGGGTGGGAAATAGGAAAGCGTGTCTATAAACATGAAGCATGATTCTACCTGTCCCAGGGAATCCTGGGAACTGTAGTTCTTCGAAGGACGGGGGCAGAGATCTCCCACAGAGGGTTCTCAGCCATTCTGTTCCCAGCATTTGAAATGGGCTGTTTGACAAATTCCCTTATGACAAAAGCTAATTCTTTTCCCACTGGCAGCATTACAAGGAACGGCGAGATCCCTTCTGCAGTGGAGGCTGGTGGCTCCTATGGGGGCTCCTTCAGCTATTGGGCGGTATAAAAATGCAATAAATAAATAAATAAATCATAGAATAGTAGAGTTGGAAGGGGCCTATAAGGCCATCGAGTCCAACCCCCTGCTCAATGCAGGAATCCACCCTAAAGCATACCTGACAGATGGTTGTCCAGCTGTCTCTTGAAGGCCTCTAGTGTGGGAGCCCACAACCTCCCTAGGTAACTGGTTCCACTGTCGTACTGCTCTAACAGTCAGGAAGTTTTTCCTGATGTCCAGCTGGAATCTGACTTCCTGTTACTTGAACCCGTTATTCCATGTCCTGCTCTCTGGGATGATCGAGAAGAGATCCTGGCCCTCCTCTGAGTGGCAACCTTTTAAGTCTTTGAAGAGTGTTATCATGCCTCCCCTCAATCTCCTCTTCTCCAGGCTAAACATGCCCAGTTCTTTCAGTCTCTCTTCATAGGGCTTTGTTTCCAGACCCCTGATCATCCTGGTTGCCCTCCTCTGAACACGCTCCAGCTTGTCTGTGTCCTTCTTGAAGTGTGGTGCCCAGAACTGGACGCAATACTCAAGATGAGGCTTAACCAGGGCCAAATAGAGAGGAACCAGTACCTCACGCGATTTGGAAGCTATACTTCTATTAATGCAGCCCAAAATAGCATTTGCTTTTTTTGCAGCCACATCATATTGTTGGCTCTTATTCAGCTTGTGAGCTACAACAATTCCAAGATCCTTCTCATTTGTAGTATTGCTGAGCCAAGTATCCCCCATCTTGTAACTGTGCATTTGGTTTCTATTTCCTAGATGTAGAACTTGGCATTTATCCCTATTAAATTTCATTCTGTTGTTTTCAGCCCAGCACTCCAGCCTATCAAGATCACTTTGAAGTTTGTTTCTGTCAGTGGGGCAGTGAATCCGCTCTGGGTTTCAATCAGAATTCTAAAGGAGCTATCCAAGGTGCTGGACCAATTCTGAGGATAGGGCTTAGCACTTTGAATAGACCCTTTAGAGTTGTGACTGAAACCCAAAGCAGATCCATTGCCCCACTGACACTTGAGCCACCAGCCTCCACTGCCCTTCTGTCAATTCAGCCAGGACCAGCTGCCATTTGGCTCCTCCTCCAGCTGCAGTCATTCCTCTCGGCTTCATCAGAGGAAGAGGTGGGACAGCGAGGCCTTCTCTATCAGCTCCTCTCCTCCCGGAACTGTTTCCTGCAATAACCATTCTACTTAAGTCATTATTTGAAAGAGTTGGTACCTAAATCTACTTATTTTCCTCTTTTCTTTCAAATAATTATCTTCAGCTATTTTAAATTGTAAAACACCTTGATTAGCTTGGCAAAAGGGCGGTATCTAAAATGTAGTAAGTAAAGGTCCAATAACATGCACGTTTAGACAGAAAGACGTCCTACAACTCCCAGAATCCCCCAGCCAGCCATGGAGCGGGGGCATGCTGGGACTTGTAAAACTTTTTTTCTGTCTAGGATTGCACTAAGTAAATAATTAACAGCCAGTGTACAGTGGGGAAACACATTGATATCTTCCTTGAATCTTATGGGAGCAGTAGTTTCAAGGACTAAAATTTATTGTTCTATATTATATTCGTGTTGATGCTGTGCTAAACATGTGTCCTTACTGGATTTTCACTGTTTAATGCAGTCTTCCTCAACCTGGGGCGCTCCAGATGTGTTGGACTGCATCTCCCAGAATGCCCCAGCTGGCTGGGGCATTCTGGGAGTTGTAGTCCAACACATCTGGAGTGCCCCAGGTTGAGGAAGGCTGGTTTAATGCAAGCTATGGGAACTCACCGCTGGATGTGAACGGGAGGGTCGCATCATGTTCCTCAAGGTCTGCAACGTGTAACTTTAAAGGTTCCCTGTGGTGAAAAGAAGCAAAGCGGCCATCCCATTGTTCAAGAGTCATGCAGGAGACTAGAAAGCAGTAATGTTGCTCCTCCATAGGATACAAGAGGGTAGAATGACTTTGAAGTACCGTATTTCTTCGCTTGTAAGACGCCATCGATTGTAAGACGCACACTAATTTCAGTACCACCAACAGAAAAAAACAACCTAAGACACACCCACGATTCTAAGACGCACCCCATTTTTAGAGATGTTTATATGGGGGGAAAAGCGCGTCTTAGAATCGAAGAAATAGGGTATTAGCAGTTTCATACACAAAGGGCTGCTTATTTAAGAGCTAAGGGCCATATTTCTGGAAGCTCAAACACTCTTTTGAAGACGTGTCTTGTATCCAAAGGGAGGCAGAGTAAAACTATAAACCCTTCATCTAAAAGTATCCCTTGCACGGCTAGCAGCACTAGCGCTATGCCTGACATAGAGCTTTATCACACCAACGTTATACTGTGCAATCACTGCGAATTGCGTGCAAAGGACTCTGAAGTTTTCCAGTTTATAATCTGCTTTGACTGTGAAGCACTCCCATGCATCCCTGCTTTAATTGTGCTTCAAAGGCAAAAGACCCGCCCCTATTTTGCTACTACTTTTGGAGAGAATCATTTGTTGTTTTCTGAGCGGCCACTGGGGGCGCAGGAGCAGGATTTGATATGCTTATAGAAAAATTAAACAAATGCTTACATCTGCATAAGTTTTAAAGACAGAGACATCAAAATTGGCACAGTAATAGATATTAAGGAGAGCTTTAAGCATACTAAATTTGAATCGGATTGGGTCATCCATTGATTTTTAATGATTTTTTACATTTCCCCCTTAAACCCATTTCCTGGTATGCAAAGGATCTTAGGAGCGCTGCCGCCCGGGGTGCGATTTAGCTAGCAACAACAACGACAGCTAAACGCTGTAGGGGATAATTCGAGGAAAACAGGTACATGGGATGAAGCTAAAAGATACAATGCCTATGCAATCGCCAAAAACTGCCTTGTCGGCTCGGAACCAGAGATCCATCTAGTCCAGATTGCAGTTTCCAACCAAAGTTGGACAACCAGATGCTTCTGAAAGCACCATGTGAGGCTGGAGTTAGTGCAGAGCACAGCAGCTCAACATTGTGAAATAAAACTGCCAAAGATAAAAAAAATACAATTACAAAAACAGACTTTAGGCACGTATAGCTGAAATTAAGCTAAAGGCAAGATCACTGTTGCGGCACTGTAATATTATTTTCTTCTCACAGTATTTATCCCTTGTGAAAAACAGGCATCTTGACAATAAATGCGTAGTCTCAAGCGAAAGGCTTCCTTTCTCACCTGCTGAAAGTCTCTTGCCCCGTGGAGACATCTGAAGGCAAATCTCTGACTGCAGCCTCCCTGTGTTGAAAGACAGACCCCCATTACAGGTGTCAAGGAAGCTCATACAAGGGTGCCCAGAGAAGTGGCGAGATCCAGGCAGAAAGCAAGACGTGAGCTCTGGCAGTTGCTCTTCTTGGTACAGAATGCAAAGGATGCCTTTCTTTCTTTCTTTCTTTCTTTCTTTTTTTTAAGTGGAAAGGTAGGTAGAAAGATTTTTTTAAAAATGAAATAGAAATAAATAAAGGCATCTTAGAGGACATTTCTTGCATGTTCTTTTTCACCAGGGCAACTCTCCGTCCCCCACAGCAATCTGAGTACTATTGGCACGAGGATTGAGAGCAGTGCGCAATAATAATAATAATAATAATAATAATAATAATGATGTATTTATTTATTTATTACCCGCCTCTCCCTTTGGATCGAGGCAGGGAACAACATTAGTACAAGAATCAACACAACTTACAAATTATTGATTTTACATTGATCTGGGTAGGCCTGCCGGAAGAGGCTAGTCTTCAAAGCTGTCTTAAAATCACAGAGAGAGTTAATTTTACGAATCTCCTCCGGCAGGCCGTTCCACAATCTGGGTGCGACAGAAGAAAAGGTCCTCTGGGTAACCAATGTCAGCCTAGTTTGGGCTGACTCGAGTAAACCCTTCCCAGAGGACCTGAGTGTGTGGGGCGGACTGTATGGGAGAAGGCAATCCTGTAGTTAACCTGGACCCAAACCATGTAGGGCTTTAAAGGTAATGACCAACACTTTGTACTTTGCCCGGAAATTAATTGGTAGCCGGTGGAGTGATTTTAAAGTTGGTGTAATATGCTCACCCCTAGATGTACTGGTGACCAACCTGGCTGCCATATTTTGAACTAGTTGAAATTTCCGAACTAGGTAGCCCTATGTACAGCGCATTGCAGAAGTCAAGCCTTGAGGTTACCAGCGTGTGCACTACTGTCTTTAGGTCTTCCAACTCTAGAAAAGGTCGTAGCTGGTGCAACAGCCGAAGCTGATAGCAGGCATTCCTGGCCGTCGCATCTATCTGGGCTGTCATTTGGAGCGACAGATCCAGCAGCACCCCCCAAACTGCGAACACAGTCTTTCAGGGGGAGTGTAGCCCCAAAAAGACTTGGGGTAGTATCCAACTGTGTCGTTCTGTAAGCGCAAATGCCACTGAGCTAGCGGAAACTAGGTTCTGAATTGTGTGCAAGAGAAGAATTCAACTAAAGTCACATTTGTGCAGGCAAGTGTGCATTACGCATGTGCAAACCCCCCCCCCATATAACTCTTGCGCAACCCATGTGACACCTTTGGGCAGTCGATTGGGCAACCGGTTGCACAATGGGAAGGTTTAGCGGAACTCCGCTAGAGCTATTTGAGTTTGCGGGATACTGCTCACTGCTACCAACTGGCAGCTGCCCCACCCAAGATGCTTCGGACCTCCCATTTTATGTCGGGAGGGATGCTGCTGGAACTAGGTTTCTGCCTGGGGGATGCTGCTAGAGCTTCGTCTCTGTGGGAGATTCTCCTTTTGTGCTGGGAAGCAGATGAGGCAGCTGGAGAGAATGAGATTTGTTGGCTCTCCCTGAAACTGCATTTTGAGTGGACAGTTAGTGCTCAGAGGTACACAGCATGCCACAGGAGTGACCAGCACGTTTTTGTGAAGCCAAAGTGCAATTTGACCATCACAATATTAGAAATGTGAAAAATACATCTCCATTCTTCTTCTACCTGTCTGCATTAGGTACTTTGTTCTTCAAAGGAATTCCAACGCCCTGGGTAGATTGTCTCACCTGCTGTAAGAATCAAATGATCTTCTGCCAACGCATTCTCTGCTCGCAAGGTCTCTGAATGGGGGGGAAATGCAAATACCATACCATAGGTGTTTTGTTTAAATTCCTAGTCTGCCCCACCCTGAAAAGTTAGGATGGTTTGAAACAAGACATATATAAAACAAGTATTTTAAGGACAGGTAAAAATAGATTGTCAACCAGAGATGGTGTCTATCTACACTAGTCTTCCTCACCCAGATGCTCTCCAGATGTGTTGGGTTGCAACTCCTCTATCATTCCTTGCCAGCATAGCCATTGGCCACTTGGTGGTAGTGATTCAGCCTCAATCAGTGATTGGCTGAACTGCTCTCATGTCACAGAAAGGCATCTCGGGATGGCAATGACTTAGGGTCAAATACACATGACCGATGTTATAAAAAGTAGGTTGGGGAGATATAAGAAAGGAAAGGACCTAACAATGTTGGAAGTCATGAAGTCTGCAGGGTCAGAGCCTTAAGTTGATATGGGAGGGTCAGCGGGATTTGCAGACATATAACTTAGGCTCTACCAGGTGATGTGATGGTTTCAGGTAGCACCTAGGCCTGCCCCCAGGAGTTCTGGGAACAAGAAACAAACCATTGTTGATTCCTTATTTCTGAAAACATACAATTAAGCTGTTACTTGAAGCTGCCTCCATTCTTAGGTGAAACACACAGGTGCTTGGTAAGTGGAAAACAAAAGGAGAGGAAAAACTAGACAGTTTTTATATTAATAAAGCTGGATATCATTTTATATGGCGTACTAGGGTGGGGGGAAAGTCAAGAGAAGCCAAATTGAGTAGCTTTCCCTAGTAGCTGGAGGGGATGAACTCTAAGAAAATACAGTATTTTGTGCATCCTTACAATATATGGGTAGGGCCTTCTATAACTGAGTCACTCTCGCTGTCACTTTCTCTTCTGGGAAGAATTGTAGAGGGAATTTCATCGATTGTACTTCGCAATTCATGAAGTAGGTGCTTTAAATCTCGCAACGGGTCCTCTTTAGCAGAGTTAGGTCTGGAATGCATCTGAATGGAAAGACAAATGTGGATTGGACTTTTCATGACTATAATTAGTTAAAATCCACGCCGTAACTAGAGACTTGACCAATTACTGAGAATTGCTATATTGCCGAAGAGTTGGAATCTCGCAGAGAGGGGAATACAGTTTCAACCCCATCCACAACAGCAAGACAGGAAACAACACGGAGCACCTCCACTAGCTACATCCCCAGCAGGGCTAAGAGCAACCAATGAAGCTCTTTTAGAAAGAAAGGAATGTCAGAGAGAGCAATGCTATGTTCCCTAGACAGCGTCTGGGGGAATATAGGATTGTTCAGTTTCTGGGATCTGAGGTCAGAACCAGGGTCCCAACCTCGGAGCCCAGAAACTGTGGTCACTGCCCCTGTCCCCACCCTCTCGTAGCCAGCACGGTTCTCTCCATTTGGAAGCGTCACAGTTAGAAGGGCGAAATCGCCAGTCTAATGGAAATGCAAGGCTGCCGGAATATGGAGACGAGGACTGCTTCCGTGCTCTGAATGCCCTGCATTGGATACTCGGCAGCCTCTGACTTCAGAGGCCGCTAACTTATAGGATTGCAGCCTTAATTTCCCTTCTAAAAGCTTGAAGCGCGCTGCCTGAGACGGGAATTCCACAGGCTATTAACTTGTATGTGTTTTCCCAAGATTCTCTCTCAAGAACACATGCAAGAGCTACAGTCACATCTCAGCCCTTGCTATTCACTAGAATGTTTACTACTAGTGCTGCGTTGGCTAAATGGTTAGGGCACTAGGTTTTCATTTCACCTAACCTTGTGGCTTTTGTACACAAGGCTGTTAATCAATTGTATCTACTTCTATGCACTGTAGCATAGCAGAACAATGCAAATACACAAGTGGAAAAAACATTTTCTTTCGCTTTCACAAATAATACCGCATTTCCCCTGCTCTAAAAAAAAATCACCAAAAGTGCTCTTTGAAAACACAAGCAAAACTGGAGGGTCATGGTGGTATCTAAAGAATCTATAAATAGACATGAGTAGGGAATGATGAGCACACAATAAACGCCTCATGTGAACTCCACCATGCTACAAACCAGAATCTGCTCCATTGGTTTGCAGAAGATCATAGTAGTTGGGATGCTACTCATCATTAGAGTTTCTTAATTTAAATGTAGTGGGAAATTCTAGCTTAATTCAAGCTAGGATCTTTGTGCCGAAGCCAGCAACATGAAAGGAGGAGGAGAGGGCTGTGAACAGTACACAGCCATGGTAATCATCCCTGGCTTATGAAAGTGCCTGTCATTTATGAAGCTGTTGACATTTGTCCAAACGCAGTCACTGTGTTCAATGATTTCCCAGGATTGCAGCCTAAGATATTCTTTTGCTTATTGCTACAATCATTTAAAATACCCCTACTGCTTTTCCTGTACAAGCAATTATGTAACTTTATATATAAAAAAAGGTTCTACCAACACAGTGACAGAATTCAAATATTTTTCTGTGAGTTTTGATTTAGATAAATGAAAGACTAAACAGCTACAGATTATTATTTTCTACCTTCAAAGAGGAGGGATGTTTGCTAACCTACATGAGTATTTTATTAAAGTTCACTTACGAACGTTGTCTGTTGCTGAACTGGCAACAGCCTTGCAGCAACGTTTTGTATTCCACAGCATCTATTTATTTATTTACTACATTTCTATATTTCCCCATAGCAGAAGCTCTTACGAGAGTGATGTGGCCTGCAAAGGATTGGGACGTTGGAGCGCTGGATGGGTGGGAGTGAGGCAAGGCTGAATGGCGCTGCTTCATTGCAGAGGGTCCCAGTGTATATCCTGGGCCCTGTAACTCCTGTGGAAGAAGGAACTTGTGAGTAAGCAAATAAAATGGGTTTCCAGAGGAAAGAATCCAGAGTGGACGACAGGCAAGGCCCGTCCTCATTTGCAGACAGCTCCCTAATTTCAAACAGTGACTCAGAATGAAAGATATAAATATAGGTTTAAGAAATTTTAAAAAGAACCAAACGGCTTTGATTATGGAGGAGAGTTAGGAAAAGGTGGTGATGAGATCTAAGGAACACATATCTATAGAAAAGTTAGTGCAAGTTTTATGGGCACTAATAGCTTCATTACACCAGGGTTATACTGTGCAATCACTGTGAATTGCATGCAAAGGACTCTGAAGTTTTCCAGTTTATAATCATTCTATGACTGTGAAGTACTCCCATGCATCCTGAGTTAATTGTGCTATAAAACCAAAAGAATCTACCTATTTTGCTACCTGTTTAGGAGCAAATCATTTGTTGTTTTCCGAGCGGCCACTGGGGGCGCAGGAGCAGGATTTGATATGCTTAAACTTCAATTTAAACAAATGCTTTCACCTGCGTAAATTTTAAAGCTAAAGGCATCAAAATTGGCACAGTAATAGATATTAAGGAGAGCTTTAAGCATACCAAATTTGAATCAGATTGGGTCATCCGTTGATTAAACCCTTTCCCTTAAACCCTTTTCCTGGTATGCAAAGGATCTTAGGAGTGCTGCCGCCCGGGGTGTGATTCAGCTAGCAACAACAACAACAGCTTTACGCTGTAGGGGATAATTCAAGGGAAACAGGTACATGGGATGAAGCCTTAACTTTCATTGGTAATGCGAAACAGGAAGTAAAATTATTGAGGGAGACAGGATATTGGATGTTATATTCCTGATGTATTCCGCAACAAATCCACACCCATTAGCTGGTACAGGCATGCCCTAAGAGTATTCTGCAATAAAAAAATGGCCTGGTTTTTAAAATTAAATTTAGCCGTATTAAAGAATCTGGATAAACTTCCACTGCACTTCTGTGAAGCAGACAACTTACTTTTACATCCAAAGTGTGTTGAAGCTTGAAGCGCATCACTTCCTGTTCCTGCCGCTGCATAATGCACTGACATTCTGCAAATTGCATAGATGCCTGTGTGGGGCATTGTCAGAGATTAATCATCTTTATGATGGAACTTCGGTTGGCATAGTGTTAGTAATGCTAGACACACATAAAGAATTTCTTAGTATCCTGACAGAACATTTTTGAGGAACCCACATAATAATGGGCTTAAGTTACAAGAAGCCAGATTCCATCTGGACATCAGGAAAAACTTCCTGACTGTTAGAGCAGTACAACAATGGAACCAGTTACCTAGGGAGGTGGTGGGCTCTCCCACACTAGAGGCATTCAAGAGGCAGCTGGACAACCATCTGTCTGGTGTGCTTTAGGGTGGATTCCTGCCTTGAGCAGGGGGTTGGACTTGATGGCCTTGTAGGCCCCTTCCAACTCTGCTATTCTATGATTGTATGATTCTAAGGACCACTGACCAGTTTTGGGTTTTGATTATCTGAGTTCATCGCAGCTAACACAAGGAGGGCCAAACTCAATTTGACGTCAGCAGCATCTTTAATTAGCCATGTCATGTTGGCCCCATCCACATGTAGACCAGATCCAGACATCACAATAAGCCAGGGTTCCCAAGGTTTGCTGTTGGGTTATTTCTCTGGCTTACCAAGGGCGAGAGAAGCCAGAGGTCTGGATTCACGGATCACGCTAAACAACCCCTAGACCAAGTCAGAGCTCTGGTTCTGTATGTCACACTAAACAAATCGTGGATCAAAGGTCTGTGGTTTGTTTAGTGCTTGCACTTGCAATGGGAATGACTGGGCAGCTCCTAAAAGATCATCCCAGGAAGCAGCTTGCCTAAACAAAAGCCACGAACTGAAAGATAAAAAAGAGACAGCTGGACAACCATTCAAGAGGCACCTGGACAACCATCTGTCAAGTATGCTTTAGGGTAGATTCCTGCATTGAGCAGGGAGTTGGACTTGATGGCCTTATAGGCCCCTTCCAACTCTACTATTCTATGATTCTATGAAAGTACAACACCTATCTTGCTGCACAAGACCTCCCATCCCTGAACCCTAGTTGAGAAGAGGAAACTAGACCCAGTTCATGGTCTGTGACATGCCTGGAAGGGGTGGAGCAGCAGGAGCAAGTATAAAGCTGCTCAGTTTGTGCCTAGCAGTTGTGAATGCAACACCTTCTCCTTCTTTGCTCACAGTGACCCCTTTCCTGGACAGATCCCCTCTTGTCTTGAACACCTTAGTCCCTGATCTACTGGATAGCTCCTGAACTGGATAGGAGTCTGAGCCACGCCAGCAGTGTTAGAAGGAACACGGAGACACTTCCCAAAGTGATTCAGTTTCATCCTCTCAGATTTGCCCCTCCCATGGCACATGCAGCCAATTAAAGTGGTTTATACATGAGAAAAAAGCCACTTCTGCATGGCAGACTTCGTGAGGAACTGCATTAGTTCAGGAATACGTAGATGGAGTCTTGCAGCATCAACAAGTCATTAAATTTAAGCACAGTTCTACCGGAGATTGAATAAGTGGAGATTGGGGTGGGGGGAAGCAACATTTCCTCCTCCCTCCCAATCCCCTTTCCTTTTGTGTCATGTCTTTTAGATTGTAAGCCTGGGGGCAGGGACTGTCAAGAAATACCTTTGTAAGCCGCCATGAGAGCCTTTTTTGGCTGAATGGCGGCATAAAAATCCTTAAATAAATAAATAAAATAAACAAATAAACATCAAGCTTCCTTCTTTAAAGTCATTGTCGAGGAAATGTGTGAATGGGCTGTTTTGTCTGTGCCCACCCTGTTTTGATGTAAGCTCTTTCTATTAGAAATTAAGTTCTATAGCAATTTGATCCAAACTGTAGCTGAAAATATATTGAGCAGCACTTGCTCAACCAACAAGAAGCGTTGACACATTAGTCAGAGTGTGAGCCTCCCGGCGAGGACAGGAAGAGTAGTAACCACAAAGGAACAGATGTTCCAGGATTGCAATACCCATCTCTGTATTGTTTTTCTAGTCTTAGAATTATCTGCACTCTGTACATGCATAAATGCCTTGTCTATCATTGGTTACTGTATTGCAAAACTGTATTATGATTGGTTTATTATATGAGGAAGTTCTGTTGTTGCTTCTGAGGATGTTACCCTATAAGTATCTTAGCTTTGCCTGCAATTAGTGGGCAGTCCTTCAGATCCTCTGGGGTTTGCCACCTTGCAGCACTGCAGGCTGCTCGTAATAAAACTTTTCCAAGATGAGAGAAATTGTGTCTTGAGAGTCTTTGACCGCCACTCAGCGAACCTAGGGAACTCGCCCTTTCGGGTTCCTCCACAGTCATTAAACTTAAATACAGGTCCACCTTAGCAGATAAACAGAGCTTGGAAACAAAAGGCAAAGTGATCTCCAATTCCCCACACCTCTCTCCCCTCCCACTCTGAGTTAGTGCAATTGAAGTATTAGTGATTGAGCAACATAAATTTCTAACCAGAGCGCTTGGGGTCCCCAGATCAACATCCAAAGATATTGTCCGGCTGGAAAAAGCGTGTCACTCAATTCAAACGTTAACTCTAAAAGCAGCAATCTCCCTCTGGCTAAAGATACTGTTCCAGTTGGTTTCTCCACCGGTTATGGCCACACACGAGGATATGGGGAAAGATTCATGGGCAGAAAAGATGAGCCATTCTGTATCCAAATTGGGCTGCTCACAAGTTTACCTCCTTACAAGGGGGTTTGATGGGGCTAAAGAGGAGATCTCAAGAAGTATGGGAGTATTTCATACTTCTTGGGTATGACTGTGAAATACAATCATCATTGGCTGTCATCAAAGCGAGCCATTCAAATACGATATACAAAAGTAAAATTACTGCCCCAGGAAAAGTTCCTTTATACTTAACTTCCGTTACCTCACACGAGTTGGGATGGTTATTTACCCGGTGCAGGTGAAATTCACTCCAGTTAATGGAGGTGAAAGCGCATTATAGGATCCATCCATGCGCTAAAGCTGCCTGCCCAGCCGGCTGCCCCAAAATTGAGGATATGACACACTTTCTAGTTGAGTGTCCAGTGTATGTCGAGCTGAAGAAGTAATACCTTGAGCCCCTGATTCCTGGGTTCAACCACATGTCACCTAAAGATATAACTCAGATACTATTGTTAGGCTCTGATCACTATATATCATTCAGGACTGCCAAGTTTGTACAGCGGGCGCTGGAGGTACGGAAGCTTTTGTTTGCCATACAGGATCAAATTTTACTAATCTGAGATTACATGCGGGCCAGTACTGGTACTGCAACTGAGCCTACTATCAGATTTTTATTATTATCTTGTATTATTCCTCTGATTGTGGTGAGACGGTGTATGGACATGCTATTATGTTATTATGTTAATATGTTATTTTGCTACTATTTTATTTGTTTGTGATTGGCCTATTCAGCTAACAAGCAATAAAGATTGATTGATTGAAAAAGAAAAATTGAAGTCAATGTGATTTACTTCTGAGTAAACAATCTCATTTGGTGTTTTCAGTGTGTTCCGCTGAGCAGAGCCATTTGACAGATGCGTGAGTGTGTAATTTACAGTTCCGGAAGTGACAAGCAGCGAATGAACGGGAGATGTTAAAAAACCATTGCTGCTACTGACCTCTGCCGCCCAGTCTAGGGCTTGCGGAGAGATCAGCCCGGCACCGGGAAGTGGCTGCCAGCTCCAGTATCATCCAGCCCAAACTCTCAACGTGTTTGTGTGTGCGTGGGTGGTGAAATAGGGGATTGCAGGAAAAGGCAAAGAGACCTTCTCTTTCCCTCCTCCTCAACTACTGCCCCAACAATTGCAAAATAGCCGAGACCAGCACAGGGAGATGCACTGTTTACAGGCGTGTTTTCAACTCGTTTTCCCTTGAGGCAGAGAAATAGAGGACAACAGAGAGACTCAGAGAAGATGGGGGAAGGAGAAGGAGAAGCAGCATTGTAGGAATAACTTCTCTCCCTCCGGGACATCTTTTCTGATATATAAATTCATTAAGCCTTCGCAGGTGGTGCATGGATTCTTTTTTTTAAAGCCGTCCCCAAAGCAACATGCTGACTTTCTCGGAAGTAAGCCTCATTGAAGAGAATGTAATTTACTTCTGAGCAGTTAGCCATGCCAGCTAGTTGTTCCTTGAGGCAAAGAAAAAAGTCTCAGGAGAGAAGGTGTCTCGTTCATTAAGCTTATTCAAAGGGATGGTCGTGCAAGAGGTACGCATTAACAAACACACTAAAAAAACCGCTATTGTCAGTGGAGGATGAAGCCGTCAGGAAGGGTTAACTCTCTCTTCAGCCTTAGCTGAAGTCCTCACAGTGCTTAAGCCCATCTTACTCCCCCTGGAGTATCACCACAATCTTACAACACACAGAGGCCATTTCTACACCAGCCTGAAAATCGGGCTGGTCACGGCCGAGTCCCTGTGCGTTCAAATGACGCACAGGGACTCCCGGGAGGAAGCAGGGACGAGAACGGGTTTTTCCACGGATAAGTACTCTCTGGGAAAACCCAATTCTTCCTGCGGTCTCGGGATCGTCCCGAGACTGTGGGAGGTGTGGCCGCCTGTACCAGCTTCTTGCCAACAACCTAACATTTCGTTTGAGCGCATGTGCGCTCATCTCCTTTTAAAAAAATGGCAGGTGCAACACCCTCCTTCCTCCCGGAATGTCGCACCTGCATGTGGACTGAAGATCTCACAATCAGGATATCGCGAGATCCTCCCCCGTCCCTCCCTCTACACCAGTATGGTGTAGAAAGGGCCTGAGTCCCCAATGTGGGTAAATCACAGTAAGGGGGGGAACCACCAAAAAAGGCTTTGCCAAAAATACAGGTTTACAGCAAGAAAAAAAATGTGTTTTGATGCAGAGCAGAGGGAACGTCATGTGTTATGGACGCCCATGGGGCGCACTAGAACCGGAGTAACTCCCCCATGTAGACGGGGCCCCAGATCATTGCTGGTATTAGAGCTGGATCAGGGGGAGAAAATGGAGTTTGAAACACCAACGGCAGGGCTCAACTCACCAGCCCGTTTGACGTTAAAAACAGAGACATTCCCTTGCTTTAGACATGATTAGAACAGGCATGTGACAAACAAATGTGGCTGCCACTGTCACATCTCATTTGTCTCTCAATGCAGCATCTTAGCAAAGTTGCTTAGAATGCAAGTGATGAAGCGGGCGAGCCTCTTCGGAGTTTAAATGGCCATGCCTGGACAAGCAGGGCAGTTGCCAATAGGTACACTTCTATAATTTCATTAGTGATTATTTTCCTTAAAAGTTTTTGAGCCACAATTCATCCAAAGTGAATAAGCTTTAGATCCCACTGATTTCATTAGGAGAGTGTGAGCTTAACAGTGGCTGGATCATGCTCTATATCAGTGGTTCCCAAACTTATTCAGGTAACCGCCCCCTTGGTTCCACAAACTCATGCCCAGTGCACCCTACCCTACCCTATAAAAATCATTATTCAGAATAGCGGTTTTCATTGACCCACTAAGGAAGATAATAACAATAAAATTAAAAACAGTAACAATTAATTGAATATTTATTGAAAATCCGAAGCACCCGCCACAGGCTTGCCGAGGGAGGGAGGAAAAAGAGAGCGAATGCCTCTGTTTTGCAGCCGGCGTGGCGTGGCACACCAAGCAGGGTATGTTTCTTCATTAGCATTTTGGTGCTTTTGAAACATTACAATTCACCATTAAAAGGACTCTTCTTAAACTGTATTAATGCATGTGTGGATTCTTCCCCTATATGGCTTGGGACTAAACTACCTTCTCCCATAAAAATGTCCCTGGGTTTTAAGACCTTCTGGAGAGGCGCTTCTCAGAAAAGACCACCTCGAACACCCCCCTTTGCCTCTTAGCGCCTCTCCCCCGCTGCCCCCTTGCCTCTTAACGCCCCCTTATGCAATCCCACCGCCTCCAAGGGGGCAGTACCGCCCACTTTGGGAACCACTGCTCTATGTGAAGATCTGCCTTTAACAGCTTCACAAATCTGCCCTTTGCCTAACGGTAAGGCTGTTACTGGGAAGAAATGAAGAGGAGGCCCGAGGAAACGTACCTTGTCCAGAGCTGCCTCCATGGTAGCAAGCTTGTCTTTCAAGCGCTTGTCCTGTGACTTTACAATCTCCAACTCTCCTGCCATTTTGTTGTTCAAAGAAGCCATGCAGCCAAGTTCCTGGCTTAATTTGTGTCTCTCTTCTTTCAAATAATGCTTTTCCTACATGGAAAAGGCGGAAAGGGAAAACACACAAAACAAAGCTGATACGAAATCTCCAAAATAATTGAACAAAAAGCAAACGCAGCATTGGATTTTGATTTCAAAACCAGGATTCCTGGCAATAATTTTATGCAGTTTGGTCAGATCATGAAGAAATGGGCAATAGCTGCATTTCCATGAGATAACACATGGGAATTGTTCTGCATTTTGTGAGCGCATACTAGTTTGGTAGGTTAAATATTGTAATTGGGCAGGATAATTGGTCTTAACTCAGTATTTGATTCAACAAAGTTACATAGGGAAACCCAATTTTAAAAAATTCAAATATACCACTTTGGAATTTGCTGGTTTCCCTGTAAAAATCATGGTTAACAGTGACAGACTGCTCTGTTTCTAGCTACCTATCTCCTTGACTCACCTCCTTTCCTTTCTATATTTAAATGGGTTGTGCATAATCTATGTAGCATAGTCATGATGGCCTGGTTCGCATGTAATGGTAAACCATGATTTAGCATTATGAGTGTGAGCCACAGCAAGCCTCAGGTTTGTGCACGCCCCCCCCCCGCCCTCCCCTTCTGTGGTGTGACCATAAAGAAGAGATCAGAAGCTTCCACACTTTTTAGTTTAACCACACTTTAGCATTATGTCAAAACTTTAAACTGTAGTGCATCTTAACTATGGTTAGTAAAAACAAGCTAGCTTCATTAAACTATGTTTTGAAGTTGGCTTCTTTCCAATAATCATTGTAAAGATTAACCAGTTTTGTCTGGGTTTGGATGACTCAATAAGCTGTGATTAGTCTAAAACGGAAGTGAAACGTTCTGAATTCGTCCTCATGGCTGCATCAGTTGAGCGTTATCTTAGCAAATGCTACTATATTGGTTTGGAGGGAACAGTAATTTGAGGTCTCTTTTAATAAATAAAGAGCCTCGTGTGGCGCAGAGCAGTAAAGCAGCAGTTTCTGCAGCTGAAACTCTCCCCACGGCCTGAGTTCGATCCCAGCGGAAGCTGGTTTCAGGCAGCCGGCTCGGGTCGACTCAGCCTTCTGTCCTCCCGAGGTCGGTAAAATGAGTACCCAGTTAGCTGGGGGAAAGGTAATCACGGCCAGGGAAGGCAACGGCAAACCACCCCGCTATAAGGCCTGCCAAGAAAACATCAGCGAAAGCTGGCGTCCCTCCAAGAGTCAGTAATGACTCAGTGCTTGCACGAGAGGTTCCTTTCCTTAATAAATAAAGGACCCACTCTAAGAAAAAGCTACATATTTTTAGAGGATTTATGAAAAGGAGGTTTAAGTAACTTAACAATCAACATGAGCTAAGTAAGGCCTCATCTACACCAAGCAAGATATCCCACTATGAAAGTGGTATATAAAAGGCAGGAGCCACACTACTGCTTTATAGCAGTACTGAAGTGCTCTGCAGGATCTACACTACTGCCTTATAGTGGTATTGAAGTGCACTGAGAAATGTTGGGGCCCATGATGCATCTACACCAAGCAGGATATAGCACTATGAAAGCGGTATATGGTTTGTGTCATGGGCCCCAACAGTTGTCAACACACTTCAATACCGTCATAAAGCAGTCGTGTGGCTCCTGCCTTTTATATATCGCTTTCATAGTGCAATATCCTGCTTGCTGTAGATGAGCCCTAAGTGATTCTTTTCAAGAAGAATCTATGCTAGTGTAAAATATATCTGGTACAGATTTACCCCAATAACCCTCTTTCAAGTATGATTTTGAAATGTTAGAATTTGGCCTGGCCGTTTTAATGTCTAAGGCCATAGCTGGACCTAAGGTTTATCCCTGGATCATCCAGGGGTCAAACCTGTTCATCTAGGTGACACACAGGGGATCCAGTGCTCAGGCAGGGGCGAACCCTGGATGATCCCAGGATAAACCTTAGGTCTAGCTGTGGCCTATGTTAAATATTGTAGCAGTTTTGACCTTGGTTGCGTTGTTCATGGCTTCCTCCAAGAACTTAATCTTGCTCTGCAAAGCGTCTATTTGTCCTCGTTTGGCTGTGATTTGCTTCTGCATCCCCATTGCAACTTTCATTGCTGTAAAAGAGAGGATTTTCAATGTCTTAGTGGCATCTTGCTCTGACAACAGAGTTTAATGTTAAGATTTGTATGAGAATATCAGGCTGCCAGCACTTGTGTGCCCAGAATAAATTCCACTGCTAGGTCCCCTTTATAGATGGGCCTTTGTACACTACATTTCTATGGTGGTTTAATGACAGTTCAACCCTCATGACTTTCCCCAAAAGAATACTGGGAATTGTACTTTGGTGAGAATACTAATAATTCTCTGGTGAAGACCTCATCCACCCAGCCCCAGAACTACAATTCCCAGATTTCCTGGGAAAAAGGAGAGTTTTAAGCCTGTAACATAGATATGCCTATTGAATATTTGGGAACCACTGATCTTGATAATCTCTAGCGCAGTGGTTCCCAAACTTTTTCAGGTCACTGCCCCCTTGGTTCCACAAACTCATGCCCAGTGCCCCCCCCCCCCCCTACACTATAAAAATCATTATTCAGAATAGCGGTTTTCAACGGCCTACTAAGGAAGATAACAATAAAATTCAAAACAGTAACAATTAATTGATTGTTTATTCAAAAGCCAATTAACTTTTTTTAGTTCATTCGATTAATCTTGATCCAGTGATGTCATCTTTTCAGTTTGATAGTCATTAAGCAAGGATATTAGATATCACATTTAGTAACTAGGGTAAAGTACCTCACTATTCTGTAAATTCTTAATGTGATGGATAGGCTTGATGAAGTGATACCAGTTTCCCAATGTCTGGTTTAAAGTCACTTAACATGAGTCTTAAATCACCACGTTTAGTAATCTGGAGTCGATTTCTTTGCTTGGAGAGAAGTAGGCAGACCACACTAAAACCACATTCCACCAAATATGATGTTGGAAATGCAACCAGGAGCTTTTGAACCACTCTCCATAGTGCAGGATAGCAATTCACCGTTAAAAGGACTCTTCCTAAATGGTATTAATACATGTGTGGATCCCCTATATGGCTTGGGACCAAACTACTTTCTCCCATAAAAATGTCCCTGGGTTTTAAGACCTTCTGGAGAGGTGCTTCTCGGAAAAGACCACCTCAAGCGCCTCCCCTGGTGCCCCTTTGCCTCTTAGAGACCCCCCCGCCGCCCCCTAGCCTCTTAACGCCCTCCTATGCAATCCCACCTCCCCCAAGGGGGTGGTACCACCCACTTTGGGAACCACTGCTCTAGTGGTAAGTCATATTAGCTCCATCAACTTTGTGGCTTTATAATCCTATACCGCATGTTCAGTTCTGATTCATCCATGAGAAAATCTGTATTCAAAACATCAAATTTATTTATTTATTTATTACATTTCTATACCACCCAATAGCCGGGGCTCTCTGGGCAGTTCACAAAAATTAAAACCATTCATAATATAAAACAACAGTATAAAACCATAATATAAAATGCAATAAAAAAGCTCAACCAGATAAAAACAGCAGCAATGCAAAATTACAAATTTAAAACACCATGTTAAAATGTATTTATAGATTGTTAAAATGTTGGGAGAATAAAAAGGTCTTCACCTGGCGTCTAAAAGCATATAATGTAGGTGCCAAGCGAACCTCCTTAGGGAGCTCATTCCACAGCCGGGGTGCCACAGCAGAGAAGGCCCTCCTCCTGGTAGCCACCTGCCTCACTTCCTTTGGCAGGGGCTCACGGAGGAGGACCCCTGAAGATGACCTTAGGGTCCGGGCAGGTACATATGGGAGGAGGCGTTCCTTCAGATAACCTGGCCCCAAGCCGTTTAGGGCTTTAAATGTTAATACCAGCACTTTGAATCAGGCCCGGACCTGGACTGGCAGCCAATGAAGCTGGAAAAGGACTGGCGCGATGTGATCTCGTCGGCCAGTCCCTGTTAGTAACCGTGCTGCCCTGTTTTGTACCAGTTGAAGCATCCGGACCGTTTTCAAAGGCAGCCCCACGTATAACGCATTGCAGTAATCCAAACGAGAGGTTATCAGAGCGTGGATAACTGTAGCTAGGCTATCTCTGTCCAGATAAGGGCACAGTTGATATATCAGCCTAAGCTGATAAAAGGTGCTCTTTGCCACTGAGTTCACCTGTGCCTCAAGTGACAGTTCTGGATCCAAGAGCACCCCCAAACTACGGACCCGATCCTTTAGGGGGAGTGCAACCCCATCCAGGACAGGGCAAACATCCCCTCGCCGGACAAATGAAGAAATAAAGAAGTTTACAAATTCCACCCTTTGCAAAAGAAAAAATATTTTTTTTAACAAAGAAATAACACTTCCACGATTACCGTGGCCGTCAGACCCTTCCATTGTTTTCAAGGTGGCCCTGGTTTGCTCCAGTTCAATTTGAGCGGTCTTCAGCTGCACTTTCAGCTTGGTCACGGTAGCTTCCAGCTCTTCACTTTTCTCTCGGTAATCAGCTTTTAGAACTTCAGTTTCCTCTGCAAAGCACCAGAGTCAGAATGAAGTCACAATGTCATGTACTGCTGAACGCACGTGAATGAAATTAACAGATGAAATCGATACACATCTTACAAGGACCCGTTGGGGAGGGAGCCCTATGTAAAGTTTAGAGATGGAGAGATGAGGCAGGGCAGTCTCAGGTGTAAGGCAGAACTGGACTCAGGGCAGACAGGTAGGAGGTAAGGAGGGAGACAGGGCCTGGCATATGCGTTTGGTGCATAAAGCAGGCCACAGAAAAGATTTGCGGGAGAGAAGCAAGGTCCAAGGACAGAGAAGCAATTCGTGGGAGACAGATTTTTCTGTGAGCCGCTCCCGCAGATCTTTCAGACACCTCTTCCAGATTCCTTTTGCAGGAGCCATTGGGAAGCTGGGTTGGGGCACCAACCTGTCGTGTTTCCCAAAACCTCCTGCCTTCTGCCTTCTTACGAGGCCTGCTAATTAATCTACAAAGCTTTATTCAAGCAATAAACATCACTTCCCACCTGAAGGGAGTCTAACCTCTAGGAACTTTCCTCTAGGCAAAACTATGCAAACTAAGCAAGACAATTGTCCTTTCAAGAATAATGGAAAGCCTTTTCCCAAAACGCGTTAACTTCAGGGAGACTGGTTGTGATGCAGCTTCTGATGAGATGCCAGCCGGGCTGACTTTCTCTCACCTTCCTTTAGCTCTATCCTTTTTAGTCTGCGGTGCACTCTAGGATTGTCTAACCTCTCCATGCTCTCCCCCTCAGAAGAATATTGATTTCCCAATGACTGTGTATTGTTTGACCTTGAGGAGATAAACTCTGGAGAAGGTTCATTCCCAACTGGTGAAGAGCCCGTGAGAGCTTTCTGTCCCACTGGTACAAGCTGGCCTGTTTCTGGCGCAGACTTTTCTACTTCAGAGTCTGATGGATCATGTGAAACACCTTTCCCCAACCCAAGGGGAGCAGGGCTAAACATAACACAGCCATGCCGACACTGGCTCTGCCACCCATCATGCCTCCCTTGATGATGGAGCCCACAGTAGGGCATCTGATGGCAACTGCCACTGACAGGTAAGTAAGTGGTTCTTTGGAGGTCCTGGACCCCCAAACCAGGACATCTGGGCTTTATGGGTAATAGCCAACATCTTGAATTGGGCCCAGAACATAGAGCAAAGGTCTCAAAGAGAAACACATAGAGCCGTCTCCCCCAACCTGCTGCCCTCCAGATACTTTGGACTGCAGCACCCATAATATCACAACCATTGGCCATGCTGACCGGAACTGGGCATTGTAGTCCAAACACCAGGAGGACTCCAGGTTGGGCAGACTGATATAGAGAAAGAAGAGAAGGTGATATAGAGGAGTAAGACCATACCAAACAGGTGAAGAGCAGAAGAAAGGCGAAACCATTGAATATTCAGGCTGACACACCTGCAAGTGCAACGAGCTCAATGCGACTGGTTTTTATTTCATTCACAAGCTCTTCTCTTTCTAATTTCATCTCTTTTAGTACTCGGAGCCTGTCGGAGCTCGAGTTCATCAATTTCACCCTCTCCAATTCCATCTCGCTCACGCTGGCCTCCAACTCACGGATGTGACTATCCTTCTTGTCCTGCAAAATCTGGACAAAACAAGCTCATTCTCACTTATGCTCCTTGGCTGCAGTATTTCATCACAGAAAGGAAATAGGCAGCCTTGCAAAAAAAAAAAAAAAACCCACGTACTAGCCCACAAACAATTTGAGTAGCCCACTTGCCCCGGCATAACTATGTTAAGGCATTTGCGACTTCAAAGGAAAAACGCACACACACACCACTCCACCAAATGTCTGCAAAACGACCCCATACCTGGTCACTTGGAAAGCAACTTTTACTTGCCTCGGGTGCCTGGCTAGTTCTAGGCATGGGAACAGAATGGGAAAAGACATGCTGCTTTAAGGGCAGTGTGATGACAGCAAAGCCTTTGCCCAAATGACGGGCTGCTCAAGATGAAGGAGATAGCTCAGAGTTGGAGTCTTTGGGCATGTCTAGATGGGGTGATATCCTGGTGATCACCCCTGTGCATCCACATGATGCACAGGGCATCCCGGGAACAGGGAGGGAAGATCCCTCCCTTGGCCCGGGATATTGCCCTACCCATTAATTTCGATTTTTCCGCGGTCTTGGGATGAGACCACGGAATGTGTGGCCTGCCGTCGCTGTTTTGTCCCGGCTCCTCATGAGTAAACGTGAGGAGCTGGGAACAGGGCACGGAGCTCCTCAGGTGTTCTGTACCCATCGGGGGTGGGGTGGGGGGAGGGCGAGGTGTTTTTTTTTAAAAAAAATCCACCTTATGTGTCGTTTGAGCACTTGTGCTCTCCTTTTCCTTTTAAAAAAACAATCCAAAATGGCGGGCGTGATGTCGCGCGCTGCGTGTAGACAACGGAGACAATCACGCAATCATAAACCACGAGATCATCCCCCTCAACCCCCCTCGTCTAGCCATGCCCGTTGTAGAGACGAGTGGCACCCCATTCCTCTTTGTATAGGGTGACCATATGAAAAGGAGGACAGGGGTCCTGTAACTTTAACAGTTGCATAGAAAAGGAAATTTCAGCAAGTGTCATTTGTATATATGGAGAACCTGATGAAATTCTGTCTTCATCACAACAGTTAAAGCTGCAGGAGCTATACTAGAGTGACCAGATTTAAAAGAGGGCAGGGCACCTGCAGCTTTAACTGTTGTGATGAAGAGGAAATTTCACCAGGTTTTCCATATATACAAATGACACCTGCTGAAATTTCCTTTTCAATACAACTGTTAAAGATACAGGAGCCCTGTCCTCCTTTTCATATGGTCACCCTATCTTTGTATCTCCTGAGAGCTACTTGACCTAGCCATTCTGCAGTGGTGATGTCCCTGTGCAGCTCCTTCGGGTAAACTGCTACAGTGGCACAGAATGTAAGATGCCTCGGTCTGGCTCCAGAAGTCCCTGACTTAAGGTCCCCAACGCCTTACAGATTAAAATTAAGCTCCTCTGATCGTTCCTCCTCATCCTGGTCCTAAGAGTCTATAAGCAAGAGAAAAGCTTTTTTTTCTCTTTTAAAAAGATCCACACTTCCTGCCGCTGGACACAGTCGAATATACACACCTTCAGTTCTTGGAGCTCCAGTTTCTTGTCGCTAATTTCTTTCAAATGCTGAGACTTTTCCATCTCCATCGCGCCGGCTGTCCGGCTGTGCTGGCCTACAATCTGGGTCATGTTCTCGATTTGCTTCTGTAGGATCTCCACCACCTTCTCCTTCTCCATCAGCTGCAGCTTCAAGGACTCACACTCGGACTGCACGCTCCGCAGGCAATCGCCCTCGCTCTTCAGCTGATGGAGCTCTTGCAATTTGCTGTCCACCCGCCCACGGAGCTTCTGGATCTCCTCGTTGGTTGATTCAATCACGCTTTCTTTCTCTTGCAGGCACGCGGTCAGCTCAGCCACATGCTTCTCGCTGGCCTCTAAGCTTATCTTCTTTTCGGTCAGCTCTTCGACAACTTTATGGAGCATGTCCTTCGTTGACTCTTGTTGGGCAGACATGGAAGCCACCCTCTCTACGCTTTCATTCTTCTCTCTAATGGCAGACATCTGCAAAAAAAAGGAAGAATGTTATTTGCCAACTGGTTTTACCCTATCAGGAAGTTACTACATATTTAAGTAGGGGTTAACTTGAGCTGGGGAGCATGTGGGACAAAGTCAGTATGAATCCCCCTTCCCAAGAGCCTCAGATCAGGGGAGTGGGCTTGATGCTTTCATCCTCCAATTAACCTTTCACCTAGGTCTAATCTTTTTTTTTTTAACCATTGTATTAATTTATTCTATAATACACAAACCACAGCCATACTTAATCTATAACCCTCCCCATTCCCTCCCCACTCTTGGTCAATTACATCAAATCCCAGCACTTAACATACAAATGAGAATTGTCTCATTAGTTGTAATGAATCTGACAAAATATTTCAAGGGGATTGTCGGTTGTCTGGTTTTTTATGAGTCCCATAAATTTCTATAGGCTTCTGCCATATTTATTCTGTTTGGTTCCTTTTTCATATAGTCTACATATTTTTGCCAGTCCGTCCTGAAGGCATCTCTTTTCTTTAGCCCTATAAGTGTTCTTAATTTCTGTGTCAACTTTTCGTTTATTGCTATGTCCCAGATTTTCTTTTTCCACAGCGATATTATCAGCATCCAAGCTGTCTTCCAGTTTCCTGCTATTACCGTATTTCTTCGATTGTAAGGCGCCATCAATTGTAAGACGCACACTAATTTCAGTACCACCACCAACAAAAAACCTAAGACACACCTGTGATTCTAAGACGCACCCCATTTTTAGAGATGTTTATATGGGGAAAAAAGTGTGTCTTAGAATCGAAAAAATAGGGTACTTGCCTCGTGGCTGTTAACATAAACCCTATTAGTATTTTTTCTTTTAGCTCTCTATTTTCTTTAACATACATATTCAACAAGGCTAATTCTGGTGTTTCATAAACCTCTTGCTCAGTAATTTTTCTTATTTCCTGAAAAACCTTGACCCAGAACTTTTTGACCTTCCTACATTCCCACCACATATGGATTTGTGTTCCATTAGTTTGGCATCCCCTCCAGCACAAAGGTGCTATATTATTATTGACTTTTGCCAATTTTACTGGTGTCAGATACCATTTCTGTACTAATTTTAACGCACCTTCTCTTATTTTTGTAGATATTATTTGAAAGGGGAATCTGTCAAAAAATTTCTCCCGCTTTCATACTGCTATATCCTG
This sequence comes from Elgaria multicarinata webbii, assembly GCF_023053635.1. Classification (NCBI taxonomy): domain Eukaryota; kingdom Metazoa; phylum Chordata; class Lepidosauria; order Squamata; family Anguidae; genus Elgaria; species Elgaria multicarinata. The sequence continues at coordinate 12,879,618 of NC_086180.1, forward strand.
CTTGGTGTAGATTAGGCCCTAGACAACTAGGCCCTCATCTTTATGACCACGGGATTGCTCCTCATTATTTTTTAACCCGATTTTTCACAGATTCGATTCTGCTCACAGAGCATCACACTGCAGCATTGTTAATGCGCACCTCCGTACAATCGCGGGCGGGCGGACTGGTCTACCTCCATGATCTTTTCCTACCCCCTTTTATTTCTATTGAATCTCTCTTCGAGAAAAGGGGGGTATGGGAAGTCATGTGGCGGGCGGACTGGTCTACCTCCATGTTCACATATGGAGATTGGATCAGGGGTTGCATTACTTGGATTACTACCCTGTTTCCCCGAAAATAACACAGTGTCTTATATTAATTTTTGCTCCCAAAGATGCGCTAGGTCTTATTTTCAGGGGATGTCTTATTTTTCCATGAAGAAGAATACAGTACACATTTATTGTTGAACAAAAAAAAAGGTCTTATTTTCGGGGGGATGCCTTATATTACAGCGAGAGGCAAAACTGGAAGTAGGTCTTATTTTCGGGGGATGTCTTACTTTCGGGGAAACAGAGTACATTCATTCATATTAGAGAAAATTGTGACGTCAACGTTCCGCCCATGGTTTGGGGGAAGGTGGGAAATCGGCAAGCCAATCACTTTGCCCTGCTCTGAAAGCTCCACCTACACTTCAAATTCCGATTTTACTCCCCCAACGACACATTACTATTATGCGGTTTAAACTCGAAGGTATAGCAAAAGCCGCAGTAAATCGCGTCTCTCAATATGGGCATTTTCAGGCTTAAAGACCGGTGCTGCAGCGAATGGACAACTGCGTTGTGTCCGAGAATGCAAAAATGCACAGTTAAGGTGGTGTAAAGATGCCGTATTGACAAGCCCTAGGTATCTGCTGGGCTTCCTCATCATCCGGACACTGCTGCCCCATCTTATGCACCTATTCCCAGCCAGTTCATCTCTTACATGGGGAAAGGCATGGCAAGTTATGTATGACTAGTAGTCTTACCTGGTTCTCTTTGGCAAAGCCAGATTGAGACCTCATTTGAAACTCTTGCAATCCTGTTACTTGGGTGCAGCCAGACATGTGTTTTCTTTGTTTGCTACCTCCCCAGCACCACTCAGCACCTCTCCAGTTGTCTGCTTTGAGTCAACCCCTCTCCCTGAAAAGAGCTCTTGATCCCACCACCACACCTTTGGTTTTAAACATAGAAAGTGTGGCAGATCAGGCAAACTGCTCACTCCTAATTCCGGATCATTAATGAACAAGTGGAAAAGAATTGGTCCCAATACCAATGTGGAACCCCACTATTTACTTCCCTCCATTGGGAGAAATGACCATTTATTCCTACTCTCTGTTTTCTGTTCTCTAATCAGATCCTTAAGAGGACCTCTCCTCTTATTCCATGACTGCTAAGTTTGTTCAGGAGTCTTTGGTGAGGGGCTTTATCAAAAGCCTTTTGGAAGGCCAAGTAAACAATGTCCACTGGACCACACCTGTCTACATGTTTATTGACTCAAAGAATTCTAGTAGTTTAATGAGACAGGACTTGCCTTTGTGGAAGCCATGCTGATTCTTCTTCAGCAGGACCTGCCCTTTAATATGCTTACTAATTTTGTCTTTAATAATGCTTTCAACCAATTTACCTTGGACAGATGTCAAGCTAACTGGCCTGTGATTTCCTGGATCCCCCCTGGATCCCTTTTTGAAAACTGGTGTTACATTGGCCATCTTCCAGTCCTCTGGTACAGAGGCTGAGCTTAGGGACATGTTGCATATTTCTGTGAGGAGTTCTGCAATTTCATATTTGAGTTCTTTGAGAACTCTATCATTGAGCTCCTTCAGACGGGGGGAAATCATTGGGTCTGAGGTTGCCTCTCTTCCGCTTCTGTAACAAGCTTCAATTACATGGGGGAAAAGAGCAGGAAGAGAAGCAGCCACGTGGCTTCCATAGCTTCAATGCAGTTTAATGGGACAGCATCATCTAGTGGGCATTTTATAGCAGAACTTCTCCTGCACACGGCAGGAAATAGCGATGCATATCAGAAGAGTCAGCTTTTCTGTTCCTTTTTTTAAATGGCTAAAACCGGGAAAGTTATTTATTTATTTCATTTCTATACCGCCCAATAGCCGAAGCTCTCTGGGCGGTTCACAAAAATTAAAACCGTGAAGAGCATAACAAAACAACGAACAATTTAAAAACACAAATACAAAATATAATATAAAAAGCATGACCAGGATAAAACCACACAGCAAAAATTGATATAGATTATAGTTGAAATGGAGCAGGAGACACGCAGGAGGATCAATGCGTCGTCAAAATGACCCACGGAGATCCGTGTGTGATCAGTCGCAAGCGTGCAATAAAACACTCATCTGAAGATGCTCACTGAGAACTAGCAATTGTACTTGATTCTGTTTAGAAGACTTGCTTAGAAAGATGTTGAATGTTTCATGCGTTTGAATTTATGCATGCATAAGCTTTTTAATTTAGTACTGTTGCGCTAGTACGTTTGTAGGAAAAAGACAAAAAGAGAAATCTTGTCCGAGAAAGTGTTTCTTAAGAAATAGAATTCTATATCATTCATATCAAGAGTGAAGTATTAAGCTTGCGCTATGATGGTGTCTGGTTTTTGGGAAGCTTTTAATTATGCGTGGTTAGTCAGGGAGCCCAGAGTTGCCTACATACTGACAACTTATTTTGAAAGAACTTCTGAAATAGGGCAAATGCCACAAAACGTAGGGGGGAAAAGAGCCTTGTTGGATCAGAACAAAAGCGGATCTAGTGTGGTGTTCTGTTCCCACAGTGGTCAAACAGGTTGCCATGGAAAGCCCACAAGCAGGACATGAGCGCAATTTAGCACCTTCCTGTCCATGTTCCCCAGCAACTGGTGCTCACAAGCATGCTGCCTCTAATAGTGAAGGTAGCATATAGCCATCAGGGCTAGTAGCCATTGATAGCCTTCTCCTCCGTGAATTTGCCCAATCCCCTTTAAAAACCAACCAAATTGCTCACCATCACTACATCTTGTGGAAATTAATTCCATAGTTCCATAGGTGATTTTTTTTAACCTCCCTTAAATCTCCCAGAAATCAGCTTCTTGGGATGCCCCCATTGGGTTTTAGTTTTGAGAGAGGGAGAAAAATGTCCCCCTATCCACTTTCTCCACATCGTGCATAATTTTGTACACCTCTACCGTGTCTCCCTTCGCTCGCTTTTTTTCTAAATCCCAGACATTGTAACCTTTCCTCATAGCGGAGTCGCTCCAGCCCCTTTTGCTCCGAAACAGAAGAACTGACCTGACGTTCGATTTGTCCCTGAGACTCCATCTTCATGGACTTCACGAGGGAATCCATGCGCTGCAGCTCCATGTTCTTGTTGTCCAGTTCTCTTCGCAAATGGTCAATGGTGATGCTGCTGCCGGTGTCTCGATCCCAGAGCCGCTTATTCTGCTCTTTTTCCAAATTGAGCTCCATATCTTTCTTATGCAGGTCACTCTGCAAGGCAAGGCAGCTCTGAAGCATCAAACACATGGACGCATTCGATCACTAAGGTCCCTGAAGAAGAACTTGTTGGTCCTACCTCAAAGGAAAGAGGCCTTCTGCTAGGTGGTGCTCACTTTGTGGAATGTCCTCCCCCTGTTGTGTTTCCCCAAACCTCTCGCCTCCTTGGGAGACAATAAAGGGGTCTGCCACGTAATCCACAAATTATTCAGGCAATAAACACCTCTTCCCACCTGAAGAGAGTCTAACCTCTAGGAACTTTCCTCTAGGCAAAACTATGCAAACTAAGCAAGACAATTGTCCTGCCTTTTCCCAGAATGCTTTAATTTCAAGGAGACTGGTTCTGAAGAAGCCTTTGGCGAGAAGCTAGCCGGGCTGACCTTCTCTTTAGCTCCACCCGTTTGAGTCTGCGGTGAACTCTGGGATCAGCTAGCCCTGAAGTGCCCTTCCCCTCTGAAGAATACTGATTTTCCACAGACTGTGTGTTGTTAACGTTTTCAGAGATAAGGTCTGGCGAAGGTTCATTCCCAGATGGTGAAGAGCCCGTGAGAGTTACCTCCCCTACTTCCCGTGTAGGCTGGTATGTTTCTGGCACTGTCTCTTCTGCTTCAGAATCTGATTCCGAATGATCGCCTGAAACTCCTTTCCCCAGCCTAAAGGAAACAGGCCTAATCAAGACAACCCGGTGGTTCCCCCCTTTTTTATTTACAGATAAATAACACAGAATAACGGGCTCAAGTTACAGGAAGCCAGATTCTGGCTGGACTTTAAGAAAAACTTCCTGTTAGAGCAGTACGACAATGGGACCAGTTACCTAGGGTGGTCATGGGCTCTCCCACACTAGAGGCATTCAAGAGGAAGCTAGAAAACCAACCGTCAAGTATGCTTTAGGGTGGATTCCTGCATTGAGCAGGGAGTTGGACTCAATGGCCTTTTAGGCCCCTTCCAACTCTGCTATTCTATGATTCTATGAAAAAATGGGGGTGAGGGGAGGAATGAGGCAGCCAGAGGGAGGAGAGGCAGTTCAGGCGCCGCTCATCCCTCTCTTCACCCCCCTCTGGCTGCCTCATTCCTCCCCCACCCACCCCCGGTGCTCAGCGCGGTGGCAGTGGAGCTGGCAACTCCGCACTCACGCTCCTTCCCGTGCAGATGCGTGGAAGGAGCGCCAATGCGGGAGCCAGAGGCCTCACAACACCAACACGGCGTCATCAAGACTGGGGCTTGGTTTTCCATTGTAGGCTCCGATGTTTCCCAATTTCTCAGCAGCGAGTAGAATTTCATCCATTGATCTGGGTGGTTAATACAGTGATTCACAAAAACCATTTTTACGGAGGTGCATCTGTCTCGGATTCCTACCACCAGTTGCTGAACTTGATCGTCTAAGTTTCCAGATTCCTGGCTGTACTGATCCCTCTCGATCTGAGCCTCAGCCATCTCGGAGTGAACCAGGTGCAGCTGTTTCTCCAGATCTTCTATCTAAAATATGAACACAAAGACACAGCCACACACGTATGGTCTTTCAGTAGCTTTCTACTCGGAATAGCTGGGCAGTGTGTATGCTCCAGGGCACAGGACTTTGCTTCCTGGGCATCTCACAGCTTTCTTTTTGTTTAAGCATGCCAACTTTCTAGCTTTGAGGACACATTTGAGAGCGTGTGGAACATGCCTGCAGGAATGTCAGAAACCAGGGCCAGCCCTATCATTAGTCAGAGGGAGGCAGTTGCCTCAGGTGGCAGATACTGGGAGGCAGCAGCAAGTGGTAAAGGAGAGAACTATGGGCGGTGTCAACAGCTCTGTGTCCACCAAGAAGGACCTACCATCAATATTCAAGACAGATTAATCTGCCGGTTCAGGCGGCTTCTGTACATGGAGGGGAGGTCTTCTTGTTATTTGCCTCAGGCAGCAAAATATCTTGGGTCAGGGCTGTCAGAAACCCAAACGGCGGGTGTCTGGCTGAAGATTTATAGAGTTTGAGGCCAGTGTTTCAGGTTCCCAGTGACAAGCAAAACCAAAATTACATGAAACAGCTAAAACTGACAAACTATGCAAGTTGGCATAATTTATGCTGATTGCAGAATCCTCTTTTTCTTGGCAAGGAATTTGGATTGCCTGCCTGCATTTTTTTTCAGAGCACACATTTCTGGGGACGCCTTTAGTTTTACTGATGCTGGGTTGCTATTATCTGATTTTATTCCTCCGTCCCCAAATGCTGAATGCGTTGCATTGATGATCACGAAGCACATACACCCATTATAACTGCAGATATGACCAACATCCTTTTTGCACCCACCTTGTCCTGAGACATCCTCCTTGATTCTCGTAGCTCGGAACGCAGCTGAGACACCGTGCTTTCGAGCTGATTGATCTGGCGCATGTACAATGCATTCTGGTTTCTTGCTTGCTCTCTTACGAATAAAATAGAAGGAAGAGAGAAAATAAACACCCTGAAACAATAATGAAAGTTCCACATATATGGGGATGACCAGCTCAGTCGTAAAGATATACAGCAAGCAGAAGGATGTTAGTTATCTAAACAACATGTCATTAAGGGCAAAATTCTTACACGTTTAGATGGGAAGGGGAATCCTAGTTTAGATGGCTTTTTAAAAGGGTTAGAATTCATGGAGGACAGGGCCTTCAATGGCTATGTGGGAGACATTGCCTTATCCGGTTGCTTGGGATTGTTTCAGCCATGGCCTACTATGAATTCTTAATGCGTCCCTCTACGCATTAAAGAAAGAGGGAAGTCATGCCCCCCTGCTTTTTTCCATCCCAGATTTTGAACTCCAAAAAGTTAATGGCTGAGTTCAGACAACACGATAACCAACGGTGGTTTAAATAGTTGACTGTTATTTAACCCGCCGCGGCTTATTGTGTTGTGTGGTGAGAGTTTTTTTTAACCAATGGCTGGTTATTTGGCTGAAACAACCAACACAAATAGCCAACGCTGTGCAGAGTTTGCTATTTGAACCACCATTGGTTATCGTGCTGTGTGGAGGGCACCGTTGGTTATTTCCTCGGCCACCATTGGTTATTTTGTCAGCCACACAATTGCAAGGCAAGAGTGGTCAAAGCAGCGGTCAAAGCTGCTCTGGTCCTGTCGGGAGGATAGGTTTTCAGCAGCAATGGCTGATGGGATACTAGCAGGAGGACTGAGGGAGGGAGGGAGATGAGTGAGTCAACTCAGCGAGGACTAATATTCAACTCAACACTGATCCTAATCCACACCATGGTTGATTATTATCATGCTGTGTGGAGAGTAGATTATCACCCCACTGTTGACTATCATGCCGATGATACACAATTATATCTTTCATCTCCGGAACTTTCTCCTGATGTTCACGATCGTATCTCGGCATGTCTTTCAGATATCTCAGCTTGGTTGCTTCATCGTCATTTGAAACTTAATATGGCAAAGACTGAATTGCTTGTTTTTCCTCCTAAACCTTCTCCTCATCTCTCATTCTCTCTTACTGTCAATGATGTTACACTTACTCCAGTCAAGGAAGCTCGTAGTCTTGGCTTTATATTTGATTCCTCGCTCTCCTTTATTCCTCATATTGAGGCAGTAGCTAAATCCTGTAATTTTTTCCTGTATAATATTGCTAGGATTCGATCATTTTTGTCTGTCTCTTCTGTCAAGACTCTTGTTCATGCATTGGTTATTTCTCGGTTGGACTACTGCAACCTTCTTCTCACTGGCCTTCCTTCTTCTCACATCAGTTCATTGGTTTCTGTTCACCACTCTGCTGCTAAGATCATCTTCTTGGCTCGCCGCTCTGACCATGTTGCTCCACTTCTGAAATCTCTTCATTGGCTTCCAATTCACCTTAGAATCCAATATAAACTTCTCCTGTTGACCTACAAAGCTTTTCACAGCCTAGTTCCTTCCTTTCTCATCTCTCACTATTGCCCCGCTCGTGCTCTTCGCTCCTCTGATGCCATGTTTCTCACCTGCCCAAGGGTCTCTACTTCCCTTGCTTGGCTTCGTCCATTTTCTTCCACTGCCCCTTATGCCTGGAACGCTCTTCCAGAACATTTGAGAACTACAAGTTCAATCGCAGTTTTTAAAGCTCAACTAAAAACTTTTCTTTTTTCTAAAGCTTTTAAAACTTGATTTTGATCTGACTTTTATACTGTTCGTTTTACTCTACCCTGTGCCTGTTTGGTGCATTCTCTTCCCCTCCTTATTGTTTTATTATGATTTTATTAGAATGTAAGCCTATGCGGCAGGGTTTTGCTATTTTATTGTTTTACTCTGTACAGCACCATGTACACTGATGGTGCTATATAAATAACAACAACAACAACAACAACAACAATAATAATAATATCATGTTGTCCAAACACAGCTGATTCCCGAGATAAATCTAGTAAGAAATCAAAGCCGATTCAATCAAACAAAGTGTGTGCATTTAGCAGATGACATTTGCTTTAGAATACTTGCAGAGATGCACTTGCAGAACAGTAGGACTGAGATCTTATGTAAACTGCTCAGAGAGCTTCAGCTATAGGGCGGTATACAAATGTAATAAAATAAAATAATAATAACAACAATAATATTTATTTATTGCATTTTTATACCACCCAATAGCTGAAGCTCCCTGGGTGGTGCACAAAAATTAAAAGAATTCAAAGTATAAAACAAACAGTATAAAAACATGATATAAAATACAATATAAAAGCACAACCAGGATAAAATCAGCAGCAGTGCAGAAATACAAATTTAAAATACAACAACAACAACAACAACAACAATAATAATACGTACTGAATGATTTCCATCTGGCTTTGGATATTGCTTGCATGGCTGAGGGAAGCATTCGCTTTTTCACTCAGTATTTCCAATTCCTGTTCATGTTCACTGATCAGCCTCTCAACACTATTACAAACAAAAAACAGAGAGGCAATATTTTATTTATTTATTTATTTATTTATTTCATTACATTTATATTATTTATTTATTTATTTATTTATTTAGAATATTTATATACCGCTCCCCATTGAAAAATTTCGGAGCGGTGTACAAGATAAAATGAAAATAAAAACAGAATAAAACAGTTAAAACCAAATTTAAAAAGAAGCAAAAATCAGAAACCCAAGGCTGCATGTTAAAGAAAGGCTTCTTGGAATAAAGATGTTTTCAGGAGGCGCAGAAAGGAGTACAAAGTCGGAGCCTGCCTGACCTCCAGAGGCAGGGAGTTCCACAGGAGGGGGGCCACCACGCTGAAGGCTCTTCCCCTGGTGGATTCCAATCGGAGGATGGATCTAGGTGGAACCACCAGGAGCAGGCCCTCGGATGACCTCAGTGACCGGGCAGGTTGGTAGGGGAGAAGGCGCTCTCTCAGGTATCCTGGTCCCAAGTTGTTTAGGACTTTGTACACCAGAACAAGAACCTTAAACCTGGCCCGGTAGCGAATAGGCAGCCAGTGCAGTTCCCTCAGCAGAGGAGTTACATGCTGGAAAGGGGCAGCTCCAGACAACAGCCGAGCTGCAGGATTCTGCACTAGCTCCAGCTTCCGGAGCAGCTTCAAGAGCAGCCCCACATAGAGCGCATTGCAGTAATCCAATCTTGAGGTTACCAATGCCTGTACCACCATGGCCAAGCTATCCCTGTCCAGGAGAGGCCGTAGTTGGCGAACCAACTGAAGATGGTAAAAGGCACTCCGAGCCGTGGCGGCTACTTGAGCCTCCAACGACAGAAATGGGTCTAAGAATACCCCCAAACTACGAACCTGTTCTTTCAGAGGCAGAGCAACCCCGTCCAGAACAGGCAATGAGCCTGTCTCCCGGACTCGGGAACCACTCACCCACAGGGCTTCCGTCTTGCCAGGATTCAGTCTGAGTTTATTGGCCCTCATCCAGCCCATTACTGAGTCTAGGCACTGGTCCAGGACCTGCACAGCCTCACCTGATTCAGTTGTCACAGGGAGATAGAGCTGCGTGTCATCAGCGTATTGATGGCATTTAGCTCCAAATCCCCTAATGACCGCTCCCAACGGCTTCACATAGATGTTAAATAACATTGACCGAAGCTCTCTGGGCGGTTTACAACAATTAAAAATGGTAAACATTAAAAGTATACAAAATTTAAAAACCATCAAAAACATAAAAAACTGTATAAAAACAACAGTATCCATTAGTATAAAACAGCATAAAAACAACAGTATCCAACAGAAAGACATCAGCAATCAATCCATACAGAAGCTAATGCTCAACATTTGGTCACATTCCAGTGTGACCAAAAAACAGAATTTGGGATTGGAGGAGTGTGTGCTGGGGGCTATGCAGCTAGGGGAACACTTAACAGCTGGGAGTCCTAAACAGCTTGGGTGCTGAGTATCTCAAAAGAACATACGAAGTGCCCTGCTGGATCAGACCGAGGGTCCAACCAGTCCAGCACGCTGTTCACACAGTGGACAACCAGCTGTCGACCAGGGACCAACAAAACAGGACTTCATGGAGCACCACCATCTCTATGACCCTCCCCACACACCCCAACTTGGGAATTAAGATGTTTTGACAAGTTCCTGCTCCAATTTGCATCTTATGTAAAATAAGAAGAAGATGCGAGGGAGACTGGAGCAGGCAGGGACCATCAGAGCCTGCTTAAGTTGGAAAAAAACCCCACCCCACAGGGCTAACATCTTCACCTTGTGGGGAAGAAGGAGCTGTTGGTTTGCCCCTCTATTGGAAGATGAGAGGACGGAGCAGGGCCTTCCCACCAGCCTAAACAGTCTCCTTAATTTCTTTTTATTTTCTCCCTCTTCCCTCCCCATACACTTTTCCTTGTGTGTCACGTCTTTTTTTTAGAATGTAAGCCTGAGGGTAGGGACTGTCTTCTTTATTGATACATTGTAAGCCGCTCCGAGAGCCTTTTGGCTGAGGTGCGGGATAAAAATACTCTAAATAAATAAATAAATTATGTGAGGCTAGATTAACCCACCCTAGAAGCAACCCAATGCTCTGGTACCCTTCCAAAGGAGCATCATCCAGCTTCCTTTGAAAATATTTCTATTTCAGATCGCCTTTGCTAACTGTTGATTAAAATCTATTGACTGGCTCCCGTTTTCCCTGCATATTGCTGATTTTTTTAAAATTTATTATATTAGTTTGGACTGTTTTATTGTGGTTTTAATTTTTTGTTTGTTGGCTGCTTTATTATTTTGCTGCTTACTGTTTTCGTTTGTATGGTAAATCAGCGTAAAACCTTCTCTGACAAGAAGCAGCATAAAAATATTCTAAAATAAATTGAAAATAAGAAAACAGAGAACAATGTGTTATATCAATGTTCTTTCACCCAGGGATGAAATCCAAACAGCCCCTAAGCACGACTCCACACTTTCCAGCGACAGAGGGTTCAAAAGCGCTTTTAGAACCTCTTCCAACTTCTCTCTTGTATTCATCCCTCTTAACCAATCCCTTAATTTCATTTTATTTTTCTCTATTAAAACTTTACTTAATCTACTTTTTAAATTCTCCGGGAAAGGATTTAAAGAGTAGATTAAGTAAAGTTTTAATAGAGAAAAATAAAATTAAATTAAGGGATTGGTTAAGAGGGATGAATACAAGAGAGAAGTTGGAAGAGGTTCTAAAAGATAAAAAATTAACTTGGTTAAATTATTGGCAATTAGAACAGTGGACTAAAAGTTGGGTAAGAGAAAATGGAGATTGTAGAGAATTGTCGAAGTCTGAGGAATTAATAGTAAAAAAAGAAAATGACAAGGGAAAAAGAATAGTGACAAAAGGGTTAATGAATGAAATATATAAAATATTGTTGGAGAAAGGGATGGTAGATAGTTCAGGAAAAATGGTTTGGGAGACAGATTTGAATGTACAAATAGGACAACAGAGTTGGGATGGAATATGGAGACAGAGAGTGTTGAGAAATATGTCAGTGAGAATAAAAGAGAATTATTACAAAATTATATGGAGGTGGTACCTAACCCCGGTTAGATTAAATAAGATAAATAACCAGCACTCAGCAAATTGCTGGAGAGGATGTGGGGGGAAAGGAACGTATTTACATATGTGGTGGGAATGCAAATATGTACAAAAATTGTGGAAGATGGTGTTTTCGGAGATTGAAGAAATTGTGGGAATGAAGATAGAACAAACACCAAGAGTTGCATTACTGTCACTATTTGAAGATTTAAAATGTAAAAAAGAAACTAAGGAACTGATAAAGAATTTGCTGACTGCAGCAAGGTTGATTGTAGCTAGGACCTGGAAGATTCAAGGTGATTATTGTATTGAAGAATGGTATAAAGAAGTATGGGATACAGCTATTAATGACAAATTGACATGTAATATTAAAGTGAGAAGAGGCATAGCAAAAACGAATGATTTTGAAGGAATCTGGAAACAGTTCCTAATATTGTGTTTTCTAAGGGAAGTGGGAAACCACCAGCAGAAGAAACTATGAGATTCTGGAAACAGGAGTAAGATCCCGAGGTGGGGGGTGCACTTTTATGTTAGGTATGATTATGTTAAATAGTTAAAGTGAAAATATACGATATTAATGTACTCAACATTTATGTAGTATGTTGTTGTTATTTTTTAATTGTAATGCTATATGCTTAAGTATTGGAAAAATAAAAATATATTAAAAATAAAAATAAAAAAGCGCTTTATTGATTAGTAATCAAGGCCTGGTCTCTTCAAAGGGAGCAATCAGACAAAGACATTGGGAATTCAGCACAGCATTTGAGCCTGCAAGGGGCAGGGCCCAGTAGCAGCACTAACCAATCAGAACATAACACTGGGGCATAGCTAATTTTGCTAAACAATTCTCTTTGTTTTAGAAACAATCCCTTTGCCTTACATTAAGCTAACTTTGACACAGGAGTACTGGAGCCGAAGCTCTTGTTTATGTTAGATAAGACAGATGCAAGGATGCACTCAAGGAGCTATTCTCGCACACATGACATTTTGCCTGCTGTATAATGGCTGCTTCACAGTTTCCTTTTAAAAATGGAGACACTTATGCTAACAAATGTACCTCTCTTGATGCTGATGGAGCAAAAGCTCGGTCTTGGACTGCGATTCTCTCTTCATCGTTTCCATTTGCTCTTCCAGCTGCCATTAATAAAACATTATAGTTTACAGCCAAGTCAGCAATCATTCTTATGAGAAAGCAGCCCTAAATAAGTGCTGGCATCTGACAGCTTAATGCACGTAATGAACCATCGGCCTGGTTTTCTGTCCTCTCACCAGAGGCTGTGACAATGGTCCTGGAAGTGCCCTATCGCTCGGGAGAACACCTTCTTAACTGTCAGCATCTGGAGGAAGGGAAGAGATCAGCACTTGTCTGATGAACGTATGAAGTTGCCTTATGCCGGTGGTGGGCAGCCTCCTTTAGCCCGAGGGCCAAATTCAATTTTAAAGAAGCTCTTGGGGGCCGCATTCCAGTGCAGGGTGGGGATGAAGGCAAAAGTTGTGGAGCCAAAAATACTAGGGGTGTGCACGGACCCCCCGCTCCGCCCCGCGGGCCGATCTGAAAATTTCGCATCGGCCTGCTCCACCCATACTCCGCTCCTCTTCGCCTTGGAGCTCCGGCTCCGAATCGGAGCTCCGCAGTGGAGGTGAGTGGCGCCAGGTAAGTAGCGCCAGTGGAGGGGAGTGGCGCCAGATGCGGCGGCAGGTAAGGAACCAAGGGGGAGGGGGGCCTTACCTGCATCCGTCCGCGGTCCGTCGGCTTCTTCAATTGAGCCCGCGGTTCAGCCAGGAAGTCTGGGCCGCAAGTGCGACGGACCGCGGACGGACGCAGGTAAGGGAGAGGAGGGGGGGTTTACCGGGCCCTGCCGCTGTCGCCGCATGGGCGACAGCAACAGCGGCAGGGCCCTATAAACCCCACTTACCTTTCCGGCGGAGCTCCGGATCGAGGCAAAGGATCCGCCTTCACCTCGATCCTCTTCGCCACGCTCCGCCGGCCCCCCAATCCTCTTCGCCTCCGCCTTAAGGGGAGGCGAAGCACCCCGCTCCGCTTCTAATTCGCCGGTCTGATTAGAAGCGGAGCACATCCCTAAAAAATACAAACAAAAGGCAATAAATACCTGCATACTATAGCTTAAAGCTCACTGCCAGGCACTAAGCCTTAGGAGAGGCATTTTAACTTTTTAGAATGTGTGTGTGTGTGCGCGCGCAAAAGCAGGGAAACCACCAACTCATTGATGTTTGGGGGAAAGGGGAGGGGACACGGGAGGGAGTGTGGCTTCCTGGAGATTCCTAGAGGGCCAGATTTGGCCCCAGAACCCAGCTTCCCCATCCCTGTCTTTTACTGAGACAGATCATTAATTTGTCCGCTGTCTACTCTGAGAGACTTTGGCTCAGTTCAGACAACACTAGGGTGACCATATGGAAAGCTGCAGGAGCCTTGCCCTCTTTTAAATCTGGTCACTCTAGCATAGCTCCTGCACCTTTAACTGTTGTGACGAAGAGGAAATTTCACCAGGTTCCCCATATATACAAATGACACCTGCTGAAATTCCCTTTTCTATGCAACGGTTAAAGATACAGGAGCCCTGTCCTCCTTTCTATATGGTCATCCTAGGCAACGTGTTAGTCAATGCAGTGTGAAAACTTCACTCAACGGTGAAGTTCACTTCACTCCCCACACAACATGTTCCAACTCCACCGTTGTGTGACTGTGGGCTCCCGTGGAGTTGAGTAGAAGTCAATACAGTGTTTAATTTAGGGTGACCAAGTGTCAGGATTTCCCTGGATTTGTCCTGGTTTTTGTTCTTTCCATAGTGTCAGGGGGGGATTTTCTATAATTTTCAATAATGTCCTGGAATGACACACCTTCCCCTTTAAGGCTGCCATTAGCATGGCAGGAGGGAATGACATGCTTTCTTGAGGCACATCATTCCCCCACCCCGAGCTCCAATTGAGGTCTTAAAGGGGAAAGTGGGTCATTCGTGGACATTATAGAAAAGGCCCCAATTGGAGTGGATGGTGGTGGTGCAGAATGAAATCCTTTCCCTTTTCCACTCCAATCGGGTTCTTTAAGGTGGCGGTGGAATAACGTACTTTCTGCAGGACTCAGAAAGCTTCTTCCCCACACACACACTAGGTGTCCTCTTTTTTGGTTTCCCAAATATGGTCACCCTAGTTTAATTGACATTTCATCTCCCCTCCCTCCCCGGTGGTATCCCAACAGCCATTGCTGCGAATCTGAACTAGGACTGCAGCAGGGAGGCAAAGGGTTAAGGCTGGCCCCACCGCCACACTAGAGTCCCAAACCAGACCAGATCAGGGGCCCCACCCCTGAAATTTGTTTTTAAAAAGCCACCCACACCGTTGCTTGTTGCAAGATTGGCTTTCCTTCCTTTGCAGGGAAAAGCGAAATGCAATGGTGGCACTTGGATTGTGACTAATGTCTGCAAATGACACTTGAGGGGACATTTGAAGCACATGATAAGCTGATAGTAGGGTAAGGACTCAAGTATTATCCTCAGCTGTTCTTTCCTCCTGAAATGGCTTCTCCCCGGCCATTTTTCTTGTGATGGGTTAATTCTGATTATCCAGCAAAAGAAAAAGACGAAATTTCAGGAAGAGAGGGTGTTTTTTTTGCCCCCTGCCTGCCCTTGCTGTACTTTAAACCTCCCCAAACCCGCCCTCTAAGTCCAATCATATAGGAACCAAAAGTGTCCCAATTTTGAAACATGGATCTGCTGCCTTCAGATCTGGTCTTGGCCTGCTGAGCCCAACTAGAAGTACCATCCAATGCAGTGCTGTTTCCACTTAAGCCTCAGTGACTTCAAAGGGACCCAAGTGTGCATTACTGTGTCCCAGGAATGAGGCCAATGAGGTTGGGCAAAGATGGTAAACAAAGATAACACTGTGGATAGACTCAAAAGGGTGACCCGAATCTATCTCATGAAATAGGATATGGTACCCAACGTAAAACCGAGACTAGCTGGTGTTGGGCTCCCACCACCTGGTTAGGATCAATCTGCCCCTGATTATGCCAGGGTTCCCCCCTCCCTCCACTCCAGAGTACACGGTGCCTGCATGCCAAAAAAAAAAGCCTCAAAATGGGCTAGAGGGCAAAAAACTTACTGGGACAAGCCTGCTTCTGAGACGACACATCTCTGCGTCTAGATCTCGCAGGACTTTGCCGAAAGCGGAGGGCAAGTTGCAGACATGGAGGTTGGTGATGCTCTCGTGTTCATAGATCTTCTTGCCTGTGTTCTCTTCGTAATTCAATAGGACATTCCGGAGTTCCTGGAGCACATCTTCATGGCCCTGTATCATCTTCTTCAGATGCTCTGCTTGGTTGTTGGCTTCCTTCAGCATCTCCTCCTGAAGCAGGTTGGCTGTCTGCAGCTCATTAACTGTGGTCTTCAGCTTGCAGTTGAGGTCCTCTTGGGTTTGGGACTCTCTTCGTCTGTTTCGCAGAAAAGGAAGCATCCAATATGAATTTATTTATTTATTTATTTTATTTTATTACATTTTTATACCGCCCACTAGCCGAAGCTCTCTGGGCGGTTCACAAAAATTAAAACCACAATAAAACAACCAACAGGTTAAAAGCACAATTACAAAATACAGTATAAAAAGCACAACCAGGATAAAAACCACGCAGCAAAAATTGATATAAGATTAAAATACAGAGCTAAAGCAGTAAAATTTAAATTTAAGTTAAAATTAAGTGTTAAAATACTGTGAGAATAAAAAGGTCTTCAGCTGGCGACGAAAGCAGTACACTGTAGGCGCCAGGCGGACCTCTCTGGGGAGCTCATTCCACAACCGGGGTGCCACAGCGGAGAAAGCCCTCCTCCTAGTAGCCACCTGCCTCACTTCCTTTGGCAGGGGCTCACGGAGAAGGGCTCCTGTAGATGATCTTAAGGTCCAGGCAGGTATATATGGGGAGGCGTTCCTTCAAATAACCTGGCCCCAAACCGTTTAGGGCTTTAAATGTCAATACCAGCACTTTGAATTGGGCCCGGACCTGGACTGAATTTTGGAGCCTCAAGCAACTACCGTATTTCTTCGATTCTAAGACGCCATCGATTGTAAGATGCACACTAATTTCAGTACCACCAACAGAAAAAAAGCTTTGATTCTAAGAAATAATAAACGCTTTTTAGAGATGTTTATATGGGGGGAAAAGTGCGTCTTAGAATCGCAGAAATACGGTAATAGCTTCATCTCACGGACCTGTTTTCCTCAAATTATCCCTACAGCACTAAGCTGTCGGCGTTGTTGTTGTTGCTACCGAGTGGCAAGATCCTTTGCACATCAGGAAGTGGGTTTAAGGGGGGAAATGTAAAAAAAAAATCATAAAAAATCAACGGATGACTCAATCCGATCCACATTTGGTATGCTTAAAGCTCTCCTTAATATCTATTACTGTGCCAATTTTGACGTCTTTATCTTTAAAGCTTGCGCAGATGTAAGCATTTGTTTAATTTTTCTTCAAATCCTGCTCCTGCACCCCAGGGGCTGCTCGGATGATACGCTCGAAAACTAGTATCAAAATACGGCGAGTCTTTTGCTTTTATAGCACAATTAAAGCAGGATGCATAGTACTTCACAATAAAAGCAGATTATAAGGTGGAAAACTTTGGAGTCCTTTGCATGCAATTCTCAGTGATTGCACAGTATAACGCTGGTGTGATAAAGCTCTGCATTTATGGCTCCAACAAGACAGTGGCCTGGTTTGCACATAATGAGAAGCCACCATGACAGAATTTCCCCATGGGGCTTCTTGGTGCAGCAGCGGCCACCATTTTGAATATTTGGGGTGCGGCAGAGCTCGTCATTATATGTGAACCCACCAAGGGTGGGTTGTTAGGGTGGTTGACAAGCCACCCACAACCCAAAAACAGCGCATAGGTTCTGGGTAACTTGTCAAGCACCCCAACAACCCACGTTCACCGGGTTCACACATAACGAGAAGCCGCTGGGGCAAAGGATTGGATCACCAACTTAGCTTCCACTGCAAGCCACTGGGCCACATGGGCTGTGATGATCATGTAAACCAGGTCGATATATTAAAACACACAGCGTCTCTGGTTAGTGCTGTGAAAATGCTCACCTGAGATCAGTAATTGAGTCTTTTTCCCTTATTGCCTCCCGAAGGTTTGTCTGCAACTCAATTATTGTCTGTCTGAAAGTGAATTTCTGTTGCTCATGTTGTTCTGTAGCCTGCAGGAGGTGAAATAAGATCATGAAACAGTTCTGAATACTAGACTGAATATACTTTGGAGGAATGGGGATATTTCTGTAGGAGACAGTCAAGAAGCTGCAATTAAAAGAAGCCTTGTAATGGTCCTTGGTGATAATACATCGACTTCTGGCCATTGTACCAGTCTGATGAGGGCAAAAGATCTCAAACATGGTAGATAATTCCTGTTTAACAGAGAAGCCATAGGACGGAGTCTCCTTTATCCCTAGCCCTTAGCAACATCCACTCATACGGACACATAAATCGATACTTAGAATCTCATCTGCAGAGTAAAATGTAAACTGATTAAATTGGATCCCTAGGAGATATAGACAGAAATTTCTTTTAGGGTAACCATATGGAAAGAAGGATAGGGCTCCTGAAGTATTAAAAGCTGTATAGAAAAGGGAATTTCAGCCGGTGCTGCATGCATACAAATGATACCTGCTGAATTTCCCTTTTCTATATAACTGTAAAGAAGTATATTACTATTACTGTGTTTTTTGCTAAGTGTAAGCCGCTCTGAGAGCTTTTTTTGGCTAAGGAGTATAAACATGATAAATAATAAATAAATAAAGATACAGGAGTCCTGTCCTCCCTTCCATAGAGTCACCCTAGTTTCTTTGCCTTGACAAAATTTAAATTCAAGCAATCTGGGGCATAAAGTTTAAGTCCAATGTCTTTGTATCCACTCTCCCACTGCTATAATCACAGCACCTCTCTCTTTAGGTTGGCACCATTCAGGCATCGAAGGCAAAATTCTAGTCCTTTGTGTTAAAACTCTCCATATTCCTGCCTTCTTCCATATTTTGAATTATTTATTTTATTATTTATTTATTTAAAATATTTATATCCCGCCCTATATCGCTAAGACCTCAGGGCGGCGTACAGATAAAAACATACAGTATAAAACAATCAACACACACTTAAAAACAAATTAAACCATGATCCAAGTTAAAATACTGTCAAGAAATACTTTTGTAAACCGCCGTGAGAGCCTTTTTTGGCTGAATGGCGGCATAAAAAATCCTTAAATAAATAAATAAATAAATAAATAAAATATATAATTTAAAAGCAATATATACAGTTAAAACAATTAAAACAATGTGCCAGTGAGTTTAACCATCAAAGGCTTTATTAAAAAGCCATGTTTTTACTTGGCGTCGAAATGAAATCAACACTGACGCCAGTCGGGCCACCTCTTCCTTCTACTTTCAGCCCATACACTTCGTTCTGTTACCTTCTCCCAATCTTATATCCAAGCCTCTCCCCTACCATGCCTAGAGAAGCCTCATTGTCTCTGGGAATATCTGCACTACAGCCATAAACTGGCTTCACAGTCATTCTCTATTCTTGGGGAAACTTTTGTGAACAGTCAATCTGTGAGCAGGACTGGGGATCTTTAATAAAAGTATCTCAAAACCCACAAAACTTCTAACTCCCACAATTCTTGGGAGGAAGCCAAAGCAACCAGAAAACCAACATGATTATACTATAGCTAGCTAGCTTGGTTTTTAAAACCCATTTCTTCATCTTCTTTACATCCATCCTTAGCAAAGCCTCCCCCAGTTTCACTGTATTTTCCTCTGGCTCAGGGCCAAATTAGATGTGTGATGTTAATTGCATGAATTCTGCTCAAGTTCTCGAAAACTGCCAGTATCATACCGCCTTTATAAAAATCTATGGTGCGACCACATTAAGAATACTGCGTACAGTTCTGGTCACCACACCAAAAAAGGATATTACGGAGCTGGGAAAAATGCAGAAAAGGGCAACTAAATTGATTAAGGGGCTGGAGCATCTCCCCTATGAGGGAAGGTTAAAACAGCTGGGATTGTTTAGCTTGGGGGGAAAAGGAGGCTAAGGGGAGACATGATAGAGGTGTACAAAATTATGCACGGTATGGAGAATGTGGATAAGGAGACATTTTTCTCCCTTTCTCAAAATACTGGAACCCATGAAACTGATTGGTGGGAGATCCAGAACAAATAAAAGGAAGGACTTCTTCACACAGCGCATAGTTAAATTATGGAACTCACTACCACAAGATGTAGTGATGGCCACCCATTTGGATGCCTTTAAAAGGGGGTTGGGATAAATTCCTGGAGGTGAAGGCTATCAATGGCTACTAGCCCTGATGGTTGTGTGCTATCTCCAGGATTCGAGGCAGTAAGCCTGTGTGCACCAGTTGCTGGGGAACCTGGGTGGGAGGGTGCTATTGCACCACGTCCTGCTTGTTCATCCCTGGCCGATGGCTGGTTGGCCATTGTGTGAACAGAGTGCTGGACTAGATGGACCCTTGGTCTGATCCAGCATGGCTCTTCTTATGTTCTTAACTGCCTGTGCTCTAGCTATTTGCATTGGTGGGAAAGCCTCCACTGGCACCAATAGAGGTGTCCCTCTCAATGCAAATAGCAACCAGGGTTGGTGAGGGTGAGATTTTACTGAAGGTGGAGGGGGAGTTAAAACGTTTCCCTCCCCACCCCATGTGGTCCCAGTCATCCTCAGGCTTTCTTGTGGCTATTATTTTAACACCTGTCTCCTCTACTCATTTGTGAACCCTGAGCTCTCTGCTTCCTCATAGCAACAACAGTCCTGTCCATCCAGTCGAGGTGGGAAGCCCTCTCGGCAGGAGCCACACACTTTTTTGCGCTGTGTACACCACAGGGTGCTAAATAAATATTAAATAGCAGTCACGGAACATAAAGGATGATACGAGCATCAATCCTTAGAAGAGCCTGAGACAAAACCAGTCTGTGCTCCTGCCACTGAGTCGAGATAAAGGAGGTGGTGCTGCCAGCATCATGACGACAGAATGTATTGGATCGAAAAATCTAGTTGTAATCAGGGGTGTGCACATGCACATCGATGCTGTGCATGTGTACAAAAAGGGCAGAATTTGGTGCTGGGCACAGAATCCTGCATTCTCAACATATGTTTTAAAAAGAGCTAGTTTCTAGCTCTTACAGTTCAAAAGATAAGTTTGAACATTTGTGCGCAATTAATATAAAAGAGAGTGAATTCAGTAGGATTTCTAATTTTTGAGCCATTGCACCTCCCCATAACTAGCAGAAGCATAGAAATTAGGCAAATTAAAGTAAATGTCTGTACTTTTAATAATTCATACAGGCTGCACACCTCAGCTTTTCTTAGCAGAGAATGTAAGTTACCTTGGCAAACAGTTTTGATTTTGGGGTGGTGGTGGGATGTGGTTTTTCTAGTACCAAGAATACACAGCCCTGTAGTATCCATTCTCTATGGTACCATGGCACCAAGAGTCTTGTGCCAGGTTTGAAACTCACTTCACTTAGCCTCTTCTGAAGATCTCTGACTTGCTGAGCATATTCTTCCAAGATGGTATCGATCTGTTCTTTCCTGGGATAACTAGTGGGTTTTTTCAGGGTCTCAATGTCCAACTCGTATTGAGAAAACAAGAGTTTGGGAGGGCTGGTGCCAGCAGAAGTAGGAGTGGAGCAAGCGGAGCCCTCCATCACTGAGTTGCGCTTGCTGGAAGACGGTAGATTCGCGCTGCTTATAAATGGAACGGAAGCACCTAAGACAACAACACAGAACTTCAGGGAAATCGAAGGAAGTGGAAAGGCTCCAGTTGTAATGTAAGTGTGGTGAATGCTGCCTGACCACTTACCTCTTTCACAGCCACCCACGTCTACGCAAACGGATGCTCAAAATGAGCATCAAACACCACCATTCTCTAGTAAAGGTGTAGACGAACATTGGACAGTTCTCTGAAACAGTGCAAACTGATAGCGTGATGAATTCTTCGTCTGGGAATTAATATTTTCAAGGGATTTCAGGGTGGTTTAGCCTCAGTCCCCTGCTGGCTAACCTAGGTCATCCACAGATAACTCAGGGCTCATCTACACCAAGCAAGATATTGCACTATGAAAACAGTATATAAAAGGCAGGAGCCACACCAAGCAGGATTTAGCAGTATGAAAGTGGCATATGGTATGTCTCAATGGGCCCCAACAGTTGTCAGTGTACTTCAATACCACTATAAAGTATAGTGAGGGAGGAAGCAGCAGCCAGGCACCTCTCCACCGTGCCTGGGTCCAGCTCCAGCTGAGAGCCCCCCCCTCCTGCTACCAACTGTCTCTGCAGAGGCCACCAGTGAGGGAGGAAGCAGCAGCCAGGCACCTCTCCACCGTGCCTGGGTCCAGCTCCAGCTGAGAGCCCCCTCCCTCCTGCTACCAACTGTCTCTGTAGAGGCCACCAGTGAGGGAGGAAGCAGCAGCCAGGCACCTCTCCACCGTGCCTGGGTCCAGCTCCAGCTGAGAGCCCCCTCCCTCCCGCTACTACTGTCTCTGGAGAGGCCACCAGTGAGGGAGGAAGCAGCAGCCAGGCACCTCTCCACCGTGCCTGGGTCCAGCTCCAGCTGAGAGCCCCCTCCCTCCTGCTACTACTGTCTCTGGAGAGGCCACCAGTGAGGGAGCAAGCAGCAGCCAGGCACCTCTCCACCGTGCCTGGGTCCAGCTCCAGCTGAGAGCCCCCTCCCTCCTGCTACTACTGTCTCTGCAGAGGCCACCAGTGAGGCAGCAAGCAGCAGCCAGGCACCTCTCCACCGTGCCTGGGTCCAGCTCCAGCTGAGAGCCCCCTCCCTCCTGCTGTCAACTGTAACTGCTGAACTTTGTAACTAAGATTGTAGTGCCTGAATTTGCTTTCCTTTCCCCCCTCCTCCTCCTCCTCCCTCCCAATCCCCTTTCCTTTTGTGTCATGTCTTTTAGATTGTAAGCCTGTGGGCAGGGACTGTCAAGAAATACTTTTGTAAGCTGCCGTGAGAGCCTTTTTTGGCTGAATGGCAGCATAAAAATCCTTAAATAAATAAAAATGAATAAATAAATATAAAGCAGAAGTGTGGCTCCTGCTTGGTGTAGATATGCCCTCAAGTTTCCCAGTGAAACTATACACACTACCCACCAGAGATAACCGAGCTGGCATTTATTATTATTATATTATTATTTTTATTTGTATCCCGCCTTTTGCCCAATATTTAGCAGCCCCAATTACTGTGAGTCAGGGGACTCAGCTATTCCAAGGGATTCTAGACCCTGTTTCAACTCACTTCAACCTTTCATTCACCTCTTGAATGCATAACAAGTTGGGCTGAAGTGTGTTCAAGGGTATCTTGTCACCCCCAGGATGACTGTTTGCATAAGCAGTCTCTCAGATATGGGAATGGCCATGTTGTCAGATGGCCACAGTTAACAGTCCTCCATATCACGTTCTTTCCTTTATCCCACGATGTGGGATTGGTTGTTGTCAAATTATGTGTTTAACAACAGCTCCCACCACCACAACCAGTGGTAGATAATGAAATGGAGCAGGGGTAAAACAATGCATGATTCAACATCATCATATTACAGGCAAGCAAAAGTACACATCATGGGGAGAGCTAGGAGAACATCACACAGGGAGGCCTCTTTTTCAATGGCCATCAACCGCCTAGTCTGTCGCCAATTCTCTTTTCCCAACCCTTCATGAAATAACTGGAAAAGCCTAAACAAATTTGGGGTGTGGGAGGGATGCAACAAATCGTACCATCAAAATAAGAGGATGCAAACTGAATACATGTGTTCTACTTTCATAATTTTCAACTTGGGATATTTTAAGGACAGTTCCCTCTAACTACAGTCTGCTCATGTAGGAACTCTGAATGGATCACCTTTCCTTTGTAAGGCCTGAAAAAAGCCTTGGCATGTCAGCAGTGGATCCTTCTTTCCTCAGATAGACGTCTTCAGTGTTCTACATGCCTGCCCTGCCTCCTAGAATTCTCATATCAGTGTGGAATGGGCACAGGGCAGGCTGCAGCATGACTGAAAACTTATCCTGCACTACCTGCAGGAGCACTAGATCTTTTGTGTTTCTCCTTAATGCAATTGCTTTTTTCAATTATTTTAGGTAGATATGAAAGTAGTTAAAGGTGTGATCTCCTTTCCACCTCTCTCCTACAAATCCAGGTTAGATCTGTACCTCTTCATCTGTCAATCCACTACTTAACATAAGGGCATGAGAGTCTCTGACAAAAATCTCAGTGGTCACTGTGTATGTGTAGAGAGGAGGCATGAAGAAGTTTGCTAGGGGTTATCTCTCTTTTTCCCCCTTAAACATAAACACGTACAATATCTTCATACATCAACTTAAAATACTACATAATAA
Organism: Elgaria multicarinata webbii; assembly: GCF_023053635.1. Taxonomy (NCBI): domain Eukaryota; kingdom Metazoa; phylum Chordata; class Lepidosauria; order Squamata; family Anguidae; genus Elgaria; species Elgaria multicarinata. Next base: position 12,903,468 of record NC_086180.1, read on the forward strand.
TAAAAATTAATAAAAAATTAACCAAAATAATTATAATAAGAGCCCCCCACCCCTGGGACCTTTATTCTCCTTTCTAAAATTGTAACGATTCTTGCGAAGGTTTGCATCCTTTCCCCTTTTCTAACACAAACTCCACAAATGGTTTCCATATCTCTTCAAAGTCATTCCGCTTCGATACTCATTTCTTAACTTTAATACTACATGTAAGTCTGTCGTTAATAGCAATATCCCAGATTTCCTTATACCACTCTTCTATTTGATATTCGCTAGGGGTTATCTCTCAAGGAGGCCAAGACGTATTCCATTAAGGTGATTATTCCTTTCTCTTGCCAAGCAGGGATCTATATATTGAGATCTGGGGGTATTCCTATGTGTCCAGTGCACAGTGCATTTGGGGCCCAACTGGATGGCTGATGAAGACTGGATGGCTGATGAAGACTACATCGCCTGGTTATTCCACAGGACAGGTTAGAGGGGCCTCACCTCTGACCACTTCTACTGATAATTTGTATTATTATTATTATTATTATTATTATTATTATTATTATTATTATTATTTGTATCCCGCCTTTTGCCCAATGCTGGGCCTCAAGGCAGCCTTACAAAGTTTAAAATATACATGGGGGAGGGGGAAACAAAACCATAAACATTTAAAATACACAACAAAATTATAAGACATTAACATAGATGGAGGGCCAGATTCTTCCCCAAAGGCCTGCTGGAACAAAAAAGTTTTAGCCTGCTTCCGAAAGCCCATCAAGGAGGGAGCCAGCCTAGCTTCCCCAAGAAGAGAGTTCCAGAGCACCGGAGCAGCCACCAAGAAGGCCTTCTCCCATGTTCCCACCAAGCGTGCCTGTGAAGAAGATGGGACTGAAAGAAGGGCTTCTCCAGAAGATCTCAAAGCACGGGCAGGCTCATAAGGGAGAATACGTTCTTTCAAATAACCTGGACCCGAGCCATATAGGGCTTTATAGGTCATAACCAGCACTTTGAATTGTGCCCGGAAACAGACTGGAAGCCAGTGGAGCTGTTTTAACAGGGCAGTTGTGTGCTCCCTGTAACCAGCCCCGGTCAACAATCTTGCTGCAGCTCTTTGAACACTCTTCAAAGGCAGCCCCACGTAGAGCGTGTTACAGTAATCCAATCGGGATGTAACTAAGGCATGTGTCACTGTGGCCAGGTCCGACATCTCTAGGAACAGGCGCAGCTGGCGCACTAGCCTTAACTGTGCAAATGCACTCCTGGCCACCGCCGAAACCTGGGCATCCAGGCTCAGGGCTGAATCCAGAAGTACACCCAAGCTGCGGACCTGCGTCTTCAGGGGGAGTGTAACCCCATCCAGCACAAGCTGAATCCCTATTCCCTGATCTGCCTTTCGACTGACCAGGAGCACCTCTGTCTTATCTGGATTAAGCTTCAATTTGTTTGCCCTCATCCAATCCATTACTGCCAACAAACACCGGTTTAGCACAGAAACTGCTTCGTTTTAAAATGTTTACCGTTCTTCAAAACCTTTTCGATATTTACCTATACAACTCCTGCAAAGTAGGTCACTGTTACTATCATTTTATAGATGGGGAACTGGGCTGAGAGATTTGTTCAAGGTAGGATGTGAACAAAGTTCTCCTAACTTTCTATTTGCTGGATGAAATTATTTGCTTTGAAAATACCATATGGCCAGCTGCAAGGCACTTCCCATTTAAATATATACAGTTTGTACGCACCTAAACTTGTCAAGTTGGAAGGAGAGGAAGCCCCTTCTCGCCGCGTTATGGATTCCACTGAGAACTTGGTTGCTTCTTCCTGGAGTTTCAAGGTCTCTTGGGTTTGCCGTTGCAGCGCTTCCCTGTGCAATCAAATGACAGAATATGAATAGAATCATCAACTACACAACCTAATATTTTCATTCAGAACACATTCCAAAATGTACATGCTGTCCCATCAAGGGTGTCCCATCAAGGGAGAGCTATTCCACCTGCTCCCCTCCCCCACCCTTCCACACTTGGGAGACTTTAAAAAGCAAGGCTGCAGCTGCAGTTTGGGAGACACAGCTTCACAGGAAGAGACGCTGTGCCATCAAGGGTGAGCTATTCCATCTGCTCCCCCTCTCCCCCACCCTGCCCACCTGGAAACCTCAAGCATCATCAGACAGGGGGAAATTGCGGTTCCCTACCGTCGCTTCTCTGCACCTGTTTCACAGTGCTTCTACTTTCTTCCCGAAGAAGGAAGAGGAAGTAAACAAAGACCACATGGCCCATTCATGGGCCGCTTTTCCTGCACACAGCAGGAAATGGCGGCACATTCCGTTTCCATAAAAAAAAAAGTCGGATTAAAAGTGGTCCAGTTTGTGATGGAAAAAAGGCAAGAAGGAGCAGGAGGCAAATGACAACGTCTAAAGGATGTGCAAACATCCGTAAGTGGGCAGTAGCGAGTGTGCAATAAGACGCTCGTCTGATGAACCCCTATAAAAGCAAAGCTGGAGCTGAAGTTTGGGAGACACTGCTTCAGGGGGAGAGACGCTATTCCAACCAAGTTATTTTTTCTTATCTGTTCTGTTTTGATGTTAACTTGTATTTAGCATTTTTAAAATATTGTTATGATATTGTTGTTTAGTATATTGTTAAATATTGTTGTAATATTGTTTAATATTTCTGCTGATATTTCTGCTGTAAAATTTACATTTAGTAGAGTCGAATGGATTATTGCATTCATTGTATTGTAAACTGCTGATCTACATTATTTTATGCACAACGCTTTGTAATAAAGTGCTATATAAATAATAACAATAGCAATTACAATGAAAGTGAAAAACATTAATACATGGCACACCTTAACACACATGCACTGATTACCATTTTCTTATCTGAACATAAGATGTCACTTTATAAATAAATATTAAATAATAACAGAAATACTAGTTTTGATTGACAGATACGCTTTACTGTTATATTCCCTTGTAAAAGTATTAATGAACACGGACATTCCTGTGGTAAAAAATGTTAACTGCAAGATGTTATAGAGAAGTCTGGATAATAGCATAAAAATAGATACTACCGTAGCTCTTTAATGTTCTTGCTCATTTTTGCAAATCCTGCAAAAAAATAAAAACAATATGTATTGTTACATCAGAAATCAGGTTCATAAAATCTGTATGATAAAGAATACAGATAAACTCAAGTGTTTTATAAGTATGCATAGCTTATGTCATGTGTATGGTATATTTTAACAAACTGATTATGTATTTCTAAAATGATTGTGTATTTTTGCTGTTAGAAGTGCAAAACAAACAAAATGTTTTTAAAAATAGAAGTCCAAAGCATTGATATCTAACTTTCACTAGGAAACTACTTATTTAACATTTTAAAAATCTGAATTAATAGCTTGCTTTACACAACAGTCTCAAAGTGGTTTCTACTTCTAGGGGTTAGCTGTGTTAAGTCTGTTGTAGCAAGAACAGCAATGTCCCGGTTCAGACATCACAACAACTCAGTTTTTTTTAAAAAAAAATTGGGTTGTTGTGAACAAGCAGGAGCAAGCAAGCTGGCTCCTCCCACCCAATCAATCCAACTGGGGCTAAACAACCTACCGATGTGCCATCCCTGGGTTGCTCAGCAATACATCTGAACCAGGAATTCTAGGTTGCTGGATGAGAGACAACCCAGAGTTGAATCCCATGTGTTCCAACTCTGCATTGTCTCTCCTCCAGCAGCCCATTATTCCCAGTTCATATATCATACCCTATGAAAAGGAGGACAGGGCTCTGGTATCTTTAACAGTTGCATAGAAAAGGGGATTTCAGCAGGTGTCATTTGTATGCATGGAGCACCTGGTGAAATTCCCTCTTCATCACAACAGTTACAGCTTCAAGAACACTGCCCTCTTGACCAGATACAAAAGAGGGCAAGGCTCCTGCAGCTTTAACTGTTGTGATGCAGAGGGAATTTCACCATGGGCTGCATGCATACAAATGACTGAAATCCCCTTTTCTTTACAACTGTTAAAGATACTAGAGCCCTGTCCTCCTTTTCATATGGCCACCCTAGCATCAACTCATTCACCTCTCCTCTGCTTATGTGGATGTGACATGAAAAGATACATTTGCCTGTTTTACCATGTTTGTTCAGATCACCATTCAGCACAGCAAATCCAATACAATGAATTTCAAATTTCAGCTGCCTAGCTCATTGTGTCTCACAAGTACACAGGCAAGTTAAGCAACAACCACATACAGAGGACCTGAGTTGGAGGTTTCTATTCCCCCGAGTAGCCTTCCCCAACACATCCAGAGGGCAGCATTTGGGGAAGGCTGCCACATGGAGTTGAGGGGCTCACAAAGTTTTGCTTAGGTTCAGACTGTTTTAACACAAAGCCATATATCACAGGGTAATTTACTCTGCACTTTGCTCCTTGCCTGACTCCAATACCGCAAATGAACCAGGAACAAAGAAAAGTAGCTGGAACTATAGACAGAGAGCTTCTCTATGTGAGCGATTTATTGCACGCTCATGACTGGCCACTCATGGAAGTTTGTGGGACCTTTACATGATGCTGTCAACCTCCAAGATATCTCCCATGCCTTCCCCTGGTAATCTCACTTTTAAAAACCCCAGAGATAATGGAGTATTTAAAATAATCACGGGATTAATTCCACAACTAGATGGTGTTCTTTCATTGAACTTTCTGGAACATTGCTCAGAGGGGAAGTTTTCAATTACAAATCATGTGGTCACTGTTGGTTGCCTGAGCGAACATGGAGCCTGAGTGAACATGGAAAGACCTGAGGGGAAAAAAGGCTGGTAAGGCTGTGGTTTTATCCCTTAGTGTAGAGGCCCCCATAATGGAAAGGAAGATGCTGAACTGGGAAGATCCTGCCCTTTTCTTTTACAATTAAAGTAAAATCCTCAAGCCCCACTGTATATTTGGATGGGACAGACATGTGAGAAGATGCATTTTCCAGTCATGTCCTTAGGTTGGTCCTGAGGCCTAGTTCTCAATTAAGCGATTAACTTCTGTCTGGTCTACACCACATTAGGTAGCACCTAGAGGTTCACATTATTTAACACAGTTCCCTGCTCACATGTCAGGGAGAAGGTGAAGCCAGAGTTCTTCTCACTTCCAGGTAGTGTGCAGGGAAATTTAATTTTTATATGGAGCCCCATGTAGAGTTTGAAGTAGTGCTGTCCAGACTCAGATTTATCACATCATTGAGTTGAGACCAGAATTTTATACAGGCTTCTCCATGGAGGATCCCATGTGTGCACAGTTCCAAAACTGCCACAGTGCCTCTAGTCTCCCATGCATTATTGAAGCAAAACAGGCAGGTGGGGAAGGGGGGCAGTTAATGGTGGGTTATAAAACTAGGATGCCAAAAGTGGCTGAGCTCATGACAGATTCCGTGGTTGCTGACAGATCTAGGCTTCTGTCCCTTTGAGTGAAATACCAGGTTTCAGAAACTCAGGCCATAGCTAGACCTAAGGTTTGTCCCTGGATCGTCCAGGGGTCAAACCTGTTCATCTAGGTGACACACAGGGGGATCCAGTGCTCAGGCAGGGGCAAACCGTGGATGATCCCAGGATAAACCTTAGGTCTAGCTGTGGCCTCAGTCATTTGACACCCCTATCCATCACCGATTTGCAATCAATCAACACATCCCATTCCAAGGCACCTGCTAGGTTACTATCCCCCTTGCATTGAAAGGATCTGGGAAGATGAGGTGAAATTTGCAATGGTTCATGCCTCCTAGATTGTAACTCCCAGAGACACTAAATTGTTCAGCAGCAGATAAGATCAAATCTGAACTGGGGGCTCATCTACACCAAGCAGGTATTCCAATATGAAAGTGGTATGAAAGCGGTATATAAAAGGCAGGAGCCACACTACTGCTTTATAGCAATATTGAAGTGCATTGACAACTGTTGGGGCCCATTGACCCATACCATATACTGCTTTAATACCATTTTCATAGTATTATATCCTGCTTGGTGTAGATGTGTTAAGGCCCCCAACAGTTGTCAGTGCACTTCAGTACCACTGTAAAGTAGTAGTGTCGATCTTGCAGTGCACTTCAATACAGCTATAAAGCGGTAGTGTGGCTCCTGCCTTTTATATACCACTTTCATACTGGAATATCCTGCTTGGTATAGATCATCCCTGGGTATCCTGGGCAAGCTTGTAAACGAATGAGGACAACTCCCTTGGGTCCTTGCCTCCCCATTTCAAGTCCCATCTAGTAGTCCTTATCCTTCCCCTTACATATTTTCACCACTAATAAGAAAGTACGTGACAGAGGCCTTAGCTAGACCTACAGATTATCCCAGGCAAATGGAGGGGTCGTCCCTGCCTGCTCCCGGTATCCCCTGTGTGTCATTTGGATGTACAGGGATGATCCCGGGACATAGGCCTGGTCTAGCCATGGCCAGTGTGTCTTAGAAAATCTCACCTATCTGCTGAACCACTCTGCCAGTGCCTGAATGAGTGAAAGATCAAGCTGCCAAGTCAAAAACTTAAAATAAAGAAGCGTTCCTCTTAGACAGTGGTGGTCATTTGACTACCTATTACCCTATTTCTTCAATTCTAAGACATACCTCTTCCCCCATATAAACATCTCTAAAAAATGGGGTGCGTCTTAGAACCGCGGGTCTGTCTTAGGGTTTTTTTTCCCTGTTGGTGGTACTGAAATTAGTGTGCGTCTTACAATCGAAGAAATACGGTATGTCTTGGCAGGACTCCAGCACTCCAGAAAAAGGAAGACTCCCTTTAAAATAAAGGGAGAGCAGGTAACCTTAAAACAGGGGTGGGCAACTTGTGGCCCTGTTGTTGTTTTGACCTACAACCCCTATCAGCCCTAACCAGCATAGCCAATGGTGAGGGATGATGGGAGTTGTAGGCCAAAACATCTGGAGAGCAGCAAGTTGCCCACCCCTGCCTTAAAAGGACAAGGTCAATAAGTTAATAAGGGTTAAGGGTGGGGGGGGAGGGCGAAGTTGGGGAGGCTGGCCCTAGGCCTACATGGAAGTGCCCTGCTTCGCATAGGCCCAAGGCCTGTCCCACCTGTGATGAGTTGTCCTCTTCCCACTCCCACCGGTGGCTCCTCTGAAAAGGATCCAGCAGGGGAAGGAAGTAGAGTGGACACCTAGGCAGGTGACCCAGGCAGCCACAGCTGCCCCTGCTGGCGGGAGGTCGTACTGCACAGAGTTCCCTCAGGCCCAGGCCCTGCGTGATGTACTATATATGGTTGAGGCCTAGTTAGGATGTAGGCCTGTCATAGATGGAAATAGGGACACTCACTCTTATAAGTACATAACCCCACACTAAAGATAACTGCCTGAGTATGTGTGTACACACACTGCTATTTTACACGTTCAAGCCCCTTCTTGGCCAGGTGTCCTATTGGATAGAGGACACTCCTCTATTTTGGAAAGTTGGCAATGGACAGTCCTCTGTTTGAAGGTGTCCAGTCCACATCTGTTTTAAAACCAAAACCCCCACCCCCACAAAACCCTAAAAAGGGAGAGTAGCAGGGGCATTGGGACAGCAGACTGAGCAGGTACACCGGACACAGTGTTGACCACTACAGTAAGAGGTATTGTATTTCCATTTAAATTATAGCTATTATTTCTAAATTTGCTCCTATGTATCCCTATGTACAAGCGCTTTGCAGTGGATCCCTATGGGCAAGTATGGTTTCTCTATGGACAATTCTGTCCTACGGATCCCTATGGAAAAGCGGTTTGCATTGGATCCCTATGGGCAAGTATGGTTTCTCTATGGGCAAGTATGGTTTCCCTATGGGCAAGTACTGTCCTTTGTTTTAGTTGCCGTGATGTTTGACCCCTCAAATTTTGCTTCACTGATATGCAGGAGTTTGTTCTCCTTGCCAGTGCCTGTGCCGTTATACTTTTTCCTAAGTTAAAATTGTACTGGATTCTCAGATCACAGAACACCATACGTCCATGACATTTCCTGCTGTATAATTTGTATATGCAGTGATCATGGATCCAACCTTTTACCACTGTTAAGCTACATCAGGATAGGCACTCGGAGAACGAATGTGTTATCTGATATGATGGATTAAATGTCAGTTTGTTAAGAGGGAAAAACATTTAACGGGTCAATGGCCATTTAAAAGAACATGAAAACGGTTTGAGAAAATTCCAATTAATTACTATAAGAACGAGAGACGTAACTCTTACTTAAAACTGTGTCACATGACATGTAGAAACTACATTTTGTTTACGAAACCATTCCCCCCCTAATTCTAGCACAATGATGTATTGTGTAACTGCCTGCAATGATATTGTGCAGGTGTTGGGTACACCATAAATCTCAACCTAAGACCTTAATTTTCTCAAACTAGAGATTTTAGAATTGCCCCCGCACACAAAAGAACATGTTTGCAATAAAAATTGAACTTGAAATTTGATAGAGACATTTCCTGCTGTATAATTTGTATAGTCAATGAAGGTGTAAAAACACACACCACACGGTCAGTTTTGTTACAAAACCCTGAAATGCCACTGTGTGAGAATCCAGAGGGTAAAAGACAGGAGGCAGAAAATTTCTTCGAGTCACGATCTACTAGAGCGTCAGGCAGGACACCAATTAAAAGTTCAGCTACAAAAACGAATTCCCAAGTAACAATGCAAAGCCCATCCTGAGACACGTTGCACCTACCTCCGACAGACACCTGAAGGATTTCAACCTTGCTGTATTTTGCAAAGTGTGAAAACGTTTCCTACACCAGTTGCTGGGGTGAACTGGACTGTACAATAACCTTGCGGTGCACGCACGAGGGGAGAAGGGATGATATTGCTTCTCTCTGAGGGGTGCCCTATGGTTCATGCTTCACTCTTTCCTTTGCACACGGCACCAGTTGGTAACAGTTGAACACTAAAGAGGACTCCTGAGGTGCAGAACGGTTGAGAGTCAGCAGCTCCGCTAGCCCTCCCTTTGGCGGGTGGTGTAACCTAGGCAACTAACTCCACCTCTGATAGTCGCTGTGTGCATATGTGGGAACCAATAAGTGCCACTTCTGGTGTCTGGTTTCTCCAGCAGTGCTTTTGTTTGAGCATCTCTATAATTGCTGTGGAGGGAAATCCAATACTTGCTCCTGCTCATGGTTGCCATGTTACAGTCCTTGTAGCTGCTTCTCTGCTGCAAGTTAGCATGTTACACTACCCGTAAGACATTCTTGTTTGTGGAATCTTAGACCAGAATAATCTCCAGAACACACAACACAATTCCACAGAGTGTTTTTTCTTCCTGTGAAACAGTTAGCTCTCCTCAGTTCAATTTATGAGGCCAGAAGCTCTGAAGAAAGACCACTTACAGCCAAACCACACACTACACAAAAGTGTATGTTTTGTTATATACAGTAAGTGCAGCAGTGAGAAGTTTCAGAGATTCCAGCACTTACTCAGGCTTCTGTTTCTCTAGAAGGAAGTCAGCAGAGACGTAAGGTGTTTCTGTGATATTAGGGTTATTTGAGCATAAGATAAAGAGTTCACAGCATGAACATTCCAACAGATTCTTGTTCCCCATCATATTTCTAGGAAAACCCATAGAGCCATAGGATTTCCTGCAGAGAGCAAAGTCAGCTCTCTGCTTTCTTTTCAAATCCAATTCCAGCATAGACTGTTTGCAAGACACACAGATTTGGGGTTCTTCTAGATGGAGGGTTCCTAGCAGTACTAATTAGCAAGCATTGTAAAGCTAGTCCATTTTTCTATTTACAGACTCAATTAGCACATTCCTTAGGGAGGAGGGAGAGAAAGGTAAAAGATGAGTCATCCCTGCCCAACATCTATATCCGCATTCCCCAACATGGTGCCCTCCAGATGTTTTTGACAACACGTCTGATCATTGATAACCAATGGGGTTGTATATATTGTCTAAAGCACATCACATTGGGAAAAGCTGACCTGTGTCTTCTTGGACCATCCAGCTCCCAGAGTTAGTCACTATCACCTGTCTATTGTCAGGTCTTTGGGGCATTTTAGCTTACAAGAAAGGTGGGTAAGGGTGAAGAGGTGTGAAAAAACATGCATCGTTTGGAGACAATGCATAGCAGGACATTTCCCCCCCTCTCTCATAATACTAGAAGGCAGCAGCATCCCATGAAGCTGAATGGTGGGATATTCCAGACAGATAAAAGGAAATATTTCTTCACACAAACACTTGCCATTAAATGATGTAGTAATAGCTGCCAACTTGGACAGCTTAAAAAGCTGATTAGAGAGATTCATGGAGGGTAAAGCTATCAATGGCTACTAGTCATGTTGGCTATATATTATCGTCTCCAGTATCAGAGGCATGCAATACTGGTTGCTGAGAACAAGAGCAGGAGAGTGCTATTCCTTTTTGTTCCCCTTATTTCAGCAAACGTTCCATTTTTTCTAATAGCTACCTTGGCAGTGCTTGTTACCCATGCTGGCGACCCATTTCTTGGATTTGGTACTACCTTTCCTAACCTGCTATAGAATTTGTTGTGTTTCTATAATTGTAGTTTTGAGTAACTCCCAAGCATTCTGCAGAGATGTGACCCCTCTCAACTTCATTTTATCCATCTCCTCTTCGGAAGTCACATGGAACTATGTTGCTCCTCCTTGGCAATTTTCTACTTACATAAATTAAATTTGATAGTACTGTGCTCATTGTTTCCAATCAGTTCAACAACACTTATATCTCACCCTAGGTGCTCAGTGTCCCTTAGGATCAAGTCCAGGGTCACCTCTGGCTGGTTCTATAACCAATTGTTCTGAGGCACTGGTTTAGAGTATCGACACATTTTACCCTTGTTATTACCAGAACATTCATTTATCCAGTCTATGTGAAGGTAATTGAAATTGCCCACTACTATAACAATTTTTTCTTGATTGAGCTGGAAAAAGTGCAGAAAGGAGCAAGTAAAATTATCAAGGGACTGCAGCATCCCCCCTTCGAGGAAAGGTTACAACAGCTGGGATTGTTCAGCTTGGAAAAAAAGGGGAGACATGATAGAGTTATACAAAATTATGCATGGTGAGGAGAATGTAGAAAGGGAGACATTTTTCTTCCTCACACATAGTACTAGAACCCAATGGGGTCATCCAAGGAAGCTGAATGGTGGAAGATTCAGGACAGATAAAAGGAAGTAGTTCTTCACACCGCATAGTTAAATTCTGGAATTCACTACCGCAAGAGAGCTTCGGCTATTGGGCGGTATAAAAATGTAATAAATAAATAAATAAATAAATAAATAAATAAATAAATAAATAAGAAGTAGTAATGGCCACCAATTTGGATGGCTTTAAAAGGGGTTTGGATAAATTCCTGGAGGAGAAGGCTATCAAACCTGTATACACTAGTTGCTAGAGTACAGGAGGGTGTGGTTGCACCATGTCCTGCTTGTGGGTCCCTGGTCGACAGTTGGCCACTGTGTGAACAGAGTGCTGGACTAGATGGACCCTTTGTCTGATCCAGCATGGCTCTTCTTATGTTCTTATGATTTCATTCTCCGTTTACCCTGAGCATTTTAACCCAGGGGAAGATAGCATGCTTCCAGTACTATATAACTTTTGGGGCCTAGTATTGTAACCCATAGTGATTCTTTGGAAGAGTCTTCCCTTTTTGAGATTTTGACTTCGTTTAACACAATGCCCTCTCTGATAACCAGTGACACTGTCAACGTACACTCTTCACTGCCCTTCCTATAGTGTTCATATATATAATAATATATGTCAGTGTCATAGCTCCAAGGCTGAAACCTAATCATATGAAACTTGGTAGGTTTCAGGGAATACTAGGGTGTGCACCTCTAGTTTATTTGGTTTTTGTAATGCATTAATTAATTTTAATTAATGTAAATGTGTCCATGTGTTTGAAGCCTGCAGAACCACCTTCAGTCCTTTCCTTAACCAGCACACAGCTTTGCAGTTTTTACCTTTTGAAGTAAGGGAAGATTAGTAGGATGAGGGATGGAATTATAGGCCTGCTCCCTCTCCTCTGCTGTGGGGCAGCCCTCCCTCGGGAAAGAGAGCGGACAGATCCCTCCTTCAGGGTGTATAGGGGTGTGCACCATGGCAGAGGCCATGCCTAGTGGTGCCAGCAGGCATGGCTTCACTCAAAGCGTGCACAATATGTCGAACTCTTAGCTGCTGTATATATTTGCTTGAAGCCATACGATCCATTTGCTAGAATATTTCATTAAGTGTCCCTGCTTTAGCAATGTGAACTCTATTAATTTGACTAATCGTTTTAATTAAAGCCGTTTTGTTCAATTAAAATGGCCATGGCCACCACTATGCATTAATTGCATACTATATCACAAGAGAACCATTTCTTTTATTTATTATATTTATAGTCAGCCTTTCCCCTGCAAGCGTATGTCAACATTTCTTTTATAAGATCAACTTATGTTTCTGTAGATTTTCAGGAGCGGGTTGAGGTGCATGACTCTGAAACCTTCCCTTCTGCAATGGTTAGGCATACTCCTCCATAATCTCCCTCCTTGGTCCCTGTTTACTGAGGGCAAAGAAGAAAAACATCCACACACTTACCAGGCTTTCTTCTTCCAGAATCTTTCTGGGATTCTGAGCTTGCCTCTCCCTTTCCTCCCCCACTTTTTTTGTCCAATTCCGTTGTGCAGGGCGGGGGGGGGAGTTCCATATGTTCCATTTATACAGCAAACAGGTGGCACTGTAACATTACAACATACAACAATATTCTGTCATCCTGTTTATTACTGCATTTTCGGCAAGTTAAATCATGGGGGAATAGAGCTAAGAAAACAGAGGAAGAGACAGGGGAGGATGTCGATGTTATGAAAAGGCCACGCAAACTTCAATGAGTAACTGATCTTGATCGCGCTGCATAAACTCCGTGTGAAGGAGCTCTGAATAAGTTTTCCACTGAGTCTCCAGCAGCATCTAACCCACATCAAGCCTAGAGTTCTAATAGTAAGCTTTGCTCTTCCCAAGCCCATATCTCCAAGCCTAAGATACATAAGAATATGAAGAGCAAGTCACCCGCGTAAAAGGATCCATCAGCAGAGAGCCTTCCTTGCAGAACAGTGCTGAAAGGCAACTTGATCCTGAGGGAAGCAGGCCTGCCTTATTCTGGGGTTTCTCCCCTTAAGCTGTGGGTTTTAGATGGCACCTAACATCTTGAAGGAAGGGATCCAGCTATTTAAAGAGACCTGACCCTGTGGATTTCTGAGCTTGATAACAGATCCATTCCAGCATAACACTAACACCTCGAGAGAACATAGAATATTTGACCTTAGCTAGGGTGACCATATGAAAAGGAGGACAGGGCTCCTGTATATTTAACAGTTGCATAGAAAAGGGAATTTCAGCAGGTGTCATTTGTATATATGGAGAACCTGGTGAAATTCCCTCTTCATCACCACAGTTAAAGTTGCAGGAGCTATACTAGAATGACCAGATTTAAAAGAGGACAGGGCACCTGCAGCTTTAACTGGTGTGATGAAAAGGAAATTTCACCAGGTTCCCCATATATACAAACAACATTTTGTATAGCCATTTTGTGGTGGTGCCCACAGCAGTTTCTCAGATTCCCAAATGTGCTCAAGGGTACAAAAAGTTTGGGGACCCCTAAGATATTGAACCACCACAAAACTTGCTAAAGGGGCTTCCCCCACCCCCCACAAAAAAAGTGAAAATAAATAGAGGAACGTGTTTTACAGGTCCAAGTTAGAAAGTCAGTTCATGTCACAAGAGTAGTACACTTTAAATTCTTGCAAAAATGAAGCACAAATAGTTTGAAGAGAGCACCCTTCAGCTCTCAGTGCTGTCCCTTCCTTCCCCTAACTGCCACCAAAGAGCTTCTGATGAACATAAGAACATAAGAAGTGCCCTGATGCTGGATCAGACCATCTAGTCCAGCACTCTGTCCACACAGTGGCCAAACAGCCATCGGCCAGAGATGAACAAGCAGGACATGATGCAACAACACCCTCCCACCCATGTTCCCCAGCAACTGGTGCACACAGGCTTACTGCCTCAAATACTGGAGATAGCACACAACCATCAGGGCTAGTAGCCATTGATTGCTTTCTCCTCCAGGAATTTATACAACCCCCTTTTAAAGCCCTCCAAATTGGTGGCCATCACTACATCTTGTGGCAATGAGTTCCATAATTTAACTAGGCGCTGTGTGAAGAAGTACTTCCTTTTATGTGTCCTAGATCTCCCACCAACCAGCTTCATAGGATGATCCCGGGTTCTAGTATTTTGAGAGGGAGAAAAATGTCTTCTTATCCATATTCGCCACACCTAGCATAACACCTAGCATGTCTCCCCTTGCTCATCTTTCCCTGAGAAGAGGGGAGAAGCAGATTATGCCTGAACTCATGAACAGAAAGAAAAAAGAAGAAAGAAAAAAACATTAGAAGAGACAAGGAACATACCAGCAAAGAACATGTCAGCGCAAAAGGGGATAGATGCAGTACAAACTGGAGTATAATCCAGTTTGTACTGGATATATTTCTATCCATTTGAGCAACTAAACCATCAACCAACCTCCCAATCCCTTTCCTTGTATCTTTTAGAGTATAATCTTATGCATGTTTAAACAGAAAAAAGCCCTACAATCTGTTACATCCTTGAAATTCAGGAAACAGGGATTTGAATAAATTAATCATAAATTGTTTGCTACTACTTTAAACTGCAATTGTCAGTTTTGTACAAATAGAAATTAGTAACAATATTGTTATGAAACAGGTTGATACAAGGTAGAAGGAAGGCTTTGTTTTCATACATTTTGATACAAATATTAAAAACTTTTTGCAAGCTTGTAGCACATTGTGATAGAGCACATCCTTTGCATGCAGAAGGTTGCAGGTTCAATCCCCGGCTTCTCCAGGTAGGGCAAGAAAAGAATCCTGCCTAGAGAGCTGCTCCCAGTCAGTGTTGACAATACTGGGCTAGATGGACCAAGGGTCTGTCTCAGTGGCCTTGTTCAGGAGACACCTTACCATGGTGGTTAAGCCAGAAAGCTGGGCTGTGTTTAGAAGACACCTTAAACCACAGCTTTCACCATGGTGGATAGAGCAAAAAGCCTTATTCACCATGGTTGAAGCTGTGGTTTAAAGTCTCCTGAACACAGCATGGCTTTCTGGCTTAACTACCATGGTTAACACCATGGTTTAAGGTGACTTCTGAACAGGCCCATTATAAGGCAGCTCCTATGTTTCTAATAGGGAGACCCAATTTACTCTTCCCAGATCTACACAACCAGAGGCCTCAAGGCTGTGCTGCCAAGACCCACAGCACCAATTTATTTATTAATCAACTAATAACAGAGTTCCCAAAATGACCCTAACATTATTGATTTTAAAAGGAATGTAATATCGTCAATCCAAACATTACAAGAGGTGCTCCTTTATTTTATCTTAGCTAATGCATAGGGAGAATTCCGTAGAAAGCAACATTCATGACTGCATACATGATAAAAATTAAATCTTTTTATGACAACTGTTGCTTTTTATTTTTTTTACTGCTAGTCAGACTGAAGACTTCATTCATGAAACTTGGAAGCCAGAAAAGTGGAGAGCTAATATTTTCACACCCTAGTTTATTCAAGAGCTAAACAAGTAAAAGCTTCCCATTATGAGCTCAAAATGGCTACCCTCCCAGGTTCTTATATGCCTCTTTTGCTCTTCAAGCTTGATGAAATCCCACACAAAGACATAAAACAGATTGACTGGACATGGTCAGAGCTTTTACATCAGGCCTATAATTTTTATACCTCTCCCTTGTGATTTGCTTCCTCAGTTTGAGTCTTTAAAGGGACAGTACCAATAGAACTGAATGTGTATGCTTTTTCACAAAATAATAATGACCAAAAAGATTGATCATGCACCTAGGTTACTATCTTTAGTTTTCAAATATTGTAGCACTTAAGACACAGTGACTCTGCGCATGAAACTTCCTTGTGAGGAGAAATTATAGAAGACTGATAACCATGAAGCGAGGGCATTGCTAGTTACTGTAGTTCTATATTAAGTACTGGATGGAATCCCCATTTTAATTCCATTTCCAGCTGGTTGTGGAAGATCAATATTATACTAAATTGCTTGTTTCACTGATGGGATTCATCAATTCATGAGAACAACTTACTATGTGATTCTGAGTCTCCTGGACAGTACCCAAACATATTGTAACACAGGGCTCATTCCCCACAGTCCTTTTTGAAAAATTGACATGAAGGGCCTTTACTATTTTGAACAATTAGAGTACTGATCACTCACCTACTGTGTTACATGTGTGGCTAAAAACTCACATGAATGAAAAAAAGTTGCCAAACGTAATGGTAAAGCAGCTCTTATAGCTAGCTATTATTGACACCGAAATATGTATTAATTTACACTCTAACACAGCCCACGTAATGCTATTTATGCTTTGTGAACCACTCCTGAGGTAAAACTGTGTAGCTTTTGAAATCGTGGCATAGGCTATGGGCTTGTCTACAGTTGTTACTCACAGATAAATTCCACTGAAATAATGCACAACTGTGGATGTGCCTGTGATAATGGGTGAATGTCCAAATGTTTCCTTTAGCAGTTCTTGATCCAGATGCCCCAATTGTTTTTTGTTTTAAAAAAAACATTTGGGGGGTTGGGTTGGGTTGAATGAGGTGCTGAAAGGGAAATTCTCATAAATCCTCTGTTCATAATACATAATAATATTTTTGGTAAACAATATTGAATTGGATTTTACATTCTAAACTATTAAAAGTGTTTAATTGGAAGTGTTCTTTTTTTCTCCCCTGAAGGCAGAACTTCCATGACAGTACTGGCCTCTGGAGTTCTGATAAATATGGCAACCTCAGTTGTGCGGTATTGCTTAGCACTTGGCATGCTGTGACAAACAGGCAGTTTTCTCCCTCTCCTTCTGGCTCGCTCTCTCCCTCAGTTTCATTTAGCAGCAGCAGGCATGACAACACAGGCAGTGCAGTGGGAAAGTGCTGAAAAGAGCTAAGCTATCTCCTTAACATTTTTTCAAGGGATTAATTTCACCTGCCTTTCCTGTTTTCCTGGCTTGCTCTCTTACCCCTTTTATAAATTCAACTGGGAAACTATTTCAAGTTCCAAGCCCAAGATAATAAGTTTTTAAAGTCTGGATTTTACTCCCTTCCCCCTGTCCCTGCTACTTTTGACAAGTCACAAAATTGTGAAGTTAGCAGAAAAGCCAGTTGAGAGTCCAGGAAGATGCTTTCATTCTCTAGATGCAATGAACTGAATAAAAACGGCCATTGTAATGGTAAATTGCTGACAGAATGGAAGAAAGGGCTGATAATCAATCAAAAATGAAGTGTAGTGTGCATTTGGGGAGTTTGCTACCAAAAGTGTTTTTTTTAAATGTCTTATTTTAGCCCTTTTCTCTTTTTTGTCTTGTTTGTGTGAAAAAAGCCACAAGCTGGAAATGTTAAGGGAAAGAACCATGAAGTAAAGGAAAGTATCTTCCGCAAGAGAAGTTTTGCACAGGGAGAAAGGCATCGCTTTGAAACAGCATCAGCAAGTTGGAAGCTTAATATAGAAATGATATGCCGAAATGCTATTTCAAAGAGTTTTCAGCACAGCATTTTGGACTCCTGGTCAGAAGGGAAACGAACTCTCTTGGCAGTCATAGCAGCCTATGATGTTGCAGACTATGAGACAATTCATCATGGACGTGGGGAATTTTAATCTTCAGCTCTGTTGTTCTCAGCCCCTTTCAGTTATTGCTTTTGGCTTCAGAGGGTGTTTGGGAAGGCAAAGATGAGGATGTTGGACAATATAAACAGGGGCATTATTTCTTCATCAGAAGTTAACGTAACCCATAAAGGAAGATACGTTTATTTGGAAGCTTTGCTACAAGGAGGAGCGCCATGGGGATTTACATTGAAAGGCGGTCTGGAGCATGGGGAGCCATTAATCATCTCCAAGGTAACCTTGTTTATTTGAATTAAAGATGAGTTCAATTGCAGTTTTGGCCAAAATTGTTGTTAAAATAGTCAGGTGAGGGGGAACTTTGCTTCCAGGAAAGTGCTAGAAAAATCATGAATTACTGACTAGGTAATTCAGCACTTTGGTGGGCCATTATAAAGCAAAGGACATTTGTCACAATCCACCACAGACTTCTTTTGCACATACCTTATTAAAATGAATGGGACTTGCTCAAGAGTGCATTTCAAAGGGTTTTTGCACAGAAGAAGCGTCATCTCAATTGCTTAAACAAATTTACCATAAAATGATCAGACATGCTTGGATTTACACTGATTTTGTCTTAATTCATGTCAAAGAGATTAAATCTGCTTAAATCAATACTTTTCAGTTTAGAAGTTGAGACTGCATTGCAAAAGAGAACAAAACAACGAACTATACATGTTATTAATTCAGTTCATGTTTTCTCTTTTTTAAAAATGGAAATATTTCAATGTGGTTCGTAGAAATATTTCTATGATTCTATGAGTTTTATGAAACATTAGCTGTAAATATACAGGACGTCACTGTATTATTAGTTCTAGCACAGCAATAAGAGAGAGGCCTTTAATGGGCCCAATCGCTGTCAGCAAGACTGTGCAAGTCATGGGATTTCACTGAACTCTTTTTCAAACAGAGCAAGAATTCTTTGGAGCCCACAAGCTTGTGTAATACTGCAGACAAAAATTGTTTCAGGGCGGGGGTGTGGGGAGGACAACCTAAGGGTAAAGACAAACTAATATTCTGTGACTAAATTGGTTTGAACATATATTCACTGCATTCTGAATCATTTGTTTTCAGGACAGAAAATGTGTTCAAATTGCCTGCACCACACTTACAATGTTTGTTTCTATCTTTTAAATTACTTTGAGGAAGCATAGTCTGTTTTGCATTTTGAAATCTCTGCTTAACGCTGACCTGCTTCTTCTATTAGAAAACCTATCGTGGAAACAATGGTCTGTAGTTGCTCATATTAATCTTTGAAGTGAAGAACTGTACCTAATGACACCTTAGGAACATAAACTTTTTTAGGTTGCTGTTTAAGTCACTGGATTTATGAAGTGAAACTACAGTTATGAGGTTTTGCTGTCTTGATTACTGCATCATGATTACCGTGAATCACCTGGTGATTAAAGATGTCCAGGGATTTTACAAAGGAGTATTAATGTTCCTTGATGCCTGGAAATCTCTTTCTCCTGCCTTTGATGGGGGGGGGGCAGGGACAGAGAAAATAGTTGAGGGCAGTTTGAATTGACCAAAAGACTCTGCTTGTATATTTACAAATAAACAATTTTTGGTACTCAGTTCCCCTGTAGTGCTATCCTTAGATTTCAAGTTGTTTAGAGACACTGGAGAGTATTTAACATTATTAAAGGCAACACTTGAAGGCAGGTACCTAAATGTTTATGACTAATGTCCTTCAGATCAGATATATAGAGCACACATTCCGCTAGGACATCCTTCCCCAGCCTACTACCCTCTAGATGTTTTGACTAGTTTCTAGTTTGTTTGACTGATGTATGGTTTGATGCCCCGCCCCAGTACACACTTCCCTTAACTTCTGATGGAGTTTGCATACAGAGATGAACATATCCCATTCTACCAGGTTTCCATTATATTTATTTATTTATTTATTACATTTTTATACTGCCCAATAGCCGAAGCTCTCTGGGCGGTTCACAGAGTATTTATGTTCCTCTTTAAAGCCAAGTATCCCAACTGTCCAATCTTGGCTCAAAGGCTTCTAATATTCACGCATAGAAACACCTATATACGGTGTTTCTCTCCAGATGTCTCTGGTGTGTGCATTTCTCTTGTGACCCTTTGGTGTCTTTGACTGGCTGACATGTTTTACTGTAGGGTCATGACCTATTTCCGACCCATCTCCATTTGGGCAATCAGAAACAATTTCACCTTTATCTTCAACTGGAAGTGCCTGCTGACTTTTCACCTTTGTAGTTGTTGTTTTTAAAATTCTTATTATTTGGTTTGTTTATCTGAAAAATCAAGTTATTTATTAGCAAAAGATGGGAAATGGTTGACTGCTGTGGCCTCCTTGCCCTATTTCTAGTTACACCTGAATGCTTAAGTCATGTATGTGTTTCACTCCTTTTACCTGGATACTTTGTCATGGGGCAGAGACTCTTCATCACTGCAGCCTCCTTCTCGAGTTTGGTCTTAACATAGCCCATTCCAGCCTGTATAAGCTATGGGTGGACAATGATGAAGACAAGGTGTGTGCATATGAAACTCTGATGTATTTGTTGACATTATATGGCCATGTGCAAAATGTTGATAAAAGGTCATAATTATCAGATTAATGACAGAACTTGGTGCCCTAACGTGATTATCCATTGGTACTCTTGTTGTCATTAAATACATATTTTGAGTTGGTGGGTCCCTTGTCTATTGTCCCAATGAGGAAATCTTCTTTCTCCACAATGTATTTGAGCATCTTCAAGATTTGTTGGCATGCTTTTAACTGGGAGATATAAGTAATGACTAGCACTCACATGACTTAAGCACTCTGGGCATGACTAAACAGAGTGGGGAGGCCAGGGTGATCGACCATTATCCATCTTCATAGTTTTTGGCTTACGGATGTGATGTTTAGCTATATAATAAGCTTTACGAATATAAAGCTTTGCTGTGGTGGGAAAGATTGATGCTTTTTTTTAAAAAAAAATTGCAACATGCACAGTTCTTTTTAAAAAATAACAACAAGAGATGGGTCTTACTGTTGGAAATTAATGAGTCTATGGAACTTGGTTTCTACAACAACCAATTCCCTTAATGTCAAACATGCCTGGAGTGTGCATGGTACCACCAGGCATTCAGTCTCTTGTGTTCTCTTTCCTTAAAACATCACTGCAAATTTGGTAGTGTAAAAAAAAGTTACACACTCCTTATTTAAAGTGGCCGTTTTTGAAGTATGCTTTTTACTTGCTAGTAGGGTCAGGGCTTTCTGACTAAAAGTCTGAGTGGCTCAGTTCGGACAATACGTTCGTCAACGCAGTGTGAAAACTCCACTCAACGGTTGTGATTTTAGGGGTTACTTCCCACACAACATGTTCTGACTCCACCATTGTGTGACTGTGGGCTCCCGTGGAGTTGAGGAAAATCCATCGTGACGTTTGATTGACAGTTCCTCCACCCTCTCTTCCCCCCCCCAGTCTACCTGATGGTATCCCATCAGCCACTGCTGCAAAAAACAATCCCGGTGACTCTCCTAGAGCAGCACTCGCTCCTTTCGCCACTTGCATGGAGTTTTCCCACCAGACAACATGTTTCTCAACGGTGGTGTAACAACTGCACCGTGGAGTTCTCAAACCACCATTGACTAATATGTTGTCTGAACTGAGCCTGTATGTATGTAATGGGAAACCACAGTAAGTGCATAACGAGACTTATAAATCATATTTTTTTGGCAGGTTTGGGTTTCAATGTTAAATCATGATTTAGCTAAACTTTAACCATTATTATTATTATTATTTATTTATATAGCACCATCAATGTACAAGGTTTCATGTTACATCTGAACCAACCACTGTGGGATTTAGATGACAACAATAATAATTGAATCCTAATTTAGGGGCTTATATGCCTTACATAGAGGACTGGAGTCCAAATTGCTTTCCTTTCTATGTCCATACCTATTATCTTAAAGTAATGGTTTTCCACCAAGGTCCCCCCTGTTCGTTGCAAAAGATTCTAGAACATGGGAGAGGTGGTGAGCGGTCAACTCACGTGAATGCTCAGTCAATCATGTGAAGGAGCAGCCAAGTCTGTTGGGTGTTGCCATCATCATATAGGAATCAAAACTATGCCCAACTCTCACCTGAGACGATGGGTGGAAGGACAAGATCAGTAGTAGTGGTCATGTTCTCTTTCAGGGAAGCTTACCTGCTGTGATTGATCTTCTTGTGGAGCAACACCAGATAGTTTTCCAAGGAATCCTTCTGAAAACCACTGGCCTTGGCCTGAAATCCACTGTTTCCACTGACTTTTCTAAATTAATTGTGCTACTGATGCTCTTCAGCTCCTGGTGGTTGGCTGGCTTTTCCAGGGGAAATAAGCAATTCTGAGTTGAGTATTATTATTATTATTATTTATTTATTTATTTATATAGCACCATCAGTGTACATGGTGCTGTACAGAGTAAAACATTAAATAGCAAGACCCTGCCGCATAGGCTTACAATCTAATAAAATCATAGTAGAACAATAAGGAGGGGAAGAGAATGCAAACAGGTACAGGGAAGGGTAAGCAGGCACAGGGTAGGGTAAAACTAACAGTAGAAAGTAACAGTAGAAGTCTGCACAACATCAAGTTTTAAAAGCTTTAGGAAAAAGAAAAGTTTTTAGTTGAGCTTTAAAAGCTGCGGTTGAACTTGTAGTTCTCAAATGTTCTGGAAGAGCGTTCCAGGCGTAAGGGGCAGCAGAAGAGAATGGACGAAGCCGAGCAAGGGAAGTAGTACAGTCAAAGGGAGCATCCTTGTGGAATCAAGTCCTATCCTTTTCCTCAAGAGCTTTTGACATGGATTTATCAGCAAGTTATCTATGGAGCCACAATTACAGTCTTCAACTGGATTAACTTCTCACTACTGCAGCAGCACAGAGTTTTGGCCAGAACTCTGTGCATATTCTAGATTATTCCACTGGTGCCAATTAAGTGCAAAAGTTTTCTAATCTTAAATTCAACAGCCATGTAATTAACAAGAGAACAGATTCTTGTACTAGGAATAGAGGCCTCAATTGCATTCTTGCCTGTGTAGTAGCAACAAGGAACACTGTTACCTGCTGTGACACTGCTCATTAATCTTAAACTCTTATAAGAGAGCCCTGCCATCTTTTGTATCTGGTCATGCCAGGCAAAGTTCCTGGAGCTTTAACTGTTGTGATGAAGAGGGAATTTTACCAGGTGCTGCATGCATACGAAAGATACCTGCTGAAATTTCCTTTTCAATACAACCATTAAAGACACAGGAGCCCTGTCCTCTTTTCCATGTGGTCACCCTAAGTTGATCAGAGTCTGTTGCTCCAGAGGCACATCCTGTAATCTTTACATTCCATTTTTAAGAATCCTGCAAGTTGCATACATCAATTAAGCTGTTATATGAAATATCACGCATTAAGCTGCTCATACTTTTACACATAAAGCTCATAGAAGCCATTTTATTTATGTATAATATGTCATGTGACCTTTTAAAGTGTTCCATTTTGCTTTCTAAGATATACAGGAAGTACAGTCTGAATTGTCTAATGGAGTTGGAGTGAAGAGAGGGAAAATATCACCATTTGTTTCTTGCAAGCAAAGCCAGCTCTTCCAATTGTAGGTGCCAATAAAGGGCAAACAGGTTTTTGTTTTTACTGAGGGCAGGGAAGATAACAGTGGGAGAAAGTTTCCATATCAGACACCCAACTACTCACCCAGAGTCAGCTGCTCATGGGAGGTGTGGCGGTGTAGAAAAAACACAAGTCAACAGAGATATTTTCCTAAATTGAGTTTACAGAAGAGGACTTGGACTTTGTTATACATCACTGGTTATAACATGTGCCAGCGTACCGCCACACATGCTGCGCTATCCCTTCCCTTTGGACACCTCTGTGCGATTCTGTGCCCAAGCAAGCAAAGCATTTCATCCCAACTGCAATCAGTGTGCTGTACACATGTCTCCATCATCTCCTCCTCCTCTTCCTCCCCTCCATTAATAGGGCCTTGTGTTTATACAGCAATTTGTATTAAAACCTCAGCTAGAAAGGTGCCAACATGTCCAACACAAAGGCTCCAACCACCCCCAGCAGCTAGCAGTAGCTCATCCGGTCTCCACTACAGTGCCCATCAAATAGTTAAGGCCACCCCTACCAAAATTAGAATTGGGGGGGGGGGAATTCCAGAGGATGGTGGGAAAATTTCAAGAGACTTGCCTAGACGGAAAAACTGTCCCAAAGGTGTCTGAGCAGGAAATGGCACAAATGGGACTTAATAATGACACACTTGTCCCATCAATTTCAATGGGAATTAAGCCTGGATCAAACCCATAAAAACACTGGACAAGTGTTGTTACTATTATTATTTATTTATTTATATAGCACCATCAATGTACATGGTGCTGTACAGAGTAAAACAGTAAATAGCGAGACCCTGCCGCATAGGCTTACATTCTAATAAAACCATAATAAAACAATAAGGAGGGGAAGTGTTGGAGTATAAGCACTGCTGATAGGAACACACTGCTGTTCCAGGAAGGGTGAAAATTCAGAATAATCAAGTAGGCTGCAAGATTTATTTCAAAGTGCTGGCTGGGAAATAAGCTCCAAAATCCCATTAAGCAATAACAGGATTTATGTGCATTCCTCCCACGTCCTTAGCTTTCCCCCCTGGAGACATGTAGCATTGGGCTGGTGCCATTGCCAGACCAATGCAGTGTCATTTTGGTCCTATAGTCCTTCCTTGGTAATCAGTTGGCCTCAAATCCACTTCTGACTTCCAGTGGAGAAAGTGATTCCACCCCCTCCTCCCATGGCATCAAGAAGACAGACATTGCTCATGCATCCTGGGGGGGGGAAACGGTATTGTGAGTTTTCTATGGCTTCAAAACCTGGGGCAAAATTAATTGGTGTGCAACGTAGCATAGCTTCTGCTATTGCACCTTCAACTATCTTAAAAAAATTCTGTCTCCAGCCAAACATTGCAGAATCCATTCATCCAGCACACTGTTTTCACAGATATAATTCTTTTAAATATTTTCACAATAATATACATTCACTGGAACCATTCAAGGAACTGTCCAATGGGAGTAAGCCCCAGGATGCTTAGATAATCAAGGTTCAGATTTATAAGGTTGTGCATGTGTGTACAATATAAGTAAAAGTTGGGATCTGAGCAGGTGGTCATTTAGTTTTGAGATTATTTATTTTCTTTTGATAGCATTTGGTTATAATAATGACCAGAATTGGAAAAAGAAATGGTGATGGCAGAACAATTTTGAAAGTAGCTTAGAGACGTCCACATTTCTCAATCCTAGTCTCATAGAAACTGAGAAATGAACTATTGGAATTCAGGCCAAGGTCTGGCCCTGTTCCAGGAATGCATCTCTGGCAAGATGCTATTATGATCTCAAGCAAGAATGAGTGGATGTAAAAGATTTACCAAGATTGTGGGGGCGGGGGGAGAATTATCTTAATCTTTTACTAGATTCCCTCATGTTTGTGTAATGTACTTGCTGATGTCTGATGAATGGCATCCCCTTGGAAGAGATGCAGCTACTGACCTAAGTGTAAGGAGACAGCAAAAAAGGTTAGAAGAATTAGTCATGTAGAACAAACTGGTATTAATAGGTGTATTGTGGCACCCTTGGCAACAATCCATAATTACGTTGTTGGCACTGATGCCTTGGTTAAATTGCTAGCATGGCGTCCCTCCCCCCACCTCCCAACATGCAGTTCAATGACTGCAAGACTTTTCAGGGTAGGCAAAAGTAAGCGTTCATGTGTTACTGTGGAAATATTGGGTTCTAGGTCTACTAAGAAGCTTCTGTATCCAGCCTTTTGAGATACATGCTGGAGATAGTGAAATAAGATCTGTTGGAGGAGCCCTCCTCTGCATCCCACCAACGCAAGACATACGCCATGGTGGGACATGGGAGAGGGCTTTCTTTGTTGTGGCACCCCGACTGTGGAATGCCCTCCCCTTGGAGGCCCGACTGGCGCCAATGCTGACTTTATTCCAGCGCCAAGTAAAAACATGGCTTTTTAACAAAGCCTTTAATGGTTAAATCCACCAAGGTCACACATTGTTTTAACTGTTTTAATTGTTTTTACTGCTTTTAAACTATATACCGGTTTTAACTTGATTCATGGTTTAATTTGTTTTTAGCTGTGTATATTTCTTGTTTTATATAGTATAATTTTATTTGTACGCCGCCCTGAGATCCTAGCGATATAGGGCAGGATACAAATGTTTTAAACAAATAATAAATAAATAAATAAAAAAGAAGGCTACTTCTACACCACTGAAGTAGTTCCACCTTGGTCTAAATTTTGGTATATTGACAGCCCGTTTTGTGATGTGTGAATTCCATTGATGCTGGGAAAGATGGCAGTCAAGTGGCAAAGCTAACCTTGATGTAATTAATCCAAACATCAAGCCCACCTAAGAGCGGCTCAAAGTACTATTGTCGGATTCCAAAGTACTTGAATGACTCGGAAAAGAATCAGGGTGCGTGTCCCGGCATGTGCACTGCAAGTAAAGTAAGGACTAGAAAAATATAGACATTGTTAGCATGCAAATAGATTTTGCAAAATGAAAGTAGAGATATGCAAATCAGCAAAGGTCGAGCTCATGGTGGTTCTCTGATTTCCACCTCAAACCTCATTTGAAGTCAAGGTCATATCACGTTGTGAGCTCCCCCCCCCCCCGTATGGAAATCGGTGAGTTTTTCACAGTGCACACTTTTCAAAATGTTTGTATTTTTCAATTGTATGCCTTTTTACCCCATTGACTAAAGCATGCATACGCACATTTTAAAAACACATTTTTGTTGCTGAAATCATATTACAAGGAAACCCTTCTGACTTGCATATTTAACCTATTGTTTCATTATATCATCTTGTGATAGCCACTAGCATAAATGCTTAGTTGTTTGTTTGTTTGTTTGTTTGTTTTAAAAAGATTGAGATATTCTTGCAGGATAGTAAGTATGGTCAAATAGGCCTCTGGACTTCTTTGTGGGGAAATATTGCATTTAATATCAAATATTATTGAATAAATACTGAATTTAATATCTTGACTAACTCTCCCCAAGTTAATCTCTAAGACCCTGAACTATGTAAGTGAGAAGGGATAAGGCACATTCCAAAAAGAAATGGGAGGTACCCCTTGTTTGAGACTGGGATTAAGATTAGTCTGATAGTAGGGCCTTTTCTCACAGCCATTTATTTCATTACATTGGAAAGGCAAGCAGACAACCTTTCTGCTTTGTTTCCCAGTATGTGGCATTTCTACAGCCATGCTGACATGTCAAAGGAAAAATTGTTGGCAGTCTGTGCACTCAGCAGACTCACCATACTGGGATCTGCTGAGAGCAAACGTGAGCTCATACTTACCTGCAGTCTCCACATGTTAAAGAAGTCAAAACAATATGTCCCAAAGGGATGAGGGTCATAGTGTTGCTTTTCTTCACAAAAAAGGGCTTTACCTGTTGAATGCAAGTGCCATCTTTAGACATTTTCACAAGGAAAATGTCAAGCTGGCTCCCCCATGCTGTGAACCTGGTGCAAGCTTGGGCAAGACACCTGCAATGGATCCCTTCTCTCCACCCTTGTCACCAGCTTCTATTGCTCCTTGTCCTCTTTGTTGTCATTGCAGAATATTAGAACCCGGGGTCATTTCATGAAGCTGATTGGTGGGAGATTCTGGACAACTAAAAGGAAGGACTTCTTCACACAGCATATTTTTAAACTCTGGAATTCACTACCGCAAGATGTAGTGAGGGCCACCAATTTGGATGGTTTTAAAAGGGGTTTGGATAAATCCCTGGACGAGGAGGCTATCCATGGCTGCTAGTCCTAATGGCTACATGTTACCTGCAGTATCCGAAGCAGTAAGGCTGTGCACGAGTTGCTGGGGAACATGGGTAGAAGGGTGCTGTTGCACCATGTCTAGGGCCATAGCTAGACCTAAGGTTTATCCCAGGATTGTCCAGGGGTCAAACCTGTTCATCTAAGTGCCACACAGGGCATCCAGCGCTCAGGCAGGGACGAACCCAGGATGATCCTGGGATAAACCTTAGGTCTAGCTATGGCCCTTTTTTGTTCCCTGGTTGACAACTGGTTGGCCTCAGTCTGATCCAGCATGGCATTTCTTATGTTCTTATGCTATCATTTGCTTTTGCTTTTCTTTTTTAAAGTAACACACAGAGATGGAAAGTAGAGTTAGGAAAATGGCAGCCTCCCTGAAATATGTTGCTTGATAGAAAGGCCAGTCCTGGTAATCTGAAAAAAAAAGTTTCTGCATCTAAGTTAGGAATCAAAAGGTCCTATTCAGAATTGCAACTGAAATCTTGCTTAAAGCAAAATTCAGTGTCCATTTGAAGGTCCCCCTCAGACAAAACACTTATGGTATTTTGAAGGAAGCTGAAAGAGTGTTGAAAAGACTAGGGAAATTTCCCTAGAAACAGATTTTTTGTTTGTTTGAAGCAAAATTCAAAACAAATCTAAGGATTCTTGCTCAGCCAAAAAATTGGTGGATTCCCTCAAATTTCTTCAGAAGAGTACTTTATATTGCTAAGATGTTTAGGGTGACCTTATGAAAAAGAGAACAGGGCTCCTATATCTTCAACAGTTGTATAGAAAATGGAATTTCAGCAGGTGTCATTTGTATGCATGAAGCACTTGGTGGAATTCTCTCTTCATCACAACAGTTAAAGCCGCAGGAGCCCTGCCCTCTTTTGTATCTGGTCACTCTAG
Organism: Elgaria multicarinata webbii; assembly: GCF_023053635.1. Classification (NCBI taxonomy): domain Eukaryota; kingdom Metazoa; phylum Chordata; class Lepidosauria; order Squamata; family Anguidae; genus Elgaria; species Elgaria multicarinata. Next base: position 12,931,899 of record NC_086180.1, read on the forward strand.
TATAGCTTCTGTAGCTTTAACTGTTGTGATGAAGAGGGAATTTCACCAGGTGCTGCATGCATACAAATGACAGCTGCTGAAATTCCCTTTTCTATACAACTGTTAAAGTTACAGGAGCCCTGTCCTCCTCTTCATATGTTCATCCTAAAGTTATTTTTCTGGCCTTGGATGAAGTCAGTAAAACAGAATTTCCAGAATGATATAGTTGAATATATAGTGATGGGCTGAACTATACAACTAAAAGGAAGTGCTATCCCATATTAATGGTTGTTCGGGTATATGTGGCATTTTCAGGAGTTTCTCCACGGAGAACACTTTGTAAGTAACAACTTTGTTGACTTCTGTTCTAGGAACACGTTTGCTTTAGCGTGAAAATTAGGGTGAAATAAGAAGAGCCATATTATCCTCAAGTTATCAAATGAGGGGGGAAATTGTTATCCCGTGAGAAAGGCGGAGGGTTTTCCTTTTCACTCTGTCCAATTATGCTGAGATAATACCCTTGCCAACCCTGTCTATCACTTGCAAGCTCAGTCAGGAAAAAAAACTCTGACCCGGCCAGTTGGGTGAAAGAAACCAAACAATGATGAATTCACTTTTCTGTTGATCTTGCATGAAAGGTCTCAGAGTGGCCAGTCAAGCAAGTCTAAGAATAAGAGAGTTTTTCCACATTTGTTGGTGGTGATGGGGCAAACATAGAGAAAAGGTTTTTTTTTTAAATGCAATCTTTCATTTTCAGATCTGACTCTTTTTCATTTCCTGCTACCTAGATGCTCCCTATAACATTCTGTATGTTATATTGTCATTTGTACATTGAGTACTACAAACACTTCAATACGCCACATGTAGAAATATTTCAGTATGCTTTCTGTGTCATTGAGAAATCTTTTTAAAAGGGATACCTGGAGAAAGTCTAACTGCATTTTGTTGCTGGTTGTTTTACTGTTAATAATGCTACTGGCTGGTAAATGTCCTGCTATGGGCCACTGCTAAAGCCAGAAAGTGAAATTTAAAAGTGGATGCAGGGCAGCAGGGTGTACAGAAGAAAAGGGTGGGGGAGAGAGGGAGGGAGAGAGACTGATAGTGGCAAAATGGAAAAAAAATATTCTCGGTCCTCTATTATGTTGTTTCTCTCGCCACTTATGCCTAGAAGCTTTTGCTTAAACCTTTTCTACCCCACCCCAGTGTTATCACTAGTCACAGCAATCGTGGACATCTGCAGTGAGGAGGAAAGAGGACAGACCCCCCTACCATGAGTTACAGGGCTTCTTCACACAAGTGAGATAAGGCACACTCGTGACTGGCCACTCATGGAAATTCGCGGGTCCTTTTGATGACGTCGGCAACCTCCTGCACATCTCCCTTGCTTTCCCCCAATAGTTCCATTTTTAAAAAGCAACAACTGTGATATCCTGATTTTGCTACATTATCTCGGGATTTCATTTAATGCACAGGGGAAGTTGCACTACAAATCATCCACTAGAGGGTGGTGCCCCATTCAGGGGTATGAGCAGTGAGAAGAGGGGAAGTTTTTGATTACAGATCACGCGGTCGCCACTCTCTGGCCACGTAATGCAGCCCATTATGATTGCGCAAGAGAAATAGGAAGCAAAGCCCTGGTAAGGAAATGCAATTTCCCCTTAACCTAAAGAAGCCCCTCATCTCCAGATTCCCGATTTTATTTTAAAAAGAGTCAAGTTTCTAGCCCAGCTTTCCCTAACCTGCCCCCCTCAATATGTTGGACTACAGCTCCCATAATCCCCAGTCAGCATGACCATGTATAATCAAAGCTAGAAGGCACTATCTGCAGGCACTACTCTGTCCATTCAGTTTGTGAGAAATGAGACTGCTCCCGCATTTCAGTGATTATTCCTGGTTTGTTCTTAAGCAGGTGGGGCTGGGGGTGGGGCGGCAGGGCAGTGTTTCATCTGAGTTGAAGAAGTGATTGCTGCCCTCAGAGAAAAGATATTGAGGATTTTAGTGTAGCTGTATCTACCCCAAAACAAAAGACAACAGCAAAGACCGGAGTTAATGGCATTTCTAATGAATTTGTATGTATTTCATACATCCTAAAATGTGGGTGGTGGGTTTTTTTGTTGTTGTTCATAAAGGTTACCCTGCTAGATTGCCAATAAGCTCATTATTATTATACCTGTATGATAGGGGTAGGGTTGTGGGTCAGAGCACGTGGGTTACACTCACCCTGCAAAGTAGCCCACTGTTGTACCCATTTTGAAAGGGGAACAGGGGTTTAAAGTAGTATATGATAATCCTGCAATGTAACTCAGTTTTGTTATCAAATTTCTTGGTGTGTTGGTTGTTGTTGTTGTTTTAAAGAGAAGTGGAGTGGGGGTGCTGCTGTGAAGTTGATTGTAGCAGAGTGGAATTTATTAAGGACTGGAGTGGGTGAAGAGAGCCAAGAAAAAAATGGTGGGTTTCAGCCATCGTTTGAAAGATGTCCCATTGATGGACAGCAGACCTAACTGTTAAGAAACAGCAAAGGAGTAAGATGAGCATTTTATTGCATGCTCGTTACTGGGCACTCATGGTTTTTCGTGGTTGCTTTTGACGATGCTGTCCACCTCGTGTGCATCTCCTGCTCCTTCTGGTCTTTTTTCCGTCATAAGATAAGACCCCAGTAAATCTGAATTTTTTGGGGGGGAAGCAAAACGTGTCGCCATTTCCTACTGTGTGCAGGAAAAGCAACATGATAAAAACGCCCACATGGTCATTGTCTACTTCCTCTTTCTTCATCATGTGAAGAAAAAGGAAGTATCTTGGGACAGAAGCCGGGGGGGGAGTAACGGTACGGAAATGCAATCCCCCCCCCCATCTGATGACGATCATGGTAAAGAAATATCTATTTTCAGAAGCCAGGTCTGTAAACCTGGTGCCCAGGCCTCACTGTCACCCAGATTTATTAGAAATGGTAGACCTGTTCTCTGACACTGTGTGTGTGTGTGTGTGTGTGTGTGTGTGTGTGTGTACATTGCCCCACCATAGGATCATAGGAAGCTGTCTTATTCTGTGTCAGACCATTTGTCCATTTAGTTCTCCACATTGACTGGCAGTAATGGTTCTTCAGGCTTTCGGGCAGGAATTTTTCCAACCCTGTCTGGAGATGCCAAGGATTGAACTTGGGGTCTTCTGCATGCAAAGCAGGAGCTCTGCCCCTGAGCTACCCCCCCCCCCAAACAAAATCAGTAAAAGTATTGGTTCACTTCATCCCTAGATGCCTTTGCTTCCCCGGTTCCTTCTCTCCTTCTGTTCTGTCTCTATGATAAAAACATTTTGGATTGTAAGTTTCTTGGCTAAAGAGTAATATTAAGAAAATATAAATAATAACACAGCTAGATTTTGACCTATGTCAATAGGGGGGGGAATAGTATTATAGTGGAGATTTAGCTGTATAGAAATCTCAGTCATTTGGACTAAGCTTTCTTCTCTTTTACAAGTGGCACAACAGGGTTCAGAATAAACCAAGCTTTCCCCCCCTTGAGTTTTTTTGGGGAAAGAGTTCAGTTTTCCATGTTTTTCTGGGGTAATAAGCCACACTGGTCAGTAGTTCTTGGCTGGAGCAAGCTTTTGAGATTTCTGCAATGTGAGTACGAAGAGCAAAATAATGACTTGCGTTAGTGCTTCTAACCTCGGAGGTGAAGGCAAACTGTGGGGACATGTCACATAACCAACACTGACAGCATCGAGGTTAACTCAGGACAAGTAGATCATGGATGTAACTTTTTCTTGTTCTGCTGTGGCTCATTGCTTCCCTTCTTCACCCCACCCGCTCCTCATGAGAAACACTATAACAATCAGAGCAGTATTTGACGGAAGAGGAAAAGAGCTTTTCTTTTCACACCGGGATTTATGTGGGAGTGCGTCTTAATGAGGCTCACGTGTGAGGCAAGCCAGCCACCTCAAGACCGTTAAATTTGCCCATGAGTGCATTAAAAGCATCCAAGCTATTGAACAAGAACACTGTTTTTAATGCCCACGTGTGTTTTGACCCCATTAAACACAGTATCAATTGAGCTATTTAAAATGCATGACATATAATGTTGGGGAAATGGAGGTTGGTGGGGTGAGAGAAACAAGCACGGTTAACGGGTGGGGGGGAATGGCCATACAACGATCAACTTAATTGCTCCTTTGGTTTATCCTTATAAGAAGGCTGTGTGGGATTTTTTAAAAATATTATTATGTCATTTGTTTGTCCTGGAAGCAGGATATTTTAAGGATTAATCTATTGGAAGTCTTGATGGTGTCACGGGAGAGAAAAAACTAATTAACCTGATACTTTCATAGGGGCACAAAAACTTGTTGCCCCAGTTTTAGGCATAGATTCATTCATTGCACATAACAGTTGCCAGGTTGGGTTAGTTGGATTGCATTCATGCCCAGCAGAGATTTTGGGGAGGTTCACAAGCCAGGCATGTTGGCAGGCATGCTGGTGGTTCCAATGTCAGTGATGCTGTGAATCTGTGCCGGGTTTCAGTTAGAACCCCTTTGGATGGTGCCTTCAGAGTTCTGACCCATTCTGACTGAACCCTGGAGCAGATTCACCACCCCACTGACATCAGAGCCACCAGCTTCCACTGCACATTGGTGAGATTCATCCCCTATTGCAAATCTCCAGCATCTAATAATTAGAGATACAGGCCATTGCTAGACGAGGAGTTAGCCCGGTGTGAGGCCCGGTCCCCCTGCTGTGCATCCAGATGACACACAGGGGATCCCGGGGTCAGGCCGGGCTAAGTCCTCCCTTGACCCGAGATAACCGGATGTGCTTATGGCCCGGCTTTTCCGCAGCCCCGGGCTGAGGTCGGGGCTGCAGAAGGTCTAGCAGGGTCCATGGCTTTTCCCGGCTGCTCGCTTACTCGGGAGAAGCCACGCACTGGGTACAGCATTCCATAGGGGTGCTCTGCCCATCTGGCCGGGGGGGGAATCACGGACGGGGGGCGCGTGGAGGGGGCATCGGACACGACGAGCGGGCATGGCGAGTGGGGGGAAGACATGCGAGTGAGCGGGCAGGAGGGGCATCAGACATTGTGTGGGGGAAATCAGGGGCAGGGGGAGCGGGGAACCCTTTATTTTTTTTAAAAAAAAAACCAGCCTTACCTTTTCCGTTGGTGCGCTCCTGCGCACGTGGCCCTTTAAGTTTAAAAAAATGGCAGACGCGACGGGTCTTTCCCTTACCCCGTCGCGTGTTACGTGTGGAAAAGGGCGACGGCCTGCGTTAGCTGTAGTGTGGCGTCGCCCCTACTCCCCACCGGATTATCAGGTAGGTCTAGCAAGGCCCACAGTCTCCGAAGACTGCAATCACATAGCTCAGTAGAAGAACGCATGCTTGGCAAGTATTGGGCCCCAGGGTTCAATCCATGTCATTTCCAGGTAGAGCTGAGAATGCCTCCTGTTGTCAGAAGCACAAGCCAACATGCTGTGCAATCACCAGACAGAGACCTGATCTTCAAGTCAATCGTCTTTTAATATGCTAACAGCTAGTCTTTCAGACAATACTGGTGGTTCCACATGCACCTATGGACTGATTGGAGTCCACCAGGAGAAGAGCCTTCAGTGTGGTGGCCCCCTTTCTATGGAACTCCCTGCTCCTGGACGTCAGGCAGGTGCCAACGCTGAGTTACTTCCAGCACCTCCTGAAAACAGCTCTATTCCTGGAAGCATTCCTTAATGGACAGCCATTGGCATTCTGTTTTTTAAAAAGTATAATTTTAATATGGCCTCTTCCGGATAGGGGTAGCTTGGCCTCGGTAGTACTAGTGTTAGTAACCTCAAGACTTGCGCTCTATGTGGGGCTGCACTTAAAGCTGCACCAGAAGCTGGAGCTAGTACAGAATGCTGCAGCTCGGCTGTTGTCTGGAGCTGCTGCCCCTTTTCAGCATGCAACTCCTTTTCTGAGGGAACTTCACTGGCTGCCTATTTATTAGCAGGCCAAGTTTAAGATTTTGGTACCAGTGTACAAAGCCCTAAACAACTTGGGACCAGGATACCTGAGAGAGTACCTTCCTCTTACCAACCTGCCCGGTCACTGAGGTCATTGGAGGTCATGCTCCTGGTGGTTCCATGTGGACCTATGGCCCGATTGGAGTCCAGCAGGAGAAGAGCCTTCAGTGTGGTGGCCCCATGTCTGTGGAACTCCTTGCCCCTGGAGGTCAGGCAGGTGGCAACACTGGGTTGCTTCTGGCACCTCCTGAAAACAGCTCTATTTCAGGAAGCATTCCTTAACTGACAGCCACGGTTTGAATGGCATTCTGTTTTTTAAGAAGTATAATTTTAGTACAGTGTTTTAATATTTTAATTTTTAAGTGTTTTACTTATGTTCACCATTCCGGAATCTGTTTTAGATATGGGGTGGTATACAAATTTTGTTAATAAATGAAAAAATAAAATACAGACTCAGTACTTGCCAAAAACTGCCCTGGGCCTAATTAGCTAATCATGAGTTTTCTAATAGAGAAATACTTCAGTAGAGTAAGAGAGTTGTTGCTAAACTAACATTAGGTGACTTACTCAGAACTTGAAGGGCTTCCTCAGTTGCTTCCTCAGGGAGGGTCCTCTCTCTGTTGACTCCACTGAGTGGCTAATCTAGCAAAGTGTCTCAGTTACCTCATATACTCCACCTTCTTTGAGCAATGGCGGGCCCATGTGTCTGCCTAGTCTTGCATCTCCTCCTCTGTGAGTTGCTACTTTCCCACAGAAGGGAGAGGCAGTATCTGTGCCTGGTCCAATTGGTTTTCCTGCCCTTGGGAAAATTCTACCCTGACTCTTGGAGCATCTCTACATTAAGGCGAAATTGCGTTGTTGCAGGGCTTTGTGCTTCATGGTTCTTTGGCACAATTGTTATGGGCTGCATTACACAGAAGAAGAGGGGCGACCACGTGGTTTGAATTGAATACTACCTCTCCTTTCAGGTCTATTGAGAAAGTGCCATCTAGTGGTAGCAGATCCTGCTTTTTCCAAGATATGATCACATTAAAAGTGGTTCTTTTCATACTGGGATTTCCAGGAGATGCCATGGGAGACATCCTGATCATTGACAACGTCATGTAATAGATCCGAGAACTTCTGTGAGTGGCCAATCACAAGCATGCAATAAATCGCTCATTTAGAGGACCCTTTGGAGTCTCTTGGAGAATTTCCTTCCCTGCTTTCTGACCCAACTCTTCTCCTCATAACTCTGCCTCTGAATCTGATTCAGAATCTTAGGTCTTCACAGGGAGCCTGGATTTCTGACACTTGTCTGAAATCCCAAAGAGTTACTTGCTGATCAGCATAGGCAATAGATTGACCAATGGTCTGACTTGATACACAGCAGCTTTTTTATCTTGCCCTTTCTTTGGGGGCATTGCCATAACTATAGACAGGGCATTGTTGAGTGACATGGAGTTGCACTCCTGTAAAATTCTCTTTGGAAGCCTTGATGGAAAGGCATTGACCTTTTCTTCTGCTGCCCCCAGACTGTGGAATAGCCTGCTGGAGGAGATTCGTCAGCTTAATGCTCTCTCTGAGTTTAAGACAGCCGTAAAGACTAGTCTCTTCTGGCAGGCTTACCCAGATGAATTTTAATCCTAAGAATTTTAAGATGCTGTGATTGTTATTTTAATATTGTATTGGTTTTATATGGTCTTTTAACTAATTTTATGTATTGTATTTAGTGTTGTTCCCTGCCTCAATCCAGAGGGAGAGGCTGGTAATAAATATTATTATTATTATTATTATTATTATTATTATTATTATTATTATTATTATATAGGACATGACCAATCCCCATATTTTAGAGCTGGGCAAGAGATTTCCCCCAAATTGCCATGTGGGGAGACTGAGTTTTGTTTTCAATCTCTTTTGGTATGTAGCTTGGCTCAATTTCCTGAGACACCTAGGAGAATTCCAGATGAGGCTTTTATTGTGAAATGCCTTACTCATTCACATGCTATTGGGCAGTAGAGAAATGTAATAAATAAACAATACATATTTTTTGTGCAAACTGTGTCCTCTTTTTTGGGATGCCTAAGTGGTCACTCTAGCCATTTATGAATCGATCCCACCATCATGGTGGCTGAGAAAAGTCTGTGGTCATGGGAATTGCTTCTGACTCTATCCATGATGGCTTAGTTCACGCAATACATTCATGATAAATTTGCCATTAGTCCAGCTTTGGAGACCTCTTGCAATGTGATGTATCTTGGCTATGTCCTTCTGTCTAGAACAAACTTCAGTCTCTGCTTTTTCCCATTTCATTTGAGTGTCCAAATGCTCTGTTGTTTTAAAATTGAAGTAGTGGCCCTATTTTTAGTGTATTTTAGTTTATTCTTAGTATATGGCTCTATTTTTATCATGCACATTTTAATTGCCCTCCTAGGACTAGTAGGCAGGAAACAAATAAAAAGCATTTCCCAAGGATGACGAAAATGTCTCAAATGGTCAAAATATGTACGTATTCATCTGAGATTCATCTCAATTTAGGCAAAAGGCTTCTTAATATATTGGATGTGCCTTGTTGTTTTTCCACTGCATTCCTGACATGAAATAGGTCTGTTCTTTTATTATTTGTGCTATGGGATTGTGCCTCATCCAAGATTTCAGAACAAACATAACAAGGCCAACATGGAAAGCTCATTACAGTTCAGTAAAACGGAATGTTCCAACCCTAGGAAGGCATGACTTTTGTTCTGCTTCTTAGCTATTCATTTCTCTGTTCCCACCCCTAACCACTAGGCCCTTAAGATAACCATGAAGCCGGTTATAAATGCTCAAAAAACAGCATTCACGAGCACCTAAGAAAGAAGAAAATATTGTTGTTCTTGTAGTCAAGGAATTTCAAAAAGAACTAAAAACAGCTCCTGAAGAAGGAGACATCCTCTCCGAAACGCGTAGCGCACAATACATTTTCTTTCTTTCTTGAGCACCGGAGTTTGCCTCCTGCTTCGCCGTTAGTTTACAGTGTCTTTCCCTCCACATTTGTACATGTTTATGAGAGCAAGAGAAATGCATATCCTAAGCATGGGAATTCCTCTGTCTTTGTTGGGCTACGGACTCTCATGCTAAGACTGAAAGAACTGGGCATGTTTAGCCTGGAGAAGAGAAGATTGAGGGGAGACATGATAGCACTCTTCAAATACTTAAAAGGTTGTCACTCAGAGGAGGGCCAGGATCTCTTCTCGATCCTCCCAGAGTGCAGGACACGGAATAACGGGTTCAAGTTAAAGGAAGCCAGATTCCAGCTGGACATCAGGAAAAACTTCCTGACTGTTAGAGCAGTACGACAATGGAATCCGTTGCCTGGTGAGGTTGTGGTCTCTCCCACACTAGAGGCCTTCAAGAGGCAGCTGGACAACCATCTGTCAGGGATGCTTTAGGGTGGATTCCTGCATTGAACAGGGGGTTGGACTCGATGGCTTTGTAGGCCCCTTCCAACTCTGCTATTCTATGATTCTATGATTCTAAGACGATGGGATTGCCTTGTCAGTTTGGCATTTAACTATTCACAGGCAGTAACGTGCAGGACCTGCTGTCACATTAAGAATATTGCATCAGGGGACCAAAGATGGGTGAGGCAAGAACTGTCTTAACAAAAGTGAACCACCACAATTCATAATAACAAAAACCTGAACGTCCTCTCAATTAAGGTGCACATTGCTTCCTTCTCTGGAAAGAATGGTGTTGAGTCCCGGCATGGCTCTTTTCACTGCTTCTTCAGGGCCAGCTCAGAAAAAAGTCCCCAGACCGTCTTAGGGACAGAACTATGGAGAGAAAAGCAAGGAGTTTTTCAGTTACCCATTGGACAGCTGCCCAGTAGCCTCTCTCCCCATTCTGGGTTAACTGGAAAAACACTATGGAGAACGTGGGGGAACTTCTAGTCCGATGATGAGGCATTTACTCAAATTCACCTTTTTGTTGGGAACGAAATAAAGTCTCTGTAAGCCTTGAGCTGCTGTAGCCAATGAAGCAGCCGTAAAGCCCTTGAGGGGGCTTGCTGGGGCTGCCATATCAGGCAGTGATTAATGGAGCCAATTTGGTCAAAGGAGTGTCAGTTGCCAAGCACTCGAGTAAGTCATTTCTGGATCAAGTTTATGGAAAGAAGTGGCTCTGGACACCAATTCATCCTGGGGAACAGCTGCCTTTGTTCCAAGATTACCGTCTCTGCTCTCAAGGCAGGGAGGGGACCTGAAACATTTTTGCCCATGTTCTACAAATGGCCTTATTCTGCATGGGCACACAGCCTACAAAGCTGTTTGGCAACTGAAGGACTCAATTAGGGATCCAGTGGTAGCCAAAGAAAAGATCGGCATCATGGTAATTAGCTAAAGAGTGGATGCTATTTTTCCTGTTCTCTTTATAACATTCTGTCAGGGAAAGAATACTTAATATTTGAGGCACATGAACTGGGGTGGCAGGAGGCTGGGTGCTTTTAAATGACATTTATTGTTATGTCCTTCATATTACTGTTTGAAATCCTTCTGAATATCTAAAGTATTGTCTTCTATATAAGATGCACCAATGCTTAAAGTGTTTCAGCAAGTGCAAGTAATGCTAAATAGTGAAGATGGTATAAAAAGCCAAGCCAAATGCATCATCAGGCCAGAATTCCTGTTTGTCGGCAGCAGGAACAGTTGTGACAAATCATTCACATTTGCCCCAATCCAAATTCCCCTTACCTAAGTTAAAGGCTCCAGTGCACATATAGATAGGGTGACCCTATGAAAAGGAGGACAGGGCTCCTGTATCTTTAACAGTTATAGAGAAAAGGGAATTTCAGCAGGTGTTATTTGTATGCATGCAGCACCTGGTGAAATTCCCTCTTCATCACAACACTTAAAGCTGCAGGAGCCCTGCCCTCTTGACCAGATCCTCCTGTCCCAGCAGTGGCGCTGTCTCATCCAATGACAATATCACAGCAGTCTGTTTTAACCTTCCACAATATCCCAGTGGGAGGGGAGAAGTTAATACAGTGCTCCCAGCATCACTCCAGCAAAGGGATGGTGGCCCTAAAGCACTGGAAGTTTGCAGTATCAGGTCACAACTTCATACATAGCCTCCCCTAGTCAGGAGGCACCCAATGCACCATCAAAACCCTGCCTGGTTACTCATAAAGGAGTGAAACTGCCTGATGCACCAAAAAGGGGGTGATGCAAATAAATCCTTAAAAGTTTGCAGGATCAGGACCAAATTCCATACACAGCCTCCCGTAGCAGGCATGCACACTTTATATTTACACTTGACTTCCAGGTGACAGCTAGTTGATATAACACAAACAAAAACTAGTTAGTTTCCTCTCTGCTCCAGAATTGTAGGACTCTTTTCTGTCTAAATATGCATAGGAGTGTGCACTTACAGTAGTAGCTCTCGCATTGTATAATGCCCTCTTGGCTGAGTTACACAAAGCCGCCACACAACACTTTATAGTTCTAGGCATTTTGTGAAAACCTGGCTAGGGCACTGTCTTCATGGCACTGAGCTGGCACCGCCTCCACACAAAATGCCACAGTTTTACTCACCAGAGGTGACATTGGTTAATCTTGACGCTATGGAGGGACCACGGGGTTTCCGATGGTCATCCAGGTACAGCAGCCATCTCCCGGCCCTCTTCCTGGTGGAAGGCGACCAATCACCAGTCGCCTTCCACTAGGACCGCCCTCGGATTGGCCCCGGAACGAGGTGTAGTGGCTAAAGTGTTGGACTGGGAATCAGGATATCTGGGTTCTAGTCCCCACTCAGCCATGGAAGCTCACTGGGTGACTTTGGGCCAGTCATAGACTCTCAGCCCAGCCTACCTCACAGGGTTGTTGTGAGGATAAAAATGGAGAGGAGGATTATGTATGCCGCCTTGGGTTCCTTGGAGGAAAAAAAGGTGGGATATAAATGCAATAAATAAATGAAAAAGTGGGGGTAAATCTCCAACATTTTCTAAGCACAGCTTTGCAGGAAAGCTCGTGGTGGTTGCAAAGCTGCATCTGCATAGTCTAACAGATGCAGTGCAGCTTTGCAGCTACCGCAGAACTTTCCCAGCGTATAGATAGCCCCTGGGAAACCCTGTGGCTGAAAAAGTTCTGTCTCCTTGTTATGAATATGTTGAGTCTGTTTTTTGTTTTGTTTTATGCATGTGTGTGTGTAGGGGGGTATTTTTACTTCATTTTAAAAAATAACTCATTATTATTATTATTATTATTATTATTATTATTATTTAATTTGGAAAATGTGTGGAACAACTGTGAATAGTGCATGTTCTAATTATGTTTTGTACTTCACTTTACCCCTAGATCCTTTTGACTCTAGCAGGCTATAAGAACAGTCAGCCCTAACCACCACAATTTGTGGAAGCGAAAAATGATAAAAGCCTTGTTTCTCATGGCTTATTTGGCAAGGCCCAGTAAAGTGTCTTAAAATTCCTGGTCTTGATCCCTGTCAGAATTCACCATATTTAGCAGCCTAACAAGACTTCCCTTAGCTCAGTAGATGAAAGAATTATGAGTTAGAGATCCACAGCGGCACCAGAGTACATACGAACTAGCTGACCCTCCAGATTCTTTGCAGAACAACACATGCGCTACCGAATTCTGATCAAAGTGCCAAAGCACATGCTTAATATGGACATAGGGTGGCAGTAAAGGACAGTGTCATCGCATACATTTTAACTTCTACTGTTTGGAGAACTAAAGCTTAGAAAACATTTAATCAGCTTGGCCTTGGCTACGCTGGCTGCGGGTGATGGGAGTTGTAGTCCAACACATCAGGAGCGCCACAAAAAAGAAGGAAACCCCAAACAGCAAGGGGAAAAAACCCAAGGGCAAGGGGTGGAAACAAAGATATAGCTTAGAAAATATTTGTTGTTTGGCAATGCATTTCAGACTTTTGAAGTCCTTCTTCAGGGCAATCTAAAAGAAATTTAGGAGCGCACCAGGTTGGGGAAGACTGGATCTTTCTATATTTTACTGTCCCTCAGTGTTTGTGCACCTGCCACTTTAAAGATGAATCTACCAAATATGTGGGGCAAGCGTTTGCTTTTTTTCCTGTTACCACCAGTTCCCAAGGGTTTTTCAAGTATTCAGTAGTTTTTACAAGTGTCTCCACTGAAATGGTTCATAGGAACATCTTATGGTTTGGCAGCACATTTTCTGCTGACGAATCTTTTCACATGTTACGTTGGCAGGGAGCCAGTCTCTAGTGACTGTGCCATTTATTTATTTATTAATTACATTTTTATACCGCCCAATAGCTGAAGCTCTCTGGGCGGTTCACAAAAATTAAAACCATTAAGAACATAATAAAACATCCAACAATCTAAAAACCCAAATACAAAATACAATATAAAAAGCATTTTTAATGGAACCCATAGGAAACATGTGCAATGTACGGATTTCTCCACACTTGTTGCTCACAGCTGGTATTTACAAGAGCACATTTCCTTTGAATATCTGTCAATATATAAATAATATCAGTCAATAAATAATACAAATAATATGCTTAACACACCAAAATATGTAATGCATTAATTGTTCCCTGGGAGTGTAGTCAACAAAGACCTGTGCTCAACCCAGTCTCTCTGATGTATGTTCCCTGTGTAATTATTATTATTTACTATTATTATTTATTTATATAGCACCAACAATGTACTTGGTGCTGTACAAAATATACAAATAAAACAGCGATACCCTGCCTAGAGGCTTACAATCTAAAATCACATTAAAACATATGAAGGGGGGGAAGGGGTTCACAAAGCAGAAATAAGAGAATAATCATAGTAATAAGAACAGTAGATCAAGCTAAAATACCAAAAACTATTGAAAACAAATGAGTTTTCAAACGCGTTTTAAAATCTACAATGGAACTCATGGTATGTAGTTGCTCTGGAAGAGCATTCCAAGCAAGCAGGGCAGCCAGAGAGAATGGGTGAAGCTGGGCAAGAGAGATAGAAACTCTTGGGTTGGAGAGTAACATAACATTTGAAGAACGGAGGGTACGAGGGGGATGGTAAAGTGAAATGAGAGAGGAAAGATAAGAAGGTGCAAGACCATGACACGCTTTGAATGTCAGCAAAAGAAGCTTATACTGAATTCTATATGGGATCGGAAGCCAATGAAGAGATTTCATCAAAGGAGAAACATGGTCAAAACGACAAGCCAAGAAAACAATCCATTATATTATTATTATTATTATTATTATTATTATTATTATTATTATTATTCATAATAATAGTAGTAGTAGTTTTGACCCACTCCTCAGCCCAAAATGGCTCCCAGTACGGCTTACAATCAATCAGTGAAAAGGAAATTGACCCTGTTTAGATGACATGCTAAACTATGGTGGTTAAGCATTTTGAGCTAAATATTGGGACTGTTAAGACAACACACTAAGCCATGGTTAGGCTGCTAACCCTTTTGCAGCAAATAGTTAGTAAGTGTGTTTAAACCGTGTTTATGTAGCCACCATGGTTAGGAATGGTTCACACGACATGCTATGTTTAGCTCAAATGCTTAACCACCGTGGCTTAGCATGTCATCTGAATAGGCCCATTATGGCTTAGCATGTTGTGTGAACCATGACTTAGTGTGTCATGTGAACCGTTCCTAACCATGGTGGCTACATAACTACAATTTAAATACGCTCACTAACCATTTGCTGGGAGGCTTAACTATGGCTTAGCGTGTTGTCTGAACAGGCCCATTATGTGATTGCCGCATTCATACATAAAAATCCGAAGTAAATTGGTCCATAGGCAACAGCCTCCCCTCGCGCTGTTCAGTTCTGCGTTATTTTAATTTGTCCCTCATCTTCATTCCAGTGCTGTTCTTTGTCTGTCTGCAGCAACACGCATCCTGCAAAAGTCAGAATGGGAATAAAACGGACAAGAAAGATAGCAAGAGACATATGGCAGAGCTTGGGGCCTCCTGGTGAGCGGATCTGCTGGCAGGGAAGAGCTGCCACCTGCTGCTTGACACAACAAGCTAATGTTATTTACCCAAAGAATTGTTGCTGTAGAGGGGGTGGGGAAGTCCAAATTGCTACTCTAATAAAAAGCATTTTCACTCAAATAGGGATCAAATAGGTGCCAATTTAGATATAGTTTGCAAATAAATTAGACAAATGGGCCAGGCAACGAAATGTTGCAGTGTGGAGTATTCTGGTTCAGGTTGCCAGCCAGCCATGCCCTCTTTGAGCGAACTCCATTCCATTCTCCTCCCCTCCTCCCCAATAAGTCAGTAAGCATTCCATGCACAGTCCTCATTGAGCAGTTTTTGCCCCCTTTTAGGTGCCCCCTAAGGAAGGGTTTTGTTTTTTGTTTTTTTGCAGTCCTGCAAACCTTGGGCCTTTCCCAAGCCTGCTGATGCCTCCTTTTTGTGCATGGGTTGTGCTGTATTGGCTACATAAGGATCCACGCTCAGAGAATGTGTTTCCTATTACTATATGCATATAGGATGTATCTGGCAATGACACCAATATAATATAAAATATGAGATTATATTACAGGTTATTTTTGTCCTCCCCCTCCCTTCTGTGAAATTTAATTTTATTTTGAAATAAATTTAACAAAATAAAGTCAACAAAATGAAGAACATACATAATAATAAATCAAGATCACTAAAGAAACAAAGGAATTCATTAAGTCTTATGTAGGATCTACACTACTGCTTTATAGAGGTATTGAAGTGCACTGACAACTGTTGGGGCCCATGACGCATCTACACCAAGCAGGATATAGCACTATGAAAGTGGTATATAGTTTGTGTCATGAGCCCCAACAGTTGTCAATGCACTTCAATACCTCTATAAAGCAGTAGTGTGGCTCCTGCCTTTTATATACTGCTTTCATAGTGGAATATCCTGCTTGGCGTAGATGAACCTTAATCAATAGTTGATATGCTTATGGAACATCTACAGTCAAATGTCCTACATAGGAGCTCACTATCTAATGAAAGAGTAAAAATACAATGTATAAAGTATGTAAATTGTGTGTGTGTGTGTTGTTTTGTGGGTATGTATGTACTAGTCATGGGTAGGGTGACCA
This sequence comes from Elgaria multicarinata webbii, assembly GCF_023053635.1. Taxonomy (NCBI): domain Eukaryota; kingdom Metazoa; phylum Chordata; class Lepidosauria; order Squamata; family Anguidae; genus Elgaria; species Elgaria multicarinata. The sequence continues at coordinate 12,947,917 of NC_086180.1, forward strand.
TATGAAAAGGAGGACAGGGCTCCTGTATCTTTAACAGTTGTATTGAAAAGGGAATATATGCCGGTGTCATTTGTATATATGGAGAACCTGGTGAAATTTCCTCTTCATCACAACAGTTAAAGCTGCAGGTGCCCTGCCCTCTTTTAAATCTGGTCACTCTAGTATAGCTCCTGCAGCTTTAACTGTTGTGATGAAGAGGGAATTTCACCAGGTTCTCCATATATACAAATGGTGCCTGCTGAAATTCCCTTGTCTATACAGCTGTTAAAGATACAGGAGCCCTGTCCTTTTCATATGGTCAGCCTAGTCATGGGCGGGGGGGGGGGAGGAAGGCAACTGTGGAATTTGATCAAAAGTTTGAAGGGCAACACAGGAAATAAATAGAAACTATGGTATTGATGGCCTTATAGGCCCCTTCCAACTCTACTATTCTATGATAAGAATCTTCTTAAAGAAGATTAAATCTTCTTAAAGAATCTTCTTAAAGATTCCTTGCTTGCTGCTCTTGCTGAGTAAGTTTATACATAGTCATATGTCTCCCAGATTTTACCAACTCACTGTCACTGCTCTTCAGTTGGTTACTTTGGGTACTTTCAGTTACGCACTATACATGACTTAGCAGCTGTATACAAAGGTCTTAAGTGTTATTGTTTATAGTAAAGATGTAGGAATGATAAATAGGAATGGTATCTGCAGTGTGTATCTAAGAAATGTATTCTATGGTCTGACCCACCCCCAAAGTTAATTCCTATAAGATCTCATAACCCCAGGATACTCATACACTTTCCCCATCAAGTCAAGCCTATTTTTGAAAGAGTAACAAAAGCTAGAAACTGAAAACAACTTTGTTTACAGGTACAGTGGTACCAATTATATAATTCTATAGTAATATTCTTAGGACTGAATCTCCTAATTTTACTCTCATGTAAGCCAAACGTGCAAATCAGTTTGTGTGTAGGTTTTATTGTTGATTGTTTATTCATATGTTCTTGTTTAAGTATTATAAAGATAAAATAAAAACATTTGGGGGAAATAATTTGGTGGTATGACTAAAAAAAATTGAATGACTAATACCTTCTTATCCTAGCTGCTGTATGAACATATTGTACATTGATGGTGCTATATAAATAATAATAATAATAATAATAATTGTACTGTTTAAATACAAATATTCACAATGTTGGGTTATTTAGACCCCTTAATACCTTGGATTTGTTTTATGTGTTATTCCCTCTTCCAATTCACTTTAATTGCACTCTAATTGACCTTAATGCCATTTTAATGAAATCCTCAAATTAAAAATATTAATAACATAATGGCAGGAGGGGATTGAAGTATCACTGAATGGTCAACTCTTTTATTACATGGCACAACTCTGGAGGGGAAAAGGTATATACTTTTATACCTCCTTTTTATACCCCTCAGTTATGATCCCCAACGCATAGGAAGGTTAAAGAGGAAATGCCTCTTTAGTCTTCATACCTGGCTTCTGTAATACAATTGACATCTCTGTGCTTGCAGTGAAGCAATTGCATATGACATTATCTTTCAGCCCAAACTCCGCTCACTTCACTCACCTTTTGGCAAGGGTTGCGTGTGTAGAGGCGTGATGAAAACAAGACTAGACAGCAAGGTGAATCCAATTTGCCCCCTGTTTCCCTTCTTTCCTTGAAAAGACTTTCTTTTTAAAGTGAGGGGATTTGTTCTATTATTATCTCGTCTGCTCGCATTGTGCTAGCTTTGGCAAGCTGAAAGTCACATTCCGGTGGCTTCACGCAATACATGCTTCTTATCAAGAACCACTTCAGCGTTATCACTTGCTTCACCCAGAGACGTTCACACTTTCCTTAACAGACAACAGCTCCTGAGGTTGTAGCCATGCACTGAGAAATCTAAACAAGGTATATAGGACTTTTTTCAGGCATGGCACCAGCGTTCAACATCCTTAAACAGCTGCTCAGGACATGTCTAGACGAGAGGGTGGAGGGGTATGATCTCGCGATTTTATGACCGCGAGATCGTCCCCCTCATCTACATGCTCGCACGACATCCCAGGAGGAAGAGGACATTGTGTCCGCCTTTTTTTTTTTAATCGAAAATGAACGCAGGAGCGCTCCTATGCAAAAAGTAAGGTGTTTTTTTTATAAAAAAAACACCCTCCCGCTGCCCCCACTCCATCCCCGATGGGCACAGAGCTCCTGAGGAGCTCCATGCCCGCGTCCCAGGTCCTCACAGATACTCGCAAGGAGTTGGGATGAAAATGGGATGGGTGCCCCCATGTCTCATGGTCTCGGGATGTTCCTGAGACTGCAGGAAAAAAAAGAATTAAACTGTAGGGCCATATCCCGGGGCATGGGAGGGATCATCCCTCCCTGCCCCCGGGATCCCCTGTGCATCATGTGGACGCACAGGGATGATCCCCAGGATATTGCCCTGTCTAGACATGCCTTCAGATGCACAGGGCCCAACTGGGCAGGGACTACACTGGGCATCAGGAAGCCATTGAATATTTTAATTTCTAACAAAATTAAGATGCTACTCTGGGTTATTGTGAGAAACTCAAACGATAAGCCCTCTAGGGCCCACTGACAGGCACTTTGCTGAGGGCTCTCTCAAACCCAGAGTTGGCCCTGGCTTCCTTGACCATCTCTATAGTGGCAACTGAAAGTTGTGATTCTTCAACTCCCCGAAACAACAACCTTGTTCTACATAATTGTTCTACATAATTCTACATTGATGGTGCTATATAAATAAATAATAATAATAATAATAATGCAGGCCAGCACTGCCAGGGATTCCTTGCCTCTCTCCAACTAATGCATACCCCTCTTGTCCAGCATCGACCCAGTTTTCTTTCTCTCTCCCCCCACCCCCTGCATTTACCTCATCCCAGGAAAATAGACTTTTGGAAAGGTTAGAGGAGCAGGAAGGAGGTTCACACTCCTTCCAACCTTCCCAGGAGCCCTATTGCAAAGTGTAAATAGCAGTGAACTGTGGCTCTTTGTCAGACTATGCGCCTAGCATTTGCCTGACTGGGCCCAGCCATGTTTCTGGCGCATACTTCATATCCATATACAAAGTCAAATCAATGATGTAGAAAAGGATAGGACGTATTACAGTGATACATGTAATACTCTCTTTGACAAACAGTATTTTTGTAACAATTACTCTGCAGAGAAAATGTTACACTTTGATATTGATGGCAAGTCTGTATGCTCAGAAGAAGGAGGTGACAAGGGGAAAGCATGAGACAGAATAGCTGCGACAGAGTCCTCTAAATCTCTTGGCTCCGCGTCACCATGATAACCCCCAGAACCCAAACAAGATCATATTTGCATTGCTTGATGATGTATCGGAATGGAATTTATGGAATGAACAGGCGAGGCTAAGAATTATAGAACCAAAGAGGGTCACGCAATCTCTGGTTCCTGCACAGAAATTATCTGCATATAGAATTAACGTCATCATGTGGGAAGACAGCAGAGGCCCTTACATACTGGGGTCTTCTTAGCTGCTACCTGCTACCTCTTGGGAGATCCACTTAATGCTGAGGCTAGTATGTCAAAAGAGCAACCAAAACGAAACTGTCTGGATTGATTCAACTATCACTTTATTAGCAATGGCATTTCTACATGAGGCTTTTATTGGGTGCTTGTGATTAGGCACCCACTTTTTTCTTTTTTTTTTGGCGGCCCTTTACATGACATCGCCAACCTCCAGGACCCCTTTCTCAATGGGGAAAATGTGATAAGAGATTTTATCTTTCTTTGAAGTGGGATAACTTTTCGGTGAATTTCCGGAATCCCACTATACCACTGCTATATAATGAAACATATAGAACGTGCCCAGAAGGAGACTTCCTCCTGGGAAAAAAAACATATGTAAAGGAGACAATCTTAATCCTGCAAGGAATCTGGGAGCAGAAGCCCTAATAACGGTGTGGGATTTTTGCTTTGTGTGAAGAAGCCCCATACCTCCAGAAGTTTGGATACTCATCTCTGTATTTGAAAAATGGCACTTTTAATTGAGATGTAACTATAAGGTGGGTGAGTAACTTTGCTCTCCATGTTTAGAATATGATGAAATTATTGATACATAGGGATGCCATGAATACATGTGATTTTCCCCTCCTCGTTAAAAATTAACAAATAAATACCACATAGTTATTGTTGCTGATAAGTGTTCTGAACAAGCATCCGTTTTAAATTTTTTGACATCAGATATATGGAGAAAAATCAGTCACAAGATGAGCAACAATGATTTAGTTCTGAATTAGGATTCTTAGAGAGATGTGCTTTTGAATAGGGGAACACCCAATTAAACTAATTGTAGATAATAACATATATGATGGATGGTGAAGATTCAAATATGCATAGCAAAACAAGCTTATCAGTTTGCACAGGTAAGTGACCAAAATATGATGCCAGCATGTGGGAAGGCAGGACTACCTGCAGAAATACTCCTAAGACTGGCTGAAGATTTCTTTTTTGGTTAAAACTCAAATGTATTTTACAAATTGACCTGTGCAGTCAGAAGTAAGCACCACTGAGTTCAATGGAATTTGCTTTCATTTGCATAGGATTGCTAATCCTAATGAATTGGGTGTTACTGCTACTCTTTGTGGGGGAGAGGTGTACACACACACACACACGTAGTATAAGTCACCCGGGTCATATGTGGAGATGGACAGCTCCTAATACTACCCATCAAAAGGCATTGTGCAGCTATTTCATCTTCCCCTCCTTAACAGATTTTATTTTTATTTTTTGGGGTGGTAGTAAAAAAGATGAGGAAAGTGGTGGGAAAACACAGGAGGGTTAAAAATGAAAGATGACAGTTACCTCCCCAACTTGTGACAGTTACCTATCAACTCAATTAATGGAAGTAGCCACTTTTCAAATACAAAGATTTACAGGGCCTCTTATAAAATTGTGTGGATGAGGCAGGGCATTTGCACAATAAAAGCCTCATCTGGAGGCATCCATGGTTAAGTCCCATGCAAGGACCACACCTCTAATGAGATTGCTGGCAGACTCTCAGCCCAGCCGACCTCACAGGGTTGTTGTTGTGAGGATAAAATGGAGAGGAGGAGGAGGAGGAGGAGGATTATGTACACTGCCTTGAGGGGGGAAAAGGGCAGATATAAATGCAATAAATAAATAAATAAATAATCAAACTTTTAAAAGGTTACTTGTGGTTTATAATAAAATATATATACACAGGACCGTACAAGCGATCCCATCAGAGGAGACAGTGTTGGGGGTAGATGGACAAAGGGTCTGACCAAGTGTAAATTAGCCTCTTACATTTGTAAATGCAATGAAAATAGAATCCACTAAAACAAATGGAGGTCAACATGTCTCCCAGCTATGGCTGTGTTTGGAAAGTTATGCATGTTGCTTCACCATGCAGAAGTTAAGGAAGTTAAGCACATGTACATCCCAAATAATCAGTTGTAGTTCATTGTGACATGAGCTTTGCCCCAGCTTTCTGTTGTGTGGATTTACAGCCTGGCTGAATGGGTTGTGTGCTCCGAATTACACGTGTTGTTGATGTTGCTCTAAGAATTCACAAAAGGAGACAATTTCCTGGCTTTATTTGATGCGTTTTATGAAGCAAACACTCATGCTTACACAGTCATATGCTTTGCCTGGTGCCATATTTCATGTCCTGTGAATTTCTACTGGGGCACAAGGCCATGCATGTGACTCATAAAAGGCAAGCATGGCTGGTACAGAGAACAACAGCGACCATCCCCATTAAAGCAACCTATTAGAACTGAAAGGGCTGTTGGGAACGACCTTTGACACCAGGCAGCTTTTATTAGGCTGCTGCAGTTCATAGCCCTGTTTTCAATAGGGTCACTCGTACTTTATTTCCTCTTTGTTTGTTTACCTTCGTTCTATTGCTCTTTGCTTTGCCAAAGCCCCGGTGAAGCCAACCCTGTACATGTTTGCTCAGAAGTAAGTTCCACTCAGGTCAGGCAGTCAAGAATGCTCAGTGGATCCTGCCCCCTCCCTTTTAAAAATAAATAAATAGAAGGCCGCTATGCCATATAATTCCCTGCTTTTGAAAATTAGTTTCAAAAGCCACTCACCATTTTGTTTGGGGCAAGGGTTACCACTCTTCCCCCCCCCCCCGTCCTTGTTCCTTGCAGTTCTAATAACACATGCCTTACCTGGTAGAGAAGTAAGACAGTGTTAAAGGGCTTCTCTTAATGAGTGACTTTTAGCACACTCATGACTGGCCACTCACAGAAATTTGTGGGGCGATTACATGACATCGTCAACAGCCAGGATGTCTCCCGATATTTTCCCTGGTAACCCCAGGTTTTAAAAATACAGAGCTAATCCAGTATCTAATTTATGACAGGATTTATTCTGCCACTAGAAGGTGCTGTTTTATTTAAAAGAATAGGCTGTCATAGAATTCCCTGTTGAATGCAAAATCATGTGGTCGCTGTTTGTCACTGTCTGAAGGAGCCTGTTGGGAGCATGAAAAGACCTGAGACCTCGTCTCTGCCAGGAATTTACTAGGTAGCCTTAGTCAAACCACGCAGTCTCTCAACTCATTATCCCCACCCAGTCTACACTATGGAAATAGTGACCTAATTTACTTGGGTGGTTGTAAGAAAAACAACTAGATAATGGACATGACGCTCTCTGTACATTTAAAAGTGCTACATACATCAATGTATTTTTAGTTTTATGAGCTTCATTACATGCGCGGTTCCCATCACTTCTTCTGTCACTGCTCTCATGTCGCTTCCTGAAAACAGGAAGTAATTAGCCCCATTCAGTCCGGTAGGAGAGAGCAACAACCGGACTTAATGAGGTTTTTTTTGCAGTGCAATAATGGCCAGAAGGGGCGGAAGATGGGCGAGAGGCAGACAGCATCATGTGAGTAATTCGCAAGTGCCCAGTAATGAGCATGCAGTAAAACACCCGTCGGATGGAGCTTTATATCTCTCTGTCTAATCAAACAATCCTCAAGGCAAGCTTTTAATAGATTGTAGTAATGCAAAAAGCAAAACATATATGCATATACACACGCAACCTAATGGCCCCAAGTCTTGTGTGGGCAATGCTTAATTGGGTCTGGCTGGCGAAAGGACGAGAACAAGTAGACACACAGGCATAGCTGGGATAATAAATTGGCCACAACTTTATTGGCTCGTTTGAATAGGCTTGGCGGCAGCAGAGGGTGTAGATCCTGCCATCTGCCATTGTGGGAGGACGTGTGCCCCATGATGGCACTTCTGAAGGTGTAAGTGGGTGGGACTGGACCTTGGTATGGGACATGGATTTTTTATATATATCTCCTCTGAGATGCGCACTAGCGCAGATACACAGAAACATGCGCAAGGGGGTAGGTACTGTGTCGAAGATGTGCTCCTGTGCATCGATATAGGGCTTTGCTAGATGAGGGGTTAGCCCAGGCTGATACCCGGGATCACCCCTGTACGTCCAGATGATGCACAGGGGATCCTGGGTTTAGGCAGGGGTCCCAGCAGAGCGATTCCTTCTTGCTCCTACTTCCGGGAACAACAGCACACTGTCAGTGGTGGCGGGGGTGGATCATTCAGAGGACCATTCTTGCTGCATCTTGACCCCCCCCCTCTGGATCCCTACTTAATGCCCCCCTCAATTCGGTGCTTATTGCTTGAGACATTAGGGTGTGCCTGGGCACACCTGGCACACCCCTTGCGCATGCCTATGGTTGGCTACTAACTACCAAAATTATCTTCCTTCAGTTAGTTTAAAAGTATGTTTGTTTTTCAAGTTTCACATTGATGTCATTCGCCCTAGGTAAAAAATAATAATCAGTGGAACACAGCTTTACTTTGAGGCCAGGTTACTGGGCACGTAGCACTTCAAATGCTGTAAACACTAGAAGCAATGTATAAATAGTAATAAAATAAAGCTGTTAGCTGTAAGAGATCAGCTGGATATCTTTTTGATTCATACCTTTTCTTTATTATTTTTAAAGATAAAAAATAATGGATATTCTGGTGACTTCAGTGGCACGGAGTGCCTTTTACAAACTCCGGTTGGTGGCCCAGCTACGCGCCTATCTGGACAGGGATAACCTGGCTTCAGTTGTCCATGCTCTGGTAACCTCCAAGTTAGATTACTGCAATACACTCTATGTAGGGCTGCCTTTGAAGACGGTTTGGAAGCTGCAGCTTGTGCAAAATGCAGTGGCCAGATTGATTTCGGAAACCAGAAGGTTCGACCATATAACACCTGCTCTGGTCCACTTGCACTGGCTGCCTTTATGTTTCTGAGCCCAATTCAAGGTGCTGGTTTTGACCTATAAAGCCTTACATGGCTTGGGACCACAATATCTGACGGAACGCCTCTTCCGACGGTCACTACATTCAACATCTAAGGTCCTCCTCCGGGTGCCTACTCAGGGACAGGGCCTTTTCGGTGGTGGCCCCCAGACTATGGAACGATCTCCCTGACGAGGCTCGCCTGGCGCCAACGCTGCTATCTTTCCAGCGCCAGGTTAAGACTTTCCTCTTTGCCCAGGCATATGGCAGCACATCTTAATCACCCACATGTTTATTTTTAACGGTTTTTAATGCTTTATGTATGTATGTTCTGCATTTTAGAATTTTAAATTTTGTATACTCATTTTTATCTCAATTTTAGAATTTCTGTAAACCGCCCAGAGAGCTCTAGCTATGGGGGTGGTATATAAGTGAAATAAATAAATAAAATAATAAATAAATAAAGTAGGCGTACTGACTGAAAGGAACTGCGACAAGACAAAACTAAGTATGATAAGTTATACCTGTGATAGTTCTGCTGTGTTGCATAGTGCACTGTCACTGCTCAGAATGTGGCTTTTTGAACTTCGGCCTGTGAAAACGGTAGCAGAGTGGCTGAGAGATCAAGGTTTTGAGCAATGTTGTTCTGGATGAATATCACACCTGCCCAGGCCCCATAAATCCTCTGGGTAGCCCTGCAAAATTGATCACTGGGGGTGGGGTGGGGACCAACCAAAGGCACTCTTTGCCCAGGCAGCACTATTTATCACAGGGCTGGATAAAGCGTTAGCCATATGGGGCACAGTTTATAATGCTTTTCTAAACAGGCCACTCTGTTTTCCCCACAATCAGCTTTAACAATAGTACTTTTATGTGGGTTAATATATTAATAAAAAGAAAAACCACACAGAAATTGGTAAGGAGTACAGAATTTATGGAAGTTGCAGAATTCAGTTTTACTAGCTGCACAATCTGGTTTATGCTGGTGTAGCATTCTGACAGTCTGTTTTAACAGAATTAATATATATAAAAACACCCTGTTAAGCAAGAAATAATGCTTCAACAATGGATGCTTCCTTAGTATTTATATTTATAATTCCAGCTTTGTTAAGTAAGAAGTTGAAGAGAAGGAGGTTCTCTTTGCTTCCTAAATAGAAATCCATGATGAAGCCAGAAATGACTCTGCTCATGCAGGTGGAAAATCAACTTAAGGACTAAGCCTTCTTTCTGCTATTGGATTAAGAATTCAGAGTTGCCACAAGGAGTCAGATAAGAAAGCCCAGTTCCTTTTACATCCTTGATGCCTGCAGTAAATTTGCTTTTGTTTCTGTACCACTCAGTAGACTGATGGTTTGCTAAAATCAACAGGGCTGCCTGAGCTGAAACTTAAGTTGAAAATCTAAGGAAGAGGGGAACTTTGGGGCGTTGCATTTTAAAATTCCTGCAACAAGGAATCCCATAGTTTGGTACCAAGGGGCTGTCTTCTTGGCACCGGGTTGGCGCTCCTTCCTTCTGAAACCCCGCAGTTTTCCTCTCCCAGGGTGGCGTCAGGTTTCCGGTGACCATCTGGGTACCAGAGCTGCCCCCTGCCCTCTTCCTGGTGGAAGGCAACCAATTGCCGGTCGCCTTTCACCAGGGGCCGCCCCTGGATTGGCTCCAGAATGCTGTCAGATGGTGGAAGAGCTGTACTGACGTCACCCAGATTTTTCACTCCCCAGCTTTGCAGGAAAGCACCGTGATGGTTGCAAAGCTGTGCCTGCATTGTATAACTGACGCAGTGCATATCCGCAGCCATTGTGGGTCTTTTGCCACATACAGGCAGCCCCCAGGAAGCCTAGATTCCATAAGTAGACTAAGGCTGCAATACTGTACCCACTTACCTGGGAGTAAGACTCATTGGATGTGCATAGGATGCAATATCAATTGTATGCAAAACACAATTGATATTGTAAGTTATGCAAAAGTAGCCGTATGAATAAAAATAGACTTTATTTGCATATTTTGATTGGGCTGCAACATTTGTTTTGGCTGTTTTTTCCCCACAAACCAAAATGTATTTGTTCCCATTTCTTTTTATCCAAGGCCGTAGCTAGACCTAAGGTTTATCCCAGGATCATCCCGGGTTCGTCCCTGCCTGAGCGCTGGATGCTCTGTGTGGCACTTAGATGAACAGGTTTGACCCCAGGACAATCCTGGGATAAACCTTAGGTCTAGCTATGGCCCCAGACAGGCAAAGACAGGAGAGACACAAGATAATATCTTCACATTAATTATTTTTTAAAGACAAATAGGATTTGCTTTCTTCATAAACACTGCTAATGTTTTGGCTTTGGCTTTATGTTGTGCACACTGTCCTGATTCTGGGGCAAAGCATAGATCCATTGGACTGGAATCTCATTGGGAAAACAGCAGTTTTAAAAAGTACATTTCTAATTCTTCTGATCACAGTTTAAAAACATGGAACGTTTTTGCAGCAGTTTCATGCAGCCACAAAACACTCTCTCGTTATGTCTATTTTTATAAAGCTGTTTTCTGTAGCCGCTGTATTTCTGGCACTAACAATTCATTTGTGCTGATTATTTTGCTACCGTTATGTCAGAGAAGAGAAGACTGTTCTTTGTCATAGTGACTGCTGCGGCCATCATTGCTTAATTAATATGGCTCACTTCTTCCTTCGTTAATTGGTCCAATTCATACATCATGATAAGCCAGCACAACAAACTGTGGCTTATGACTCTGGCTTGCTAGGGAAGAGATGCCACTAGTAAAGCTAGTAAATGATAAGCCTGGGTTCCTTTGCAACCCTGCTTCATGGTTACGTGTGAACAAGGCACATTGTCACAACCTAGAGTTTCTACTTCATTCAAAATGTGAAAATATGCAGAGATGACAGGTTGACTTTCGCTCACTTCTTTTTAAAAAAATAAATATCCACTTAAATAGTTTCTCGTTTGTATTTTTGTATGCCAGGGGCCACAGAACATATGCAGAAAACACAAAGCTGACAAATATAAAGATGGATGATTTTGGTCCAGAATGTTTTGGAGAGATTGTAATTCTCTGCGTGCTCTGTGGTCTCCCGTGCATCTTTAACACCACCTCCTGTGCACTTGCAGGCTACAAAACATGCACACTGAGCTATCTTCTACAACTGGGCAGGCCTTTCTGTACTTGCCTGGAGTGGGCCATAATATCAATTTCAGATTCAACAACCGACTCCAGAGTTTTGATAAAGAGCAATGGACTCTGCCAAGATTTTCCAGCGTGGAAATAAGAGATCCCACTTACGCATATACGGATGTTGTAATGTCTCTTTATTTGTTTGCTTTCAATTCTTGATTCAAAAGCCAAAATAGTTAATATGTGTTAATATTTGTATGGCTGCACTTCGTCTTGAGTATTTTGAATAGATTGGCAATTCATAAATTTTTGAAGAAATTGTGATTTGCCAAAGACAGTGCTTGATGGCCAACTTTTTTTGGCAAGCGTGATACAAGTCAAGCCTAAGGCATGAACTATGGCATTCTGAGCCACACATTCTGTTGGCAGCTCCTGAATGGGCTGGGTCTGATTTTTTTCTTTGAGTCAACTGAGCTGGGGACAGGCGGCAGCCACACACTGAAGAGGCAGAAAAGCGTTTAGACCTTATTCTGTGCTATGGCAACTCCCACAGGTTCTCCTGTTCCTGTTCATAAGTGCTACAGAGCCCTGCTGCCCGTATCCCTTGTGGCATCCATGTTGTATCACTTATGGCATCCATCTAGTAAATTTCATAGCTGAGCAGGAATTCAAATCTGCATCTCTCATGTCTGTTCATTAGTTCTAGCCCCTGCCTGCTTTTCCTATAATGCTCAGAGCCTGTGGGATTCATGAGACATAATGCTTGGCTACCCTTGGTTTGGATTCATGAGTCTAGAATAAAGTTCCTTCCACTGAGTAACAGGGCCATTATCGATGACGCTCTTGCATTTAATAATAATAATAATAATAATAATAATTTATTTGTTACCCACCTCTCCCTCTGGATTGAGGCGGGACACAACACAAATGCAAACATCATACAACTAATTAAAACATTTAAAACCAATACATCACTAAAAGCAGCACATCATTAAAAGGCAAATTTAAAATTCAAGTGGGTAGGCCTGCCGGAAGAGATCAGTCTTCTATGGCTTTCTTAAATTCCGGAAGATTGTTAAATTGACGAATCTCTCCCAGCAAACCATTCCACAAACTGGGAGCAGCAGAAGAAAAGGTCCTCTGGGTAATAGTTGTCAGCCTTGTTTTTGTTGGCTGGAGTAAATTCTCCCCAGAGGACCGGAGTGTGCGGGGCGGATTGTATGGGAAAAGGCGATCCCTCAGGTAGCCTGGACCCAAACCATGTAGGGCTTTAAAGGTGATAACCAACACTTTATACTTCGCCCGGAAACTAATTGGCAGCCAGTGAAGAGATTTTAAAACTGGTGTAATGTGGTCACCCCTAGGTGTACCGGTGACCAGCCTGGCTGCCATATTTTGAACTAGTTGAAGTTTCCGGACTAGGCACAAAGGTAGCTCTATGTAGAGTGCATTGCAGAAGTCGACCCTCGAAGTTACCACCACGTGCACTACCGTGTTTAGGTCTTCCAACTCTAGGCTGTCTTGAGATCAAAACACCAAACCTGGCTCTTTGCGATTCTTTCTTTTCTTTTTTGCAAGGTGTCATGCTGCCATGAGCTATTCAAGCTATGTTTGGTGTTTCCTGGTTTCACTTTCTTCCAACCTGTCTGTAGAAACAGGTGCTCAGTGTGTTCCATTTCGGTTTTTGTTTGCTTTTACAATCATTGTAGTGTTGGCTGAAGGTAGAGTTCTGTATCGTACCGTGTTGCTTACTGGTTCTGAACACTCCTGTCTTTCCCACACCCTAAATGCAAATATTTCATTTGGTGCATTTTCACAGTATGGTCTTAAGACAATGCAACACATTTGAAGCTCGTGGACCAAGGGGCTGTCATGGATACAGCAGCGATCTAATTGAGTCAACGTACTTCTCCAGTCCAGCTCAGATTAAATCCTGAGATGACTTTTAAACATTAAAAATTGGAGTAGATCAGCCACCTCTGACAGGATGCAAAGAAAGGGAAGGATCCACCAACACTCCTAAAGTTACGTGCACTATGATTAAGAAGCCCAGTGTGTTGCATAAATACCAAAAGCCTCAATATAATTCATATAATAAACATTTAACAAACATTTAATGAACAATGTGCATGAATGACAAGGTTACACATGTGAGCTTAGATACAAATATCTCACAGCTGTGGGATCATAATCTTCCAATCTCTAAGTCACAGAAGTGTACATCACCACATAATTGGCAACCATAACATACATGCATGAATAAGAGTTTAGCGAATTACTGGTGATTAAACAAGTACAAGAACATGTCATGAATTTGAGAGATTAAAAACAAAAGAAAACGTATAAATATTGTATTAAACGATGATTCCGGACTGTATACACCGTTTCCACCTTCGTCAGTAATGAACGTTTTCAATTTACAAAAGTTAGGAGTTCACCATATCATAAACATATAGGCTTGGTGTAATGGCTGTGAGTTCTAACCCCCCTGGTAGACTGTTTGCTTCCTGAAGAAAAATGTTGGACGCTATGTCCAAGAGTATATTGAGTAGAATTCTAATATGTAATTAACGGCTTCTGGAGATGGCATAAGTCTAAACTGACAGGGAGAAGGCAACCATAACTCACGAACCACTGGGTTTTGCCACTGATTTAATACATGAGGTTTTTTTTTACCTACTACAATATTATCTAAACAGCATAGAGCCAGGTTGGTTGAAGCTCATGAGTGCCTTAGGATAGAGCCTTTAAATAACTCAAGAGCAAAATTGGCAATCTTTTAGAGAGAATCTGCATTATCCAAGTCACATAAGCAGCAGAATTATGTGATGTGGTTCTTGCTGTACTGTACTACTTTAGTTTAGACTGTAGGTGGAGGAATTGCATGTCTTGTAAAAACAACTCCGTACACAAAGAAAAGCAATATATCGGGAAGAAAGTTAGGAGATAATTCTCTTCCACTTGGGATGCCATTTTTTCTATATGGAGTGTGTGTGTGTTTTAACATGGAGCAGCATCTAAACATACATTTCCACCATCTACTGTTGCACCACACAATTCCTATGATCATATTAGCTTGGTTCTAATATAATTAGCTAAGATATAGGCTCCTTCGTGGGACATCATATATGTGCTGCAGGAAGTTTTGTTCCGCTTCAGACCACAAGCACAAAGCTGATGAATCTTTGCAGATAACTGGGACTTTTTGGTTTCTGTCTGTGTCTTGTTGACTTTTAGTTTCAAGGTGTTCCCATATGAATACATGGTCCTTATTTTATTTTATTTTTTAAAAGCAAGAAGTGGGGGAGGGGTTTTGTTTTCCCAAAAGAACAACACAACTTGGCAGATATGTTATGTATCACTTAATATTTTAAAACTTGTCACAAATATCTCCAAGTTCTCTTGTGAGTTATCCAGATACCAGTTTACTCTTAGGTGGTAGCAACATTGCGCCAATGCAGAGTAAATTTGTTTCTCTGAAGTTAACCATCTTAAAGGGGGAGGATATTGCAGACTTTTGAGACCTTGGCCAAAGCTAGACCTAAGGTTTATCCCTGGATCATCTAGGGGTCAAAGCTGTTCAGCTAGGTGACACACAGGGGATCCAGTGCTCAGGCAGGGGCGAACCCTGGATGATCCCAGGATAAACCTTAGGTCTAGCTGTGGCCCTTGTCTACGCAGTTCATTCCTGCTGATCCAGTGTGAAAGCAAGGAAATGTGGGACAGAATGCACTTCTTTCTGTGAAAAAGATGCAGCATGGGGTAGAATTTCCAACGTGGGCTAGAGCTACTTCAAGTATTACAACATTCCTGGATCCAGAGGCAGATCAATGTAATGTGTAGACTGGCCACTTACAAATTGCAAAAAGAAAGAGGGAATGAATCACTGATCAAGAGGGCAAAAGAGGACACAGATTTGCATGAAAATGTACATCTGCTAATATATAGTTAGATGCAAATTTAGAAATAATTACCAGTTCAGTTCAGCTGATGTTATTGCATATAACCATAGGTTCTTACAATTTTGCTACAACAACAAGAGACAATCACAGAAAGAAAGAAACAAAGGTTGAACATGCCACTCAAATCAGTTTGTCATGTGCGCAATCTACAGCAACAGCTTTTACCACCTTTGCTCTAATCTTTTTAACAGCCACTGCAAATAAGGCTACTTGATTACTTACATAAGAATCCGTATCTACAGGTAGTAGTTTGCACATCTGCTCAGCCAAAGTTCAACCAGACATGCCTCTCAGCAAAGGTGCAAGAAATCTTTTCCTAGGACTGGCATACAAAATAATTACCATAACTTAAATAGAAATATAATTCATTCCAGACTCATGAGGGGGACTGACCAGATGACCTGTGTAGGTGCTCAGTCTTTCTACAACTGGGTGGTAACTGCAGGGCCGGTTCTTCTATAAAGGCCAGTTAGGCGGCTGCCTAGAGCGCCAAGTTCGGCGCCCCCGGAAGTCGCCCTCCCACTCCCAGAGCCGCTCTGGCCGAGTGAGGGCAGCTTCCGGGTGCGCCGTTCCGAAGCCTTCCGCCCTGCTCCCCAGCGTCCCTGGCTTGGCTTCAGCTGGGGGCTCCCAGCCAAACCCAAGCCGGGACGCTGGGAGGGGGGGGAAGGAACGGCTCCACGTTCTGACTTCCTGCGCGCGCTGGACATCAGAACATGGAGACGCCTGGCGGAGAGGGCACCTTCAACTAAGGCTCAGGAGCCTCCTCTGCCTGCCTTCCCCCCTCGCCTCCTCCTCGCCTGCCTGCCTGCCTCGCCTGCCTGCCGCCCGCCCTTCCCTCCCTTCCCGCCGCCCAGCCATGTGGCCAGCCTCCCGCTTGCCGCTCCAACCCGGAGGACGGAGGCGAAGGGCAGCAGCCCGCCTCGACGCCCCTCAATGAAACTCGGCCGCTGCCACCTCCGGGCGGCCAGAGGAGTCAGGTGCTGCACGTAGCGCTCCTGGTGCCCAGCTCGCTCGCCTCGGGCCGGATCGTGGCGCCGGCAGCTGCCCGCCTGCCAACGGTAAGCCCCGTCCCTGGCCCTGGGGGGAGCAGGCCGCGTGGAGCGTGTGTGTGTGTGTGTGGTCCCCTGCCTCCACCCGCCACGCTGCCTTTCTAGGCACCTGACTCCGGCCGTCTGACTGCCCTCCCCTAGTTTCCCAGCTTGGTTTCGGCTGGGGGCTCCCAGCCAAAGACAAGCCGGGACGCTGGGGGTGGCGGCGGCGAACGAACGGAATTAGAGCTGCCCGCCCACCCCACCGCAGCGTCCCACCAAGCCAGGAGGACTTCAGGCGAGGGACAGGTAACCTGTCTCCGCCTATCTGGGGTGGGGTGGGGATACGGTGTGTGTGTGTGTGAAAGCAGCTCACCTTGCCTAGGGCGCAAAAAAGCCTGGCACCGGCCCTGGGTAACTGTTTAGCATCCAGTTTAAGGGTGATAAACAAGTTTAAGGCTCCTGCACACTCTATTTAATGGTTCTTTATTTTGGTTTGGAGAGGCCTTCAACTATAGGATGCCTTTGAAAAGAGGACTGTCTGCTGGCAGCCTATTAAATAGAAGACATGTGACCATTTTCTTTGCTGTGTATAAACATGCTGGGGGCAATGAGGGGAGTGCAATTGCTGATGGCTTTTTCATTCTGTGTAACTACAGCACCCCCCTCCTACCTGTACAATGTCATAGCAGCCTATATAAATGTTTGATGCACATGTGTGTAAGAGATCATGGTCATGCCTGCTGCTCCCATCTCTTTAGTGATGTGGTGTCTATGAGCGTCATCAGATGAGCGTTTTATTGCACGCTTGTTACTGGCCACTAACGGTTTTTCACGGGTCCTTTTGACGATGACATCCACCTCCCACATGTCTCCCGCCCCTTCCTGTCTTTTTTTCTGCGACAAAATAGACATTGGTAAATCTGATTTTTTAAATGCGAAACATGCCGCCATTTCCTGCTGTGTGCAGGAAAAGCAGCGCAATAAAAACGCCCACTGAATGGGCCAAGTGGTCATTGTTGCTTCCTTTTTCTTTCCCCATGTAAAGAAAGAGGAAGCTGTCTGTCACTATTGTGGGACAGTAGGAGGAGACCAAAGTGTAGGGAAATGTGACACCCCCTATCTGATGACGCTCTTTGTATGAGAATGAAGTTTGCACAGGGGTCTAGGAATGATCCAAAGTAAAAGAACACCAAAGTATGCATGCAGCTTTAAGACTACAAAACTCATGCTGAGGTGTGTGCAAGAATGACTTATTTATTTATTTATTGCACTTATATACCGCTCCCATAGCTGGGGCTCTCTGGGCGGTTTACTTGTACATATGCAATTTTAAGGCTGCATAAATGGAGTGCAACTGCAAGAATTAATTCATGAAAATTTCCACAGCTATAAGTTAAGGTGAATTGATCCGTAGTAGAGACGAAGAAGTGCAACTGCAATTCACCAACATTTGGATCTGGGGTACATCTTGACCGGGTGGGTGGGTGTTGCTCTGGTGTGGATTCAGAGTGGCGGCAGGTCATCTATAGGATGCAGCTGCCATCACGAAGCCATCCAGGGGCAAACCCCCAAAGATCCGCTTTAAAAAAGTTGGGCACTAACCCCGACTTTTTTTCCTTGCAGCGAGGCGACGACGGTGGCATCTGCCATCTGTCGACTTGCTCCGGAGCTGCTGCGGAGTTGTGCCACAGCCGGTGGCGACCCCTGATTGGTCGCCATAGGCTGAGCAGGGAAGGGGATGGACCAGCGAGCCAAACGATTGCTGGATCACCTCTGCGCTTCTGCAGACCATCGTATAAATAAATAAACAAACAAACAAAAGGGTTGGTTGTGCAGAGCTGGAGCGCCCCATTCCTCTCCCCACCGTTGTTATTGTTTTGTTGATCTGTAAATGTGAAGATTTGCATTTACAGAGAGAAAAAAAGAACCAAAAAAGACTCCCCCCCCGAGCCCATGCAACGTCCCATTCGTCCCCCCGTTGTCCCCCCTTTTTTTCCTGTAAGTGCGAAGTTTGGGTGCAGGGGTGTGGGGTCGACAGCAGCTCCTTTACACAAAACCCGCACTTGCTCTCCTTCCTGTTCAGAGATCAGGAAGGAGCGCCAATGCGGGAGTTCGAGGCCTTGGGGCGCAAACACGACGCCGTCAAGACGCGGCCCAGGCGACAGGTTGAATTCCCAGCATGGTTCACACATGGCTGCTTTCGAACAGTAACGACAATTTAGCCCTGGGGAAAAAACTGCATAAAGAGGCTGTGAAATCCCATTCCTGGAAATTTTGCAAGAAAACCCATGTCCAGAACTGAATAAAATGTTACCCAGTCAGAGAAGGCCAGTATTTATAATCGCCCTCACTCATGTATGTTTCATGTGGAAAGATATTTGAACAACTATTTGAATGCACAAAAATAAGCAAATATCATATTTCAACAACCATTTGGATGCACACGCAAAATCATTAAGGAGGTGAAGAAGTGGGTGGAGAAAATCGTGTTGAAACCATTGCTCTGATTTTTCTCTTTTCTTTTCAACCTCCCTCCCTCCCTCCCAGATTAAAGAAGGAGGGAAAGCAGATTTACTGAACTCTGAGCTGCAGCCTGGAGATGAAGTGGTGAACATCAATGAGGTGGATCTAAGCAGTTCCAGGCAGAAAGCCATTGCTTTAGTGAAAAACTCATGCAAGACATTGAAACTGGTTGTCCGCAGGTAGGTAAGCGTAAACCATGCTGGAAATGTAAGGGGTTGTTGCGCCCCATAGCTTTTTAATTGTGGCACAGTTCTTTACCGAGGCTTGGAACTTAAAAGACTATTTATTGCAGATCAGCATAATTTCCCCAGACCACCTCAAATTAGCGAATACAACTATTGCTTCAACTATTTATTATTATTATTATTATTATTATTATTATTATTATTATTATTATATTTATTTATATAGCACCATCAATGTACATGGTGCTGTACAGAGTAAAACAGTAATCTTTTCAGTTTAATAGTGAGAAGTGCCATTTTTCCTTAACCCTGGGTTGTTGTGTTTGATTTATTGTAGTAGTTATTACTTTAAATTTTTAACTGGCATATACTGCATCCAGAGATTTAGGGATTTAAGCCTTTTAGGCCAAACCGGCATAATTTATAATCTGCCAGACCGAATGTAGGCCTAGAAGGTGCTTCGCAGCCTGAGATGGTTAGGGGGTGAAAGTCTACCATGGTATTGCTGTTACTGAATGTTAAATCTGTCCCCTGGCTTGATACTGGATGTTAATCTGTAATCTGACACAAAACCACTTCAGAATTTGCTGGATTCCCTTATAAATTATAATGGGAAGACTGGCTTTGGATCAGTATATCCTGAAGAGTCAACTAGAGTGCCTTACAGGCTAAGGAGCCAAACTACATGTTACACATCTGTGATTTCCTAACATTTTTGTTTCTACTTTAAAGCAGTGATGGAGACAGGGCTGGGGCTCCAAATTTGGAGCCGTGGCCCTGGGAGAGGGAGTATTTCACATGCAGGTATTTCTACTCCAGAGAGCCATTAGCAGTTTCAGATGTGTATGTGTGTGAGAAATATCAGGAAAATGATGCCGCAGGGAAGTATTAAACATCCCCCCGCCCCACATCCAGGAACACTGCTGCAATCAAATTTAAGTGCCCCAACAGTGGTAGCAAAGCAAGGCTAAAAACATCAAGAGATCTAAGAATGGATCTCCTTTGCAATGTGTAGGTTGGGCCTCAACCAAAAGGTTTGCATGTGAGTTTATGGAAGGTTAAAACAGGCTGCTGTGATATTGTCAAAGGGTGAAACAGGGCCACTGCAGGGGTTGGAATACTGCAGCAGGACAGTATGGGGATGACTCAGATTACACTTAGGCCTTAGCTAGACCTAAGGTTTATCCCGGGATCGTCCCTGCCTGCTCCCGGGATATCCTGTGTGTCATTTACATGAACAGGGATGACCCCGGGACAATCCCGGGATAAATCTTAGGTCTAGCTAAGGCCTCAGTAGCTTAATAAACTATGCACAGTAGTTTATTTGTCTCACTGTGTGTGGGATAACAGTAGCTTATTTTGAAAATAAGCTACTGTGAGTACCTTATTAACCCATCATGGTGTAAAGTGACATCCGAATGCAGCCTGTGTCTCTGAGATAAATGGCGCTTGGCTGAACACCACCACTTTAATAATAGTGGCTTAGACTTTTATGACCAGCCTTTCCCAATCTGATTTCCTCCAGGAGTTTTGGGCTACAAGTCCCATCAGCCCCAGCTAGCATGACTAATGATCAGGGAATATGGAACTTTTCTACATTTCATATTTGGCATTATAATAATGAAAGTTGTGTGCTAAACATTAATGATTAACAATCAGTAGTTTGGTCGTCAATTGATTTTCTTTGCCAACTTAACAAGTAGGTTGCATAGATTGATTTTCATGGGGACATTCACTTTATTGGACCATTTGAGTGGCAAAATGAATGCTTTTTTTCTTCCTCTTTTTTGATTTTGTATCTTTAGATAATGTCCCTATTTTGTTTGATTATGCAAGTTGGGTGGGTTGGAAAGCTGAAAAGAAGACAGCATGGATAGATTGGGCCATATTATTACTATTTTACTAGTACTGTTGCCGCATTATTACTATTTTACTAGTACTGTTGCAAGCGTAGTGGGAAATGTTCTTTTACAATTCTTATCTCATCTCAGAGCAGACTTGATTAAATCCTGAGTAACTGAGATTGGAAGTTTGTGACTTGGCTCAGGCCATAGCCGTCTTTGAACCCTTCCATACCCTGACTCTTCAGTTTACCCATCTATGAAGCCTCTGTGCTGTCTAGGGGCAGCCTAGACGGTCTGAAAGCCCCACAGTGGTTGTGTGGTGCTGCTGCATTGGCTATACGACACAGCATCTACCATACAGCCTTTGCAGGGCTGTCTGGCAAAACTGCGACTTTAAAAAGTCGGGGACTTACTTCAACCTTTTCCCCCGGAGAAAGGCGAGTACGGCACATCCGCTGTGTATTCTCGCTCTGAAGCCATGGTGGAGGCGTTCCCAGGTGGATGGCGACCCCTGATTGGTTGCCGTCCGCACGGGCAGAGGGTGTGCCTGGTGTGCCAATGGCCGCCGGAAACCCCACGCCCTCCCTCTACATCAGGATCAGCTGCCACCACCCCGCTGCAGAGAAAGCAGGGTTTTTTTTGTTTAAAGTGGCAGCAACCCAGCCCCTAGTTCTCAGAGATATGCTGCTTGTGATCCTGGAAGTTCCATTCTAGGCAATCAGGGCTAGCAAACAGCAGGCTCTTCTCCACCTGGGTCATATTCTGGCAATTAATTTCCTAAACTGATTGTGTGTCCTAAACCTGCTGTGCTAGTGGGTTTTAATTGCGGACTCCATGTTCTAGCGTTTGGAGAGAA
Source organism: Elgaria multicarinata webbii (assembly GCF_023053635.1). Taxonomy (NCBI): domain Eukaryota; kingdom Metazoa; phylum Chordata; class Lepidosauria; order Squamata; family Anguidae; genus Elgaria; species Elgaria multicarinata. The sequence goes on from NC_086180.1 coordinate 12,969,713, forward strand.
AGTGGTCTTTCTTTATTCACTGTCTCTACATGCCATTCATTCTTTAGTCTCCTTCACCTCAGAGAGCAGATTTTATTTCCCTTGATTCTAGTGATCTCACCAGTGGAGGTTAACAGTCCGTGAGAAAGAAGAAAACATGTGGCTGGCTGAGCTTTCTCTCCACCCCTCCTGCAACTTCCCTTTTAATTTAGGCTATCTTTCCTTCCAAGCGCTCTCTCGCTTCCCATCCTCCCCCTTACACTTCGTAACAGGAGGTTCTGCTGGTGGAGGTAGAGCAGTTCACCTTGCTGAGTACACTGTGCTTCCTGGATTTCTTATCTGAGTCTGAATCGGGTCAAATAAATAAATAAATAATCCATGCAGTTGCAGCGTCAATGTTAGCCAAGCCAAAATGGTTTGCTGATTCCTTTCAGAGGGAACAATCAGCTAGCATTCCATCAGCATCACCTGAGCAGCGTGGCCAGCAACAGGAATGGGACGCCTTCCAGTTTCTCTCTTGACTTTTTCAAAGCTCTGTTAACTGAAATTGTCTTGTGGCCTTTTCTTAAAGAAGAGGCGTTTTGCCGTTCCAGACTCAGTTTTATTCTGGCCGTACTGATTAAAAAAAAGTTTTTCATAAAGTTCTTGCAAATTAGAATCCCAACTGTGTTTATGCGAGGATTTCATGAAAGGCCAGGAGAAGCAAGGTTCTTTGGTCATTACTCTTTATGGCCAATTCGTACAGAGCTCTAATAAGAAGGCTTTACATACAACAAGATGCAAGAATGTCATTCGTCGTGGCACATAGGAATCTCTTATATTAACCAGTTTCCACAGATGAACTCCCATGCAAGCTGTGGTGCAGTGGTAAATTTTGTTAATGTGCAGGTGCTCATCATGGTAGTCCCCCATAACCACATCCCCAAGAACAGGTCCAAAATTCAGGCAGCAGGTCCATTTTTTTAAAAAAAAAAGTTCTAGTAGTTTTCATCTCCACTAGGAGTAGGTCTTTTATAATGTTCATGAGTCTTAATACTTTAAAAAAAGTATTCTTCATTTCTATACCATCCAATAGTTGAAACTCTCTGGGCAGTTCACAAAAATTAAAACCGCAAGGTACAGCATAAAATATAAAACATGGAGCTTATAACCACAATATAAAAGTACAACCAGAATAAATTCTTCTCCTAATGTCCATCCTTCATTATTTTTGTGCAACTCTGATGTATGTGATTCTCTCAGTTTCACATCAAGACAGTTTACACTCCCATTTAAACCAACCAAACACAACATGAACTTTGGAATAGCTTTAAAATTAGCAAATATAAACAAACGGGGTTAAATATTTACAGATCCAAGGTAAAAAAAAGACTCGCACATCCAATTAACATATAGGAACATGCAAAATAAAAACACCTGTATACAGCTACATTCAAAACATTCTGGCCATGTTCCTGGAAACAATTGTTGTTTATAGAGTGCTTAACTTGCTTGGACATCTGTCCTTACAGAAGATCTTTTTGCCAGGATGCAAAGAGGTTCATTCTTCCCATTACTGAATTTGACTGTTTAAATTGAAGAAATAAAGCAGAACTACCTATTAAAACTCTATATGTAAGCAGAAAGGCCTGCAAACAATCACTGAAGAGGGTGATAAATAAGCTGCTTAGGCTGGGTAGATCAGTAGGGGCGCAGGTAGCTTTTGCAAGCCATTCTCTCTTGGGCCCAGTTCTGCCAATGGGCCCCCTGTTGTACTGCCTGTATAAACCCCATAGGATGGTTTATTCCCTTCAGCGGAATCCTCACTCAGGGCTCCATCACACCAGCGTTATACCCCGCTGTTAACGTGGGTTGTATGCAAAGGACAACACGCTACCCTCAATGTGTATTTTCATCCATCATTTTCAATCCGATGTTCTATGGGTGTGTTTTCAAGGGGAGGAGAGGCGCATGCCTTTTCTCCAGCGGGCATTTTCACCTTAAAAGAAATGTGGAAAATGCACCCTCCTTACCAGCAGCGCCTTCATTTTTAAAGATAAAGAGATTAAAATTGGCACAGTGATAGCTCTTAAGGAGGGCTTCAGCTACACCAAGTTTGAATCAGATTGGGTCATCCCTTGATTTTAAGGGATTTTTAAATGGAAATTAAACAAATGCTTACATCTGTGTAAGTTTTAAAACTAAAGAGATCCAAATTGGCACAGTGATAGCTCTTAAGAAGGGCTTTCAGCATGCCAAATTTGAATCAGATTGGGTCTTCCCTTGATTTTTTAAATTCCCCCCTTAAACCTTTTTCCTGGCAGTTCACAAATGTGAAGGATCGATCTTCCATTCCTTTGATCATGCAAAGCTGTGCATCTTCAAGTTTATAAACTTGATATGCTGGTTCCCTTACTCAAAAGTAAATCCCATTGATTTCAACTGCATTTACTTCCAACTTATGCTAATGCATGTTTAGCTTTGAGTAAACCCCATTGAATAGAGACTTGCTTCTGAGTAAACAGATATAGAACAGACTTTTAATAGTGTGGTCACCCTGAAGCCTTCTTTTTTAAGTCATAAAGCAGCAAACTGGAAAGAAGTGCTCTGCAACCCCATGCTTACTTCTTACTTCTGTTTACTCAGAAAATATCTCTCTCTGTTCAATGGTGTTTACCCAAAGGTAAGCCTCCATCTGATTTTACTGTGTTCACGCTCCAAAGCCTCCAGGTAGGGTGAGGAGAATGGGCATAGCCTAGGCAACAGGGAATAACCATGTAGGGAGGGAGGGCGTGGTGTCCAACTACCACCAACCAATGAACTGTAGTGGGAGGTTCAAAGGAGATCTGGTGGGGGTGCATCTCAACAGAAGAACAGCGATAGGCTGGTGCACAGGAGAGGAGAGGTGTAAAGATGAATGAAACGTAAAAGCACAAAGGTGTAAGTTGATCAGGGCCGAATCTACACTACTTCTTTAAAGCGCTTTATAACAGTTTTATCGCGCTTTAAAGCAGTTAAAGCGCTTTATAACTGTTATAAAGCGCTTTAAAGCAGTAGTGTAGATCCTGCCCAGGCTTTCACACGCTGTGGAAACGAGGGTGGATAATTCGAGGGTAAACCAGGGCAAACGTGCAGGTGTGGTGGAGCTCTCAGAGGGAGGGCTAAGAAAAGAAACAAACAAAGGAAAGCAAAGTCACTTTGTTCAGCTCAAAGCTGAATATTAGAGGACTGCTGTATGATTATGGGCTCTTATCACCCTGAAGTGGACTGGCATTTGTGTACAGTAGAATTTCAAAGAGATGGGAATCATTTTTGTATTTGTCATAATTATTTTATTATTTTAGGGCCAATAATTGAATTGAAAATTGGGGATTGCCCTATCAGTTAAAGTTAAGAAAATCTACAAAAGGGACTTCTGAAATATTTAGCATCTTGAGATACCAAAGACACTTGAGTCTCTTGACAAATTTCTTCACCTGCTCCTTTGCCCGACTCTTCTTCTGACTTTGATTCTGGCTCCCTGGGGCGGATCCGCACGTCGGCCCCAGAGAGCATTTATGCGACCCCAGGGCACCCCGAAAACGATAGTCTGTACTTGCCTGTAAAAAGAAACGAGGAAGAGACGCCGACGATGACGCCGCCGACGCCACCCAGCTTCCTGCTCCCCGGCCGGCTCGGAGAGCTCTTTTTGAAGAAGGCAGGGTAGAGAGCTTTTTCCACTCTCCACCCAGCTCTCCGTCCTGGCTGGGGAGCAGGGACAGAGAGCTGGGTGGAGAGCGGAAAAAGCTCTCTACCCTGCCTTCTTCAAAAAGAGCTCTCCGAGCCGGCCGGCCGGGGAGCAGGAAGCTGGGTGGTGTCAGCGTTGGCGGCGTCTCTTCCTCGTTTCTTTTTACAGGCAAGTACAGACTATCGTTTTCGGGGTGCCCTGGGGTCGCATAAATGCGCTCTGGGGCCGACGTGCGGATCCGCCCCTGGTCTCTGCAGCCATGCATTCAATTTCTGAGAAGGTTGCCCACACATTTAAGTATATATTCATAACTACAAGGGCTTGTGGATTCATTTTAAATGAAAGATGAGGCTCTCAAGGAAGTGAGCAATGGCCTACATTCTATCCTTTTGCAACACTCCTATAGAGTTAGGGCATACTGAGACTTTATTATAAGGGACTCTTTTTCTGTCTAGCATATCTGAAAGCAGTGTGGGGGAGCAACATTGGTTGCACTTCACATTTTTGTCTAGGTAGGTTTTTACTCCCACTTTCTCCCCATTTCTTTCTGTTTTCACTAGTCACTCCCTCATTCCATTCCCCCACACAAAGTTCCTTATTTCCATTTTATACTCTCTCAGTCACTTCCTGGTTTATTTTACCCAGTTTCATTTGCAAGACCCTCACAGATCTGCATGAATCTCTAAGTAAATAAACTCAGACTTGAATTCTACCAAAGAACTCTGGCTTGGTAGTGAATATCAGCTCCTGCACAGCTTATCCTGCATATACCTTAGCGGTAGCAAGTTATTTAGAACTGTCCAGAAGCAAAGCAAACTAGCAGGAGAAAACAATATAATAAATCCGTAGATTTGGGGATGTCATCATCCATAAAGCAACTTTGGTAGGTCTGCCTATCACCCCCGGGTCCTTAACCCTTGACCTGGGGCCTTGCTAGACCTACCTGATAATCCGGTGGGGAGTAGGGTCGACGCTGCGCTACAGCTAGCGCAGGCCATCGCCCCTAGCTAGACGTAACACGCGACGGGATAAGGGAAAGCCCCGTCGCGTCAGCCATTAAAAAATAATAATTAAAGGGCCATGTGCACAGGAGCGCACCAACGAGAAGGTAAGGCTTTTTTTTTTTTTAAATAAAGGGTTCCCCACTCCCCCTGCCCCTGATTTCCCCCCAATGTCTGATGCCCCCCGCTCGCCAGTCTGCTCCCCCTGCTTGCCCACTTGATTGCCCGTCCGCTCACCCCCCCCCCACTCGCCTGCTTGCTCGCCCGTCCACTCTCCTGTCCGCTCGCTCGCCCACTCACCCCCCCGCGCTCACCCCGCTCACTCGTCCACCCCCGCTCACCATGTCTGTCCCCCGATCACTTGCCCGCCTGTCCCCCCACACTCACCCCCCACGCTTGCCCCCTCGCTCACTCGTCTGCCCCCCGCTCGCCATGTCCAATGCCCCCTCTGCCCCCCCCTGGCCGTGATCTCCCCACCCTGGCTCCGCTCTTCCCCCCCTATCTCTCCCACCGGGTCCGCTCTTTCCACTCCAGCCCCCATCTCCCCCCCCCGTGATTTTACCACCACGCCCGGGCCCGATGGGCACAGCAGCTGCTCCTGGCTACTCGCGAGTAAGCGAGCAGCCTGGAAAAGCCGCGGAACCATCTACACCTTCCGCAGCCCTGGGCTCAGCCTGGGGCTGCGGAAAAACCGGGCCAAAAGTGAATCCGGTTATCCCAGGTCAAGGGAGGGTTTAGCCTGGCCTGACCCCGGGATCCCCTGTGTGTCATCTACACACACAGCAGGGAGCCCAGGCCTTGCACCGGGCTAAACCCTTGTCTAGCAACGGCCCTGGCTTTTCTTTTAATTTTGCCCTCCTTTCCTTCAATATGTTTCTGTGTTATTTTCATTACGCTGATTTAGTTTATTGCCTTACATCATCCATTTGCCTCCATCATCCATTTTATGATCTGATAAAGGAACAGGAACTTTCTGCCATATAAAGTTGCTAAATCCATCTCAGTCCTTGGTAACTTGTTTCCATAGCAGTTGGGAAAGCAAAAGCTGACGCAAGTATCTATTCAGGGTCATAAGTGCCTAGTAGTTATGCATGCAAAGGAAAAGAGAGAAAACTGATAAAAGCCAGCAGAGAAAAGGCTGGTGTCCATTTGACAAATGGGACAAATATGTCCAGACCAATAAAGCTCCCAAGCAGTGATGTGCATCCAGGTACCAGATCCCCTTGCTACCCCTGGCTATATTGCCATCATGCTGCAACTCCTGGCCAAGCAGTGAGGAGCATTTAAAATTTGTTTATCGCATATCATCATTCAAATTAAATACGAGCTGGTAAGAACCCAAGGACTCAGTGCCCTTTCACTGAAATCTGATGGACTACTTTCCAAATACTATATAAAAAACCCTTGGTAAACCAGTTGTCTATCAGCTTTTTCACATGAGTGAAATAAGGCACGCTCGTGACGGGCCACTCGCGGAAGTTTGTGGGTCTTTTTAATGACAATGTGAACATCCTGCATGTCTCCCGCTCCTTCCCCTGGTTATTCCATTAAAACAAACATACTTGGATATCCTGATTCTTCTGAAATATTTTGGGATTTCCTACTGTGTGCAGGGAAGGTTGCACTACAAAACACGCACTAGTGGGCGCTGTCCTATTCAATACTATGAGCACTGAAGTTTTCAATTACAGACCACGTGGATGCCCATTTCCTTCCGTGTAAATTCAGCTCATTACAGTTGCTGAAGAGAAGCAGGAAGCAAAGCACCGATAAGCAAACACAATTCCCCTTTAATCTAAAGGAGCCCTGTGACTTGCTGGGGCATTGAGGTAGTAAAACTGTGTCAGGTCTGCACCACTTCAGACTGCATCAAGGGAATGGGTGTAACCAAATGCTCCCCCACCCCCAATCCCAAATTTCCCATATAGAAAATGAGGTATCAGGGGAAAGGTACCTAACCTAACCTTTTCCTTGACACATTATTTTTCTATGCACAGGAATTTTATTTTGTAGGGTGGCTGAGGGAAGCTTCCATGCTGCTTTTTAACATTCTGCCATCAGGTATAGCTTTTCTCCTTCATTACCAGGAGTTAATGGATTACGCCTTGAGAGTCACAAAGCCTTTGGCATTTTTACAAAAAAGCAATAATTCACAAACCATGTTGGCCTAATCTTCTCCGCTCCCCCATTCTATTTCCTGCAGCATTAATGTCATTTCATGTGAGCCCTGGCACAGGGCACCAAGAAATTAAATCAAGTAAATCCCACTTTTGTGAATGAAATCAATTAGCAGATGGATTTGGTTCCAGCGATGATTAATCAAATCGTTGCTGCAAACAACTTGCTAAAGCAGCTGCTAATTTTCTGCTCAAGTTAGTTCTGTGCAATATTAACATCTTTGCTTTCTCCCCCCCCCCCCCTTTGGATAAGGCTTTGGGTGAAATGTATCGGACTGGAAGCATTAAAGATAGGCTCCTAAGAACAGGAGCCTGACCTTGCCAGGCCTGGTATGAATTCCTACTTTTGTCATGAAAGATTGTGATAAATAGATTTGATGTGAGCTTGAATCTCAGAACCATCACCAACAGCAAGCCCATAAAAATGAAGAAGAAAAAAGACTTCATTCAGAGGCAAACTGGTTCTTCAGTCCCATGTAGAGTGGATTAGGGGTGAATTTATTGTTGGCTTATACTGAGGCTGATCATTAGCCCATCTTGCAGAGTATTGCCTATTCTAACTGGCAAGCTGTCCTCTAAGGCCACAGCTAGACCTAAGGTTTATCCTGGGATCATCCAGGGTTCGCCCCTGCCTGAGCACTGAATCCCCTGTGTGTCACCTAGATGAACAGGTTTGACCCCTGGACGATCCAGGGATAAACCTTAGGTCTAGCTATGGCCTAACTCTTTCCCTCAATGGAGATACCCAGTATTGAACCTGGAACCTTGTGCATGCAAAGCATGTGCTCTATATATGAACCATGACTGACAAGTTTCAGATTCTTCTTGTCTCTTAGCCTTATAGAATGGATCCAATGTTGCAAACTGGCAACGGTCTTTGGTCCAGCTTGCCCGTATCTCTTGACCAGCAGTGGCTCTTCTGGGTTTTCTTTTAAAGCTGTTTTCATACCCTGCTATCTTTTTAGTTGGAATTTCTTAGAGTGGTATCCTACTCTAGTGGCAGTTACATGCAACAACTGATATTACCTTGTTCACAAGTATGCTCACTGGGGCACCTAGCTATGCTCACGTTACATCTGTGTTAAAAGAACTGCACTGGCTACTTATTAGCTACCAGGCCAAGTATAAGGTTATGTTATTATCATAAAAAGCCCTAAACAACTTGGGACCAGTATACCTTATATACACCCAGACGACATTTCAGATCTTCAGATGAGGTCTTACTGGTCGTTCCAAAACAAACAGAATGTCGTCATGAAAGACCTCAATGGCGGACCTTCTCTAGAGGCACCCACCGTCTGGAAAACCCTGCCTCATGCAGTTTGGGAGGCAGAAAATGTAACCATCTTTTAAACGCCTCCTGAAAATACACCTTTTCACACTGGCTTTCCCTGGGATGTAACTGATGCTGTTTTTACATGGTACTTCTTAAAGTTTTATATTGTGTCTTGTCATGTTGTATTTTATGTTTATAATTGTGAACTGCCCAGAGAGCCTTGGCTATTGGGCAGTTTAAATATATAATAAATTTTATCTATCTATCTATCTATCTATCTATCTATCTATCTATCTATCTCATAACCCCCCACCCCCCCACAGCCCTATATTCTGTCTTATATGTGGCAAGGCTTTTTCCATGGTTGCATGCTGTTTCTGCTATGAGGAAACCTTTAATGGCCCTGAACATTAGACACAAAATATCACATATTTAGACTTTTTGTATGAGCTGGGGTGCCTTCAATACACATGTACTGAACTGTAGCTTTCTAAGTGGACCACCCAGGGAGCTTCAGCTATTGGGCGGTATAGAAATACAATAAATAAATAAGTGGGTTTGGAGTATTTTTCTCTTCACCATTTCAAGGGAGAAACATACAAGTGTTCTATTTCAAGACTTTTCTAGGAATTGGGATGTCTTACAGCATGCGTGTACCAAGTCTTCTAGTCTTCTAACCTTTATAATTTCAATTCTTTGAGGGATTTAATCAAGTGTCTTTATGGAGATATTTTGTTGTGACAAATTGTTGTGCTGAGTTTTTTTGGGCGGAGGGGGGTAAGGGTTTACCTCCATTTTTCTTTCAGTGTGTGGTGCGATTGCCTTCCTCAAAACGTGTGGCAGAAACTGACTCAGACTTTTTCTTTTCCTCAGTGTGTTTCCCCTTACATCACCACCATTTCAGCCGTTGTCAGCCAGACCCGCTGGCAATTGGCAGGTAGTAGAACAGTAATCTGAGCTGTATTCATCTGTTGGCTCTGTGCTTGCGGGAGTGTCTTGACAGAATCCACCTGCCTCATTGGCTTGATACGGATTTGCTGGCCTCCAGTCTCTTTATTCTGAGAGGTAGCAACATGCGTGCTCGTTCTTCCTTTCTTTTGCATAAACATGCTTGAGATTATCACAAGAGCTATATGCCTCCGCCTTCTCCTGTTTCAACAAATCTCCAAACAAGCATGGATGTAACCAAGGCTTTGCTTGGGATTTTGTAAGGTAAGCAAACTTTGCTGAACTCGGCTGAAAGAGAGTGTGTGTGTGGGTTGGTGGGTGGGTGTGGGAGAGAGAGATAGATCTGGATTTACACCTGTTGAAGTGCTTGAAGTAAAGTTCTTGGCAGGATTTGTGAGAAGGGAGGAGAAGAAGGAGGCGAAAATCTCAGGAATCCAGATGGCCGTAGACTCCGCAGGGCTCATAAAGCAGACAAACAAGTATCCAGGTGATGAGACAAGAAATTGTTCAGGCTTTACGTACGATGTTTGCATCCTGCCACAATGAGGGATGAGACGACGCATTGTTCAGGCTTTGATAGTGTTTTGAAACCCTGGCTGAGGTAAGAAAGTTCTATACGTGCTGTCAGTTTAATGTTGAGGCCTTAAGATGAAAAATTAGAGAGATAGCCTGGAGCATAAAAAAGAGTTTTGTTGGTTTACAGCAGAACATAAGCTGTGACGAAAGTATAGTATGTTCTATCTACTATTAGTGACTTACCTGTGTTGTGTTTCAGAGTCTTTCTAGCGAAGCTGGAAAATTCACAAGCTGGGTGTTGTATCTGATCTTAGTCCTACTTAGAGTAGGTGCATTGAAATGAATGTGACTTAAGTTAGGCTAACACATGGGGTACAACTCTGGGTTGCTAAGTAGGATTGCCACCTTTTTTTTCCCCCCGACAAAGCTCCTGTGTCTTTCACAGATCTGTGCTAGGGAGAAATTGAACAGGTGGATATTTTCCTGACATGAGAAATCTTCATTTATTTTTGTGAACCGCCCAGAGAACTTCGGCTATTGGGCGGTATAGAAATGCAATAAATAAATAAATAAACAAACTGATGTTTACTTGGGGCCAAACACTAGGAGCCACGTTGGTTTCATCGTGTCTACATCACGTATAACGTTGGGTGTGTGGGCCTGATTTTAACATCGGAATGGTCCGCAGGTGAGAGAAGCTGAACCCTTTCACATCCTGCCTTCCTACCTATGACTGTTTTGCTCCAATAACGGAAGTGAGCTCTACTGGAAGAAAAGTGACTGGAATGGATGGGCCTTGGGGAGGTAAGGATGGGGTGGGTTCAACTCCCTTTTCTTTTCATGCCCCTCTTAATCAGACTCCCCATCACCCAACATTATACGTGAATAGGGCAGTCACATGAATAAACTAACATGCTTGCTGCCTTCACCACGTCTGGTTTGGCCCTTTGATTCTTCATTTGTATTTTGTATAAAATTAAGGGCGCAATCCTATGCGTGTTTAGCCAGACAAAAGTCCTTCACTCACAACATTCCCCAGCCATTTTGTCTGTCTACACGCAGAGGATTGCGCTCCATGTGTAACAATATTAGCTGAAATAAGATTGTAAAAATATGACTTTATGTATATGTATTTTCTTTTTCTTTCTTGTTTACTGTATGATGAAGGTGGCAACAGAAGTAGTAGTGTGATTTTTTTTTTAATCAGGGCTATGTGTGTGTTTTTGTGTGTGTATATATAGAGACAGAGAGGGAGAGAGAGAGAGAGACCCTGGGACTTAAATTTGCTTGGCTTTTTGTTTTTTAAAAAAACACAAGTATTTTAATTTAGAAATACAAGAAAATGATATAAAAACAAAGACATCAGTGGTATACAATGCAGCCTCTTTTACTTTAATCATCACAGGTTCTATACGTATTTTAATCATCACAGGTTCTATACGTATTCTATACAATTGCTAAGCATTTGTATTTGTTGTACCCTTCTATAAGCAGGACTGGTGGTTTGATGGACACTGGTTTGTAGATGCTGTAAACTTGCTTGAAAGTTTGGTTTCAAATCTGGAAGCGCCGTCCTTCATCTCTGTCTGTGTGTTTGAACTGATGGTTGTAGTTACTTGAAAATGTGTATCACTTAGCACATGCTCAGAGGCACTCTTGTCTTCATTGCTTCTAGGTTCCAGAGGTGCCTTGACCACTAAACCCTGCCTTAAATAAAATCCTGAGCATATGTAACATCACTGAAATAGGGCTATGGAATTAACTTGCATGTTTGTTGTGACAAAATTGAAGGTGGCTACAGTGAAGCAGTTGGGCAAGCATGTATTCCTGTATATTTAACACTATGCAATGAAACAGAATAATGTAAGTGCAGCTTTATAAATTTGACACGATATTTGAGATGTCTACAAAGGGTGCTTTAGAGTCTGGTGCTATTGATACATGAGGGTGTGCAGTGTCTTGGGTGTCTTAACAGGCAAGCCAAAGACGATATTAATCTATTATTTAAAATATTAATGTTGACGCTTTGAAGTTAACGTTAATTGAATATTGTGTATCAATTAGTACGTGGGTGCTTGTGACAGAAGAATACAAAATACGTTATTTTAACCTTAAAAAAAAACTACTATTTTTTTCTGTAGTAAAAAGAGATGAAAAATTGAAATATAGTTTTCATAAGAGGTTAAAATGGATATTTGGACTCCTCTTCTACAATATAAATAAAAAGTGTTTGTATGTCCTCAAAAACTGTACATCCAATTGTTATGAAACTTTTAGGGTTTGTTCTACTTCTGTCTGGGATGTTTTTAGGCATAGCGAAAATTTCAACTGCTGCCTTGAACTAAAAATCAAAAATTTGGAAGATATACTGCTTCAATACCATTTTAGACACTTAAAAAAACAGAACAAGCCCCAAGTACACGTTAAAGTATGAGGGGGACGACAAACAGAGTTTGAAGTCAGGGAAGATGAGTAGGCCAAATTATAGCCACCTCCTTCCAATCTGCTGTGGGGCAGCTCCATCTAAGGGGGATGGAGTGGACAGACCCCTTCCTCAGGGGTCTATAGGGATGCACTATGGCCTGGGCTGTGTGCAGGGGTGCCAGCGAGCACGCGGCCACAATGCGTCCAACTCCGACAGCTGTGTAAGTTTGCTTGAAGCCTTCTCTGTATCAACCTAAAGGCAATTCCAATCCGTGCCAAGCTGGATCCATTTGCTAGTTGTTTAAAAAAATCACATCAGTCCTTAAGACGTTTGGTCGGTCTTGACATTTCATTTGTAAGCTGGTGTTGGTAGCTATTCGTTTATTGCTTTAAGTGTTTATTTTGTAGTTACTGAACGTTAAGGGGGTAAAAGTTATATGTAAAGTAAGGTGAATAGTTGTGCCTATATTGTTTTGCAACCATTATTCCTTCGCAAGTGCTCTCTGGTGTTCATTCTCTCTAATGTAAAAGCTCCAGCCCCAAATAGAAGGGTACCTCAACCACATAATCTCCCTTAGCACTGATTTTAATTGAGTAATGAAATGCAGAAGCCAACAGATATTTGGTTGGTATATGAGCTTTTAGTTCAACTTTGTGGAGTCCAGCAAGGATGGTTGCCATCGCTATGGTGCCCTTTTAATGAAATTGTGGAGATTAGCGCCTCCCCAAAAGACGGGGCAAGAGGAAGAATAAAGCTATTCATATATAATTTCCTACAATGCTAAGGTTGTTGGGATATGTACTTCACCTACCTTTTTCCTCCCAAAAGCAGATTTGATGCTCCTTAGTACATTTTAACATTCACAATAAAGTGGTCATTGACTAGATTTCATACATGGATAGGGATTCTAACCCATGTTTAGGTACTTATCACTTTGATATCCCATCCCTCCTCCAAAGAGTTCAAGGTGGTGTTTATGCATTTACCTCCAAATTCCATTACATCAACTCTGTGAGTAGGTGAGGGTGAGCTGTAGAAGAGTATCCAGCAAGCAAGATTTTGAACGCAAGTCATCTTGAATCAATGCACTAGAACACAGTGGCATCTTTGTGGTTGGTGTTGTGAGTGGTAGTACATATTTCAGATAAATTAATCTGTGTTAGAGACTTTGATCTGATGTAGAGGATAGAGGTTAGGTGGGTAAGAAAGGATCATACCTTATGTTTGTCTAATTCCCTAGGGCCCAATGTATTTTCAAGGCACCTGAACGGATACATTTATTCCTGCTCCAGCTGTACAGTCCCATAAAATGGTGGTGCCACCCTAATTTACCCTGGATGAGATCATGTTTTGTAACTCACACCTTTATCATTGCTTATCAATCAATGCAGCTATGGACTTTGAATCATGATTTAACTTACCAACCAGGCTTTTACTACCATACTGAAAGGATTAACTTAGATTTGGGTGCAATGTGCTTCTATCAGTCTGTACTGCTATTGCTTTTTCCAGTAATTTTATTGCTTGTCTCTGATGGCTGAGATTCTTAGGGACACTCCTCCAACTTTTTCAAAGTAGCCAGCCGTAGCATGGATGATACATGATTTTGTGTAGGGTACAAGTGAAACTTGAACCCATTGATGTGTAGGCATTCGTGAACCTTTGGGAGGTAGCTCAGTGGTAGAGTACATGCTTTGCATGCGGAAGGTCTAGGGTTCAACCTCCATTACAAAAAAGAGTCAGGTTGCAGGTGTTGAAAAAAGACTTTCTCCTTGAGACCCAGTGCCAGTCAATGTAGAATTTAGACTAGATAATACTGACTAGATGGAGAAAGCCTGAGCTGGTATAAGGCTATCCTAGGATCATTCCATTTTCTTTAGTCTTTAAACACTACAACTTTTCAAAACTGTCAGGTGTAGGACAGGGAGAATCAATTGGAAGTCCATGGGGCTATACACACTCTGCTCTCGTTCTGTCTAGACCCTCCATTCTTGCCCAGACAGAATTGGAGTGGTTGGCTTCCTACCATGCAAATGCCCCTTTTAGTAGGAGGTGGAGGACTTGTTCTAATTTCCAGCTGACAACTGGTAAATTGTACATCATTGCTTCTGGGGTAGTCCTAGTCCCTTAGTGTGTTCCCTCTGGAAGCAGATCTGAGCTGTCCATCAACCATGCACAAAAGAGCTGTATGTTGCTTCTTACCCATACGGCTGATGATCCTCTCACTAGGAAATATGAGATCATCCCAGAGGCCTTTGCATCATCTCTGAGGCCTTTGTAGCAATCTCCCATTTCCAAAGGCAGAGGCCTCAAGGGTAATCTCCTGTTGCCAATGGCTGGAGCAACTGCTGGCTAGAGGGCTGCCTCTACTCTCTGAAAGCCCTGCGGTGGATGTGTGGTGGCAATGTGCTGGTTATACGATGCAGCAGCCACTTTGCAGCCATCGCGGGGCTTTCATGCGAAGCTACAAATTAAAAAGGTTGGTAGCTTACCCTGACTTTTTTGCCAGAGCGAGGTGAATAGGGCACATCTGCCATCTATCCTCACTCTAGCATCACAGAGGAGACATTCCCTGGACAAATGGCGATCCCTGGTTGGTTGCTGTCTGCCCCTGCACCCTCCCTCTGTGTCGAGATTAGCCGCCGCCACCCTGCAGCAGAGAAAGTGCGGCTTTTTGTTAAACGCGGTAGCAACCCGATGCTGTATAGCCATCCCCTAGATGAGAAGCAGCCTCCCACGTGTTTGGGCAAGATGCACCAGAGGGGAGTGGCAAGGGTCCCTTGAGCAGCTTGGCCAGGGAATATCTGGCCCTTCAGGGTGAAGAAGTTGACCGTTGCCAATAATGTGAGAGAATGCATGTGCATCACTGTATTCTTTCACACCCGTTCCCTAATAGACAAATTCAGGCTCCAACCTCTGTAGTTGTAGAATGCCTCATTTCTACCATGTGGTTCTGCTGCTTGAAAAAAGGGGTGGGTGGGTGGATTTGGGAATTGTGCTTGCATAGCTTATGTCCCAAATCAAAGATGCATCAGCAGATTGGTCATTGTCGAAGGAGGGAGATGCAGAAGATCCTAATAAATGAGCTTCCAAGTGATATCTAGCTTCTCCCTCAGCCTGGATAATTTCAAGAGTCTGGGAAGGCCCTATTTCAAATTTTGTCTTAGTATGTAAGCTCACTGGATGGCCTTAGGCAAGTCTCCATCCCTCAGTCTCCCATCTATAAAATGGGGATAATAATACTTGCCTATATTGTAGGGTTGTGAAATAATATATACAAAATGCTTTGAGAGAGCACTGTATAAATGTTACATACTATTAATTTTTGTGAACTGCCCAGAGAGCGTCGGCTATTTGGTGGTATAGAAATGCAATAAATAAATAAATTTAGTACTCTCAAAAAAGAGTATTCACATTTAAAATCTTGCTGGCGGAGAGTCACTGACTGGATTAACTTCAGCTGCAAAATCCTGTCATTTCATTTGTTTTCTTTTTTTTACAAACTTGCAGAACTCAGAAGCAATGAAACAATTACTTAAGGTAACTTGCCTTTATTAGGGCAGTCTATGTGCACTGACTGTTCAAGAAAAGCCATCTCCCCTTTACTCAGTAGATGTAGCAGCAGGGATTTGATTAAACACTACTTTAAAACACACACACACACACACACACACACACACACACACAGAACGAGAACGAGAACAAAAAAGATAGAGGAGATGAAAGAATTGAGACCGCCACCTGGAACTTTAATTCTTCCTTTATGTCCAAGTTAAGCTCATAAATACCAAATCACAACTATTGTGTATGGAAAATTCCTGCATGCCTGCACAGACCCATTTAGGAACCTGGCCTATGCAATTCCATACCAGCCATCGTCTAATATTACCATGTCGTAAATATTCTGGATTCAAAAGGGAAATATGCTTTATGTAGTAATGCAGATAAAGATAAAAGGAATCCCCTGCCGCTTTGCAAGGAAGCTAAAGTATTACCATTTCCTTCACCATGGCTGTTTTAGTGGCATGATCTGACTGGTTATCCATTGTGATGTATTATCCCACTTTGTTGGGGGCTTCCCCCCAGAATAACCTACCAACATGTTATCAGTGCTTTACGAAATGCCAGGACTGAGCCAATGCCATGCCTTGGTCTTGCAGCACATTACATAAGAAGAGATAAAATTGCCCCTGAGCAGGTGCAGAGCACATTTCTTTCACCACTAAACAACTAACAGTCTTTGCGTACCAGGGATTGAGGGGAGGGCTTTCAGAACTGAGGATGGTGTCTCCAGACAGATGTATATTTATAGAAGTTAAGTACTCGCGAGTTATGGATAATTATAGACATGTAGGATCATTTTCAAGAGCTTCTCTCTGCGCTGACTCATATACTGAGTTGCACTCAAATGTGCAGCTGATCTGCAAGTCTGCAGCACTGTGGGTCGAAGCAAACGTGCAAGTAGTTTGAAGGGACAGGCGGACTGACAACCAGGCTGGCTTGCAATTGTGCTTTGAGGTTTGGCATCAAAGCTCGGAAGAGCTATCAATGGATACTAGTCCTGGTGGCTCTGTGCTAGCTCCAGTATCAGAGGTTGTATGCCTATGTACACCAGTTGCTGGGGAACATGGGCGGGAGGGTGCTATTGCACTCGTGTCCAACCTGTGGGTTTGCTGTGGACAGCAAACAGAATGCTGGATTTTTGTAAACAGACCGTGTAAACAGAATGCTGGATTTTTGGCCTGATCCAGCACAGCTCTTCTTATATTCTTAATCCTTCCAAACGACACCACTGTTGCTCTGAGAGATACCCAGGGCCTTACTAGACAAGGCCTTAGCGCGCCTTCTCACCCGGTTTCCCTGGAATCCGGAGGCAGGCCGCGCTGAGGCCTCCTTCAACGCGCCATAAGCGAATGCGCTTATGGCGCGCTTTTTCCCCAGCTCCGGCCTGAGGCCGGAGCTGGGGAACGTCTAGCAACTTCCGCAGCTTTTCGCGGCTCCTCGCTTACTCGCGAGGAGCCGCGAAAAGCCGCGGACCGGCCTAGCACAGCGCTTGTATGAGCGCTGTGCCCATTGGCCCGGGGGCGGGGGGGGGGAAAGAGAGGGGAGGGCGAAGGATGGGAGGGGGGGTGGGAAGGGGGGGTGACAGAGGGAGCGCCGCTCGCCGCCGCCGCTCGCAAGCAGGCGAGCGCCGCTTGCCAGCGCCGCTCGCCTGCTTGCGAGCGGCGGCAGTGAGCGGCGCTCCCCCTTCCCACCCACCCTCCCATCCTTCCCCCTCCCCCGGTTTTTACAAAAACACCCCTTACCTTCATGAAGTCTTCGGGCCACCCGCGGCCCCTTTAAACAAAAACAAAAAAATGGTGGACGCCGCAGGGCTTGCGTCCTCCCTGCGGCTCCGGCGTCTGGAAGCGTGGGGGAGGCGCGGTAACGGTAGCGCGCCTCGGCCCCGCCTCCCTGCCGGCGTAAGCCGGCAGGTCTAGCAAGGCCCCCAGTTGTACTTCACCGCCTCTCCTCCTCAAAGCCTGACACCACTTCTCAGCACAAGTAACAACAAAAAGAGGCTTAGTCATCAGCTCTACAAATTTTAGAAAAATTGAATTGGTATAGCTTCTCCCAAAGAGTCTTGAGAACTGTCGTTAATTCTTTCTTAAAGGATCCTAGCAACAGAATTATAATTTCCAAAGCCCTGTACTAGAGATATGCTCACAGATTTATTTATTTAGGCGGACCTCTCTGGGGAGCTCGTTCCACAGCCGGGGTGCCACACGCCCTCCTCCTAGTAGCCACCTGCCTCACTTCCTTTGGCAGGGGCTCACAGAGAAGGACCCCTGTGGATGATCTTAAGGTCCGGGCAGGTACATATGGGAGGAGGCGTTCCTTCAAATAACCTGGCGCCAAACCGTTTAGGGCTTTGAATGTCAATACCAGCACTTCGAATACAACAGATGAAGAGTTGTATGCTGCTTGTCCTGGAGATACAATGCTGAAGGTCAGCTCAAATTTTGCTTGGCTTGTCAGCTTTCCCCCTCTTTTTTCTTCTTCTTTTGCCTTGCAGTTGTAGGAAATTCTTCACCTGTTGACTTGGTGCTTTTTCATATCACTATTAATGACGAGTAGCACCGCCAGAAAAAAAAAGTAGGCAATCCTAGATTAACATGTTTCCACTCAAAAATAACCTAATGCTACTCAGTAGAATATTTGGGAAGGGTCGTGGCTCAATGCTAGAATATGTGTTTGGCACCGGGAAGATCCAGGTTAAATCCTCAGGATCTCGAGCAGAAAGCATTTTAGATGGCAGAACTGGAACTTGGAGAGCCAGTCAAAGTACCGGGCTGCATGAGGAATGGCTAACAACAGGCCCACTAAAAGTAGGGTGACCATATGAAAAGGACAGGGCCCCTGCAGCTTTATCATGATTTACCCAGTTCATACCACCCAGGCCGAAGACAGAGTCAGAAGCAATCTGCCGTCAAAGTCCACACATTTCCGAACTTGCAATGTGATTTGTAGACCAAAAAGAACCTGTGTTTGACAGCCTGTGTACATTTGAAAAATGAGCATGAAAAATGGTGTACATTTGAAAAACATACACAATTAGTGTGTACATTTGGAAGAATAAACATCAATACGTGCACAGATTTTCATGCGAAAAGAAAAAAAATTAAGCTCACGATCTGATATGGGCTTGAAATAGAATGAGCTTTGAAACGGAATTTGGAGAACTTCAGTGAGCTGAAGCTTTGCTGATACGCAGATCCCGAATGCATCTGACTCATAGAATCATAGCGTTGGAAGGGGCCTATAAGGCCATTGAGTCCAACCCCCTGCTCAGTGCAGGAATCCACCTTAAAGCATCCCTGAGAGATGGCTGACAAGCTGCCTCTTGAAGGCCTCTGGTGTAGGAGAGCCCACAACCTCCCTAAAGCAGCTTCGTATGTTCATGAAGTGCAATATTATGAACATGCAAAGCTGAGGGTACTACATATAAAAACAATATTAAGGGCTTTGGAGAGCAATCCTATGGTTCTTCAGGGATCTTCAGGAATATGTGAAACCTCTAAGCTCGGGTTTCCAAGCAATGAGGGCACAGTCTGTGGGTGGGAGGGTGTTGTTACACTGTGTCCTGTTTGTGGGTCCCTGGTCGACAGCTGGTTGGCCTCTGTGGGAACAGATTACTGAAGTGAATGGACCCTTGGTCTGATCCAGCATGGCTCTTTTTATGTTCTTATGGATTGTTTCCTTAGTTGATTCATTTTAAACAGTGACCGAGAGTTATGGTCATGCTTGATTATTGTTTTTTAAGGCTGAGATGGTCAGATCTAGGAGCCTCGTGTGGCGCAGAGTGGTAAGCGGCAGTTACTGCAGCCGAAACTCTCCCCACAGCCTGAGTTCGATCCCAGGGGAAGCTGGTTCTCAGGCAGCCGGCTCAGGTTGACTCAGCCTTCCATCCTTCCGAGGTCGGTAAAATGAGTACTCAGCTAGCTGGGGGAAAGGTAACTGCGACTGGGGAAGGCAAGGGCAAACCACCCCGCTACAAAGTCTGCCGAGAAAACGTCAGCGAAAGCAGGCGTCCCTCTAGGAGTCAGCAATGACTCAAGTGCTTGCATGAGAGGTTCCTTTCCTTTTTCCTGGTTAGATCCAAGGAATGCAAAAGAAGATATTATAGGTGGCCTTTCTGTCTAAGAAGGTTGAGAGGCATTTTATTTATTTAAATTTATTTATTGAATATATTTAAACCCCGTCTGGTCTGGGCAGCACACATAGAGGACCTTCTCTTCTGCTGCTCCCAGACTGTGGAATGGCCTACTGGAGGAGATTCATCAACTCGACAGTCTTTTAGAATTTAAAAAAAGCAATAAAGACTGATCTATTCTGGCAGGCCTATCCAATGAAATTTTAGAATGTTTTTAGGATGTTTTAAGGATGTTTTAATCATGTATGCTATGTTTTTAATCAGTTTTTAATGTGTTTTATATTCACTGTTGTTCCCCGCCTTGATCCAAGTGGAGAGGCAGGTAAGAAAGAAATTATTGTTGTTGTTGTTGTTGTTGTTCTCATATGGACATAAGAAGAGCCCTGCTGGATCAGGCCAAGGGTGCATCGAGTACAGCGTTCTGGTCACTCAGCGGCCAACCAGCTGCCCACAGGAAACCCACAAGCAGGAGACGAGGGCAACAGCACCTTCCCGCCCACGTTTTCCAGCAACTAGTGCACTCAGGCATTCCTCCTATGATACTGCATATAGCCATCAGGACTAGTATCCTCTGTTTTGTCCTCACAATAACCCTGTGAGGTACTAGGCTGAGAGACACTGACTGGCCCAAGTTCACCTAAGAGAGGTTTACGGCTGAGTGGGGATTTAGCCAGGTTGACCCATGTCATCGTCTAACCACTGCACCACACTGCCTTCCTTTTGCTTGTCATTTCACACTTCTGCCAGTCTTTCTATTCAAATGTATTTACACTGAATTGGGTAGGAGTTTGCTTTTTCGATCAACTAAATATTCCTTAATCAGTGGACAGCCATCCTCATCGGCAATAAATACCTGAGGCCTCCAGTTCAGGCGATTCTTCCATTGTGTTCTTTGCGACTGAATATTTTACCCACCCCCTGTCTAAATCTTTTATTTTCCCCACCCCCACGTGATGGGTAAATCGAAAAGGGGACAATGGCCGGTCCTCCTGCAACATCTACAGACTAATGGGGGAGACAGCCAAGCAGCAGCGGCCTGTCTGGGGTTTGTCTAGAGGGCAGTGGCTGCCCTGAACTGAAGCTGCCGAGGTCGGAGGAATTTAAAGAATGCTGACGGTATGCTTGAGTGGACAGCTTTGGAGCCCAGCGGAGTTCCTTAGCAACAGGTTCTCAAGAATGGTGGGGTGTTTTTTGTTTTTTTTCTTATTAAGAACTCCCAACACCACCGCCCCAACACCCACCCACAGTCTCGGATAAATAGCGGGGAGGTTTAGGGCCAATCTCTGTCTACAATCAGGCAGAATGAGGAGTTTTCCAAGACTTTTCTACTTCAACTTGTGGGTGTGGGGTTGCGCGTTTGCATACTACACATCCCCTCTTACAAAAACACGACCTGCTGAATGCAGAAGACAAGCTTTTAAGAGAGATTAGAGATCAGCTTAGCCATAAGAACATTAGAAGTGCCACGCTGGATCAGACCAAGGGTCCATCTAGTCCAGCACTCTGTTCCTACAATGGCCAACCAGCTGTCGACCAGGGACCAACAAAGCAGGATATGGTGCAACAGTACCCTCCCACCCATGTTCCCCAGCAACTGGTGCACATTGCCTCAAATACTGGAGACAGCACACAACCATCAGGGCTGGTAGCCATTGGTAGCCTTCTCCTCCAGGAGAGAGCGTTTTCCTCCACGATAATCGCCTTCTCTCTTAAATGCAATTGTTCAAACCTGCGCCCTGGTTGCTTGGCTGGTTTTGCTGCTTCCAATAGGTTGCTCGTTTTGGTGACTTGAGAACGTTCTACACAACTGTGTGTGTATATGTATACGTGCAAAATGAGTGAGTGCGCGGTACAGCCCCCAGCTGCCCACCCAATGCCACAGGCACCCCTCAAAGAAAATACAAGTTGCCCACCCCTGGTCTATTGTATTTATTATCTAGCTGCTGGTTGAATTTTTTTTTTTTACAGATTTTAATTATATTTTTTAAAAGTGCGTTTTTGGGGTTGTGTTTTTTGTAAACTGCTTTGTGATGTATTATGAAGGCTAGTATATACATTCAATAGGGGTGTGTGTATCTATCGATCGATCTATGCCTAGGAGCACTAGATAAGCAGCTTTCTAAACATACTGAAATTAAAGAGGTCCACAAACTGTTTCAGCTCAATAGATTGCTTAGATTTTGGCTTGAGTCCTTTTGGCTTGAGTCATGATGCCCTTTCCTAGACGATGCCCACAAGAATATGCTGAGTAATTGCATAGATAAGACTAAGATTACACACGTACAGACACACACATACCTTTTGCCTAGTAAGAAATTCAAAGGAGTCTCTTGTTCTACTCCTTATAAATACATATTTGATGCAAGGGTGGTGGAAAACCCTCAAGACAATGTTTTGCTGCAGGAAATCCTTGTTAAGGACCACTTCAAATATGAGTGTTAAACTCAAATGCAAACGTGTTAGCTTATAATCGGTATGGCGCACTGCCTCTTAGAGCAGTCTTGTGCAAATATATTATAAGTCTTTTTTATTTTACATTTTACATTTTTATTCTCCATGGAGCGGTGGTTCTTTGCTTGCTCATTTTATCTTCACGTTACCCCTGTGAGGCAGGTTAGGCTGAGATAGCAACCAGTCCAAAGACACCCAGTGAGCTTCATTGCTGACTATGATTTGAACCTCTCACCCATCCTAAGCCAATACTCTCAGTACTGCATCGCCTGGGACTCTCTTACTGAACTCTCGTCCAAGGTGAGATTTCCTGGTTCACAGATTATACTCTTAACCGCAATACCACATTAATCCGGAATATACTTCAGGCAACGTCCATTTGGCAGCATGCAGATCCGAGATTAGTGTTTGCAAGTTCTGAGATAGCCAAGAATTCTCAGGAAGGAAAAAGAAGATTATGGATTCCAGAATTCAAGTATTTGTTCTTGTTTTTTATGATTATCTATATCCCATCTTTCACATCCTTCCAAGGCAGCTTACAGGCAACATCAATGTAATTAATACAGTCACAATAATATTGAAATGTAGCAGGCATTCCCAAAGAGCAGCTCTTGGTAGGTGGGCTCTGTGGTGGCTGGGGCGGGGTGCGTGTGTGACAGTCCAGCTGGAACAGCAGAGGTTTGGTGTTACCAGGGCCGGTGCTACCATAGAGGCCACTCAGGCGGCCACCTAGAGCGCCAAGCTAAGAAGGGCGCCAGGCGCAGCGCAGCACTCACACGCGTTGGCTGTGAACCAGCCCGGCCCGAGGATTCAGCTGGGCTTGGGTGGGCAAGATGGCGCCCCGCGCCCACCCAGCCGAAGCGAAGCCAGGGACGCTGGGGTGAGGGTGGGGCGGCTCCACGTTCGGACTTCTAGAACGCTCCCGGAAGACAGAGAGAGAGAATGTATGGGTGAATGGGGTGCATGGGGTCTTTGAGTGAATGCGTGTGGAGTGAGTGATGCTGAGTGTGTGTGTGCGTGCGCGTGTGAGTTGGGGGGGGATGATTTGGAGGTGATATTCCTATTAAATAATGCATTTTAGACCCATAGACGTTCCTTTCCAATTTGTTTGCTATAATTGGCATGACGTATTTCTTGCACTTTAAAATAAATTTAGCAGATTCAAGTTTTGTGCTTCTTATTTTTTCCAGGAAACATATGTTCTTAAAAATTAAAGTCGGCATTTTTTGGGGTGGTGAAAGTAGCTCACCTTGCCTAGGGCGCAAAATAGTCTGGCACCGGCCCTGGGTGTTACGTCTGTCTGTCTCCCTCTCTCTCTCCTGGGCAGAATCTACACTAGTACTTTATAACAGTTTATAACAGATTTGACAACTGATTGGGCCGAGGACACATTATATCTACCGTTTTCAAAGTGTTGTATCTGCTTGGTGTAGATTTGGCCCACGAATCCTTTCCCACACTGCAGTTGGTGTAAGTTGGCCTCGTGTATGTGTGGGGGCAAGAGGAGCAGTCCAGCTCTGACATCATGTTTACCTCCCCCCAGCCTGATTCCCTTTGCTTCCCACAGGGCAGTTGGTGGTAGGTGGCCCTATAGGGAAGGAGCAGTCAATCCAGCTGGAACAGGGACAGGTGTTAGGTTCTGGTGTTTGGGACTAGCCCTGCTTACATGCCTGGTTGCTTCTTCACCCCATTATTGCCTGGTCAACCTCATCTGCAAGTTACGGGAAGTGGGCTGTGTTGCAGTTAGCTAGTTAATGCATGGGAATCTTGGGCATAGCTAGCCTTAGGATCTCGATAGCCTACGGTGTGGTTTCCTGCTCCCCCACTTCCCCCCCTCCAGAGCAGTTGTGTTAACTCTTGCTGTCTCCTGCATGTGTTGTAGAACACAAAGCAATGGATTGAAAAACCTCTGTTTGAAAACACTGTACCTGCACCTTGTTGTAAGAATATTGTGAGTAAACCATTTACCTTTTTCATCAAGAAAGAAGGGTGTACGTGTGAGACTGGTGGTAAATGCTCATTCTGGTCTGCCTTTTGTTTTTCTCTGCTAAGCTGCCTTTTTAACAGTAGGCAGTAATACCAAATAATTCCCCACCAACCTGTATGTTGTAAATTATATTATTTACAAAGGCACCATCATGACTCCAGCGCTCCAGACTTCCAAAAGATACAATAAACTTCCCAATACTTGGGGAAGAGGTGACATGAAACAGGATCCATGTATTCAGAGCAATATTTTTAAAACTGCATTCTGAAGGCATCTGTCTCTTTTTAAATCACTAGGGCAAATATGCTGTCTCTTTTTAAATCATTAGGGCAAATGTCATAGGGCTGAACCCTGGAAGCGAAAACTATTACTGGTCTTTATCTCTGATTAATCCTACAATTAAAGTATGCCCTGTCCATATGCCTAAATGCTGTGACACTGTTGATTCAAATTTTTTGAAGAGAGACGGCAAGGAACAAAATAAGATAAGAAAACATCATTTGAAATGTTTCTCCGTTCATTTGCTGACCTCTGAAAGGTCTCTTGCATTTGGAGGCTGAAAAGCCTCTGGATCATGCTCCAGGCATCAAGGGAGTGTTTGAAATTAGGCATCTAGAACAAAAACATGCCTTGATCATTGGAAAGCACAGATAATTTTAGTGCAAGATGATAGTGTTATAAGGAAGATATTGGAGATACTCTCACTAATCAACAGGTAATCATTATCACCCAATGGCTGTCAGTTTCCAGAAGGCAAATTGCTCCCATCTCAGGTTTCTGAGAATTATTTGCCTTGCGGCCAGCTCAGAAGGTAAAGAAAATCCGTAGATGCTTTCAACCTGCAGGTATCATTTAACTGTCATGAGTAGAAAGCCAAAGAATGTCAGCATTACAGGGACACGGACATGGAGTCCTGCTCTTCTGCCCCAACAAAGAGCCACAATTTGGTAACTTCCTTTATTGAAAGAAAAGATCCTTTAAACAAAGGGTGGCCAATACAGAGACTTCCACCATAAAGAAAAGATATTTCTTCCAGGAGCAAAAATCACTTTGAAACACTGTTTTCCCCTCTTGTCTTATGGGAGAAGCTTGCATCTCTGATGGAAGCATTAGGTTTTAGTTCTGATTCATCCTTCACCTCTTCTGTTCCCACCCAAACTATTTGATGAAACTAACGGGGAATGTCACTTGCCTGATGACAGCACATTTGTTCATAAATATCACAGCTATAATACCTTTGAAGAGGTGCCAACTAGCTTCGTTGGACTTACTCTGTTGTTGCTAAAAGCCTTTCAAAGATCTGCAGAAAGGGCGCCTCTAGACTTTGGGGTCTGTATACCAGGTATGCATGCCAAAAGCTTCCTGTGCATATTTTGTTAAAAGGCGTATTACTTGTTTCTGCTTTGGTTCTTATGGGGTTTACAATTCAAATACACTTAAAACCTTGCTTTTCACAATTTGACTTTGTACCCAAGACTAGGCATTTGCTCTCTGCTAAGTATTGCCTTCCATCCAAAATCTGAAATCGTATCCCGTGTGTGTCTGTCTTAAACTTCACTGGAGAGAAGGCAAGAGGAAGCCTTTTGTATTTTGTATATTATTATTTTAATGACTGTAAGCTGCATCAGGGTCTCATGCTTTTAAAAGCTGTAAATAAACCGATCAAGTAAATAAATAAAACCAAGGCTCTGCACTTTGCCTCAGACACAATTTAGTGGTGGGTTCTCTGCTCCTGGACCCATGAAAAACCACTGGATTCCTCCTTTGGCTCTACTACACCTTGATTTGCTTTCAGTTTCATCCCAGAACTCAGAAGGCCCCACCCTCAGCCTCTGCCCAAGTACTAGAGGTGTGGGTTGTTGTTTTTTATTTCACAAGCTTTTTATTTTTTTGTTGTCACACAGAGGAGGGCCAGGATCTCTTCTCGATCCTCCCAGAGTGCAGGACACGGAATAACAGGCTCAAGTTAAAGGAAGCCAGATTCCAGCTGGACATCAGGAAAAACTTCCTGACTGTTAGAGCAGTATGACAATGGAATCAGTTACCTAGGGAGGTTGTGGGCTCTCTCACACTAGAGGCCTTCAAGAGGCAGCTGCACAACCATCTGTCAGGGATGCTTTAGGGTGGATTCCTGCATTGAGCAGGGGGTTGGACTCGATGGCCTTGTAGGCCCCTTCCAACTCTGCTATTCTATGATTCTATGATTCTATTTCAAAGGCTATGAGAGCCGTGAATTTGTGTCTGGTGCGGTCTCAGCTGTACATCTGCATGAACACAGTGGACACAGTACGCAGCACAGAAGCACTTTTAAGTCCAACTGAAATCGATAACACTTAAAGGGCGCAATTAAGCATTTGATTCCCATTGGTTTCCAAAGAGATGTAGGCATGCGTTACTTTCCCTGGATTCATTTGCATTCAGGGCGTTTGCATTGCAGTGGGTCGATAGTGTGGCTTTTGTTTGCCTCACCGGGTCTAAAAGTAAGGACAAAGGGCAAGGCCACTGTTTGGCCTGGATCTTACAAGACACTCATTTCAGATTTCACACAGCCTCTTGCAAAGGAATGCATGGCCGCTAGGATGTTCCCTAATGAGCCCCAAACGAGACTGTTATGGCTCCACTTAATTAGTTTGACAGATTTTCATTAAAATGGAACTCTCGCTTCATTGGGGGTGGAGGGGGTGGAATAGTATTTTCCCCTCCCCCACGGCAGTTGGAGGGAGAGGGAGATAGAGCAGGGAGTGCCATAGAATAAAAATAATCCCCACCTTTGCCTAGTTCTTCTGAACATTTAACCAGTGGAGGCTGGTGGCTCCTATGGTCAGTGGGGTGATAAATCCGCTCCAGGTTTCAGTCAGAACCAGTCAGAACTCTGAAGAGCTCGTTCAGAATTATTTATTTATTTATGTCTTTATTACATAATTTCTATGTAATAAATAGCCGGAGCTCTCTGGGCGGTTCACAAAAATTAAAACCATTCAAAGTATAAAACAACAGTATAAAACCATAATATAAAATACACTATAAAAGCTCAACCGGATAATTCTGACTGGTTCCGACTGAAACCAGGAACGGATTCATCGCCCCACTGACATTGAAGCCACCAGCCTCCACTGTATTTAACACCCATTAACAGCTCACTTTTAGCACAGACACATTCACACCAGTAGAAATTTCCAGAGAGGTCGCTATATTAGTCTCACTCTACAGTCTAGGTTCCTCCAGGGTCGTACCACTTCAAACCGCTGTAGGTGAAAGCTCTTATAATGGTCGGGATTCCTCCATGAGAAAAGGATTCCTTCACATGGGAGTTGCATGTCAGGGAGAAGAATCCTGGCCTTGTTTATAAGGAGGAACAATCATTCAGTCATGAGACACACCACCCACACATCCCCGTGGTCTGAAGTGTTTGTACAGCCTAAGCAACAAGCTTACCACCTCTGTAAAAAATTGGCCTAATTATCATGGTCCTACATCAAAATACAAACACAAGAATCTGCCTTATACCAGGTCAGGAGATACTATGAGTATCATCAGACAAGCATTTTATCATACGCTCGTTACTGGCCACTCACAGTTTTTCACGGGTCCTTTTGACAATGACGTCTGTTTCCTGCACGTCTCCTGCTCCTTCTGGTCTTCTTTCTGTGATAAAATACGACCCCAGCAAATCCATTTTGGGAAGGGGGAGCAAAACTTGCCACCATTTCCTGCTGTGTGCAGAAAAAGCAGCGCTATAAAAAATGCCCACTGAATGGGCCACATGGTCTTTGCTGCTTCACTGTGTGAAGAAAGAGGAAGCTGTGGGACAGCAGCAGAAAGCCAAAGCGACGGGCGGAAATGTGATCCCCCCCCCTCCCTGGTCTGATGATGCACTATATGTGATAAATGCCAATGATACAACCCAAATCTTGTGGTTTGTATGCTCTCAATCTTCCCCATGGCCTGTAGAAGCCAGATCTTTTGTTTAATATTTATTTATTAAAACATTTGTATCCCACCCTATATCACAAAGATCTCAGTGCAGCGTACATATAAAAACCTACAAACGATATAAAACAATAAATATACACAGCTAAAAACAAATTAAACTATTAATAAGCTAAAACCGGTATAGAATTTAAAATAGTAAAACCATCGAAAACGATTAAAACTAGGTACAGGCTTGGTGAATTTAGCCATCAAAGGCTTTGTTAAAAAGCCGTGTCTTAACTTGGCGCTGGAAGGAAACCAGTGCTGGTGCCAGTCGAGCCTCCAAGGGGAGGGCATTCCACAGTCGGGGTGCCACTACAGAGAAAGCCCTCTCCCATGTCCCACCATAGCAAAGAAATCCACACTTTCCTTTATTGTCGTAATGTCTACATGCCACAGAATGTTTGTGGGCTGTAGCGAATGGTTTTGGCTCAGCTCTGCTTAACCAATTGGAAGTACAGGAGGGGGCTCTCTGTGTGAATTCTGGCCCCACCTTGAAGGTTTTCAAACACCCCTGTGTGCCCTCCGAAATGCTTGTGCATGTATCTTCAAAAGGCAGCCTCAGAATTACTCCTCATCACCCCGTTTCTGCTCATTCAGCCTCTGCCGTTTTCCAGGTGGTCTGCGGTCTCTTGAAAATGGGCTTGCTTCATTCTCCTCCCTCCTCTGCTAGACGAATGCCGTGTCTTTGAAAGGACTTTACTGTGTTATGAATTAGCTGGGTTGGAATCCAAACCATTTTGTTTTCTTAAAGGCATTCTTATCTGATAGGCTGCATTCCTGGCTGCCTCTTTCTCCCTCACTAAACCTGAAGAAGCAGGGAAGCAAAAGTCAGCAATAACCCTATAAGAAATCATTTCTCAACTTTTATTTTTTAATACTTTGCAGCCGAGGGAGGCAACCTCCGTGCTGTAAAAAGACCCAGACTCACAGTGCAACCTTTCAGATATGTCTTATCAAGCACATTTTTGCATTTTTATATCCCTCTGGCTTGTCAGAGCTTCTTTAAAGGTCGCAGTCTTGGTGCCCCTATCAAGGGCAAAGGGGAGCGTAAGATTCCCAAGCGCTAGAAACAGATAGTCTGTGACCTTCAGACTCGGTCAGAAGACGCAAATACCAATGACTTCATTTTTTTGCTCTCTCTTTTTTTTAATCAGACATAAACACAAAATGGAATGAGGTCATGAATGCTATAAATCATGTTCACAAACTGCAAGGTTAAAACAGCCCCCAAGTGTACAAACATGCCAGGGAAAGGAACAAAGAAAAGATCAATGCTTTGCAGGTCAGACGGTCAGTTGGTTTGAAAATAGTCCTGTGCTTTTCTGTATGTATGGTGCATGGGTTAGGAACATAGGACGCTGCAGGGCACCAGGTCAGATATTTGTCCATCTTAACCCAGGATTGTCTACTATTTGAGTTGTCAGCCACTCACCGGAGTGTCGAGCAGAAAGAGGTCTTTCCCATAATAATCTGCTTCCAGATCCATTTCACAGTGGATACTGGGTACTGAGCATTGGGCTGTTTTCATGCATAGCTCTACGATTGAGCTATGGTCCCTCCCCCTAAGCTGAAGATTGGGGGGGGGGAATCATGCAACCCTGGAGAGACCCTTCTTTTGAGACTGTTTATTTTTTTAATCCATTTTAATGGAGACTGTAAGCAGCTTTGAAAACCATTTTTTGGTACAAAAGCAGGGTACATAACAAATAAATTACAAAGGGTGACATACCAGTTAGAAAAATCTGACGTTATGGCTTTGAAAACTTGATTCGTGTAGGCTGCTGGTGTTACAACATAATAATTTAAGAAGAGCTGCTTGGTGCTCCCATTCTTCCAGGGTTGTGTTTACAAATCCTGTTTGAAGTTGCAAATAAATCATAATCCGCTGGGTCAGAGTCGGGTTTTTCAGCCCAGATTTCTGACCCTGTTGTTATGAATCAACCCAAGGGCTGGGGTGTGGGAGAAATCTTGTTTATTCTTTATACTGACTGCTGAAGAGGTTTGTGTCTTCTACTGGGCACAGAATCAGAGAAGAGCAAAAAGGGGAGTTTATTTTTGAGGGAATGCTTTTATCTGTCCTAGATTGATGCCGTCAATTTTTGTAACGGGGCAGAATTTTTGTAAGTGAGTTGGAACAGTGTGTTAACTAGAAGTTATCTAAGGAGTGATCATGTAGTTACCTTTTTCTCTCTCTTTTTTTATTGCATGCTCATAATAATAATTATTATTTATTTATATAGCACCATCAATGTACATGGTGCTGTAGTTAAAGAGGCACGGCTGACCGATTAACCTAGGATGTTCCACAGTTTAAACTAGATTTATTTAATGATATTTTTCTCTCGATACATTTAATTGGTTGCTTGATGTGGCTAGTAGATACATTTGTTTGTATCTGAGAATATATTATTTTGTGTGTGTGGCCGAACAGGCAGCTATGGTCAAGGACATTATCTCTTTTGTAATGTAATAACCACAGCAGGCAAACACAGAATTTAGTACTAAATGTATTATAGAGCATCCTGAACTTACTTTTTTTTAAAGCAAGTTTTTAGTATTTCTGAATGCAAAAAGTCAGGCTTAAAAGTATAAGGTCCATGTTTGATGAAATAGAAGGCATATGAGCATTTATGGGGTGGTGATGGTGGATTTAAGCAGGATTGATAGGGCAGGTCTTCAGTGCTCTGCATAACCTGTTGCATTCCACCCCATGATTAGCACAGTCCGAATAAATTATCCAGGACAAGACACTATGTCCAGATTTGGCTGATTTACAGAATAGATTTGTGTTATAGGGGTTCAAGTTTTCTTGGAGGAGAATTTCGTTACCTTGGCACAGAGTTTCAGTTTTAAATGCAAAGTATTTTAAGGGGAATGACCATAGATCAATAACAGCACACATGTTTTGCATGCACAACGAACCGGGTTTGGTCCCTGGCATCTCCAGTGCCTTGTTGCTGAGGTAGTAGTGAAGAGCAACTACCAGGTAGGAGTAGCTACTACTGGACTTAGATGGTGCGACTCGTAAGACACAAGAACATAAGAAGAGCCCTGCTGGATCAGACCAAAGGTCCATCTAGTCCAGTACTCTGTTCACACAGTGGTCAACCAGGGGCAGATCCACACGTCGGCCCCAGAGCGCATTTATGCGACTCTAGGGCACCCCAGAAACGATAGTCTGTACTTGCCTGTAAAAAGAAACTAGGAAGAGACGTAGACGCCGACGCCCAGCTCTCCCCGGCCCGCTCCTCGACCGGGACAGAGAGCTCGGCGGAAGAAGGTTGGGTGGACAGCGGAAGGAGCTCTCTACCCCCGCCTTCTTCAAAAACAGCTCTCTGAGCCGGCCGGGGAGAGCTGGGTGGCGGCGGCGGCGGCTCTGTCTCTTCCTCGTTTCTTTTTACAGGCAAGTACAGACTATCGTTTCTGGGGTGCCCTAGAGTCGCATAAATGCGCTCTGGGGCCGACGTGCGGATCCGCCCCAGCTGTTGACCGGGAACCCACAAGCAAGACACAGGTGCAACAGCACCCTACTGTCCATGATCTCCAGCAACTGGTGTATACAGGCTTCATATGTTCATAAAGCATGTATGGATTGTCAGAAATAACCATAACATTATTGGGCTATTTATATTGGGAGAAGCAGAATCTTTTGAGATTGTGAGGATGAAAGGAGAGGTCTTTATGCAGATCCAAACTGGGATATACATACCTTTTCTTTCTAGGATTATAAAAACGATAGTCTCTAGGGTCAGTTTAGGGCCTTCAGATTAATTGCATACATTTTAACAATATCCCTCATATTGGTAGGATTGTATGCTTTGTGATCAGTACAATATGGGATAGGTAACATATGAATTGTAATGAATATACTTCAGAATTTGAATATCAGATACATCCCAAAGTAGTGAAAATTGTGTCTTTTTTACCAGCTGTATTGGGCAGGATCTACACTACTGGAAGTTGGCAACACTACTACCTTAATACAGTTTATAACAGTAGTGACAACTGTTGAGGCCCAGGATACACTCCATAGACAGTTTTCAAACCATTTTCAAAGTGCCATATCCTGCTTGATGTAGATCTGGCCTTGGTTTCAAATTGTGTTTTCCCAGCCCTATTCTTTAGGCTTGGGTGTGGTCTACTTTTTCCAATGAGTTTTGCCTGCATCTCTAACGTTAGGGGTGTGGGTGTTTTTCCTTGTTGTTTTCGTTTCGGTTTTGCTAAGCTACCCTATTGTTAAACATGGGGCATTTAACCTTTGTAACCATATACAAGCCCTGGGGTGAAAAGTGTTGTATTCTATCTCTCTCTCGTCCTAGGAGAAGCCTATAGTACAGCAAAAGAAGAGTGATTCTGGCTTGTGGCTGTTTGATAGATATTAATGAGGCAATTAAGAACAGAAAAACAAATCTACTTCCAATTAGGCTCTGAAGCCGGGCTAGGTGTGAGAGGCCGTGCCTAAAAAGAAGTCCTGTGGAACAGGTTGCTTTCAGGAATCTTTATTTTATTTTATTTGTACAACATTACATTAATATAAACAAGGTAAGTGTTTTACTCCAAATCGAATATAAAAAGGAGCTGTTTATTCCTCTCTATCTACTATTCTGATTGTGTCTCATTATAAAAAATCTCCTTGATGGATCATCAAAGCCAAATCCATCTTGTCCATCATTGAGTTTCCAACAGTAGCTAATGAGATGTCGCTGGATGCTCAGAGCAGGAGGTGGATGATGGCCATTCTCTGTGGTAGTCCAAAACACCCAGAGGGGGGCACACTGGAGAAGACAATGCTGAACTATTCATAAAACCTGCTCGGTCTGACAGAATTACCTAAAAATCCAACCAACGTTGCTTTCACCACAAGTGAAAACATGGTGAACTGTGACCGGTGAGAACTTGCACTCTCTTTTGCAACAGGTAATCAGTTGGTATAAATAAATGCTTGAGAGACGGCATGATACATTGAATGTGGATTGTGCAGCATGACCTTTAGCAAAGCCTTTCATTATCTGAGCCTCAGTGTGTTAACCTCTCCCATCTTTTGTCAATTCAGATTCATGTTTGTTCTTTGGGGCAGGGAATGGCCCTTTGTGTACGCACACAATCACATTTCTGTCATAATAGGCTTCTAGTTTCAGCCACTGTCACAACGTCTTGGTGCAACTGTGTTACACAGTGGACTGTAACTGGCACTCTGGACAAGACTGGAGGAGCTCCAAAAATAAGTCAGTCCCTAGAGAATCAAAACAGGTATATTGTAAGAGATGGAGAACCCACAACCTGTGTAGGTAGACTTTTCCACTTTTGTACACATCTTACTGTCAGGAAGTTTTTCCTTCTATTCAATCGAAAACCATTATTTCAGGTCCTAATTTCTGTGGCAATGGAAATAGTTCTTGACTGTCTTCCCTATGGCATCCTTTTATGTACCTGAACATTGCTATCGTGTTTCCCCTCAAGTCTTCTTTTCTCCAGACTGAACATACCAAGTTCTTTCAGCCTGACTTTATAGGGCTTGTCCTCAAGTCCCTGTATCATCTTTGTTGCCGTCAAGAGGTCCAGTAGCTGCAGCCTCCTTCAGTGTATTTCATGACAGAGGCACAATCTCCTGGAAAACACCTGACACTTGTATGCACTTTCCTTCAGGAGGTATCCAGACAGAACACTTTACGCAATGTTCTCAGGCTGAACCAGTCAGTCAAAGGGAATGTTTTCGTGCGAATTGCATTTCCATGCTGCTGTTGTGTTATGTTTGATTGTTATTACATTTTAGGCTGCTTGGAATGCATTTGATTAAAATCCACAACCAGAATTTAAATAATTTAAATAATTTAAATAAATAAATAAATAAATAGGGAATGGTGGGAAAAGAGCACACATCTTTTACACATGTGCTATAGGAATTGTATGACTCACGGATGCGGTCCCCTCAATTAAAGCTGTCCGGATGAAATCATCACGCTGTTGTTCCCTGAATGCATACCTTGTAATGAGTGTAAAAGTACCCAAAGATAATGCTGATAAGCATTCCTTTTACTGGACAGTCATCAGTTACCTTCTGGAAAACTATCAGATAGGTGATTTTAAAGAGAAAATGACAGCTCTCATTTCCCCTTCACCGGTCACTTACATTCCCCCACCCGCCACCCACTTGTAATGAAACTGAAAGGTATGCAAGTTTCCATCATGGTTGCCTTTTCTCTCTCTCTCCTGCGTGAGCGATTATTAAAGAAAACAATAAATGGTTTGAAGGACTGAGGGGTATTAGCTGCTATAAGCTACCTAAGTATCCTGGACGATCTTATCTTTTTAATGAAAATTATCCTGCTCCATCCCCTTCCCAGATCTTGCAAGCAGTCTGTCTACATTTTGATTTTCCGGCTCTGGTATTTGCTCTTGGTGATTAACTTTGGGGATAGGTTTCCATCCACCCTCCTCCCAAAGAAATCCTAATTGTATCAGACTCTATCGCCCCTGCCCGTGTATATTCCGCCCTGGGTGAGAGAGGTGATATTCCCTCTTATTTCATCTCTGTAGGTTTACCCCGTGGGGAAAATAATGGTGGGAGCGGATTTTGGGAAAATAGAATGTGGTGCAGCCCCTAGACTCTTATTAGAGTCTAAGGCCGTTGCTAGACGAGGCCTTAGCGCGGTGTGAGGCCCGGTCTCCCTCCTGTGCATCCAGATGACGCACAGGGGATTCCGGGGTCAGGCCGGGCTAAGACCTCGCTTGAACCGGCATAAGCGGATTCGCTTATGGCCCGGTTTTTCTGCAGCCGCGGCCTGAGGCCAGGGCTGCGGAAGGTCTAGCAGGGTCCATGGTTTTCCTGGCTGCTCGCTCGCGAGTAGCCGGGAGATGCCACGGACTGGGCACAGCGCTCATGCTGTTCCCATCAGGCCGGGGGGGGGGGAACATGGGGGGGGAGATAGGGGCCGGGGGAAAGGCTGGACCCGGCAGGAGAGAGGGGGGGAAGAAGGATGGGCACAGGTATCAGGGAGGGGGGGAAAGAAGGATGGGGGACAGGGCATCGGGCATCGGGGATGGGGGAAAGAAGGACGGGCGAGCAAGTGGGCATCGGGGAGGGGGAAAAGAAGGATGGGGGACAGGATATCGGGGAGGGGGGAGGACGGGTGAGCGAGCGGGCAGGGGGGCATCAGGCATTGTGGGAGGGGAATCAGGGGCAGGGGGAGCAGGGACCCTTATTTTTTTAAAAAAGTACTTAACTTTTTGGTGGTGCGCGCCTGCGCACATGGCCCTTTAAGGGGGAAAACACGGAGCACGCCACGGGGCTTTCCCTTGCCCCGTCGTGTGCTGACGTCTGGAAAAGGGTGACGGCGCGCGCTAGCTGTAGTGCGCCGTCGCCCCGCCTCCCAGACGGATTATCAGGTAGGTCTAGCAAGGCCCTAAGAGAGGTTGATGCAGTTTTGTGTGCGGCTGCTATTGCTTTGAACTGGAGAAAAACAGTAGGAGATGTAATCGCAGATCTCCCAGCATTGTGTGTATAATAAGCAACATTTATTTAAAACCTCTGCCAAAAAAAAAAAGATTCAGAAACAAAATGTAAAATATCACATTTCCTTAATAAAAAGTACTTTTATTAAGCTAAGTGCATATCTGCACTGCAAAGTTTGTTTTATGTGGGATGTTGATGGTCCCAGTATATATTCCCTATGTTTCTTTTTTATATGGTAACATTTATAGGCAGCGTAGTAAAGGTTACTAGTTTGAACTCCCTTCTATTTTTGTATTCCTTTTCACCTGGCCGGAGTTCCTAATCCCTTTGTTCAGGACACATACCTAATTACCCAGCCTGTCAGCTTTCAGCCAGTTGTGCCCTTTAAATGAAAGGTTGCTTCCGTCATGAGAAGCCAGAAGGCAAAGGGAGAGACAGTGTGCAACAGAGAGGAGGGATCCATCCTGCATATTTAACAGTTGTGGAGAAGAAGGTATGTCCTCCACACCAGCACCCAGATCCTCTCACTTATAGCACAACAAGCTTTACCAGCCAGAATGGTTTTCTTCAACACAATCATTAAGAGTAGGCCAAAGCCTCTGGAGGGCAACAACCTCCATCATCCCTCACCATTGGCTACGGCTGATGAGAGTTGTAGGTGAAAGCATCGGGGAGGGGAGAGAGAGCAGTTTGCCCACTGTTGCATTAGCGGTACCTGAACCTTGCCCCTCTCTTCTTTTGCATTGGGTTTAACCTGGGACGTGTCTACACAAAGGGTTTGCCCTGGGTTAGATTCGCAGTAGTGGCAGGTCATCTACATGACCGCCATTGTGAAGCCATCTGGGGGCAAACCCTGGAAACTCCGCTGAAAAAAAGTCGGGCACTTACCCTGACTTTTTTGGCAGCGGAGGCTTGTCACAGCCCATGGCGACCCCTGATTGGTCGCCATGGGCTGGTCAGGGAAGGGGGCAGACCTCCAGGAGCTCAGGAGAACCCTGTGTCCCTTGGATAATAATAATAATAATAATAATAATAATAATAATAATAATAATAATAATAATAATAAATGAGGGGGAGAAGAAGGCCCTGTGCCTCTTTAAAAATAAACAAAAAATGGGGGAGGAGAGGAATGGGGCCTTCCTCTGTGAACTTTCCCGTGGCACTGGAGCAGGAATAAGGCAGTCAGAGGAGGACGAGGAGAGGGACGCTGGGCACCCGAACCACCTCTCCTCCCTCTGACCTTCTAGCTGCCCGTTCCTTCCACCCCCACCCCCGTTTTTTAAAATATTTTTATTATCGGCATCTGCACAGCTGCGCAGATACAGATAATAAAATAAAAAAGGACTTGGGAGATCCAGGTTCTAGTCCCCACTCGGACATGAAGCTCACTGGGTGACTTTGGGCCCATTGCTGACTCTCAGCCTAACCTACCTTACAGGGTTGTTGTGAAGATAACATGGAGAGGAGGACGATGAAAAATAGCCACCTTTTTTCTCCTTGCAGGAGGAATTTATATCCCTTGCAAGAGTGATATACCGTGTTGCTTCGATCGTAAGACGCCATCGATTGTAAGACGCACACTAATTTCAGTGCCACCAACAGGAAAAAAAGCTTTGATTCTAAGAATAATAATCGCACCCGCGATTCTAAGATGCACCCTGCTTTTAGAGATGTTTATATGGGGAAAAAAGTGTGTCTTAGAATGAAAGAAATATGGTAAATGTAATAATAAATAAATACCTCATAAGAAGTAAAGAGAAAAGTAAGAGCCTAATGTAGCCCGATCCTGAGCATGTTTACTTGGGAAATAAGTCCCACTAAGTTCACTGGGGTTTACTTTCCAAGTAAACATACATAGGATTGCAATGTTAATTCCTTAGATTCTTTCTTTCTGTAGGCCACATGGAAAAGAAAGATATTCCATGTCTGCCTGTGTCTGGTTGCTTGTTCTCTGTGTGTGCCTCTTTCTTCAGAACACAGCCACCTGCTTGTAAGCAATGTTTAGAAAGCCTTTCTTTTCAGGAGCATGTGTGTGAGAGTGTGTGTTTGTGTGTGTGCGCAAGTGTGTGAGCGAGCGTGCCCTTGGTCTTGTGGCTTTGACACTGGGGCCTTGTTGTCTGTGAGGGAGACAGTAGGTTACCGCTTGCTGGCTATTCCCTGCTCCTTGCTTTGCTTCCATAACTTCATTCTTGGAAGGTTTCGGAGTTTCCCGGGAGATAAAACACGAGCAACATTTGCTCTGGCCTGAATAACTTTTGAAGTCATCCAGGCTGGTTTTGTTATGAAGGTTTCCAAGGGCTGAAAGAGGAGCATGAGAATTGTCTGTGACTGCTGCGATTCCTGCAAGCCAGCGTCAAAAGAAGAAGAAAAAAAAAGGGGGGAAGTCAGTGCTGCAGGGATATTATGTATACTGGATGGGAAATGAACCAATAGTAAAAGCTCTCTTCAAGACAATTGGAAAACAGTCTGCCCTTTGGTTCCGGCCTCACACCCTGAGATTTTACTCTTTCCTGGCAACCCTGAAAGGGCGCCAAAACTTCAGGTGGGCTCTTAAGATAATTGGATATATGGGGGTGGGGTGGGGGTCACCCCAAAAGGAAGGGGACACCACACATGGTTACACAATTATTTTCACCTACCACCCAATTTTTAATAATGATGAGATATCAGCAGTATAGATGTCAAGGTGTGCTGATGTTATGATTCAGGATTATGACTGTATAAAAGCAGGAATTTATTTATTTGGCCACGTTAGAAAAAGCCTCTGCACTATATTCTTCAGCCTTGCTGAACCTATGAATTTAGATGCAGAGAAATAAATACAAAGCAGTCAATTGGGAGATCAAGCAGCAGCCTGGTGTGGTGCTCCCTGATTGCCAGTCGTATTGATAAACTATAAATAAACTCTATTGATAAATTTGACACCATTCTAAAAATAAAGGCCTTCCTGACAATAATAATTAGGGGTGAAAAGCTGTTTATAAACATCTCTATACATAAATATATACTGGTGTTCTGTTTTGTTCTCAGTGTTATTGTATTTTTTTATTTTTAGTAAAACATGTTTATCCTGCCCTATATCGTTGGGATATTAATTTGTTAGTATGTGTGCATGCATACTTTTTGAGACTTGCTTTGTGGGCCATTTTTAAAAATATATAAACATAAGTAAATAACAAAGCAATCCTTAAACCTTGCAATAAACCTAGTAAGGTTTAAAACAGGAGGTTAAAAATAATGAGATCTTCCAGCTTTTCTTTTTCAGTCCCTAAATGCCTGCAAGAAAATATGGGCCCTGAACCTTTTATGAAAAAGTAACTGAGAGGACACTGATAAACCTCATGATGGGTCTATAATGGATAAAAAACCTCCTCCTCCTTCTCAGGGCTAACCTCTCTGCTAATGGCCGCTTGAGCAGGGTGCCTGTGTAGTGAGACAGAAGGAATAGAAATAAATTATTCTCTCTCTCAACAGAACTGGTGCACCTCAAATAGCTGTTTTAGAGTTCTTCCTGGTTCTGAGAGAAACCGGGAGCGGATTGTCCGCCCCACTGACATCAGAGCCACCAGCCTCCAGTGCCTTGGTTGTTCCTGAACCTACTGTTCAATCCATTTTCAATGGGTGATACCAGTTCTGCTGAGAGAGAGAATAATGTATTTGTGGTACTCTACCACCCCTCTCTCTACACGTGCATCATTTTCTAAACCTTTGACATGGTTTTGCTTAGTGGTCTTTTTCCTCTCTTTCTAAACAAGCCCTTTTCTCAAAACCCTGACATCTGTTGTTGTTGTTATTGTTGTTGTTAGGAAGGTGCTTCATCTCTTGGTCAATTTAGTTGCCCTTTTCTGTACTATCTCCAGCTCTGCGATACCTTTGGAGGTGATGTGATCAAACCACATATTCTAATTGTGGCCGCACTCATGGCATAATGGTACACTTCGTCCTCACATTTTGATTGTGGAGGGTCTTCGTCAGACAATTGTTTTCCCTTTTACTCAGTGGAGGAGTGAGAGCGTGCCTTCCCTCTCTAACCAGGCAGTATACTTATAGAATCATAGAATACTTATAGAATCATAGAATCATAGAATAGCAGAGTTGGAAGGGGCCTACAAGGCCATTGAGTCCAACCCCCTGCTCAATGCAGGAATCCACCCTAAAGCATCCCTGACAGATGGTTGTCCAGCTGCCTCTTGAAGACCTCTAGTGTGGGAGAGCCCACAACCTCCCTAGGTAGCTGATTCTAGCGTGGCTTGTTCCACCTCCAAGCCACCAGCTGTTAATATGTGGGTGTAACATTTCAATAGGGCATAAGCACATTCATTAATTGTTTAATTCATTAATTAAACATATTTTATACCTCCTTTAAAGGTTAAAACCTTCTCAAGACAGTTTGCAAAATCAAAACATGGAACTGCATGTAAGATATATATCTTGATATATAACTTTATATCTATCTGTCTATCTATCTCAAAAGCGACATCATTAAAATACCACTCCACTACGAATAATGACATGAACATAAAACATCAGCAACAGATAAAACCATATAATATAAACATGGAACATAGGCCAGCATCAGCTGAAAGTGGACTGAAACTTCCAAGTTTTTAAGGCCCATTTAAAAGTAGGGAGGGAGACAGGTGTGTCTGGGAATTACCAAAGAAGAGGATATGTATCTCCAAAATAGAGGAGACCAATTCACATACAATTTACATGTGCTAAATGTAAATTGTCATATGTAAATCTCTCATATGTATAGATCCAAATTTAGGAATAAGTATTACAATTTAAATAGAATCATAGAATCATAGAATATCAGAGTTAGAAAGTGCCTACAAGGCCATCGAGTCCAACCCCCTGCTCAATGCAGGAATCCACCCTATAGCATCCCTGACAGAGGGTTGTCCAGCTGCCTCTTGAAGGCCTCTAGTGTGGGAGAGCCCACAACCTCCCTAGGTAACTGATTCCACCGTCGTACTGCTCTAACAGTCAGGAAGTTTTTCCTGATGTCCAGCCGGAATCTGGCTTCCTTTAACTTGAGCCCATTATTCCGTGTCCTGCACTCTGGGAGGATCGAGAAGAGATCCTGGCCCTCCTCTGTGTGACAACCTTTGAAGTATTTGAAGAGTGCTATCATGTCTCCCCTCAATCTTCTCTTCTCCAGGCTAAACATGCCCAGTTCTTTCAGTCTCTCTTCATAGGGCTTCGTTTCTAGACCCCTGATCATCCTGGTACCATGTGGGCTGGGTGACCAGTGTGCCTTGCCCAGTCTGCTGTCCCAGTGTTGTAGATGGACAACTTCAAGGCCCAGCTCTTCCTTTTGCAGTTCTTTATCTTTTAAACCTGACCCGGACTGGACAGCCCTTCATAGAGAGGACATCTTCAAAACAGAGGACCGTTCTCTGTAAAAGAGGACACATGGCTATACTGTCTCCTTTGGAAGGGCATTCCTTAAGGATTGGGTCGCTACAGAAATGTCTCTGTTTCTTTTGCCTGCCTACCTGATTGATCTTACTAGCTGGCATGTGAGGAGTTCTCCCATGGCTGGTCTTAGGATCTAGCCAGGTTCATACAGGTGCATGAAGTCATTCAAATATCCTGGTCCCAGAAATGCGCTCACAATGTTGCCTAGCCCCCACAAACAACCAGGCATTCTGCATCAGTTGCAGCTTCCAATTTTAAAAGTCTGCCTTGCATGATAGGATATGGTA
Source organism: Elgaria multicarinata webbii (assembly GCF_023053635.1). Lineage (NCBI taxonomy): Eukaryota > Metazoa > Chordata > Lepidosauria > Squamata > Anguidae > Elgaria > Elgaria multicarinata. Next base: position 13,011,011 of record NC_086180.1, read on the forward strand.
TTATAATCTAGATGTAACCAGGGCATAAATGAATCCCATGTGCATAGGCCCTAGATCATAGAGTCAGCTCCCAGATTTTATCTAGGACATTGATTGAGCTATTAAAGCCTACACTGGTTCTATTGTACATAGTATTCTTTATTGAAATGTTATGCTCTGGTGTGGATGTCCTTTGGCCTCAGAGGAAGGAAACATATGCCAGCTGAGCAGGAAGGGAACAGACAGTGTATTCTCATGCGCCCACCATATGCAGGAGCCAGGGGTGAAGTGTCATCTGTGACTTAACCCATGACTGCCATCTAATTAAAGAAATGGTGGTGGTGGATGAATTGTATGGCTCACACTATTGTGTGAGGGAAAAGAGGAAATGCCTCTTTCCAGATGGTACTTTCTACCTTCAGTTTAAGAAATACTTAGGAAATAGGAACACAGCAAGCTTCCTTATACAGAGTCAGACCATTGGTCTATCTAGCCCAGTATTGTCAACACTGACCGGCAGCAACGGCTCTCCAGGGTTTCAGGCAGGATTCTTTCCTAGCTCTACTGACTGAGTTACTATTATTATTATTTATTTATATAGCGCCATCAATGTACATGGTGCTGTACAGAGTAAAACAATAAAATAGCAAGACCCTGCTGCATAGGCTTACATTCTAATAAAATCATAATAAAACAATAAGGAGGGGAAGAGAATGCACCAAACAGGCACAGGGTGGAGTAAAACTAACAGTATAAAAGTCAGAACAAAATCAAGTTTTAAAAGCTTTAGGAAAAAGAAAAGTTTTTAGCTGAGCTTTAAAAGCTGCAATTGAACTTGTAGTTCTCAAATGTTCTGGAAGAGCATTCCAGGCGTAAGGGGCAGCAGAAGAAAATGGACGAAGCCGAGCAAGGGAAGTACGGCCCCTTCCCTCAGGGTCATAGTATTAATACTCCCCTTGGGGCCGTAATATTAATACTTTTAATACTAAAATATAGTAAAAATAATAATATTAAGAGTATTAATACTTTTGATTCTTGTATTAAAATATTTTCCTTTGATTATTGGGAGGGACTCTTTAGCCAATAAAGTTTTTTAAAGCAATTAATGAAATGTATTAACCAATTAAATGTTGCAGGCTTAATTTATTCTCATTTGCAGAAGTTCCAGATAAAGCACAATAAAAATGGTTGTGCAAGTATCAATATGTGTGTGTGTGTGTGTGTGTGTGTGTGTGTGTGTGTGAGAGAGAGAGAGAGAGAGAGAGAGAGAGAGAGATCTGTCTTATACATGCATGCACAAACGCACGCACACACACACGCATGAATTGTGTTCTGCAAGTATGATTATACATTCCTGAAGATGCTAGAACTCCCCCCCTCCCCACAGTTGATTCAAGTATGTGAGAGGCCAGCCGTGTTTTTAAGGATATGGTGATGCTCAAGACGATGCAAAATTAAATTAAGGGATCTCAACTTTACTAAAAATAATATTACTGAATAGTAGAAGAACTAGAAGCTCAATGCATTCAGGGAATACTGCCCTACATATAAAGTAAACATCACATCCTGAGTTTTTATTATGAGAGGTTTTCTAAAAACTACCATTTTTCAGACAGTTCTAGCCATCAAGGTGATTTGGGCAACATCTGCATCTAAGTTCAGCTTCCTTTTTTTTTTTTTTTTAATAATAATTTTTATTCATTTTCAACACTATATAAACATAGATAAACATTTCCAAAATATAACTGAAACTAACACAATAAGAAAAAAAAATACATCAAATATCTGCTGCATACATATTGAATAATTGTTGAGTACAAATATCAAAAACTATTACATATGCCTTATCACACTACAACATCTTCATTCTTAACATAAATGTGCACCCCCCACCTCGGGATCATTCTTGAGTCCAAAATCTAATCATTTCTTCTGCTGGTGGTTTCCCACTTCCCTTAGTAAACACAAACACTAGGAACTGTTTCCAGATTCCTTCGAACTCATTTATTTTAGTTACGCCTTTTCTCCACTTAATATTGCATGTCAGTTTATCATTAATGGCTATGTCCCATACTACTTTATACCATTCCTCAATAGAATATTCCCCTTGGATCTTCCAGTTCCTAGCTATCATCAATCGTGCTGCAACCAACAAACTCGATATCAGCTCTATAGTTCCTTTTCCACACTTTATATCTTCAAATAGTGACAGCAATGCTATTTTTGGTGTTTGTTCTATTTTCATTCCCACTATTTCTTCAATTTCTGAAAACACCATCTTCCATAATCTTTGTACATATTTGCATTGCCACCACATATGTAAATACGTTCCTTTTTCCCCACATCCTCTCCAACAATTTGCTGAATGTTGATCACTTATCTTATTCAATCTAACCGGGGTTAGGTACCACCTCCATAAAATTTTAAAATAATTCTCCTTTATTCTTACTGATAAACTTCTCAACACTCTTTGTTTCCATAGTCCCTCCCAGCTCTGTCGCCCTATTTGTATCTTCAAATCTGATTCCCAAATCATTTTCTCTGTATTCTCTCTAAACTCCTTCTCTAACAATATTTTATATATTTCACTCATTAATCCTTTTGAAACTATACTACTTCCTTTTCCTTTCTCCTTACTTACTACTAATTCTTCAAACCTCGTCATCTTTCTGCACATTCTATTATCTTTAATCCACTTTTTATTCCATTGTTCTAATTGACCATATTCTAGCCAAGATAGCTTCTTCTCCTTTAACAAATTTTCCATATCTTCTCTTGTTTTAATATCTCTTACCCAATCCTTTAATTTTATTTTATTTTTCTCTTTTAATATTTTACATAATCTACCCTTTAGATCCTCTGGGAAATTCTTTAACATTATTATCGGTGCTAAGGGAGAGTTGCTCGGAAGCAGCTTCCCTTTAAATTTACTCCAAATTTCCCATTGAGTCCTCAGGAGTGGATTATCTATACTTCCAACCCACTTTCTTCCTCCATCTTTAAAAAAAACATTCTCCAGATTCATCTCTACCTTACTTATGATTTTTTCTTCCATCCAATATAAATCTCCTACTCCCATAATTGCTTCTACAACATGTCTTAATCTATTTGCTACGTAGTATAATTTTATGTTTGGGAGACCCATTCCCCCCTTTTTTTGGCTTAGGTACCAATTATTTTTATTCACTCTTGCTCTCTTTTCTCCATTACAATATTTATTAATAATATTTTGCCAACTTTTTATCTCGGTTTCTGATATTTTTATAGGTAGCATCCTAAATACAAAATTAATTTTAGCTAATATCTTCATTTTTATCAAAGCTATTCTCCCAAACCAAGATAAATTTAATCTTTTATATTTTTCCAATTTCTCTAGTACCTCCTTCTTTAACCTCGTTAAATTTTCCCTTTCTAAATTCTCTAGATTTTTTGTAATTTTAATTCCCAAATATTTAATCTCGTTCTTAACTTTCAATTCCATTCCCTTAAATTCCCAATCCTTTTCTTCCTTCTTAGTATAGTTAAACAACATCATCTCTGATTTAGACCAATTTATTTTTAACCCTGTAATTTCCTCAAATTCCCTCAACTGATATTTAATTCTTTCTAATTTTCTTAATGGATTCTTAATGGTCAATAAAGTATCATCCGCAAACATGTTTAGCTTTATTTCCCTTACCTCTCCAATTCCTTCTAATTCTTTATCCTCCCTTAGTGCCTTCGCCAAAACTTCCATAACCATTACAAAAAGGACCGGCGAGAGCGGACATCCTTGTCTTGTTCCTCTGGCTAGTCGTATCTTTTCAGTAAGTCCGTCATTTACCACCACTACCGCCGTATTTTGGGAATATAGCTGTTCTATTACATTTTTAAATTTATTTCCAAATCCCAATTTATCTATAATACTCTTTAGTGCCTGCCAGCTCACACAATCAAAAGCTTTAAAAATATCTAATGCCATAATACCTGCCTTAATATTTGCTTTTTTTATTACATTTATTACATTTAAAACTCTACCCACTAAATTATGCATATGTCTTCCTACCACAAACCCACATTGATCTGCTCCTATATATTCTGCCAAAAATTTATTTAGTCGCTTGGCCATAATAGATGTAAAAATTTTAGCATCCTGATTTATTAAAGAAATAGGTCTATAAGAATCGGGATTAGTCAAATCTTTATCTGGTTTTGGGATCAGAATTATCACTGAATGTTCCCATGATTCGGGTATCTTCTCTCCTGATAATATCCTATTATAAAGTTCCATTAATTTTGGAACTAAACAATCTTTGAAGACCTTATAATATTCTGGACCCAAACCATCTGCTCCTGGTGATTTACCCACTTTTAACTTATCAATAACCTCTTCAACTTCTCTTTGAGTTATTACTGACTCCATTAACTCCTTATATTCTGATTTTATTTCCTTCTTTATAAACCTTCCAATATACTCCTCCACCTTTTCTTGTTGAATTTCTTTACCCTTGTACAATTCCTGATAAAATTCCTGAAAATTTTTTATTTTAGCTTTCATTGCATGACAATAATTCCCTCGGCTATCTTTCAACGTTTCTATCCCATTCCTCCCTTTTTCTTTTTGTGTGAGCTTGGCAAGCAACCTCGAGTTCTTATCACTGTTTTCAAAATATTCCCTTTTCATATACATTAAATTCTTTTGAATCTCTTCTATATTTAAATTTTCTAATTGTTTCTTCTTAGCTTGTATTTCCACTAATTTATATTTATCTTTACTTCGCCAATATCTTTCCTCCAAGTTTTTAATTTCTATCTCTAACTTTTCCTGTTCTGCACGTTGTTGTCTTTTTAAACTACATGTTTCTCTAATACAGATTCCTCTTGCTACAGCCTTCATGGTGTCCCAAATGACTGACCCAGCTGTTCCTCCTTTTTCATTAATTTCCCATGACTCCGACAGTTCCTTCCGAATTTTATCTACTATTTTATTGTATTTCAATATCTTTGTGTTCAACTTCCATCTATATGCCTCTTTATAATCTTTCTTAACTGTAAATTCTAAACTTAACAAGGCATGATCAGTTACTTTTATTACCCCCATTTCCATTTTACAAATCCTCGTTGCAAAGTCTTTTGAAACAAATATATGATCTATCCTGGAGTATGTATGATGAACTGGGGAAAAGTATGAGAATCCAGGCCTATTCCCGTTAAGTAAGCGCCACGAATCTAAATAATCATTTTCTTTTACTAATTTATTCAATATAGTCATATTGTTCCTCTTTTCAGCATTAGTGGGATTTGACCTGTCTCTTTTATTATCCATAACCATATTAAAATCCCCAGCTAATATAGCATACCCCTCCTTAAATTCTTCTATTTCTTTAAACAACTTTATAAAAAACTCTCTATGCCTCTCATTTGGGGCATAAACATTAATCAAAGTATAGACCTTTCCCTCAATTTTACCTTTTAACATAAGATATCTACCCTTATCATCCTTTTTTACCTCTTCTAATGTAAACCCACTTTTTTTTGAAATCAAAGTGGCCACTCCATTTTTTTTTGATGTCCCTAATGACTTTTCATAATAGGCTAGCCACTTTAATTTTATCATATTCGAATTCTCGGAGCCTTGGTGTGTCTCTTGGATCATTATAATATCTGATCCCTCTTTATTAAGCATTTGTTCTATTCTCTTCCTTTTCACGACTGCCCCTAAACCTTTAACATTGAGTGTTGATACCTTTATCTTTTTATCCATAATCACCCTTTTGAAATCTCTTCCGATCCCTTGTGCTCAGCAGTTCAAACTTGCTTACATAAAAACACAAACTCCATACATAAAACCCCCACCCTCCTACCCCAATCCCTCCTCCCCTACCTTCCCCCCCTCCCCACCCCCCCACTCTAATCCCCCCCCCATATCCCCGTGAGTCTAGTACTCCAGCCATCTACTTTAAAGGGGGAGGGGGGAGGCAGTGCTGTGCCTGGCCGGCAGGTTTCTATATTAGCATTTTTATTTGCAATTATCTCCAAACATAATTAACAATTCTCTTACTCTCCAGATGTCCCAGCCTCATTCCCTCCCCCACCCACTCCAGCCCCATCTGCTTCCCCATCCAGACCCAGCCTCTTCAGCAAATCTTTACCTTGATCCAATGAGGTTACTCTATGTTCCCTCCTCCCATATGTAAATCTTAAAAAAACCGGGTAACCCCATGCATAAGGAATTTTATTCTTCATTAATGTTTCCGTTATTGGTTTAAGATTACGTCTCCAATTTAATGTACGTTGAGAAAGATCATTGTAAATTTGCACTGGTTTGCCTTTATATTATATCTGATTCTTAAATCTCAATTCTTTCATAATTTGCTCTTTTTTATAATAATTACCAAATTTCACCAAAATGTCTCTTGCCCCTTTGTGGTTTTGCCCCCCCACACGATGGACTCGATCCGGATCCAATCCGTCTATTGATATATCAGGCATCAGCTCCTTGAACCAGTTCACGATGATTTCTCTAAGATCTTCTCCCTGCGACTCCTTTAGCTGCTTTATTCAAAAAATAGATCTACTAGATTAATCTTCCAAGGCAATCGATCACAGTACCCATTCTTTAAATTGTATATTAGTTGATTTCTCAAAAGCCTCTTATTTCTTCTGGTCCAAATCCGCTTTAGCCTCTATCTTTTTGATCTTATCCGAATTTTCCGCCTTTTTATCCGCTAAATACACAATTGATGTCTAAATTCACTCATATGCTGATCCATTTTTTTAAAATATAACAATGTTATTTTCAGCTATAATGGGCCTGATCTCCATCAACGAGGGAGGGTTACTACCACTTTCTCCTCCTTCAGTCATATTTTTTTCTTTATTTGGTATTGTATCCAAAGGGACTGGGTCTTTATCTTCCTCCTCTTGCTCAACTCCAGGGGCTGTCCTTTCCAGGAGGGAGAGGTATGCCAAATTATGATTTGAAAGTTCCTTTTTTTATGATTTGAAGGTTTCTTTTCTTTTTTTTCTTTTTTTTTTTCTTTTTCTTTTTTTGTATATTGAGCTTTGCCCAACTTTTGATCTTTCTTTTAACGTTAGGCATGGGACTCTTCTGGGTAGGGCATAAATCTTAGAGTGTAACTCACTTCCTTAGCAACTTATGCTGGCTTCTCTGTTATATATCAAACACTTTTTCCTTCTTCATGAGGGGGGGGGGAATATCCAGTTCACAACAGCATTCACTAGAGGGGATCAGTTTAATCATTCGCAGCCTCTCAGCTTCCCACATCTCCCTCACCGAATGCCGAATGCAGCTTCTTCCACCTTCTCTCCCCCCCTTCTCACCACGCCAATAAATCCAATCAACAACTTCCACTTTACAAAGCCAGCATTTCAATCTTTCCCATGTGAGATAAGAATGAAAGGTTATAACACAAATCAATGTCCAGCAAGCATAAATTCCTTCTTTTTAAACTGCGTCAGTGTTACTTTCGGTTTCGACAGTGTTGCCGTTTACACAGACATTGTATTAAATATCAATCATCTCACCTCCCTTCTTCAAATCTCTCTGCTTTTCCAGCTCCTGTGACTTTTATAATCATTTTCTGTCGTTTGCTCAAAGATTTATGCCCATTAGAAGAGAGATAATTGCTTTTTCCGGCAAACGCCGCTTAGAGCCTCAGAAGAAACCCGCCATTGCTCAGGCGGCCAGCTCCGCCCCCCCTAAGTTCAGCTTCCTAACTAGGCCAGCAATGCCTTAAACATTTTGGGGTCCATCTCATTCCCCCGTTTGGAAGAAGAAGTGCCCCAAAGTGTCAGATTTTCTAGCAAATTACAACAGACAGAGCCGTGATCTGTTCTGGCAGCATCCTACAGCCTTCTTGAGGTGGCTCATACAATTGTACTGCAGGACCAACAGGTATTGGGAAAGCTGCCAGGTGAGACATGCCGTGATGAAGAGCAATTTGTATTTCTTCTTATGAATCAGCAGGGATCCTTGATGCGTCTTCCGAGTCTCTGCTGTTTTTGTTTGTTTATCGGTATCATTAATAATATACTGGCAACTCGTTTGTAGCTACTGTGTGAACAGAATACTGGACTAGATGGGCATTTGGTCTGATTCAGCAAGGCTATTTTTACATTCTTAAATGTCACTTTACATTCTGAGCCAATTGTTTACTATTCCTTTTCACGATCCCCTGGCTTTTTGTGGGAGTATCTGAAAGGCAGGAGAACTTTTGCCAGGCGCACAGCTTGAGACAACGAAGCAGGAGGAGGAGGAGAGTGAATTCAGAGAGGGACAAATGCATTTGCATGAAAAGAAAATCAGGGAACAGCAACGTTGATTCACCCAAATCTTTTTATTTAAATGGCTATGAATTGTGTCTCAGACTGCTGTACATTTGGCTCCATACCTCAAAATTTTAATTCTCTGAATTTGTTATTTTTTCATTTTATTCAGCACAGTCTTCTCCTGTTAACCTACAAAGCTTTTCACTGTCTAGCTCCTTCCTATCTTTCCTCTCTCATCTCACACTATTGCCCCGCTCGTGCTCTTCGCTCCTCTAATGCCATGTTTCTCACCTGCCCAAGGGTCTCTTGCTCGGCTTCGTCCATTTTCTTCCGCTGCCCCTTACACCTGGAACGCTCTTCCAGAACATTTGCAAACTACAAGTTCAATCGCAGCTTTTAAAGCTCAGCTAAAACTTTTCTTTTTTCTAAAGCTTTTAAAACTTGATTTTGATCTGACTTTTATACTGTTAGTTTTACTCTACCCCTGTGCCTGTTTGGTGCATTCTCTTCCCCTTCTTATTGTTTTATTATGATTTTATTAGAATGTAAGCCTATGTGGCAGGGTTTTGCTATTTTATTGTTTTAGTCTGTACAGCACCATGTACATTGATGGTGCTATATACATAAATAATAATAAAAAAATAATTGTTACTTTGGGGAGGCATTCCAGATAGATGCTTCTGTGCGGACTTTGTAGGAAAGTTAGGGCAGAACTAGGCAGGGGGACTCACATCTGGGAACCCAAGTCACAAACAGAGGAGAGATGGGATGTTTTATATTGGAAAATCAGTGTGCAGGACGATGGTGTTAAGCCTTTCCCATGCGTTCCCTTATTAACCCCCCCAAAAAATAATGCAACATGTTTCCAAACCTCAGCTGGGGCCAAAATTGTTTGCGGGTCGGAATTGCAAAGGGGGGGGCAGGAAAGAAAAGTGAGGTGCTTACATCTACGGCTTCTCCACTGCAAATTGCACCCTCCTCCTACAGCATTATAATTGTTTGCCAGAAACCCAACTTCTCAGACCCAGGCCTGGTGCCAAACATCCATTTCAGCCCTCAGTACTTTACTGAGGTATTGATTTTCCTGGATTCTTGAAACAGGATCTTTCATCAGTGGGGAAGTCTGGGTGGTGGGCATATTGGGCCAGTCATGGGTTCAGGGCTGTCTTTGTTCTATAGTTCTGTGTTTTCCACATTGAACAAATTAAGAAACTTGGAATTGAGTGCAGTGTGACATAGGTAACTTGCACACCAGCAAGATACAGTTCTGTTTGGCATCCAGCATGCTCAGTTCCAACTATTCTAAAAGAAACACCTTTGCCTTTTTACCACTAGTTGACAACAATGTAAGCATATATTACATACACCATTCAAGATTTTCAGAATTTCAGCTTTAACTGTTTAAAAAGTACGTCTTTAGCCCTTAAAGCTGTAATCATGCTTTTGAAAGTATCAGAGCAATAAAGTATAAAATCTCAGAAGCTTGGTGGTTCGAAGCACTGCTTAATTTTTCTGCATAACTGTTTGCCACTCCATGTCCTTATCTATGTATCTAGCAATCATTTTTGCATGATTTATATGAGCCACAAAAATTATCCATTTTAATGCAGGATTTGGCCTTTCTTGACATATGATAAGGTGGAATAGGTAGGGTTTAATCAGTGTAATTTGGTCTGTGTCTTTCTGATAAAATTACATATTACTACCTATCCTAAGCCCTAAGGATGGGATAGGCTCTACATTGAATCTCATAAAAATACATACATGCATACATACATAATGCATTTTTAATGTATCTTATACACCTCCCTGTTTTCTTCCTATCTCTTAGGAAGAAAAACTTGCTGGTGCAGACATAACCTATGTCTTTTGCTGATTTTTTAAAAAGTTACTTCCTGTGCTTGCAACACTATAAAGCCTCTGGAAGCAGACAGATGAGGTGCTGATGGATATATTCTTCTTTAGAGCTTGGGGCTTGTCACAAAACAGATGTAGGGAGACAGGAACTGTTAGGCTTGGCAGACTTTGGGAGGGTCTCTTTTCAGAGATGTGGGTGAGACCTTTGAAATTACATTTAGCTGACTCCTTTATCCTGTTGGGAATGATGGAGTAGCCAGAGTGTGTGGGCAGGATGCAAGCGTACCTGCTAAACAGCATGCCACAAAAATAAAACCAGACAGGTTTCTGCATCCACTGGGAACAGTTTGCCAGCTCTGTTCATGGAAGCTGAACGGGCAGTCCCGTGGTTTAAAGGAGTTTCGAAAGTGTTGCAGTGTGGGGGAGTTGCTGTTCAAAGTGAGATTCCGATCTTCCCCCAAGTGTATAAAAACCTCTAGACACACCTAAAGTAGCTCTCTGGATTGTGGTCATTGAGCTGAACGAGACAGGAGTCTGCAAGCTTGACTTTTCAAGCAGTCAAGGAGTTTGCTTTGTATTTGTTGAATGATGTAAAGCACCTGCCTTGGAGTGTCTCTTTTGAAACAGAACAGCAAGATATTAATCACCCCAATAAATAATAAAATACTAATGTGCTCAAACCCCCTCCCCCCACACCCTCTAGATCAAAAAGTTGAAGTTTGTGATTGGTATACATTTTGCATATTGAGTATTGATTGATTTAAAATATTTCTTAGCTGCCTTTCAGGGCAGAAGCCCTTCCAAGGCGGCGTACAGTAATAAAATACATAAAACTTGCATGATGTTAAGAGCGATAAAAACACAATAACAGTAAGAACACAGTAAAAAATCCTCCTCCCTCCCAGTCCCCTTTCCTTGTGTGTCATGTCTTTTAGATTGTAAGCCTGTGGGCAGGGACTGTCAAGAAATACTTTTGTAAGCCGCCGTGAGAGCCTTTTTTGGCTGAATGGCGGCATAAAAATCCTTATAAATAAATAAATAATAAATAAATAAAAAACAGCAATATAAACAAAAGCAGCAATAAAACCAACAACGAAGCCAGCGATAAAAACAGCAATCATATTAGGAGAAGGCAAGAGTAAAATAATATGTTTTTAAGGCCTTCTTAAAAGCCTGCCATGTTGGAGCACGGTGGACCCTCAAGGGCAACGTATTCTAGAGGTGTGAGGGCCACTGTGTATCACAGATTTCATTTCTTGCATAATTTAGTTATGGGGAAGGGCAGTGAGCTTTGTGGGACACTAAGCCCCACCTCTAACCCTGGGAATGTTAAAGCCCATCTTCACTGTCATAGAAGACAGAAAGAAACTTATTTTATAATGGCATCTTTTATTTCCAGAAGTCTGAATCCTAGGGCTGATAGCTTGGCTTGAATGCATTTGTGTGATGTCATAAAATACACCCTAAGGCCTAAAACCTCTGCAGAAGGTGCTTTTTAAAAGCCTTATGGTTTTTAAACCTGTCCATTATGTGCTACCTCCAGTATCCGAGGCAGTAAGCCTATGTGCACCAGTTGCTGGGGAACATGGGTGGGAGGGTGCTGTTGCACCATGTCCTGCTTTGTTGGTCCCTGGTCAACAGCTGGTTGGCCACTGTGTGAACAGAGTGCTGGACTAGATGGACCCTCGGTCTGATCCAGCATAGCGGTTCTTATGTTCTTATGAGATCTCTAAAGGGTCGTTTCTTGATTGTAGTTTGAGTGTCCAGCTACTACTTGGGAGACTCAGGTTCAAATCAGTGTTGCTCACTGGCTGTCTTAGCCCAACCCACCTCACAAGGAGTTGTGCAGATCAAATGGGAAGTGATCTAAACCACCTTGAGATCCTTGGAGGAAGGGCAGCAGAATATATAATGTTGTAATTCAAAATTGCTATCTATGTCACAGAGGAATTCTGATTTCCTTTAGGTTGCAAATATGTTTCTTTGGATATTGATTGGTTGTGGAGCTCCTCTACAATGTTTAATGAAATCTCTGAATAGGTTAATTACAGTACTTTATTTCAAGGCTCTGTCCATATTGGCTCTTGGGTGTTAATATGCTTTGCTAGTGTTCTGCCCCCACCCACCCCTTTATGCTTTCTGAGCCAGTAGGCCCAGGACCAAATCCGACATCTGCAAAAAATAAACCTCGCAAGACACGCTGTGTGCAAATCATCCCTTAGAAGCACAGCGTTGGTTCGTGGTCTCTTGAAAACCCCTTCCCTAGAAGGCCAAAGTGTTCCTCTATTCTTTCATGTTTCCAGAACTTTCATGTTTCCAAAAGCAATTTGGCTGTGCAAATTTGTCTTTGTACCTTTTGAAACCAGGTGGTATTTGGGGTGCGACATTCACAAATCCTCAAGATCAAGGTAGAAAGTGTTTGCTGGTGGATTAACGATCTCCTGAGTGAGAGGAGATGATAGCAAGAGATACATTAAACCCAACTGCTCGCTAATCCTTTGGGAGTGCTTCTGCCGTGTGGTGCAACATTATTGCTTTAATAAGTAGAAGCGGGATGGAAAAGAATTCTGTGTCAAGACATTTCTAGACAATTAATGTCCCATACTTCAGCAGCTGGGGATAGCTTTGATCACGTCTACACATTCCAATCAGTATTGAAGGTATAATGCACATCTAAGCAATTACCTTGTGCATATGTCAAGACCGAAGAGGAATTTAAAATATGTACGAAAGAGGGAAACCTCTTAGGTTACAGTCAGCCCCCAAGGTCCAAATTCTAGTACAAACGTGTAGCTTGCAGACTCCGATTGGAGGGAGTCCTGGGCCAAGAGCCCTCTGGTAGGACCCCTTCTCTGTCAGTGGGCTAATCCCACAGTGTGGCGGCCAACAGCAGCGGGGCTGTGAGCAGCTGTGTCTAGCTGCCATTTTAATTTCCCACAATGCTCTGGAGGAGTAACACTGTGTTGGGGGCATTGTGGGAAATTGGAATGATGGCTGGAGGTGGAATGATGGCTGCCAAGGTGCTGGGACACTGGCAGCTGTCCAAGGGTGCCAGGCGCTGTTGCCAACCCTGCTAGCTTGTCCAGCACTGAATTGGACCTGATATTATTACATATCAGAATGAGACAGAGGAATGATGGCTGCCTCTGTCCATCGAGAACAGGACAAGAAACCAGGTTTTATAGTTGTAGGCAGATGGTAGATACATAGGTTAAATACCCAGAAGAGTTTTCTAACTGCATGAACAGTGAACGCTGGAACAGGCTGCTTAGGGAAGCTGTGTAGTTGACTTCCTTGGAAGTTTTAAAAAGAACATCAACGTTCAGGCATAAAGCAGCCAACTAGGGACTCAAGGGCTGCATACAGATCCCAGCATGGGCACTGCTTAGCTTGGGTTCAGGGGTTCTTAGCCCAGGATCTATTTCCCACCCACCCCAAACCTATTCCTGATAGTGCTTAGTGTCTGGTGCTAATGGAAAGTTTTAAAATCTGCTTAAGAGACCATCCTGTTTAGACAGGAAAAAAAGTCCTACAATTCCCAGCATTCCCCAGCCAACCATGCACAGGATCGCGCTTTTAATTGTCACGCAGGGGGCAATTTTCAAGGGGTGTGTGTGTTGCAGCTAGGAACAAAAGGCTCAGCCCGCTCCCCACTTGCTGCAATTTACACCTCAACCCTCCCCTCTGCAAGGCAATTAAGCTTAGTTGGGAAAACTTCTATTGGTAGCAATAGAAAGATTGAGCTCCGAATCGTTCAAGTGCCTAGCAATGCATCTGGTCCCCAGACTAATTTTATCTGGCTCCTGGAAGCCCTGCCAGATTTGAATCAATCTAGAACTTTTTGAATGTTTAAAAAGGAAAGATTGCTCGTAAGGAATGAAGACTCCAAAAAAAAAAAAAAACCCTCCCTGAGTTCTAAAGAATAGAGGTTGTCTACACTTTAACATCCCATCCCTCTTTTGGATTTTTTAAATACTTAATATGTGTATATATCTGCACGTATATGTCTAAGCACATGTGCTCCATGAAATATAAAGGTCTTAAGACTGGATATTGCCAGATTTATTACAGAGCATGTAATAAATCTATGAGATAGTCAGTTATACTGAGATGGTTAAGAGGCAGTATAGGGTAGTGGTTAGAGTGTCAGACTAGGACTGTGGAGACCGGGGTTCAAATTCTCTCGGTAACCTTCACCTTCTTGTCAGTCACAATCTCCCAGCCTGATATACCTCACAGGGTTGTTGTGAGGATAAAATTTGTCTTGTGGGAGATGATGACATGTATGCCACTTGAGCTCCTGGGAGGAAAGGCTGGATATAAATTAGGTTTAATTTGGTTTAAACTAGGGCCATAGCTAGACCTAAGGTTTATCCCTGGATTGTCCAGGGGTCAAACCTGTTCATCTAGGTGACACACAGGGGATCCAGTGCTCAGGCAGGGGGCGAACCCTGGATGATCCCAGGATAAACCTTAGGTCTAGCTGTGGCCTAGGTCTAATTTATAATGGTTTAATTTGTTTTTAGCTGTGTATATTTATTGTTTTATATTGTATGATTTTATCTGTACACCGCCCTGGGAGCCTAGTGATATAGGGCGGGATACAAATGTTTTAAATAATTAAATAAATAGTTAAATAAGTAATAATAAATACTAATAATAATTGGTGAGGCATAATAAACTTCCAGCTTTTGGGCCACTATATATAAAGAATAGACTAGTTCCTAAGTTACAGAACCTTGGACATCCTGAACTAAGTTGCCCTGCAAGAAATAGTCTGGATTGGACAACGATAACACTATATAACACTTCAGCGTGTTCAGAGTGCTGGGCTTTACATACTGTACCATAGCATTCGGAGACATGTGAAATTTGCTGGACAGCTAAGTTCCTATCCACACATCCAAGAAGGCAAATCGTATTGAAATTTGCAAAAATCGGAATTCCTTATCTTCATAAACAGACGCTGACAAAATTTGTAAATACCCATTCATATGGGGGAATGGGAGTCACATTATATAAAGAACTGTAGCTGGCCTGATTTGATTTTAAATTCTTATCAAAGATTAAGTGCCGAGGAAACGTAATTCAACAGTTTGTAATGCAGCGTTTGGCCTCCACGGTGTCAGCAAGGGTGTAACTGTGGTTTGAAGAGCAGCAGCAACTGAGATGTAGAACAAGTTTGGCAGAGCGGAATCAGTCACTCAGTGTAATTAAAAACCTTCTCTTCTTCTCTTACTTTTGACCTAGGATTCTTCCTAAAGCTGTAATTATAGCTACTGGATAGGCAGATGTTTTATTTTTGGACTTGATTTCTACGCAGGATGAACAGGGCCTTGCTAGCTGTGGCCACCACATGACCAATGGCAGCAGTGCTGTCTGACAATAATATCTAAGGAATGTTATCTATCACAATCAGACTGTGAGAAAGCCGGTTGGTAGAAAATAGATTGATCAACCAAGTGAGGGAAAATGTTCAGATCAGCTATATTTGTGGGTTGAAGAGAAAGTGCTTGGATTTCAGAAGATTTAAGCATAATTTTTAGCTTAGGCTGCTATGCTAACTTCGTCCATTCCTGAGGAGGTCAGACAGGGGCATGGTGACTCATGACTTGGTCACACTTAAATTGCATTACTGCAATATGCTCTACATGGATCTTTGAAGAGTCTACAAAAAGTTTTATTTGTCCAGAATGGGGCAGAGAAGTTGTGAGAAGCATTTGCTCACAAGATCATATCACACCTGCCCTGGAACAGCTGCACTGGTTACCAATTTGACTTTTGGGGTCAGAATTGAAAGTGTTGGTGGTTATCCTTAAAGGCTAAGAGAACAATCCTACAGTCCCTGGGTGAGCATCCCAAGGACCATAGGATGGCTTGGATTTCTTCCCCCAAGGTTGGAGGCAGTTCTCTGACCACAGAAGAAGGAGTTGGAAATCCAACCCCCAAACCCATCTCAGCTGGTGGACAGGGAACTGTGTCAGTTGCCTCCCTGTGGTCAGAAAATCAACCTTGGAGAGGGGGAGAAGGGGACGTTCCAGTGGGTAGGAAGGGAAGGAAACCGGAAAGGCCAATGTATGATTTATCCTGAACCTCCTTCATCCACCTTCCCTCCGCCTCTGAAGCACCTTTGCTAGACAGGCTAAAAAAGTCCATCTAGCAAAAACACAAAAGAGAGGGAGGCAAAAATCACCTCTCCCGCTCCTTGCACCCAGTCGACTTCAGCCTGGCAGAGTATAGGAATCTTGGAAGCCTCCGAATTCAGGGGCTTCCAAGCAGCGAGGGTGCAGTTCATAGGATTGTGCCCTTAAACACCTTGGTCTAGAATACCTTAAGGCAGCCTCCCCCAACCTGGTGTCCTCCCGATGTTGGACTAAAGCTCAACTAAAAACTTTTCTTTTTCCTAAAGCTTTTAAAACTTGATGTTGTGCAGACTTTATACTGTTAGTTTTACCCTACCCTGTGCCTGCTTACCCTACCCTGTGCCTGTTTGCATTCTCTTCCCCTCCTTATTGTTTTACTATGATTTTATTAGATTGTAAGCCTATGCGGCAGAGTCTTGCTATTTACTGTTTTACTCTGTACAGCACCATGTACATTGATGGTGCTATATAAATAAATAAATAATAATAATAATAATAATAATAATAATAATACTTGGGAGTTGTAGTCTAATACATCTGGAAGGCAACAGATTGGGGAAAACTGTATTAGGGATTGCCTCTTATTCCAGCCTTTCTGAACCCTAAAATCTGGTGCAGACACCCTTCTCAGTGCCCTTACTATGATGGAGGCTAGTTGTTGGGGTCAAGAGAAAGGGCTCTCTTAGTCACTGCACCCAGTTTTTCCAATAGGCTTTTGATTTACTGGGCAGATCATTTACTATCTCACATCTTTGCTTTATCTGTCTTTTTATCATGTTATCATTTTATGGAATGTTGTTTCGTAATTGATTTTAATTGTTATAAGCCATCCTGAGTGGTGTATAAGCACAAAAAGAGTGGGATATAAATCCTTAAATAACCAAGCAAGCAAACAAATAAAGATAGGCCTGAGAGAGAGAACGAGGAAGACAATCTCCTGCTGATAAAGTATGCTTTCCCCCTGCATGATCATCAGCCTATGACCTTAACAGTACAAGCCTTTGCTCTGAAGTAACATGTGTACTCCCTGGTGCAGTGGGTTTAGGATTGCAACCTAATTATATTTGTGACGTTTGTAGTGTTGGCAGAGAGTATAAGCTGGTGATGGTCACTTGGAAAGGGAGAACTTCCTCACTGAGGCCATATTCTAATCTAATCCTTGACATTTTTGGCCAAATCAGGCAGGGGTAGCAGCAGAATTAGAACCTGTCATCCATGTTTCCATTTCGTTGTACAAATTGGACCACCCACCTACTCAGTATATGACTGTGGAACCATCCCATGTTGTTTTGTGGCCCTTAATTCTAGAGGCCTGTTTCTGTTGACAGCTCCTACGCTCCTAAATGAGTATTCGCGATAAGAATAGCCAAGATGTGAAAATATCCAGGCCTGTCACAGGCCTAGGTAAGTGTACTGATTTGGAATATCCAGAAGCCAAACAGAGCACCAGTCCTGCCAAAACTCCTCAAGGAGATTTTCTCCTCCCCTCTCTGAGTCACTGTGTCTTTTACACCTATGGCTTCAGAGTTCGTCACTGCTGAGTACCTGAGGCAATGCTGATGATTGCAGAGTCTATATTATGCATCAGTTCACTGTCAGTGAGAACAGCATCTACATTTGTAGGACAAAGCAACTAAAAGCACGCAAATTGGATTCTTTCTCCTCTTTGTGCTGGACTAGCTTCCTGACCAGAGTTTCAGCTCCCTGAGAGCAAGCTACAGCACTGATGCTAGTAGTACTACACACAATTGCGGATTGGGTTCCTGGGGAAACTTGCCATGCCTTCCAATCTGAACGCTGTTCTGAAGGTCCTGGCCTGCTGGACGCCAAAGCGAAGGTTTGTAAATTAACTTGGAGGTGTTAATATCTAATGCTTGTGGTTGGTTTAAATGGCTTAGAACTAGCATTAACATAGGGCACAGTCCACGATGTACTTACTCTAGAGTAGTCTTCTCCAATTTAGTGCCCTGTCGATGTCTTAGATTTCAATGCTCGTGCTCTCCGCTCCTCTGATGCCATGCTTCTCGCCTGCCCTAGGACCTCCACTTCCCTTACTCGGCTTCGTCCTTTTTCTTCTGCTGCCCCTTACGCCTGGAACGCTCTTCCAGAACACTTGAGAACTACAAACTCAATCACTGCTTTTAAAACTCAGCTAAAAACTTTTCTTTTCCCTATAGCCTTCAAATATTGAGTTTGTTCTGACTATACTGTTAGCTTCTCCCTACCCGGTGCCTGTTTACACTTCCCTGTGCCTGTTTGCATTCTCCTTCCCTCTTTATTGTTTACTACAACTTATTAGATTGTAAGCCTATGCGGCAGGGTCTTGCTATTTACTGTGTTATCTGTACAGCACCATGTACATTGATGGTGCTATATAAATAAATAAATAAATAATAATAATAATAATAATAATAATAATAATAATAATAATAATAATAATAATAATGCCCATCAGCCCCAGTCAGCATGGCCAATGGTCAGGAATGCTGGGAGTCGTAATTCAAAACATCTGGAGGGCACCAGATTGGGGAAGGCTGTTCTAGAGTAATCCTATTTCAGTTGCCTTGGGTTCATTGAGGCCCCAACAAGTGACTGAAGGACGAGGCTAGTGTAGTGTAGCAGATGGCACATGGGGCTTTATCTGTGCAAGGCACGAATTCAAATCCCTGCTTTAGCTCTGGACGTCCTTCACTGGCCTTGGGCAATTCACTCATTCTCTGTGAGTGGGTCATTATAAAGATAGGTATATGCTGGGAAATGTTACAACCAATCAGGTTATGCATGAATATTTGATATTTTAGCCTGATTTTCCACTAAAAGTGACTTACAGCGAAACTTAAACTAAGATGATGATGATGATGATGAAGCTTATCTAAGAATACAGCTGTGTAAGGCTTATTACTCGAGATCTACCAGACCAATTTTGCTCATTTTTGTTTTAAACTAAACCTTGAACAGTTTAGATGTACTAAACCTTGAACAGTTTAGATGTACGTAAAAATTTGATGTCAGGTAATATGAGTGGACCAAAGTTATCAGGCCTTCTGATGGTGCTGGGCAGGAGTCTCGGGCGGCCTTCCTCCTCCTTGAGCCCTCCTGCTGCTTGAGATGGAGCTTCCTGCCCATGGGCCATGCTGGCTAAAGATTTTTAGCCGGTCCTCCCTTGCTGGGGGGGCCAAAATGTTTTTCACCGGGACCCGAACCCGCTCTCAGCAGCCCTATGTCTGCATTGCTTCGTGGCCTTCTGACAGTATAGTGTTGCTGTTTCTTCATTGTTCCGCTCACCCTGGCCTTGTGTATGATGAATCAGTGAATCCTGGTATGTCACGCTAGGATAACCAGGAAGTAATGATCGGGAACGTTTCTGCTTGACCGTCTTATCAAAACATGCATGCACTGGGCGAAAAAGGCTGAGGAAGGAGGAAGCTCCAGAGCTCAAGGAGGGAAAAGTAAACTTCCTTTAATTAATGACACAAATTAGTATGATTGGGTTCAGCTAGTAGCTCAGTTTAGGGCTTTGTTTTGCTGTGAAAGATGGCAAGCACTTATGGAAATGGTCTCCCCACTGTTTTGCCTTGATGGGCTGGTTGAACAGGGTGAAGATTTCCTTTGGAACGGCTTGTTGTTGACTGTTAGTATAGGAGCTGACGTTTCTTACCCACCCATCCTTATTCAGCAAATAAGTGCTTAGGATGCTGTTGTGCTTACTGCTGTACCCGTCCAACCTCCCAAGCCAAGGCATTATGTCCGTAATGCCCTTCATCCGCATGAGTTACAGTGGAAGAGTTTCCGCAGTCTAGCAGCAGTTATTATTTATACATCAGCACCAATGTCCGTTGCCCTGTATATGGCAATAGAACTGAGGTGCCTTCCTGCATCGCTACGGTAACCGGCCTGAAGTGGGAGCTAAGGTAGGACAAATTTCTCATTTTTTCAAATCTTGAAAAGTTGCTCCCTTGAGTGCTATTTTTCTTGGCAGAAAGGTGGGAATACAAATCAAATAAATAAGTTTTAAGTTCAGTTCGTCCTGAACTTGGATTTTTTAAAAACAACAACACACGTTCATGTGAACATTTGTATCTATGTTGTGCACATTTCTTTTAATGCATGCATATTTTTGCACACAGTTCTCAATAATACACACATTTTGTATGCAATTTCCCCAATATAAAGCATTTTTACGTTATTTTCGTACATATATTCATTTTTGTGTGCACCTTTCCCTAAAATGTGCATTTTATATGCATTTTGGATTGGTAAACTCCACTGCAAAACTTGGAGAAGTGTGAATTTCAAACCCTTACTTTGCATATTCATTTGAAAGTGTGAAATTCGGCGAGTTTGCATTAAAACGCAAACCAAATGGATACAAATGGATACAAATGGATCTCACATACCTAGTGGGAGCTACTGTCCAGTTCTATATTGCACTTCAGCGCCACCACTCCAACTGGCCAAAGGAAGTTATTGCTACTTATCAGGTGTTAGATGACACAAGAGGTCCGTAGGCTTCCACCTGGTCCCATAACGCTTCTGATTCTGGCCTGGATTCTGAGATTGAACAATTTATCATCATTCAGGTACAATCTGAGCTGCTTTCAGACAGACTGTCCTCATCGACCAGCTGATCTGTATGGCAATCTGCCTATTTGGCATTTTGCTTTTTCCAGCTCAACTACTTGCCTGGTATCTATTTGGCTCCAGCCTGCCAGCTCTGACAACAGAGTAGTATAAATGAACATAACATGCGCCCCAAGAAACATTCTATTCAAAATTTGTCAGTGGACGCACAATAGAGCTGGGTAGGAAGACCCTGGAGAAGTAAACAATAAAGGGGAAGAGGCAGGGGAAACAAGAGATGAATGTCAACTTAATTTCATTCAGAGATGAGAACCAAGGATGCTGGGAAATCCCCCGTTGCACTGTAGCCTTCCCCAACCTGGTGTCCTCCAGATGTGCTGGACTACGACACCCTTAATCCCCAAGCCAGCTGAACTCTACACATCTGGAGGACACCAGGTTGGGGAACGCTGCCCTGCTGAAAAGGATGGCAGCTACACAAAAGTGCTCTGGCGCTCTTGCATCCCTCATTCATTTCATTGTCAGACAACCTCCTAATGCATAGAACCGCTGGGAACCTGAACTATAGTTGTGCCTTTAAATCAACCAGTGCTGCCATTCACAAGGGGGAGGTAATGGTACTTGGTCATCAATGCTGAGCAGCAATCAAGAAGGAGGAGAGCCCCCCCCCCAGCAGTACAATCTGGAAATGACAAGCGGCATCAGAGACGGTTCAGCACTGTGCATGGTGAGTTTCGCACACAACACCCCCTTCCTTTGTAGCCTGTGTTTAACCATGAACTTTAAAGGCTTTCTCTTCTAGTAAAGCGGTCAGCTGAGGCAGTCTGAATAATGGGCATATCCAAAAGATGAGTGATGTTTTTATTGGCTCGTTGAAAGACGCTTGGCAATGCCCGTCGTGAAACTTTATAAGCTTTTAAAAAGTTTAATCCTTCGTGATTGCAATTCCTTCGGTGGCAATTACGTTCAACAGGTTTCCCACAGTCCCACTGGTGGTTCCAATCTCCAAGGATCATCAGACGAATGCAAGAAGGGGGAAGGGAGAAATAGAAAACAGAAGAGGATTTCCACAACGGTAATATTCATCTCTGGCGCAGCTTTCATCTCATTAACAGCTTTCACTTACTGAAAAGGATATTTCAGGAACAAAATAGTTTTCAGACACAGTAAGGACTTTCAGACGTAAAAGCTCCAAAGATCTTCTTTTTGGAAATCAGTGGGCAGAATTCTTTCTGTCTTGAGTGGCAGTAAGGTTACACTGTAAATATGGGTGGTCCAATTCACATGTTTGGTATAAAATTTATGCTTTTAAAGTTAGTTCACACAATAAGATTACCATCAATGATAATACTGTCACTAATAATCAAAAGGCATTGATTATGGATGCGCTGCAGGACTTCACTCCAGACATGTTATAGCTTTACTGATAACTTGTTGGGTAAATAATGCAATTCCCTTATTGCTAATAGTCACGCAGGTACCAAAGTCCATGCAGTACAGCAATTTTATTTATTACTAACAAATACTGTATTTTTTGGCAATACATGTGCTCCCAACCAAAGTTAGCACTACTAGTAATGTATCATCAAAGTTTAGAATGGGACTGCAAAATTGTGGTGTTTGATCTTTGGATCAGAATTCAGCATCCAAGGAATCTAAGCGTTTGTTTTGTTTTTCCATTTTAAAAGAAGGAAGCATCTATCCTCTTTGGTTGCCAAAATAAGCTTAAAGAAGTGTATGAACACAAAGATTTTTTTTTTTTTTGGTAATCATTGGGCTTTTCTACATGAGGCCTTTTACCCGAAGCTTTACCAAGGCTTCTGCTACTGGATTCTTTGCGGGATTGAGATCAGTTCCTTTACATGTGCTTTTTTCCCAGTGGGTTGCTTTCTCTGCCTTTCTGTATGTTCCATTGCACAACCACTAGGTGGCGCTGTGGTATAGTGGAATTGTACAAATACATGAGAGCTCTAAAACACGATTCAGAGAAAATACCAGACTTTTCTCATTAAGGAAAAAAACACGTATGATAATGGGTGCAAAACATAGGAGAGGCCCTGGAGTAGGACAGTGTTATGTAAAGGACCCACAAACTGCTGTGAGTGAGGAATCACAATGAAAGCCTCATGTAGAAAGACTCATTATGTCAAACCTTTAAGATAATCAATATTATTATACCCATATCACAGATGGAAGGGCGGCAGCTGAGGCTGAGAAAGTGCTGGCTTGCACACAGGCCGCTGTGTAAATTCTGACTTGAGTTTTGAACTGTACCCCTTTATGCCACATAGCATTACAAAACTATCACATACTCACACTCATTCTGCGTTTATTGGAGGGAAGCCTATTGGAGTGTGCACCATTCACAATTGACAAAAATGAGCCTCTATTTTGCCATGCATAGGGATGTTTTATGCCTCCATTCAAAATGTGTAGAGTGGACTAGCTCTATTTTTCTTAATATGGGGCATCGAAAAGTATTTGTTACATAGACAAATACATTTCCAAAATATTTATTTGCTGGTCAATGCCAGGAGGTGGAGCAGGGGGCATTTGTGGGGGAGAAATACTGGCCCGGGGTGCCTGACCCCATTCTCCACCTATCAGTCCCACCACACATCTGCCTTTTTTTCTCTCTAGGTGGGCTTTGTTTGGGTCTCAGAACCAGCGGGGGGGGGGGGGACTGGTGTTTGTGGAAGGTGTGTGGCAAAATGTTGCTAATGGGGGAAGAGTTCAGCAGCCATCCCATCACTTATCCTGCCTTGCAAGTCTCTCCCCAGTGTTAATGTTCGAGAGAAAAATGGCTTTGTGAAGCCCATATTTTCTTCATAATGCATCATCCTGCACTTGGTTATCAGACAGCCAGTTGAAAAAAGGTGGGTGGCAGTTTCTGAGGGCTTCTTTAAATGAGTGATTTATAGCACGCTTGTGTCTGGCCACTCATGGAAGTTTGTGAGTTATTCTGAGGATGTAGTGAGCCTCCTGCATGTCTCCTGCTCCTTCCCTTGGTTGTTCCGTTTTTTAAAAAAACCTTGGAGATCCCGATTCTTCTGTCGGGATTTCCTACTGTGTGCAGCCGAAGTTGTGCTACTAAACACTCATTAGAGGGCGCTGTCCAATTCAATACTATGAGAATGGAAAGGAGGGGAAGTTTTCAATTACAGACCCCGTGGTCGCTCCTCTCCTCCCGTGTAATTCAGCTCATTACAATTGCGGATGAGATGCAGGAAGCAAAGTACCAGTAAGCGAATGCAATTTCCCTTTAATCTAAAGAAGCCCTGAGTCAGCATGATATGTTGTAAACAAGCTAAATTACTGAAGCATGGCGCTGCCAGCGCTACTCACGAGAGAGGCAGTCAGGGAGCATGCGCTTTCTTTAGCAGCAGCCACAACCTGCCTTGAATGCAAATGGCAGTGTGATAAGAATCTACTTTCCCTTGACTTGTTTAGGTGAGGCAGAGGCTGTAAAGCTGTGGCGGGCGGCGGGGGGAGAGAACCCTGAAAGGGCATACTCAATAAACATAACAGACAGCCGCAGGGACAAACCCAATCCACGTGGAGTATATTAACATGCATTTGGGTCATTATTATTTTTTTTAAATCTGCTTAAGACCTCAGGATCTGACGTAGAGTTAGCCTCTCACTGGCACCTGCCAATCAAATAAACTGGAGATGCAAATCATTTGGCAAACTCAAACTCACTGCAAGCTTTAATTTCCACCCTTCCCCAAATTCTGGCATCTTTTCAAAGCAGATTGTCATTCTGCAATCAGCTCAGCTCATGTACTGCTTCAGTTTTATATCATTTCTATCAGGCTGCAATGTTTATTTATTTATTTATTACATTTTTATACCGCCCAATAACCGAAGCTCTCTGGGCGGTTCAGCTGAGCTGGACATGATAGGACTTACTTTTGAGTGAATACACATTGGACACTGCTGTTTGAATACAAAATTTACTATTCTTTATTGTAGATTCATTCCACTTCAAAATTGACACAAACTGCAAAGGTAAAAGAGATGTGATAACTTGCTTTCACTCAGGATTAACTGTTGTAAACCGCCCAGGGAGCTTCGGCTGTGGGGCGGTATATAAATGTATTCAATCAATCAATCAATCAATCAATATTTCCTTTTTATTTATTTATTTTATTTATTACATTTCTATACCACCCAATAGCCGGAGGGCTCTGGGCAGTTCACAAAAATTAAAAACATTCAAAGTATAAAACAACAGTATAAAACCATAATATAAAATACAATAAAAAAGCTCAACCAGATAAAAACAGCAGCAATGCAAAATTACAAATTTAAATATTTACTAATATTCCCCCACAGATGTCTAGACTGAGAAAGACTTATGTGTAAGATAAAAAACTCCGTCACACCGGAGGTTAACATGGTCCCTACCTTTGTGTTTTCGTTGCTCAGTTACTTCCTATTTTCAAAACGAGCATGAAGCCCATTGAGTCTGCTGTTATAATTCAATTCCTTTTATTACAGTCAACAGACCAATAAAACATATGAAAACACACAATAAATATTTAAAATACATGAAATTAAAACAGAGTATGATTGCATGAGCCTCCTTAAATTTCTGTGCTAGAAGCAAAGGAAAGTCCTGCCACCATAACTGATCTGGTAAGGATTGTGTGATTAAGAAATTTAGCAACTTGTTCGGTGGTATGCTTATCTTGAGCCTGTAAAAGGACCGACATAAGGGTCACGGACGATCGTCCAGGTAATCGTTGCGTGAAAGGATGGATAAGCCCATTGAGTCTGCTGTTGTAATGGCGCTGCTTCTCCTGCACACAGCAGGAGAGACCAGCAATTCCGTGTTTAAAAATACAAAGAAGGTCAGAAGGAGCTGAAGGCACGTGGGAGGCAGACGATGTCATGTGAGGGACCTGAGCAAACTCTGTGAGGGTACAGTAACAAGCATGCAATAAAACGCTCGTGGAATGGAGCCTAAAACCTTGCAAATTGTGTTATGGACTCTGATTTTATCGATCTTGATTCTTTTATTGAGAACGTTCTCACAACAATAAGAATGAGAGCCAGTGCGGTGTAGTGGCTAGAGTGTTGGACTGGGAGTCAGGAGTCAGGAGTTCTAGTCCCCACTTAGCCACGGAAACCCACTGGGTGACTTTGGGCTAGTCACAGACTCTCAGCCCAACCTACCTCACAGGGTTGTTGTTGTGAGGATAAAATGGAGAGGAGGAGGATTATGTACGCCGCCTTGGGTACCTTTGAAGAAAGGTGGCATATAAATGCAAAAATAAATAAAATAAATAAATAAACAATAATGTGCTGAATAAGAATACCAACTTAGCATTTCAAAGCACTTCAAGTGCATTTTCTCAGTAACACTTACAAAAACCCTGTAAAGTAATTCACTGTCATTTTATGTCCATGTTACCTCAGTCATAGCTAAGAGAGAGTAATTAAAATCTGGAATATTTGGTAGGGAATTTATAGGGCCGTAATATCCAGAGTGGGAACCACGGATGACCTTCCCCTCCTGAAACACTGATTTCCCCTAAGATTTTTTTTCCTATTAAAAAAGGTGTTTTTGCTTTTAATTGTGAGTTGGCAGTTTTCATGTAAAAAATGAGGGCTTATTTTTAAAATATCTGATCAAAAACCCAGTAGCAGTTGGTGCCTTTCAAAAGTGATAGCTCTCCAAACTTCATCCATTAGGCCCACCCAAGTCTGAACTCTCAAGATTTCCCCTGGCTCAAAGGTAGATTTTTCAAGATTACTATAATCATTACTATGCTGAAGTCATACTGGGGAAAATATCTCCCTTTAGCTACTATATCTGTGCACTTGGCAGGACACCTGAAAGGGGTTCAGAGTAAATCTTAGGGATGTTACTATTTGTTTAAGAAAGTGTTCGTTGCAAGCAGATAAAAGCTTTTGAACTTAAAAACTGTATCTTATGATTTAAAATCTTTGCTTTGGATGCTAGAATTCCTAAATATTAAAAAAGAAATTACACATAGGCACTTGAACTTGGTGGTGCAGTTGATTCAGGAAAGCTAGTGCAGAGTATTCAGCTAGATGGACCAATGGTCTGACTCAGTTTAAGGCAGCCATTGGTGCATTGATGTGCTGCTGATGCACAACTGAGCTACCCATTAGCAAGGATGCAGACACAGCCTTAGATTTTAAGTTCTGTAAGGAGCCAGAAAGGACTCTGAGTTACTGGATGTGTGTATCACCTTGGGGTATCAAAGGGGCAGGATCCTAGCTGGAATGGGATTGCGCCTCAGTATAAGTGGCCACTTTGGACATTTCTAGAAGTGATGGGAAAGGAAGTGTGAGCGATTAATGCTTCCTTTACCTATGCTTCTGGGACCTGTGAAGGGAGGATGGGTGAGCAAAGTGCAATTTCCCACAGAGGAGATGTGCATCTACCAATGTGGGATCAGCATGCCCATCTACCTGTGAGAAATACATCCATCAACCTGGGAAGCGTGGGGAGAAGAAGCATGATTCACTCCCACTCTTCCTCCTCTGTCTCTGTCTCTCAGATTCTAGACCACATCTGAAATGGCTCTTAGTGGATGGGATTTGCTCTTGACCAGTGCGGACTGCTATATATGGAGTCAGGAAGAAATTTGTTCTGCCAATTCATTTTGACTAGTGTGATGAGAGATGGCACGGTGTGTAGAGCTGAGCAATAAGCCTGTTCTGATGCTCCATCCCTCCTAATTCTATTAAGGTTTGAGAAACCCCTTGCCTTTCCCCCTTCCAATCTATTGGAGGGATTTCTCCCTACTGTTCTTGCTCCCTTACATGCTATCACTTTTCCTTCCCCGGCCTGTGCAGGTGTTACAGTTAGGACTTCCACGATGTTCTTGGATTGTTGGTACAATCCACTGATGTCAATTGGCATACTGTGCAGGGGTCTGCAGCCACTAGGGTGACCCTATGAAAAGGAGGACAGGGCTCCTGTATCTTTAACTGTTGCATAGAAAAGGGAATTTCAGCAGGTGTCATTTGTATATATGGAGAAGCTGATGAAATTCCCTCTTTATCACAACAGTTAAAGTGCAGGAGCTATACTAGAGTGACCAGGTTTAAAAGAGAGCAGTGCATTTGCAGCTTTATCTGTTGTGATGAAGAGGAAATTTCACCAAGTTCTCCATATATACAAATGACACCTGCTGAAATTCCCTTTTCAGTACAACTGTTAAAGATACAGGAGCCCTGTCCTCCTTTTCATATGGTCACCCTAGCAGCCACACCATTTCTATCAAAATCTTAACACTATATCTATCAATTATATCTATCACTATATCTATCCACGGTGAGCACTCAGCGTTAAGAGGCCCTTTCAAGCACCTGGGGGAATTGTGCACTTTCCGGAGGCCTTGGACATGCACTTTTCCTCCCTTCCTCTGCACCCATCTAAGTCTGAAAGGGCCTCTTGACGATTGCGTTAAGAGGCCCTTTTGGCCCCAGTGGGCGAGGGAGGGGGAAGAGGCACCCAAAAGCGCACTTTCTGGGCCTACGCAAAGTGTGCAAATCTCCCCAGCCACACTAATGGCATGGCCGGGGACATCTGCGCACTTTCCAGAGGCTTGGAAAGTCTGCTTTCTTGCCCCCCATTGGTGCCTGAAAGGGCCTCAACACAAGCGTTAAGAGGCCCTTTCAGGCACCAAGGAGTGTGGGGACGCTTTAGGGCCTTTAAGACCCCCATTGGCGGGGCAGGAAGGCTTAACACAATTTCCCCCTGTGCCCGCATTTTAAACAAAGGAATCAAGGGGCAGAAATACACTGTGCACGTTCACCGGGGGCTGAGTGTGGACGTCCAGTGAGCTCGCCGTCCCTAGCGGATTTTCGACCCATCCCTACCTCTTCCCGAGTTGAGTGGTTTCTCCAGCAACTCAGTTCCTTTAGCTTTTCATTATGATCCCATATGGTTCATTACATCCTTCCTCAGCCTAAGTAGCGCCTTGGTGTTGTTTCTGCTAGATGCATAATAGTCTTTTATTCCAAGAAAGGGAGTCACTTTTCTTTTTTTTAAAAAAAATCCCTCCCCCCCCCACCCTCTCTCCTGTATCATATTGCTTTGCAGATCAGCTATTCAGAGTTTTATTGATGTGTGGGAGTCTAACACTATAATCAACCCTCATTAACTGTTGGAATTTCCACAAGCTGTTTACTCAACCAGTGTCGGTTGGGTTCTCTCTCTCTCTCTCTCTCTCTCTCTCTCTCTCTCTCTCTCTCTCTCTCTCTCTCTCTCTCTCTCGTAATATTTGATTTCATTGGGAGTGTCTGCTTGTTGGTTGCAACTTCCTTGTCTATGCTTTTTGTAGTTATTAATGCCTTAGTTGTCTTAGAGAACAAGAATTCCTAAGATACAACTGTGATCATCTTTACTGGGCCAACTTTTATCATTTCCCCCAACTCCCATTTATTCATTACCTGTCAGCCTTCAGGTTGCACAGAACTCCTTTTGGGAGCATAAGGAAATGCAGCAAAGGAAAAGGGAGAAATGATGATCAAAACAATGGCTCCAAGTCAGAGAAAGTCAGTTCTGCTTAAATCCTATTTAAACCAACGGAATGATTTAATCTGACTTAGGCCACACTCCTACAGCTGTTATTTATTACAGTTCTATACTGCCCAATAGCTGAAGCTCTCTGGGAGTTTCATAACAATGAATACTTACCTGAGGTTAACTTAAGCCACATTTAATTCAGTGGAAATTATTTCTGAATAGATAGGTATAGGATTGCACCACTAATTGATTTCAATGGAATTTAAGCACAGCTGACTTCCTCTAGATTGGGTCCAATACTGTGAACAATCCAGAGAACATCTTTAAAAGTTATCCAAATATGTATGTATGTATGAATGTATGTCAGTGAAGATGGCAATGTTAGATATATTATGCTACATCATAAGTGGAAGTAATGGCATTTATAAACAGCTGTCATTCTTTTCTTTTTTATATAAATTTTTATTTTCCAATACTTAAACATACAGCCATTACAATTAAAAAACAACAACATACTACATAAATGTTGAGTACATTAATATAATATATTCTCACTTTAACTATTTAACATAATCATACCTAACATAAAAGTGCACCCCCCACCTCGGGATCTTACTCCTGTTTCCAAAATCTCATAGTTTCTTCTGCTGGTGGTTTCCCACTTCCCTTAGAAAACACAAATATTAGGAACTGTTTCCAGATTCCTTCAAAATCATTCGTTTTTGCTATACTTCTTCTCACATTAATATTACTTGTCAATTTATCATTAATAGCTATATCCCATACTTCTTTATACCATTCTTCAATACAATAATCACCTTGAATCTTCCAGTTCCTAGCTACAATCAACCTTTCTGCAGTCAGCAAATTCTTTATCAGTTCCTTAATTTCTTTTTTACATTTTAAATCTTCAAATAGTGACAGTAATGCAACTCTTGGTGTTTGTTCTATCTTCATTCCCACAATTTCTTCAATCTCCGAAAATACCATCTTCCACAATTTTTGTACATATTTGCATTCCCACCACATATGTAAATACGTTCCTTTTCACAGCTGTCATTCATGATCAAATATAATAATAAGAAATGCAAAACTGACCCCAAAAAAATCTTAAATAGGTAAAATAACCTGTAGAATAAAAAATATTGTATCGAGTGGATTACAGTAATAATGGCAGCTAAAACAGCCCATATCTTGTTTTATGTGGTACCATGAGAGACACAAACACCTGATTCTGCCAAAAATGACCCATGGATCTGATACACTACTGCCAGTGACTGTGCCAACGAACAAAAAGATCCACTTGAATTTCTTCTTGTTTCAGTTGTTCTTTGCAGTTTTAAACATATAACACAAAATGTGAAATGTGTACTAGCTACAAGAATAAAAACAACTGAGCTGCATATAAAAACACACAGTGCAATTTGAAAATCAACAATAATACAAAATACCTGTATTGGTTTGTATTACTTTTATTGCTGTTTCTAGCAGTTAATAAATGGTTGCCAATATCTCAATGCTTTGCTCCCCCTCAATTGTGTTACGTCTGTTAGTTTTGTCATCTCTGCCATTTTCCAGGCCATTTTCTGCCATTAACCAACCACTAACTGAGACAATTATCCCCCTCTACACACCTATTTAAAAGATTTGATACACTTTATTCATTTACCCCAACAATTTTTGCAAGATGAAATCAACTAGTGTAATTGGTTAATAGTTTGATATTGTATAATCCACCCCCTGCTTCAAATAAATATATTTTTAACCATCTCCTGCGTATATGGATGAAGTAAGCCGTTCGGTTATCGTAACACCAGCATTTAGCCTGGTCATGTGCATAAATTTTATTCACGTCAGATACCTTATAATAGTTTCCATTTAGTCTCAATGTTTTTTATTCCTGATGCTGATAAATCACAGTATATGTTTGACTAAATAAATAAATAAATAAATAAATAAATCTGTGATTATAGGGAATCATAGAATAGTAGAGTTGGAAGGGGCCTATAAGGCCATCGAGTCCAACCCCATGCTCAATGCAGGAATCCACCTTAAAGCATAAATCCACCTTAAAGCCATTGCAAGAATTTTAAAATTTCAGCTTTCAGTTCTGTCTCTGTGTCACTAAGAAGTTAAATCTCAGGGTGACGGGGGGAATGTAAATAAAGTGCATGTACACTAATGCTGCAGTCCTACCTGGGAGTAAGTCCCATTGAGTTCAGTGTGGGGCTTATGTCTGAGTAGATATTTATTTATTTATTTATTTATTTATTGCATTTCTATACCGCCCAATAGCCGAAGCTCTCTGGGCGGTTTATAAGACTGCACTGTAAGACACTATAACTGGAACCTGCCACAAAATGTTGCAGTGTGGAGTGCTCCTGTTCCTTGTGCCAGCTAGCCAGAGATGCCTGCTTTCAGGATGCTCCATTCCATTCCATCCCGCTCCCCCACTCTCCTGCTCCCAACATTTTGTGGATACTGTGCACGCCCAGTCTGCATTGGGCTGGGACTTTTCTTCCCCATCAAGATTTTTTCTACTTCTGAAAATCTCACGGTTTATTTATTTATTCCATTTTTATACCGCCCAATAGCCGAAGCTCTCTGGGCGGTTCACAAAAATTAAAACCATGAAGAGCATAAAAACAACCAACAAATTTAAAACACAAATACAAAATACAATATAAAAAGCACAACCAGAATAAAACCACACAGCAAAAATTAATATAGATTTAAACTTTGCTGTTTTAATATGAAATTAAAACAGCAAAGTTTAAATTTAAATTAAATTAGGTGTTAAAATACTGAGAAAATAAAAAGGTCTTCAGCTGGCGATGGAAAGAAAACAATGTAGGTGCCAAGCAGTTCCCTCAAGCACACTTTTATCTTCCTCTTGTGATATATAATATATATGATATACACTGGGATGGCTAAGAATTTCATTACAGTTCGATTTTGGTAGGAATTTACCAAAACGCACAACGCTCTCCATATTTGGGACAAAATGAACTTGAGATTTAAGAAGTTCAAATATGGGAGAAATTGAAACTGACAGATTCATTCATCCATCCAGGCAGAGGGATTGGAGTGTTTAGCTCTTAAAAATGGTTTTGAATCCTATGTATTTCAAACATATTTATTTATTTATTACATTTTTATACTGCCCAATAGCTGAAGCTCTCTGGGCAATTCACAAAAATTAAGGACATTAGTTGAATTTAATAATTAAAATGTGCTTAATCAGGTTTGCCACCTTTTCTTCCTAATAGGCTCTTCACCTTTAAGAGCTACATGGCAGGCAGGTACAACCTGGTCTTCTCTATGCTGGGAAGAGCTATACTGCTTGAAATTCAGCTGGTGCAGATATGTGAGAATTTCATGTCCGTTCATTTTTGATCAGAATTGATCCACATTTGCAAAGTACTTCATACTCAGGAGAGAAAGAATGTGATGTGCTAACATTCAAAAGAGGGAGAAAGTGAATGGACAAATTTGCCCATCTCTAGTTGTGCATGAAGTGCATGTGCACGAACATTGCAACCTTCTATTTCACATGCTAGATGTCATCCTTCCTCAACCTGGCGGCTTCCAGATGTGTTGGACTAAAACTCCCATCATCTCCAGCTAGCATGCCTATTAGCTGGGGATGATAGAAACTGTAGCTCAACACAGGTTGGGGAAGGCTGCAGTCTTTGGTGAGGTTCATTTCATTAAGTACAATAACTTGCCATAGACTATTATGGTTCCTTTCCCCCCACATTTCCAGCATAACCATAAAGGAAAAAACAAACCTACCCTTTCCTTTTAATAATATGACCAGATCCAAGCTGTAGCTGAACTGGTATTTTCTTGGTTGTGTAGACTACCACTGCTGCCCATCCCCAGGCAGAATCTGCTGCCTGAGGCCATTGCCTCAATCTGCCTAATGGTAGGGCTGGACCTTGTTTTTATTTATTTATTGCACTTATATACCGCCCCCATAGAAATTCTAAAATTAAGATAAAAACGAGTATTCAAAATTTAAAATTCTAAAACATTTATAGACATTGCTGAACGTTTTTGAGTTGTATTAGCTACAACTCAAACACAGTCAACAAAGTTTATTCAGGAAACAGATTCTGCCTGGGGATGGGCAGAATCCATTGTGAGATGGCAGTATTATTCTGTTGTCGTTTTTAAAGGGTCTGTTACGGCCAGTTCACTAACACACACTACTTCAGAACAGAAGTCAGTGAGGGACAACCTATTGTGTGAACAGGTGGAAAATTGCCTTCAACCATTTGTAGTAGAGTTGAGGAAGTTCTTAGGCAGCAATTCTTGAGCTGAGGATGTGAACAAGAATTTGAAAAATTGTACAAATGAATGTTCTTCTCCGCAATGTCAGGGAATATGATGAGACCAAATTCTCCGTTACGGCACACTTTTAAAATCTTGTAAGGCGCAGATCAGAGACGTTTGAAACTGCCTTACATGGAGCAAAACATTTATTTAGTGCACTTATAACCTGCCTTTCTTCTATCATGGAAGCCAAGAGCTCCATCAGACAGGGGGAAATCATGCTTGCCTACCATGACTTCTCTGCTTTTGTTGCTCGATACTGCCTTTCTCTCAGGGAGAGGAAAGAGGAGGTAAAAAAGTGCACCTGGCCCATTCAGGGGTCATCTTTATCGCACCGCTTCTCCTGCACATAGCGGCACCTTCTGTCTTTAAAAATAATACCGACTTACTGGGGGCTTTTTTGTCGTGCGAA
Organism: Elgaria multicarinata webbii; assembly: GCF_023053635.1. Taxonomy (NCBI): domain Eukaryota; kingdom Metazoa; phylum Chordata; class Lepidosauria; order Squamata; family Anguidae; genus Elgaria; species Elgaria multicarinata. Next base: position 13,045,104 of record NC_086180.1, read on the forward strand.
GAAGGCTAGAAGGGACGGGAGGTGCGTGGGAGGCAGATGACGTCATGAGAAGGACCCACGAAAACCTGTGAGTGCCCAGGAACGAGCAAGCAATAAAACACTCGTCTGATAACAACCCAAGGTAGCGTTCAGGAGTTCCCATGTGGTCTGCCATCCAGACACTGATCAGACCAGACCTGCTCAGCTTCAGCAAGGTGGCTGCATCACATGCCCTCAGGCCCTCAGAGAGGACAGGAGTTGCCAAGTCCTCTATACCTCCACACAGCAGCCCAGTGCCAGCTCCAGGGGTTGGGGTCCACCTGCTTCTTGCTTCTGTCCCTACTTTCCAGTCACTTGCTACTCTAGGTCCCTACTCTGGTCACTGCTTGGAAAGGGCAGATGAACAAACATTGACAGCAAGGAGGATGAGCAGCAGGGCACAGTTCAATCCTTTTTATTGCCGGGGATTGAACCTGAGATTTTTAGTTAGCATGCAAAACATGTGTTCCGCCACTGAGCTATGCCCCTCCTCTGGCACAAGGTATAAATTTAACTAAATAAATCCGAGGCACGCAGGAAGACGTGCAATTCTCCTGTCCCCACACATGCCGCATTGAAATAAATCAGGGAGCTGTGCGAAAGCAGCCTTGTTTGGTGGGTTGCAGCCAAAGGTGTGCAAATCATCTCCTGGAATGGACCGAACTGGCGATGAGAACAAGGGATCTGGGAGGATAGTTTCCCTTTGAGCTGCGTCGTTTCTCACACAAGCCCCCAAAGAGAGGGAAACGGGTTATTCTCAGTTCACAGTGATGAAGTAACAAAAACAACAACAAAAAGATTTGATCTGTCTTACAAAGGACACTGTCACATCCTTGTGAAAGGAAAACTGCCTTGCGGTGGTTATTTATATCACTGTTGGCTTTCTTGCCGGTGAAGCTGCCTGGCTACCGTAAATTTGGACCAGGCGGTGCAGTGACTCTTGGCAGCAGAAGTAAAATACAAGGCCTGGCGCTAAAGCAGGAACGGCCAGGCTTGAGAAGGAAAAGAGGAAATTACTTTTGGAATAAGATAGAAGTTACTTTAATACGGATGATTTCCTTACAGGAGGATTGTTTCTAACAGTAACCTCTTCCATTGGCCCGAGCTCAAGAAGCAAGGAGGGGTGGGGGTAGAATGCCAAGGAAATCTATTAAAGGCTGGAAGAATTAAAGGCCGGCTTCAGCTTTTTTTGCAAAACAAAACAAAAACGGGTCTTAAAAGTTCAAGCCTATTTAAGATAAATGACTCCAATTGTAGGTTAGAATCACATCTAAGCCCAACTCGCCATCCACTGCTTCATTTTGAGGATTCTTTGCAAGAATTCTCAAACCATGGGGTGGGCAAACCCCAAGAGTATGTGGGGGGTCCTGGGGGGTTCAAAGTGCTGGGGGGGGCAGGAACCAGAGGCAAGTGGGCCTTCCTCCCCCGCTAGTGCAGCCTTCTCCAATGTGTTGCCCTCCAGGTGTTTTGGACTGCAAATCCTTGAGTCCCAGTATTGGGGAAAAGGCAGAATAATAATAATAATAATAATAATAATAATAATGTGCTCATGGGTGATGGGAGTTCTTTTCAAAATCATCTGGGGGACAGCATGCTGGGAAAAGCTGCCTTAGTGGGTTGAGAATCTTTATTGGTCCATGCTCAGTTTGTGGGGGTAGCTGCACACCAACTGCCCTGTCATTCCTGTGCATATCAAAGGAAGGGGGGGTCACAAATATCCTCTTTTAATGCCAGTGTAACATAGGTTACACCACACTTCAAGAAGGGCACAGACAAGCTGGAGCATGTTCAGAGGAGGGCAACCAGGATGATCAGGGGTCTGGAAACAAAGCCCTATGAGGAGAGACTGAAAGAACTGGGCATGTTTAGCCTGGAGAAGAGAAGATTGAGAGGAGACATGATAGCACTCTTCAAAGACTTAAAATGTTGTCACACAGAAGAGGGCCAGGATCTCTTCTCGATCATCTCAGAGTGCAGGACACGGAACAACAAGCTCAAGTTACAGGAATTCAGATTCCAGCTGGACATCAAGAAAAACTTCCTGACTGTTAGAGCAGTATGACAATGGAACCAGTTACCTAGGGAGGTTGTGGGCTCTCCCACATTAGCGGCATTCAAGAGGCAGCTGGACAACCATCTGTCAGGTATGCTTTAAGGTGGATTCCTGTATTGAGCAGGGGGTTGGACTGGATGGCCTTTTAGGCCCCTTCCAACTCTACTGTTCTATGATTCTAGGTATACAAATGCACAGATCCTGGCCCGCAGCATTCTGCACACAACTATATGCAATTCGCATGTGGAACAAGATTTGTGATGGGCTTCAGAAACCAGAAAATAACATCGAAATACATATTTTAAAATTAGACTATTTCCCCCCCCCCGACAGAGAGAGAGAGAGAGAGAGAGAGAGAGAGATGTTGCTGTTATTCTTAAAAAATCATTATTTCTTACTCAAAAAAGTATGGACAGTATCCAGTCCTTATGCGCTTAACTCTCTAGCTAAAATCAAGGGGATTTCAGAGTGGTGATTCGTGCTATTAATTGGTGAAACAAAAATGGAGACTAGAAACTTTTGAAGCTCTAATTAGCAGACTATATAACTAACATTAGAGATGTTAAACGTTATAACAGTAGATTCTTGGAATTTCAGAAATGGAAGAAAAGAGCAAACAAGGCCAACAAATACAAGACTTCTCTCCAAAAAACACACACACCCCAAAAAAAAACACCCTGAGAAAAATATTTGTGGATGGAAAGCTGAGACTTCTGCATTCCCCAATAAATTTATTTTATACTTTGTGTGTGTGTGTGGGGGGGGGGGGGGCTTTTTAAAAAAGTGTTAATTCAACCTGCCAACAATAAAGTTTCCTCTTCATTGATGTTTCTTTTTAAGGTTTCAAGGTTAGGGGAACAGGGCGGGGTGCAGTGCTTTTATAGGAGTTAATGAGGCAGAATAGCTTCTCTTGATGGGAAAATATATTTTCTTGCCAGTTTAAAGCTTGTGCCAAAAAAACAAAACAACTACAGCAAAGCAACAACAAAATACATGAGATGAATGTGGCTCCCCCCCCCTCTTGAATGACATGAAGAAAAAATTACACACACTTGGAACGGGTCTTTTTGCTGTGATTTGATAACTGCAGGCCCACCAGACAGTATGTTTTGATTGGTTTTAGTTGTCTTGATCACCTGGTTCAGCAATAAAGCTATTCTTTGTTGGTGGGTTGGGGGAAGAGCCCAGAATTAAAACGGAAGCTCATCTGACTGTCTGATCACAGGCATGGCAAGAGTTCTAACTAGATAGCAATCCAAAGTCTCCATTCACCAAGAATATTGCCTGGGAAAGCTATGAGCTCTGCAAGAGGTCACACGTGCAGTGTGTTTAAACTGGGTGTGGCGTAATTGGGCAAGGGTGCCCTACTGAATTTTGACATTAGCTTTAAGCATAAGGGGTCACAAAGAACCACACAATTGTGTGAATGGTGTCACATTTACTTTATTTTATTTATTTATTTATGTATTTATTACATTTCTATACCGCCCAATAGCCGGAGCTCTCTGGGCGGTTCACAAAACTTTGACCTTTAGTGTTCATGGGGAAGCATTTACATGCAGACTTCCCCAACCTGGTACCCTGCAGATGCACTGGACTATAATTCCCACCATCCCCAGGCCAGGATGATGGAAGCTGTAGTCCAACACATCTGGGGAAGGGCACCAGGTTGGGGGAGGCTGCACTAGAGTAAAGATATATATGCACCACCCACCCTCACAGCAAGGGCATGAGGCTAAAACCTGAAAAAAGGCAACTCCAGCAATTCACCCTAGCAAAACTTTAAGATGCATCTCCCAAAAGGCAAAGTAGCAGTGGAGGCTGGTAGCTCCGATGTCAGTGGGGTGGTGATTCTGTTCCAGGTTTCAGGCAGAACTCTAAAGGAGCTCTCCAAGGTGCTTTTGCCATGGAAACTGGTAGTGCCTTTACAGTTCTCTCGGTTTCTGACTGAAACCCAGAGTGGATTCACCACCACACTGACATCAGAGCCATCACATTGCACTGCAAAACAGGCATAAAATAAGGACAATGATTGACCAGGAACAGGTTCCTGTAAATAAGGAGTGTCCCTGGTGAATAGAACTGATTGGAATATATGGGAAGATTGCCGTGCCTCTTAAAATGCTGCCTTTGGCCAGGGCTCCATCTTGGCTTGGCTAGTAATGTTGTCTACCCTGACTTGGAGCAGGTATCCAGTCTCAGGCAGAGGGGGCTCCTTCCTAGGGAGAGGGGGATGCTAGACCTAGAACCTTCTGCATGCAAAGCATCTTCTCTCCTGAGCAATGGCCCTTCCTTTCGGAGGTGATTTCAAAGCCTCAGGGCGTCTGCTGAAAAGACCTAAGAGTTCAAAGCACAGGAATCCTGCCAAAAACAAGCTGACAACTCTATCAGGATGAGAAGGTCGTTTCAAGTAAGCATGAATTTCAGTTATGAATCAGATTGGAGTTCAGCAGTCAGATCAGTCAGATTGCAGTTCAGTTATATTTGGAGACACCTCCAGCAAATTATTTCTGTAATAACCAGTTTACCTTTGTCCCCCACCCCACAACCCTAAGCAGTAAAAAATACTTCTCTGTAATATTTCACTCGGACAGCTTGTAATTTGACTTGAAGCAAACATACCAGATTGCTACAGGGAGAGAGGAAAGTTCAGCTCCAGTTTCTTCATCTTCTGTTTCAATGTTACATCAAGGCCCATTTTCAAAGGCATGGCTGAGGAAAATTTGTAGCAATGTACTAATTACTGAAAAGAAGAGGTCAGTTGGTTTTTCCTGGCATGATAAATGGGGTTCATTGCTTTAGACCTGAGCGATAGGTTAAAATATTTTTATGCCCTGGTCATTCTCAACTACGCTTCTTCCGGTTTTGCAACATGGTTTATTAAGTTTAGAGCAGGTGTGGTGTAATGGCTAGAATATTTGGCCTTAGTCCAGGGAGACTCAGGTTCAAATCCTTGCTAACCCATGAAGCTTCCTGGGTGACTGTTCTCTATTTATCCTTTCTCAGCCTTCCCTTTCTCACACGTTTGTTGAGAGAATAAAATAGCGTGTGTCTGTGTTACACCATGTGTGTCACACTGAGACCCTTGGAAGAAGGGTGGCATAAAAATAGAAGAAAGTTTGCCATGCCTGCCAGCTAAGTTCTAAAGTCATGCAAGGTCTGCTTGCAAGACATTAGATTTGAGCTACTTAGCCCAGATTTGGCATATATATTGCAAAGATTGTCGGGGAATTTGTTCTTGGACACTTTACTTTAATTGCCAATAATTAGGAAATCCCAATGAAGTTGAAACCGATCAGAAGGAAGGCCACTGGCTAGAACAAATGCTTTGGCACACACTGTTTATTTTTTCTTATGATGCAGCGGTAGACGGTAGGCAGCAGACAGTAGAAGCCCTGCCAGAAAGGAAAGTTGGCAGCCTTATACGTTTTGCAGTTTCCACATCTATAATCTGAATGTAAAACCTACTTGGCTAAACTCGACAATTCATTTTATAATGCCTACTTTCTCGTTTCATCCCATGCTAGCTGAGGCTCAAAGAACCTGTAGTGTTATGTTAAAGGGTACATGGGTGCAGTTTATAAGGCTGTACATACACAGCCCTGGATAGACAGTTGGAAATGCACAAAATAATTGCGGCAGGGAGAAACTACATCTATCCCTTTGCTTCCGCTTCCAAACAACTGCTCAGGGCTACATGCATGCAGCCCTAGTAACTCGATTGGGCTCGGAGGGAAAGCACAGGAGCCATTTAGAAAAGCATCTCAAAGTGTACGCAAAATACTTTTTCTTTCACCAAAGTAACCCATATTGGCCTCCGCATACCTGTGATTATGGGCAGAACTTTCATGTTTGAGCCCCAGCATTTTAGGAATAAAGCGCTGTTTAATATTCGTAACGTCAGAGTCCATGTTTTCCTGATGTGAAACAGTGCAGATACTGACGTCAGCGTCATTTATTTATTTATTTAAAACATTTATATCCCACCCTATATCATTAAGATCTCAGAGTGGCGTACAGATAAAAGCATACAGTATAAAACAATAAATATGCACAGTTAAAAACAAATTAAACCATGAACCAAGTTAAAACAATATATAATTTAAAAGCAGTAAAAACAGTTAAAACAGCTTCATTGAAAAGAACTGCTTGTCACAATCATTGCCAGATAATTCTGGATGGGAAGGACCAAGGTGATGCTTACCGTAAGATTTTGCAGCTGTTTTGTCACTCCTAGAAAATGCTTAAGTAAACACCTGTTGGTTCTTCTTCGTGGTCTCTATGCATCACACATATGGGCTTTGCGCCTGCGCAGAGACCAGACCGGAACCTACTATAGCTGAGTGGAACGTTTTTGGCGGGAACCCCTCCCCCACGCTACCGCGCATGTCCATGGGGTTCCCGCCCTTACCTCAGTTCTTCGTCGTCCGCCATCGTGCATAGACCAGCTTAACCGAACCTCTAGCGTTTTCTAGTTAACTTACTCATTTCTTTCTTCAATCTCTTCATTCTTCACTCTCTTCCTAATTCTTCTTTCTTTTCTATATATATAAAAAAAAAAAAAAAAAATTTAAATTGTAGATAGTTTTCTCTCAGCGACTTCGGTCGCCTGAGGCCCGTATGGCAACGAAAGCCCCGTTTAGGAAGTGTGTACGGTGTGGAGCGAAACTTCCTCCACGGACGGGCACTCCCTTTGTCTCGTTTGTTTGGGAGAAGGACACGTGGTGGAAGCCTGCCACCACTGTATGTCGTTCACAAAACAAACTAGGAAGCATAGAGCCGACAGACTTCGCTCTATATTGTGGGAGAAAGCTCTCAAGGCTACTGAGGCTCCCAGTATGGAAAAAACGGCAGTTGGTAAGTCCGTTACTGAAAAAACGGCAATCCGTAAGTCCGTTACCGACAAACCAGCAGACCGCAGCACTGAGGTGCAAGCCAGAGTTCATAGGGCACAGATACCCCTCACACCTGGCCGGTCTTTGACGAGTTCTATGGCAAAGAAGATTTCAAAGAAAGCCAGAACTCCTAAGCCTTCTTCTGAGCTGGAGAAGAAGAAGAAGAAGAAAAAGAGGGACGCTGAGAGATCCACCCTAGCGTCTCCTCGAGCGCCTGAGGCGGTTAGGAGTCATTCTACTCCTCCCATTGCTCCGATCGCTTCGATGTCGAGGCCTCCCTCGGCATCGAGATCTCAGTCGGTGCTGATGGCCACGGTACCGACGCGCTCGCTCAGTCTTTCGGAGGGCGAAATAAGAGATTCTGCGTCAGCGGCTTCTTTCCAACAGCCTACAAGGCCTCAGACGTTGCAGGGATTGATCCCAATTCAACCGTCGCCAAGACTTACACCTCGCCGTGAATGGGATGGAGCTTCCAGATACTCCGATCCTCACGTGGGATACGAAGACTATGAATGGCAGCGATACCGTCCACAGCACTACCTTCCGGATCGAGAGAGTCCCCGGGAAGGTTACTACACGCAACCACCACCTATGACAAGGATGTGCCGATTGCCATTACCTGCATCGCCTGACCATCAGACATCGAGGGTGTCTACTCCTCGACACCGTATGCAACCTTCGGCATCGACCGAGGCAGTTCCCACGGTACCAACAGACCAACTTCAGTTACAAGTGGTTACGGTGTCTTCTCCTGAGCAAGACTACCCGTCAGACTCGGAATCGAGGGTGTCTGCAACTCCAACGATGCCCTCGCCGGAGGATGAGGTTCACGAGAACGACCCTTCCTCTCCGTCGGACGATATGGTCAGGTTCTCTGACCATATGCTTAGGATGTCACAGGCATTAGGACTAGATATCCATCAAACGGATGAATCGGTTGTGGATCCCATTTATGATGTGTTCCAAACTACTACTAATCAAAGACTGGCTATCCCCATTCCACATGCATTAAAGCAAACTGCCCAAGAGTCTTGGAAGACACCTGCTGTGACTCAGGCTACATCTAAGAGATTAGAGACTCTTTATCGAGTCCAGGAGGAAGGCGCAAAATTTTTGGTTCAACATCCAAAGCCTAACTCCATAGTGGTTGAGTCAGCCCAAGGACAATCTCAAAAGGCACATTCGGCACCGGTGGATAGGGAAGGGAGGAAATTAGACCAGACTGGCAGAAGGATTTATTCCTCTTCTTCCCTAGGCATTAGAGCGTCATCATATGAAGCGACGATGGCGAGGTACCAGCTTTTCTTATGGGAAAAGATGGGTTCATTATGCGAACACCTTCCGGAGGACAAGAAGGAACTGGCGAGGGTATTTCAAAATGAGGCTTCAGCCATCGCCAGGCAGCAGTTATCCACGGCTCGACACCAAGTGGACTGCCATTCGAAGTCCATGATGGGCGCAATATCTCTAAGGAGACACGCGTGGCTCAGATCGGCTAATCTGAGCCATGAGACCAAGTGGAGGATAGAAAGTATGCCATTCGATGGCGAGGGACTTTTTCATTCTAACACCGATGAAACACTGGATTCCATCTACAAAGCCAGAACAACGGCTAAAAAGATGGGATTCACTGCTCCTCCACCTCAGTACAAGCCAAAGAGATGGATGAGACCGTCATTGCAACAGCACCAGCAATACCGGCCTCAGTACCAGCCTCAACTTCGGCAGCAGCAACAGCAGTTGCAAAGGAAAAGGCCATACCAGGGCCGATATCAACAAGACAAGAGGCAACCTGACTTTTCTAAAAAGCAGCGTGTTTGACTCTTCGGCCCCAGATCCACCCCCTTTTGCGAACCGCCTAGCACCCCGTTACCATCTATGGGAGTCAATTACAACAGACTCCTGGGTGCTCACTATCATCAACTCGGGCTATGCCATCGAGCTCGATGCCCTTCCTCCTTTTTCCGGCGTGAAAGTAACGACTCCATCCTCTCCTCTGCTGCTCGAGGTACAGACCTTGCTATCGAAGGGAGCCATCTCTCCTGTACCCGCAAAGGAACTCAATCAAGGATTTTTCTCTCGTTACTTCACGGTCCCGAAAAAAGATGGAGGTCTTCGACCGATCATGGACTTAAGACAACTGAACAAGTTCATCACCCCGAGGAAGTTCCGTATGACAACGGTCGCTTCAATTCTACAGCTTCTACAAAAAGGCGTTTGGTTCGCAGTGGTGGATCTGAAGGATGCGTACTTCCATATCTCCATCAGGAAGTCGCATCAAGCTTACCTTCGGTTTTCGATCGGTACATCCCAGTACCAATTCACCGTTCTTCCGTTCGGGTTGGCCACGGCGCCGAGGGTCTTCACCAAAGTCATGGCGGTGGTATGCGCCCACCTAAGGCAGAAAGGCATTTACGTTTATCCATACCTGGACGATTGGCTCCTCGTAGCAGACAACAGCGAGGCGCTCCAGTCGGATATACTAACCACCCTCAACCTATTGGACTCGTTGGGGCTTTGGGTGAACCACGAAAAGTCCATTTTGACCCCACAGCAGAGGTTGGACTTCATAGGAGTAACCCTATCCTCTCGAGACGGAAGAGCATACTTACCTTCAACCAGGGCGAACACTTTGCAGCAGTTAGCCATTGACATCGAGAGCCGGCGGAAGGTATCGGCTTGGACAGTTCAGAGACTATTAGGCCTGATGGCAGCCACTACGGCAGTCATCAGGTTTGCAAGACTCAGAATGAGGGTATTGCAGGCCTGGTTTTTAAGAACTTTCGATCTCAGGCTCAATGCTCGACGAACTTACCTTTCGTTACCGAAGCAAGTCAGGGCATCGCTGAAATGGTGGTTTTCGATGTCGACTCTTCTCGAAGGCGTTCCATTCCAACAACAGGCGCCTTCGGTAACGATCACGACGGATGCATCCTTAGAAGGATGGGGAGCTCATTGCAACTCCCTTACTGCTCAAGGTCGTTGGCCTCGATCCCAGAGAGAACAGCACATCAATCACCTCGAACTCATGGCTGTAGAAAATGCAATAAGAGCATTTGCACAGTTGATCGAGGGCAAGAATGTCTTGATCGCGACGGACAATACTACCGTGGTGGCATACATCAACAGGCAGGGTGGAACAAGATCACACCCTCTGAACCGGTCTGCACTCAGGATATGGAACTGGTGCATAAAGAGAAGGACTTACCTGACGGCGATCCATGTAGCCGGCAAGGACAACGTTATTGCGGACTCCCTCAGCAGGTCCTTCCCTGTCGACCACGAGTGGGAACTCGACGCCGAGGTGCGGGAAAGCCTTTTTCTATACTGGGGCCACCCTTCTGTCGATGTCTTCGCTACCGAAGACAACGCAATTTGCGCCAAGTATTGCAGCAGGGCAGGAAGAGGAAAGCACTCTCTAGGAGACGCCTTCACAAGGACTTGGAGAAGAAATCTCCTGTACATGTTTCCTCCCTTCCCACTATTGACAAGGGTGCTAGCCAAGATCCAGAGGGACAACTCCAACTGCATCCTGATCACGCCGTGGTGGCCTCGACAGACGTGGTTCTCTCACGCTCTTCGGTTATCGAAGGGGAATTACATCAGGCTCCCGTCGACACCGAAGCTCCTGTCTCGACACCAGGGCAAGGTTCGACACGCAGATCTGTCGACCCTCAAGTTGACTGCATGGAGGATAACAGCCACTCCTCCTCTGGGATCAGAGTTTTGACTGTGGACCACATTATATTAGCAGCACTAAAGCCTTCCACAAGAAAGGCTTATGCGGCAAAGTGGCAAAGATTTCAGAACTTTGCTTCAAAAGATGGTCAAATACCGGAATCTTGCCATTGGTCTTTCATCCTCAATTATTTATTGACACTCTTCCAGCAAGGACTTAAGCTCGCATCCATCAGGGTTCACCTTGCTGCGATTACATCTTTTCACCAAGGTATAGATGGGTTTACACCTTTTACCCATCCAACAACCAAGAAATTTCTGAAAGGTCTGAAGAACACGATACCGACTGTGAAGAGTATCGTGCCACCATGGAGCCTGTCAGTTGTGCTGCAAGCACTGACACGCAAACCCTTCGAGCCTATGGCTTCGACAGACCTTAGGCTACTTACTTTGAAGACTGTCTTTCTAGTAGCCATTACATCGGCAAGACGGGCAAGTGAGCTTAGAGCTCTTAGGATAGATGTCCCATACACTATCTTTCATAAGGATAAGGTTGTGCTACGCACAGATCCAGCCTTCCTACCTAAGGTAGTGTCTACTTTTCATCTGTCCCAGCATATTACTTTGCCTGCTTTCTTCCCTAATCCAACTACACCTCTTGAGTCTTCCTTGCACACTCTCGATGTAAGAAGGGCTCTTGCTTTTTACAAAGACAGAACAGAGACTTTAAGGAAAACAAAGCAATTGTTTATTTGTTATGGTGAGCCTTCTAAGGGACTCCCTGTCTCTTGCCAGCGGTTGTCACGCTGGATAGTGGAGACAATAGAATTGGCCTACTCTATTTCTAAATTAGAGTTAGTGAAACCTGTGACGGCTCATTCCACCAGAGCTGTTTCAACATCGGTGGCCTTCACCAGAGGTGTTCCCTTGGCATACGTATGTAGAGCCGCAACGTGGTCCACTCCATCCACGTTTGTCAAGCACTACAGTTTGGACACCCGTGCGAGGCAGGACTGCTCATTTGGGAGGACAGTGCTTTCAGAGATCTTCAGATGATGCACCAACCCACCTCCAAAGGTATGTCAGCTTGCTACTCGCCCATATGTGTGATGCATAGAGACCACGAAGAAGAAATGCAGGTTGCTTACCTGTAACTGTAGTTCTTCGAGTGGTCATCTATGCATTCACACAACCCACCCACCATCCCCACTTGGTGGTGTGAGACTTAAAAATAACACTGTTATATTATGGAATGTACTTTATTTTATTACACTCATGTTTATGGGGGCACGATGTCGGACTCCTGTAAACTGAGGTAAGGGCGGGAACCCCATGGACATGCGCGGTAGCGTGGGGGAGGGGTTCCCGCCAAAAACGTTCCACTCAGCTATAGTAGGTTCCGGTCTGGTCTCTGCGCAGGCGCAAAGCCCATATGTGTGAATGCATAGATGACCACTCGAAGAACTACAGTTACAGGTAAGCAACCTGCATTTTCAGCCAGTTTTACACAGTATGTGGCATTTGTTAGATTTATCACACAAGGACAACTATATTTGTTGCTTGTGTTTCTGCACCAGGTAGGGACTTTGTTCAGGCCAACATTGGTTAATTAACTTGGGACCCCTTGTTTTTGAGGGACACCTGTAAAGCATAATGCATCATTCAACACTTGCATGTTTTAGACAATTAAACTGCACTGGCACCCAGTGGATTATTCTGGGAATGGTAATCATGCTGTACAGTTTGCAGTGGAACAGACCCTATAAAATGCAGACTGTGACTTACCCACTTTCCAAAATTGGGAGATGCCTTGCCTATTTGGAGTTGGGAATGCAATATATGCAGAGAAATGTGTCAAACTGCTGCTGCCTTGGTGGGTGGATTGTGGCTTCACTGACACACCTACACTACAAATTTGAAGCTGTTTGAAGCCAGTTTAATGGTCTAGCTCCCTGCAAATCCTAAAGAACTCTGGAAATGTGGTTTGTGAGGTCGCTAATTATTCTCTGTTGGGGATTCCCACTGTCTTCAGTGAACTATGGTCCCCAGAGTCTTCCCATTGCAAAACCCATAAAACTCAGCCCAACTCTAACTGAGGCCTTAGCTAGACCTACCTGTTATTGCGCGATGGAGGGGTGAAGATCTCGCAATGTTTTTATTGCGAGATCCCCCCTCTGTTGACACGCGGCGCGTGATGACCTCAGAGGGAGAGGCGTCGTGCACGCCATTTAAAAAAATATTTTTAAGAGGCAGCAGCTCACGGGTGCTCGGGCGCAAAATGGTGTTTTTTTAAAAATAATTATTTTCCCCGCTCCCCCCCCCACGCCTGATGGGTGCAGTGCTCCTGAGGAGTTTTGCGCCCTGTGCATGGCTCCTTGCTCCTTGCGGGGAACCGCGAGGAGCTGAGACAAACCACGGTGTCCGGCTACACGTTCCGCGGTCTCTGGCTCATCCTGAGACTGTGGAAAAACCGGGCCTAAAGGGTAGGGCGAGATCCTGGGGCAAGGGAGGGTTCTCTCCCTGATCCTGGGATCCGTTTGCATCATGTGGACGCACAGGGATGATCCCAGGGATTGCCCAGGGATTTTGCCCCGTCTAGCTATGGCCTGAATCTCTGTATCCACAAACAAGTAGCAGCACCTGTAAGATTAGTTCTCCTGCTGCTTTATCAAGAGGGCCGAGGGCCAAAATCTCGAATTATCTGTTCATCAACATGTTTTCTGTTTGCAAGACCTTTCTTTCCAGAAACATCTTGAGGGAAGGGGGGGTTGGGAATTAAGATGCAGGTTCTCTATTTGGCAGCTTGGGAGCCAAGCTCTTATGGCGAAACTAGATAACGAAAGCAAATCGATAGAGAAAACAGCACCGGCAATCACAACAGCAATAAATTAAACCCTGACATAGCAAATGGAAGCAGTCAAATGAGAGTTCGAATGCGGATTGAACTTCATGACCCCAGTGGGCTGTTCTGCCCCCATGATTAATCATGACTCCATGATTAAAATATGGACACAGTGCTTGAAACTCACTTGTACCGCCTGCTAGCGAATACAATGGGAAACCCGTAAATTGAGTTCAGAGTAGTAGGAAGAGCTGCCCCTTGCTGGGAGACGTCGTGCCTTTGCTCAAGACACTGCTTAGCCTCCAACTTGACCTATTAAAATACGCACCAGCTGCTTTATCTAGCTCGAGGGGCTAAGTATTTGGCTGTGTCCACTCCGATACATCTATCACATTTCATTTCACTTTTCATAGAATTATAGAATAGTAGAGTTGGAAGGGGGCTGTAAGGCTATCAAGTCCAACCCCCTGCTCGATGCAGGAATCCACCCTAAAGCATCCCTGACAGATGGTTGTCCAGCTGCCTCTTGAATGCCTCTAGTGTGGGAGAGCCCACAACCTCCCTAGGTAACTGGTTCCATTGTTGTACTGCTCTAACAGTCCGGAAGTGTTTCCTGATGTCCAGCTGGAATCTGGCTTCCTTTAACTTGAGCCCGTTATTCCGTGTCCTGCACTCTGGGAGGATCGAGAAGAGATCCTGGCCCTCCTCTGTGTGACAACCTTTCAAGTATTTGAAGAGTGCTATCATGTCTCCCTTCAGTCTTCCCTTCTCCAGGCTGAACATGTCCAGTTCTTTCAGTCTCTCCTCATAGGGCTTTGTTTCCAGACCCCTGATCATCCTCGTTGCCTTCCTCCGAACACGCTCCAGCTTGTCCACATCCTTCTTGAAGTGTGGACTTCTTCTCACTGCCACTGTCACCGGCTGCTATGGATCTTCTTCCTCTTTCTTATCCTTCCTACCATTGCTTGCTCGACAGGTAGAGAGCCAGTAGGCAGTAGTATCTACTGCTCCCCTTCTCACCACCACCGTTGTCTGAGCCAGAGCGAGAAGCAGCTGAACAAGCAGGTTGCAGTGGGGGGGGGGGGGAAAGAAGGCAAGTGCAAGAGACACTTGTCAATAGGCCCTTGCTGACGTTTGGGCTTTGGGGCGGTGACCAACCATGCCTCCCATGGATGGTAGCCCTGCATGCCTCTTCCAGAAATAATCTATACATGTTTCCTACGCATTCTTGTTTTCTTCAACCTCGAATTCTATACAGAAGCCCCACCCTGCAAAATAAGTGCTCCGTATGTCCCATTGCACCCACATATTGATGCACTCAGACCCATCCTAATAAATGTGATGCAACATGTTGAAAAGGGAGAAGGGAGACTCATAATAATAGTATTTGCACAATGCCCAGCACCTTCAACCAATAGATCCAGGGCAGCAGACCCTACCCAAGACCTGAGAGAGCCAGCTCCAGCCTCTCGAGGAGATCATGCCTGGGCAGATAGGCCAAAGGCCCTACCTAATATGAGGCAGCTCTTTGAGTTCATGTGGTATGTCCAGAAGACAGAGCTTAGGAGGGGTGTCCCTTTCCCCCCTCTTCATCTTGACTGTCTTTCTTTCTTTGGTGAAATGATGTATCTGAAAACTCTTATTCCAATCTACTGTTTGGCTGCTGTGCATGAGGAATGGCTTCAGGATACGGTGGTCCGGTTTTACAGTTCTCCTGTTATTATTGCAACCCTGGAGTGTGGCGAAGTGGGGAGATGATTATTCCCCTTTTGCTGTAACATGAGCTTTTTACGAGCAGTGAACTTTTTACCTCCAATAATCAATGCTTCATTTGACCTGCTGGCTTGCATCTCTGTGTGGCTTCGGCTGGCTTGGAAAGTGGACACAAAGATCTCTATTTCTTTAAAAAAAAAAAAAAAAAGGAAAAAAAGATTTCAAAGGCTACTTTTCAAGTGTCATAATATTAACCCAGGTTAGTTTTGCCTTCCTCTTGCTAAATAGGAACATAGAAGGGGGAGGAAAATGCAACATAGGAAGCTGCTCTGTACTGAGTCAGATTATTGGTCCATCTAGCACGGTATTGTTTTTTTTTGTTTGTTTAATTGAAAATATACAAGAGATATATTTAACGGTATTGTACTGATTGGCAGCTGCCATTGAGCTTCAGCCCTCCCCCATAAATAGTGCCAAACTGCATAACTTTTTTGAAAAGTTGGGGACCACCCACTGCAGCCTCTACATGTTGTTCTTTTGGGATTGTGGTTTATCCGGATTGTGACTCACTACAGCCTTGGAAACTTTGGGCACATGAGAACCCGATGAGTGCAACCCGGGTCAGGGCTTTCGGAAGACTAGTTGCTGTACAAAAACTAAACAGCAACTCCCAAATACAGGAGAGCATTCTCGTTAGCTAGATTTAACATTCTTCCCTCTAAACTTTTAGATGGCAGATATAATAAAATTCCACTGCTCAACAGATGCTGTGTCCTTGTAATACCATATTTCTTCAATTGTAAGACGCCATCGATTGTAAGACGCACACTAATTTCAGTACCACCAACAGGGAAAAAAGCTTTGATTCTAAGAAATAATAAACGCACCCGCAATTCTAAGATGCACCCCATTTTTAGAGATGTTTATATGGGAAAAAAGTGTGTCTTAGAATCGAAGAAATAGGGTAATACAGAGGTGGAAATCATATCACATGTGCAACTGTTCTGTAGATTTTATCAAGGGGCTAGGAACGAATTTCGGAATCTCATTTTACAATCTTTCTTGGTCACCCTACTGAATTCCTAATGACCTGATCACTTCAGAACTCAGACAAGTGAATCACTAAGCAAGTGGCCAAATTTTTGAACTTGGCCATTTCTATCAGATCCTCCATGACTACTTGTCTTTTTATAGCCAAATATATGCTCAGTCCTTTGGTATGTAACTTTTGGTGTGCTGGAATGGTCTATGGACTGCAATAAAAATTGTTGTTGTTGTTGTTAAACAGCAACTCATCGTAATATTGTAATAGTCATGCAAATACACTTTTTTAAAAATTAAAATAAAAACCTCCCACTATATTCTGATTCTGTGAACTCTTGCAGCACTTGTTAAATGATGAATGCCAAGTAAAAAAAAATATGGGTGGACGGACTGCTTTTTGTTACTAAAATTTAGCACTTTGAGCCCTTTCAGACTTGTGTAAACATTTTTAAATTAGTTTTACTCTGTCTTAATTGTTCTGTCCCTAATTGAGACTGTAGTGATCCCAGCAAGATTCTTACTAAGGTGAGTTGGTGTAGTGTAGCGGCTAAAACAACAAAGGGTGCAATCCAGCCACTTTGATCCCATGGGATAGTTAAACCCATATGTAGTATGCAAATAATATTACTTTCCCACCTCTACTGCCTGATATGCATGTACCTGATGATATAACGTGGTACCTTCCCCTGTGTACAAAACATGTGCTGTACCACTGAGTCCCTTCCTACAGGTGACATTAAACCTGGTCCACAATTCTGCACTGTTCGCTCTGAGTGGCAGGAGGCCTTCAGTGTCTCAGCCAGGAGGACTTTCCCAGCCCTGCTGCTACCTATGAGCCTTTCAGTGCAGGATTGAACCAAAATACAGCACCAGAATGCCATATAGATGATGATGATGATGATGATGATGATGGTGATGGTTAAGCCTATGAGCTGGAAGAGCCAGCCATGGTGGCTAGGGAATGCTGGGAACCGCACACCTGGAGGGCACCTGGCTGGGAAAGGCTGAGCTAGAAGCTCCTGCTTTGGATCTCTGTTGAGTCATAAACTCAGCACAATATGAGCCTGTGGGCCAGAAGCAGCTTGATTATTATCCTTTGTGGAGGAAGTACCATCTCACCCGGTGCATCCCCATTTAACTTTCTGAACGCTAGTGTGGTGTAGTGGCTAAAGTGCTGGACTGGGAGTCGGGAAATCCGGGTTCTAGTCCCCACTCGGCCATGGAAACCCACTGGGTGACTTTGGGCCAGTCACAGCCTCTCAGCTCAACCTACCTCACAGGGTTGTTGTTCTGAGGATAAAATGGAGAGGATTATGTACGATGCCTTAGGTTCCTTGGAGGGGAAAAAGGCGGGATATAAATGCAATAACAACAACAAAAATGAAGAATACCGGGTTAAAGCATGTTATGAAGTGGACGGTGTCAGTGGAAGCTCTGTTGTCCGGTGTGATGTTTCACACCTTGAAGAGTTCCTTTAGAGTTCTGACTGAAAGCTGGAACAGATTCACCGCCCCACCAACATGGGAGCCACCAGCCTCCACTGGACATTGACCATAAAATCTTATGGCAAAATAATTTTGTTAAATCTATGCATGTTTAGACAAAAAAAGCTCCTACAATTCCCAACATGCCTCAGCCATCCATGCTGGCTAGGGAATGCTGGGAGTTGTATGACCTTTTTTTCTGTCTAAACATGCATAGGATTGCAGCTTAAGGATCCTACAAGACTCTTTGTTTTTTAAGCTCTAACCTTATGTTTGTTTACCTGACTTCATATCAGAAGATGGCCTGGTGATACACTTTTAGGTGGCATACATCTAAAAGCACTGTGTGTGTGTGTGTGTGTGTGTGTGTGTGTCTGAATGCCACAAATAGGTTAAAACATACACACACATGAATCATCCAGGTACATTTGTCCGAGAGCGAGGATTGCCTACTGTTCCTTGCCAGATTACATCTGGTAGCAAACCAGGATGAAGCGTTATGTAAGGTGTGAAACAGCCCAGAACAGCTCCTTTGCGTGGACAAAAATGGCATGTGGAATATGTGCTATTCTTCTCACGTCCCCTCCGTCCCTCTCATCCTCTTGTGGATACACATCTTCACACGGGGATCCTTCAAAGTTCCCAGATGTGAATTCCCGCTCCCTCTTCCCACAGTGCAACCTAATAAATAAATAAAAAACACCCCAAAAACAACAACACGTGGATTCGTTGGGTTTGCACATTGGATAGAATCATAGAATAGCAGAGTTGGAAGGTGCCTACAAGGCCATTGAGTCCAACCCCCTGCTCAATGCAAGAATCCATCCTAAAGCATCCCTGACAGATGGTTGTCCAGCTGCCTCTTGAAGGCCTCTAGTGTGGGAGAGCCCACCACCTCCCTAGGTAACTGATTCCATTGTCGTACTGCTCTAACAGTCAGGAAGTTTTGACTGATGTCCAGCCAGAATCTGGCTTCCTGTAACTTGAGCCCGTTATTCCGTGTCCTGCACTCTGGGGTAATCGAGAAGAGATCCTGGCCCTCCTCTGTGTGGCAACCTTTCAAGTATTTGAAGAGTGCTATAAAAAAAACCCATCGCAAGCCCTATTTAGGGAAGACCTATCTACTGTATGAATGGGACTAACTCGACATAGGGTTTAACCCCCGTGAGCCGCGTAGAATGCACGTCTGATTGCACGCACACGCGCCCCTCCACACACGCGCTGCTACTACGGCGTTCCCCTTTGCAAGCTCGGATGGAAGAGCGCGCGGGAGAGCCATTGAGATGCAAATGCCGCCGCCGGGAGCCAATCGGGACGGACCGGCCGCCTGAGAAGGGATTACCTGGCGGGAGGGAGAGGCCGGGGGGGGGGGGGGATGCGTGCGTGCGTGTGCGCGCTCTGCACGGATCGTGGCCGGAGAGCGGAGCCGTCGTTTGGCCCGGCCGAGCGCTCCTCGCCTCTTGCTGTGGCTCCCCGGACGCGCGCGAACCAGCGAGAGCGCAGGAGCCTCCTCCCGCTCCTCCCCCTCCCCGGGGGCTGGCCTGGCGCTGCGACGACGCCCCCGGCCCGTCAGCCGGCTCGCGCGAAACCCCCCTTCGGCGGCAGCAGCCCGAGGCGATGCGGGCGCTGCTCCGGCTGCTGGCGGGCGCGGCGGCGGCGGCGGCGACCACGACTGAGGCGCAGCTTCTGCCGCGGGGCGATTGTTGCAGCAGGGGCGCCGCGCTCGGCCTCGCCGCTCCAGGGATGCCGGGGGCGCCGTTGAACTTGGGCGGCTGCCGCTGCTGCTGCTGACAGGCGCTCGCCCGCCCGCTCGCCCATGTGCCCGGGCCCGCGGCGCTCGCCGGCAGGAATGGTAAGTGCCGTCGGGGGCAGGGAAGGTCCGGGCTCCCTCGCCCTCTTCTCTCCAGGAAGGAAGGAAGGAAGGAGGAGGAGAGCGAGAGAAAGAAAGAAGAAAAAGGAACGCCTGAAGTCCTCTCCCCCTCTCCCTCTCCCTCTCTCTCTCGCCTCTTTCGCTTCTCCCTCCATCCTCTCCCTCCATCCAGCTCCACGCTCCCTCCATCTTCACAGTCCTTCCCACCTTTTCAGTTCAGTTTCTTCCTCCTCAACCTTTGATTTTCTCTCTTTCCTTCCACCCATTGTTTCTTCTTCACAGATCCACCCCTCCACCCCCCCCAACCCCCATAGAAAGGCCCCCCTCTCACTCAGACGAGTGGGTGCAAAGAGGAATAGGGAAAGAATTTCGGTGCAAATGGTCGCCCAACACCCCCCCTTTTTTTTTTTGCACTTTGATTAAGGGGACAGCTGTGGTTTCCATCCCAGGCATAAATATTTGCTGAGGCACTTTCTTTCTTTTTTTGCTATAGTGTGTGTGAGGCAGAAATGTGCATGGCTATGCTGAGTGATTCATCATACCAAAAACGTCTGGGGTGAGGTGGGGGGAAACGGACACATGACTTCTTTCCTTTCATGTACAGTGATAATAAATCAGGAATAAACCCGTAAAAGTCATCATAGCTACGGTGCTGGTGAGTTGGTAGAAGATCCGAGCAAAGCCCTCTTATTTCTGTAAGGTTTTTCTTAGCAATGTCATCAAGTACCTTTGTGAAAGCAAAGCAAACTATCCCCCTTACTGATGTAAATATGGGTCAAATCAACAAATGACCTTTTTTTAAAACTCTCAAAAATGTGTATAGTTTAATTAGAGGACACAGATTAAATGTATCCCAGAGCCTTTTTTTTAGCAGAGCAAATACAACTTTAAAATCCCAGCCAAGTGTAACAATGACAGCATAACAAAAAGGAGCCAGGGAAGGAATGCATTTAATTATCTACAGTAGTCACGGCCACTAGAAGGGCAGTGTGGCTGTACTCCTGCCAGTGAGGCCATGAAAAAAATGAGAGCGAGAAATGTCGGTTGGTAAGGAGGGAGGCTTGTTAGTGGTAGGTATCTATTAAATGTGTGGCACAGTAGCTAGCAAGCATGCCACAAGTGGTACAAGCAGCACATGATTGTGGCAAACCTGGATAGGAGCAGGTGGGCCTCCGGGACTTACTTTGGTGCAAAGTGAGGCTTGTGCTGCTATCTGTTTCCCAGCTCAGCATGCTAGAAGCAAAGCTACATCCCTGCCTAGGAGGGCTGTAAAAATACACCGTCATGCGCTGGGTTTGATTTATGGCACACAATTTCTCCAAAGGTTGGCCACATCTGGGCTAGAGCACTCGACTTGGATGTGAGATTAGTTCAAATCTCTGTTCGGCTGTGGGGCTCATTGGGTGACCGTGCGCAAGTCACTGTTGTACAGTTGTTGTGAGGGACAAAACCCCGCAGAAGAAAGGCAGGATACAAATGTAGGGGGCAAACCAGACAAAATGAGGCATTTCTAAATCACATTGATTTAAATAGAAGAGATCGAAGCACCGCGTCATTTTCCTCTCCTACAAAAACACACACAACCTTGTTGAATTCTCTTAAAATAGAAATTGATAAAATGTGCTTTTTGTGAAGTATTTTTATGGTGCTCTTATTCATTCATTTGTTATATTTCTATATCAGCCATAGGCAATTTACAAGGATGTGCTCTTATGAACAAATCACATTATTGTCCTGATTTTGTCCATTCCTACCACACCCTTTCAAGGCAGACAGTTGTTAACATTTTACAGATGGGGGACTGAGGCTAGATAATCCTAGCGAATTTGTGGCTCTGTCCCTAATTTGAACTTGGATCTCCTGGTTCCAGGTATAATAGGCTGGCTTTTAATAATAAGATTGAATCAGAGTGGGGTGGGCTTGATTTCTTGCAGATATGAGCAAGTGCTGCATTATGTCCATTGGCCATGTTCAATCATAAGCTTGAGCCTTTTGCCTATGCCTTCAGCACTCCCTTCAGTGTGCAGCAATTAAATCCAATAGTCTCCAGTTAACCGTAGTCTCCCCCCTCCCCAAACAGGGAAATTATAGTAACCAGGTTACAAAGAAGGTTCTTAATCCACATGCATAGGATTGCGCCTTTTGTTCTCTTTTCTCTCCTCCTCTTTTAGCCGCTGGATGTAGCACAGGTGACTACCATGTCTGTGCATGTACCTGTGGACAAAAGGGATAGCAAAATTTGTGCACTTTTTAGCAAAGTTGCTTGTGCTTTTGTGCCAGTTCCAGGTGATGAGGCTGAACCCTGTGTCAGCTCCATTATTTATTTAATTAAAATATTTCTTGGCCGCCTTTCAGGACAGAAGCCCTCCCAAGGCGGCTTATAGCAATAAAATAGAGGGCAACCAGGATGATCAGAGGTCTAGAAACAAAGCCCTATGAAGAGAGACTGAAAGAACTGGGCATGTTTAGCCTGGAGAAGAGGAGATTGAGGGAGACATGATAGCAGTCTTCAAAGACTTAAAAGGTTGCCACTCAGAGGAGGGCCAGGATCTCTTCTCGATCATCCCAGAGAGCAGGACATGGAATAATGGGTTCAAGTTACAGGAAGTCAGATTCCAGCTGGACATCAGGAAAAACTTCCTGACTGTTAGAGCGGTACGACAGTGGAACCAGTTACCTAGGGAGGTTGTGGGCTCCCACACTAGAGGTCTTCAAGAGGCAGCTGGACAAGCATCTGTCGGGGATGGTTTAGGGTGGATTCCTGCATTGAGCAGGGGGTTGGACTCGATGGCCTTGTAGGCCCCTTCCAACTCTGCTATTCTATAATTCTATGATTCTATGAAAATATATAAAAACACTTAACATGTTAAAAGCGATACAAACAGTAAAATGGCAGTAAAAACAACAATAAAAGCCAGCAATAAAACCATCAGCAGCAAAGGCAATAACAGCAACAACAGCGAACATATCAAGAGAAGATTAAGGGGAAAAAAATTGTTTTCAAGCCCTTCTAAAAAGCCTGCAAGGGCGTAGCATGGCTGACCTCTGATGGCAACTTGTTCCAAAGATGTGGGGCCACCACAGAGAAGACACTCTTACGTGTGGTCTCCCACCTCACTGCTTTCACGGTTGGGCAAATGAGAAGGGCCTCTCTGATTTTCAGTTATTATCAGTGCATTGGACTGGACTTAGAAGCAGCATCATCAGCAAAGCTCTGTTCCCCCCCCCCCCCGTCATTTTAGGCACAAGGCACATGTTGTTCATCTGTATATACCCTTCCTTACAAGGTGGCTTACAAAATTCAAAAGCAATAAAAACATTCTGTAATCAGTAAAATCAGTAAGCTATAACAAAATAATATAAAACAGCACTGCTAAAAACTCTTCTTAAAAAGTCTGCCAGGACATCCAGATTAAAAATAACCCTAAGACATCTTCCTGAATAAAAGAATTTCCAAAGCATGTTTAAATGAGGGTGGGGTGGGGCTTGCCAGATTTCCCCAGGGAGAGAGGTCTATATTCTGGATTCTATTGTAAAAAGGACAAAGTCTCTGATACTTGCCAAAAAGTCTTAATTTATCAGGAGATCAGAATCTGGGATGAAGATCTTAAAACCAGGGTGAGTTCATATGGGGAGAGGCGCTTCTTCAAATAAACAGATCCCAAATGTTTCAATCTACTTGGGTTTGGCAACAAACGAGCAGAGCTGGAAACTTTAAAAGCTGCGAATTGTGCTTGCATGGTGCTATCCCACTGTGAGGATTGCACAGTCTTACAGTGGTGGCTTCCTAGCTTGCCTGGGGTGGTGGTATTGGTGCATGTGAGAGTCATTGCACATGAAAGTGCAGCTTCATGGATGGGACTCATCTTTCTTGGAAACAATGACGCTTTTGGGATTCTCCTCTGCTTGTCTGCTGTAGTGTGTGGATGATGATGATGATGATGATGATGATGATGATGATGATGATGATGATGACATTTATATCCCACTTTTTTTCCTCCAAGAAACCCAAGGCGGTGTACATAATTCTCCTCCTTTCCATTTTATCCTCACAACAACAACCCTGTGAGGTGGGTTGGGCTGAGAGTTTATGACTGGCCCAAAGTCAACAAGTGGGTTTCCATGGCCAAGTGGGGACTAGAACCTAGATCTCCCGACTCCCAGTCCAACACTTTAGCCACTACCTCACACTGGTTGTTGGAGAATCTGGGTAAATCTTGCTGGCCCAAGCTGCCATTTGGTCGTGCTGTAGTATGGATTTATTGTCATTGGGGAAATAACTTCTTTTGCATTGATTGTAAAATGCTAGAAAAGGGAGTAAAATCTCAGAATGCTTTGTAGGAAAATGAGCAGTATAGTTCTGGGTTGGCCTTCCAGTTGTTGGACTACAAGTCTCCATCAGCCTTAAACAGTTGATGTACTGCCCGGTGTTGATGGGAGTTGGAGTCCAACAGCATCTGTAATGTCTGAGGTTCCCCTCCCTTGCATAGTTTATCAATTCATTTTTTAAAGTCCACTTTGGATACTTGTTTTTAAATTAATCTCTTTTACAGTGCAATCCTAGGTATGTTAAGACAGAAAAAAGTCCTACAGCTCTCAGAATGCTAGGAGTTGTAGAACGTTTTTTTATTTAAACTTGCCTAGGATTGCATGCGTGGACACAGTTCTTTAAGGCCATAGTGGAAATCTCTTTTTCTCCCTTATATTCTAAGATTGTTTGGATATTATATATGTTTGTGTGTGTGTGCGTGTGCGTGTCTGCTACTGATTTGTCTGTTTGTCTGTAAATTGTTCTTATATTTTGCACAATATTGTGCTTTAAGGGCGCAATCCTATCAGAAGCTGCTTGTCAGCTTCTGAACTTGATCTTTGCCTCAGTGCTTGTCCTGCTCTGCATTTTTGCTAGATGGGTCTTTTTCGCCCATCTAGCTGGGCCTCTGCAGAGTAGGAGAGGCTGAAGGATTTGTCGTAAGCTGATCTCCTCAGCTCTCCCCCCTCACCATCCACAAAACCACCCCTTTCCCTCCTCTTCAAGGCAGCCAGCACAGTTCTCTCTTGTCTGCTGGAAGGGGGAGGAGGTGGGGAGTACTATCCACGAACTCAGATTCAGGAATCTGAACTATCCTATGCCCCCCTCCCCCGATGCTGTGTAGGGACCATAGAATTGCCCACCCCTTTAGGTTTTTAGTCTCTATAAACCACCCAGAGAGCTTTGGCTATTAGGAATGTAATCAATGAAAATGAAATATTTCATAAATCATTGTGTGTGTGTGTATATATATATATATATATATATATATATATATATATTCCTCATATTCAAGAAATATGAATGTAGGTGACTCCATTATATTTAGCCCCAGAGCATTGCTCCATCTAGCCAATCTTGTAGTCTGACTGGACATAAGTCTTTCCAAGGTCTCAGTCTTTCTATCACGTACTACTAGAGATCTTTTTTAGCTGGAGATGCTGGAGGTTCAGCCCTGGACCTTCTACATACAAAGTATTTGCTCTGCCCCTGAGTTCTGGCCCCTCTCCTTTCTTGCTTTTACTATGCCAGCCCTTGCCAGAAATTCCAGATTTTTCACAAACTCGGATCTGGCTAGCAGAACAAATTAATGCAATTTAGGCAAATTAGTTTAATTTGAATAAATGTAAACATAGGTTTTGCATTTCCTTGGCACACACTGCAGGCATACATACAGTAGTGTACACATAACTGCCTACAATTGTTTAACAAGAGCTGGGAGAGGGAAGACCATCAAGATTAAGCTTTTAATTAAAATACTTTCCAGTGGATTTGCATATGAAAGGGCGGCTAATGAGATACAGTTTTCTCAAATGTGATTGAATACCTTTCCTTTTGTTTTCCTGACATTTCCATCTTTTTATTCATTTAGATGACTTGGTTAGTTGTAAATGTCTGTGTCATGATAACAGCAGCAGCGAGTGCTGTCATAATTTATGCATGTTCTGATATTTCACTCGGCTGCAGAGTGTGAATGAGTGAGTGCCGATGGGGTGTGTCCCTTCCGTTTGATCGATGGGACGTTTGTCCTAGGCACCACGCCTGTAGAGGGTGCCAAGTGGCTAGCTCCTGGGAAAGTAGCTTTTGGGGAGGAGCTGCTGGGATGTAACATGGTTCTTGCAGCACAAAGAGGCGGAGGAAAACAAGGGAGGCAGTTGTGGGTCCCAGAAATGGGGCAAGGGCAGAACAGGAAGAAGCTAGGAAGCTTCTGAAGAAAAAGAAGGTGCCCTGACAGGTTGAAGAGAAGGAGACAGTTCCCAAATAGTAAATTTGTACAAGTTGGTTTCGTTTCTTTTGTGCATTTGTAAATGAATTTGCTTTCTGTGATTGCAGCTGTATGCAACTGGAACATAAATCTGCTATCTAAAGTCGGTGCTTTTAAGAATTCTTATAAGGACTCCCAAATATTATAGTGTTGTACGCATGAACTCTACAGCAATAGGCTTGGGATTTTTCAATTTAAAAAGTAACTCACGTTTTGGTAGTTGTGCATTTGATTGTTTCCTATAGCCTTAATAATAATAATAAAAGCACCACATTGTTTATCTTCCTTTTTCTGTTCTGTTCTAACTATGTCTGTCAACCAATTTTTATTTGACTGATTACTTATGGGTTTTATCCCACCATTATTGCCCCAAAGCCTCAAAACGGCTTATCGTTAAGATAGGAAACAACAAGCAATTGGTTAAAAGCGACTTGCCTTCAAACTGATTGATCGGGTACCGTAATTATTGGTTTAAATCCATATACCTTTATATATTGCCAAAAGCTTGATATTGGACTTTTTTGAGAGAGAGATTGGAAGGGGTATGGGATAATTAACCATTTAATAAACAAAAGTTATGACTCATTATTAGAAGGAAAGTCTGTCTTTATTTTTTGTGAACCGCCCAGAGAGCTCCGGCTATTGGGCGGTATAGAAATGTAATAAATAAATAAATAAATAAATAAATTTTTATTTTATTTTCTCCAGCGCTCTGCTTTTTTGACCCCTGTGCTGGGAAACTTGTGCCCGCAACGGGACTCAGCGTTGCTTGGTCCCTGTGTTTCAGCAACTCCCACAATAAGGAAGTCAGCAGAGGCTGCTGGTGGACTCTTCAACAGTGGTGGTTGTTTTTTTAGCCCACTGTTCCTGCTTGTTCCTCTGCTTTCCTTCCCGTCTCACCATGGTTTTGTTTGCCTGACTCTTGACTTATACCTGGCTCTGCTTCCTTAGTTTCTTGTTTATTTGCTCCTTCTAGTTAGACATGTTGAACTACCTTGATCGCTTGGACTTTGGCCTGGCTAGACTCATCCTGCACCCTGTTTTGGTTATCTGGATTCAGTGGAGAGTTACACCCACTTCTTGGGGCTCCCATCTTGCAAAACTAATCAGGAAAATCCTAGAGGCAACCTGGTGCCTAATGCAGAGCGGCCCAGCCGGTGAGGAAGCCCTGAGGTAGCTCACAAAGAGCTTTAGCATCTAAGTGCTTAATGGGTTTAGGGCCTTGTTCCTGTCATGGTTTCACAGGATAGGTGCTAATTAATGAGTTGCGTCCCCTGCCGCTGGTCCATCCTGCTGCTCCCATTTGCAAGCTTTAGCTCTCACTGTTTATTAAGAGACTAGCCCAGCTCTTTTGCTGGAAATAAACATTGACAGTGATGGGTGCTTAATAGGATTTGGCTGGCAGGTTGCAGAGCGAGGAGGGGGGGATGGCTTTCAGTGCTTTTGGCTATGACTGATGAGAAAGTTTGAAACTAAGCCAGCCCAGGGAGACGTGTTTCTCTCCTCTGTTCCCAACTACCACACCCTTACTAATTAGCGGCCCCCAGAAACTGCTAATCTCCTTTGCAGACATACTCCCCCCCCCAAAAGGGAGTTTTTTGTGGGGTGCATGCAGTCCAAGAACTGCGCCCCAACAGCTGTGCCATTGCAGAGGATCCAAAGTACGGGCAGCTTACTGGCATTTCTAAAATTATTGCCAACCCAGGTTATGGCTTGAGTTTTACTGAAGAGGGACTGACCCTGTTTGCGAGATGCATGACTTCATGATGGTCGCCATTCTTTTGGGTGTCAGGAGTTCAGATTCTGGCACTTCCAGTGCTCCATGATCAGCTGTGCACACATGTGTGTACATGTGTGGAAGTATGTTTTATTGAATGCTTTTTAAAGATAATGGAAGAATAGTGGTTATATTATTATCTCTTTTCTTGCTTGTGGCGGTTTTTCTAGATGGACCTGATGGGCTTTGCCAAGTCATGCTGTCTTTTACTGATTCAGGACTTTCCTGACTATTGAGCATGTTTCAAGTATGACTGCTTTCTGGATGTTGGTGTGGATGTATTTTAGTAGGCCCAGTTTATGAAGGTTTTCTGTATAGCTCTTTTTGGTATCCTGATGCCCTTGTTTCGAGTTTAGTTCTTTTACTGTAACAACACATAACAATATGATTCATCTCTTCTGACCAAGCTAAGCGTTGACTTGGGTGTCCCACCTTGGTGGTTGCCTGTGGAACAGGCAGAACATGTCTGGGGGAGTTTGGGTGGTTATTCTTTTTCTTATTCATTGCCTGCACGTTTCCATTTTGGCTGACTGTTAGGCTCATGCAACATTCTGAGCCTTGGTGCTGCCCGTTTGAGGCTTTTCTTCTACTTTCTGGAAGCATTTTTTCACAGTAACAGGGTGGCTAGCCCTGACTAGTGGTGGTTGGCTAGGGTCCGCAGGTATGTCGTGCCCGTGTAACTGCATAAACAGTTACCCTTTGCAGCATTATTATTATTATTGCAAAGCCACCCTTATTTATGGCTCCTTACAAGGTTTTATAGACTAGTCCTTGCTCTCAAAGAGCTTACAATCTAAAATAGTTAATGGGGAAAACAGGGAGAGAGGAAAGGAGAGATGTATGAAAACTCAGTGACATATACCTGAGGATAGCTTTCTGGCAGTGGGGAATCCAAATCAAATGGGGGACTTTGTCACCTTTAGAACCTCTGGTAGCTGTGATGAGTTCTGCCTTTTTATCCCCCTGGCCAAAATTCTAGCCCATATTTTGTTCCCAGATTTACCAATTTGCTGGAACTCACGAACAGCTCCTGCCCTATTCTTCACTCTCTCCTGTTTCCCCTGTTAAAATTAGCTCCTTTATGTCAGTTCCTGTAATTACAACCACCTTACAAGTAGTAGAAGGAATGGGAAATGCTGCCCAACAAAGCCATGTCTGCATAGGCAATTCATGTCCTGCTAGATTCACACCAGAAAGTTAATTTGTAATTTATTCCTTTTTGAAGGGAAGTAAAGGGAATGTTAAATGTTTAGTTTTCTGGTGGGGAGGGGGATTTACCCAGCAGAGTAAAGTGTGGGAGTCTGGGGTCTTTCTTCTGATGTCCAGAATAATGAGCCCCACCATAGTAGCAATACGTGGGGAAAACCAAACGTTCCTCTCCTGCAATCTGAAGTTGATTTTCTTAGTATTTCCCCCTGTCCTTCAGTGTTGCTTAAGCTTTTAATGTGATATGCAGAATCAACTGATGCTAAAAATAAGTATAGTGAGAACTCACAATCAGACGTGGGTGCAGCAGTAGTCCTTTGACAATGTTTTGAGGCTGGAAGAATTCGTTCCAGGTCTTGCAACATGCACCAGAATACAGAAGCTGAAGCAGAGAGCTATAGCGTTAGGGATGTAGTCATGGGGAAGAACTTCAGTTAAGTGAGGAAGTTGGAGCTGGTGTTAAACACTGATGTAAGTGAACGCAAAGTACATGTTAAAAAAGAAATCAGAGGAGGAGTGGCAAAAGAAGAAGAGAGATGTTGGAACAGTTGCTATGTAGTCACCTTCCGCAGGATAAGGAATGAAGCTTTGAGACTGGAATTTAAGGCTGGAATTTGGATTAAGTGTAGTTTCTGCACTTCCAAGTCCTGATCTGACATTCGGAAATCCACTGTGGTTTTGAGAAATCCCCTATGGAGTTCTGGACCACAATTACTAAGATGTGTGTGTGTACACCCAAGGTTTTCCTTTCCATTCTCGCCTACAAGCCTCTCTTTACTCTGCAGCACTTTCCTCCTGCAAACTTAAAAAAGTGATATGCTGTTTGGTTGGGGCTGGTAAGGTAGCTGAATTGAATGGGAGTTCCTTCTTGCACCCAGGTGTTCACATCTGCGGGATGATGTCCATCAGTTCTACGTTAGAAGGAGGTCTTCCCTCAAGCATATTATGCTATTGTGGAAAGCAATACATATACATTCCCCGCCCCCTGCAAAAGTGAAAGTATAGTATGCAAGTCAGAAGATCATGCAAGGAAGTATGGATGAATTAAAAGTGCTTTACCCAATAACCTCCCATTTTGATCTTCTTTTGTTTGCTTTAATTTAAATTCTGCCAGCCTCTAGTAACAAGATGATTCTGTGACCATGCCAGGCAATAATAGCTTTACAAGGACATCGGTAGGATTTAGGCAAGCTTGCCAGAGGTCTATGAAAGTTATGAGGCAATTAGCTAAAACCTCCGAAAACACAGAAGGCTCTTTCCTACCTTATTTTATTAACTTCTTGGGTTCCTTTAAAATTTATGCTCGTCTTGTAAATACACAATGATAGTGCAGTTTTGACTTACAGTGCAACTCTATGCATGTCTACTCAGAAGTAAACCCAATTGAGTTTAATAGGGTTACTCCCAGGTAAGTGTGTATAGTATTGCAACTTTAGTATTTCCGGCAAGCATTGAGGCTAAAAATGGCGAGCATCCATGAATTTTTGTTGAGTGAAGATTTAAATATTTGGCTCAAATATGTGGGTGGTGGGATTAAAATTAGCATGACTGAGGTTCGACTTGCATCCTAGGGATTGGTTGTCTGGGAGGAGATGGGTTAGGCCATTAACTTCAGCCGCTTTATAGATCTCCTTCCTTCCCACTCCCTTAACCCCACACCAATAAAACAGTCATCAGCTCCAGTTTTACTGCAGTTATAGTTTATGCATATGTAAAAAGTCCTGAGGAAGAATTGCAAAGGAAAGAACCAGATGACATGTATGTTAAAACAAGCAAACTCTGACACCCATTTATTTTAAGTGCATATAATATTTAGACCTCTCACTCTGAGTATTAGAGCAGTGGATCAAGTCTTCTTATTTTGGGGCTGCTGGAGAAGCCCCCAGTGTGCATGACCTCCCATCCATTCTCATTCCATCCCTTTGCTTTGTGCACCACTCTTGCACATTAGTGAAATCAGGGAAGGATGGTACAAAGAGCAAAGAGACAAGCTGGCTGATTAGTGCCTACCCCTGTGCACTTCATGAGGCTTCTACAAAAAGGTATATCTCAAACGTTTTGAATTCTGGTTTCCCAATTCTGAATTTTAACTCAGTCTTCTGTCCTCCTACCAACCAAATACCATGTGGAAATCTTAGCGCTGAGCTGCTTGGAAGGAAGGGATATTAAGGGGGTTATGTGTGTTTTAACGCAGGAGTGTCCTCCAACCGTATCTTTTGTCTGTTAAGAAACCCTTCTCTTACCCACCTGCAAGATTTCCAGCTTCAGAGGGGAAAAGACTGGTTGAGGCTGTTATTGGGCAAGTGCCTCTAAACTCTTCTAAAGGTGTGTAGAAGTTGCATTTCTACCGTTTGTTCGTAACTTGTTCCACTTTCTCCAGGGTCTCTCCAGAGACTCAAGTGTGCTATGCTGTTCCTTCCACTTCAACCTGAAGTAAGGCCACAAGCAGAAGAAAGTACCAGGGAATAGGCATTTGAAATATTGAGTGTTGGGAAGTAGCACTGGTTGGTGGTCTAGTGTGTGGAGGTGTTGGGGTATATTCAGCTCTAAGGCTGTTGGTTGCTGATCCGTGATTTATGGACAACAGGATAATTTCAGCATGTTCTGATCAAGAGTCCAGGGTAAAAGGTTGCAAGCAGGACCGTGGAATGTTCACACAGAGTAAACGAAGAAAAAAAGAAGTAACGCTGCAAGCAAATGTAGAGCCTACATTGTAAAAACAAAAAAACAAAAAACCCAAACCCAGCAATTCAGGGGACTTTAAATAGGGTGAAAAGCTTGGGGTAGAAGGTCTGTGGCTGCATTTAAATGCCTTGGAATGCCTATTCTTTTCAACTAAAGAGCAGAATGAAGCCTGGCTCCTGCGGACACAAAACACGCTTGGCACAAGCTAAAAATGTGCATGTGAGTGTCTCTCAAGTACCCTATAATCCCCCAGTGCACAGGGAGGATTATTAGGTCTCCCGCAAAAACAGAGTTCATTTTCTCAAAGATCTCTCTGCGAGTGCCAAATTAGTGAAGGACCAATCTCCTCCTACTCACATTCTCTCTTTCTCCCCCAATTAACAGAAATTCCCTGTACAGTTTTCGTTGAGGCAAAACAGCTTTTTACATTCTCTCTCTCTCTGTGTGTGTTGTGTGTGTGTGTGTGTGTGTGTGTGTGTGTGAGAGAGAGAGAGAGAGAGAGAGAGAGAGAGAGAGAGAGAGAGAGAGAGAGAGAGAGAAGATGAGGGAGATTGGGGTCAGATCTAATCAAACAGAAAGTCTGTGTAAAACACACCCACACACAAAGCTAGGAGCTTTCAGGATTAGTTTGCTATATATATTGACAAGGCAGAATCTTGACTGCTCTCTCCCACCCCCTGAAATATTTTCTTTCTTTAGCTTTTCAAGCAGAAATATGTCCTGTGCCAATGATCTGAAGGTGACCGCAGTGGTTCTTGCTTATGGGGTGGCATGTGAGAGAGGGAATCTACTTTATAATGATTAAAAAGGCAAAATGCTGCATTGCTTGAAATATTGAAAATGCTACACCCAACACTCAAGCCATCTTGAGTATTTTAAAGATTATGATGAAGAGCTTTATGAACTGCACGTGTCCAACAGATTTCTGTGCAAAAACAGAATTTTAGATTTGGCATGGCTTTCAGAATCCTGTGTTTATTATTGTTGGGTGTGTTTTTTTTTAATTTAAGCCCCCCCCCCCAAGTTTTGTGTCATAGATTGCTGCATTTGGGAGGGATTATAATGCAGTGGTAGAGCACATGTTTTGCATGCATAAGTTCTTTGCTTTCCCCGCTGGCATCTCCAAGTTAAAAGGAAGGTGTTAGGCCTTTGTAGAACCAAAAAACCCCATGCCATATTGTTCAAGGACATACACACCCTTTCTCATAGGGCTTACGTAGAGTGGTTAACTTTGGGGATTGTGCTCTCATCTTCTTACTAAACGTTGTGTTACTTCCTCTTTCTTGTACACTTCTGGATTTTTTCTTACTATTTTACTAGGGTGGCCCCATGGAAAGGAGGACTGGGCTCCTGTATCTTTAACAGTTGTCTAGAAAAGGGAATTTCAGCAGGTATCATTTGTATGCATGCAGCACCTGGTGAAATTCCCTCTTCATCACAACAGTTAAAGCTGCAGGAGCTATACTAGAGTGACCAGATTTTAAAGAGGGCAGGGCACCTGCATCTTTAGCTGTTGTGATGAAGAGGACATTTCACCAGCTTCCCTATACAAATGACACCTGCTGAAATTCCCTCTTCATCACAACTGTTACAGATACAGGAGCCCTGTCCTCCTTTTCATATGGTCACCCTAGCTTTACATTTTTTTCTCCTTGTCTTGGACCACCCTTCGCTCTGGTGATTCGTGTTACTGCCTCTTTTTATACCTTTTCCTCTCTTGCTTTTCTAGATTTGTTTTTCTTTGCTGGGCTTCAGTTTTAATATCCCTTTCCCACCTCTTCGCCTTTTCTTTTGTATCACGCGTAGTAGATTGCAAAACTGCAAGCAAGGATCTTGTTTCTTTTATTTTTGTAAATAGCTTGTAGGATTTTTTTCTGTCTAAACATGCATCGGATTGAATCCTTAAAACTAAAAATAATCCTAAACAGACATTGAATCAGATGTACCCT
The DNA here is from genome assembly GCF_023053635.1 of Elgaria multicarinata webbii. Lineage (NCBI taxonomy): Eukaryota > Metazoa > Chordata > Lepidosauria > Squamata > Anguidae > Elgaria > Elgaria multicarinata. Next base: position 13,078,611 of record NC_086180.1, read on the forward strand.
AGGAGATGGTGTGGAGAGAAAAAGAAAATGTGGTCATGGTATAAAAACATTCCTGATATCATTATGGGGTGTTCTTACGGGTGTTTTTTAGATCAGCTTTCCCCAACCTGGTGCTCTCCAGATGTTTTTGACTGTAAGTCCCAACAACCCCAGCCAGCCTGGCCAGTGGGAGTTGTAGCTGTTTTAGATAAAAAGGGCCTTTCCACAGGGACCGCAGCACTTCAGTTTTGCTTGAAGAGGCATTGCAATATTAAAACTGCAAGCAGTATCATCCCAGAGAAGGACTTGAATTTACCCATCATGAATCTCTATCAAAAGAAGCAATGGTTAAAACTAAGGTGATTCTAGGATTCCTAGCTTTGCTTTGTATTTACCCTTTAGACATTATCTGGACTTCTAGACATTTAGCAGATGCAAAGCTAAAAATGCAAAGCAGAAAAGCGTCACATCTGCTAAATGTCTCTCCTTTAAAGGTACAGGAGTAGAGCGTGTAAAAAAAAAAGGACTACAGCAGTATTGGCAACCCTGTGAGATTGAAAGACCAGATATGTTTCCTAAAGTCTGATCTGCCATTGACATAACCGAAGTCATATGCAAGAATTTCCCCTGATAGTAAAAGGGGAATTATCACTCACCACCCTGTTGGGTCACAGAATGCTCCCTCTCTCTCTCGAAAAGTAGAGCAAAGAAAGCCACCTGGCTCCGTGTCCCTGTAAGAGCTTGCCTTAACCTTGATGCCTGAGGATATTGAGAGTTAAAGCCAAACCGGTGTCCTTATCTCCCTTGCTTGAGCCCAGACCTGATTGGGCAGGGATTTCAGCACAGTGTGTGACATTGTGTAACACAAACCCCAGCAAGACAGGGCAAGATAAAGATAGGATGGAAGACTTAACCTTTTCCCCAATATTCCAGCTGTGAAATATTTGTCATCTCTGGGGGCATTATCATCCCTTTGTATTCATGTGATGTTGCCATTTTAAAGCATATCAATGAGGGGCTTGTCCATGGCAAATCTTGGATGGAACTAGAACAGGGAGAGATATTGCATAAGGTGTTCCCCCCCCCTTTTCTTTCTGGATCAGATTCTGCTGATACCAGAAGTAAATAAGCCTTTGAACTACACAGAGCTCTTTGTTGACTGTAATGAACAGAGATGCATTCTCAGCTCTTAATAACCCACGTGTTCCCCTGTGCATGTTAATTGTTAAAGAAGCTTCTTCTTCCAGCTTGGGGGCAGAGCGTGGGTCATAGCTGCTTAGTGCAGCAGATCCTGTGGGCCTATTCAGAAGTCACACTAGGCCACAATGGTGTAACTACCCACGCCCAGTACTCACCTGCTGCATTGGGGTTAGCAGGCTTCCACAGTAGTTCCCTGTCATGTGGCAGGAACTCTGTGATTATTTTCATGGTTCTGTGGAGGGGGAAAAATGGCATCTGCCGGTAAGAGTAACTGCCACTTCCAGTGATGTCCTTGCCGCCGCGGACTTTCTCTATGGTCGCATGGCCATTTTTTCCTCTTTTCTCAATGGAGCTGCTTCCAGGAATTTGTTGAGGATGCTGGGATGCACAGGTAAACTGCGCAGAGGTATGAGTGGTAACTATGAAAGGATGGGTAGGTAGCAGAGCCATGGGACATTGTGTGGCTCCCTTCGGCGGGCCCTGTGGTTCCATCACTCCTATCCTCTCCGTAGGTACTGTAACCACCACCGCTCCTCGTGTGTGTAAACTGGCCCTATGTCTGGAGATTGGCTAGCACCAACTTGCAGAAGTACAAGCCAGTGACTACACTGGCCCAGTGCTGAGTGTTGATGGCCATTCCCTGGATAGAGGGTCTACTTTCACAGGCAGTTAGGAAAGCTTATGCCAGAATAAATGGTGCCACAAGGGTCTTTGTTGTTTTTCATGCTGTTATGCTTAGAGGACCTCCTTTGCATGGAGGTTCAATCTCTGGGGCATCTATATGACGCCTCTTTGCTCACAGCATTGCTGCTGTGAGGCAATATCGATAGACTTACACGGCAGGAGGGAGGACAGGCGATCCGGCCAGGAAGAAACACAGTGTTGTTGTCAGACAGCGGGACTGGGGAGGAAACGGAGGGACTGGAAAGCCGTGAAAACTTTTCTTTTGGGAGTGGGGCAACTCCGCACAACTTTGAAAACCTGTAGTAGCACAGATGCGCTGCTACAGTTCATTTAATTTATTCAGGGAATGCATACATATGAAAAGCCCTTACTTTCCTTTCCCTTTAACATCGCCATGGCGGCCATTCAACCTGTCAAGCCCGCCTCTTGCTCTGAGTTCACCCTACACTGGGATCCACCCAGAGCTACACCCACTTTATTAACCCGAATCCAAGCCACCACTGACAAACAAGGAACAACAGTGGCAACATCGAAGCAATAGGAAAAATCGTGGTAAATCGACAATTAGAAAAAGCATGGTTTTACAGGGAAAAGCCTGATGTGGCTGTGAATTGGCGACTGCGTCATATAAACAACAGGGTGCAACTGTGCAGCCATGACGGGGTACAAAGAGTGTATAGAAAGCCCCCTGTCATCTCCAGTTAAAAGAATCGGACAGCAGGTAACATTAGGGTGACCATATGAAAAGGAGGACAGGGCTCCTGTATCTTTAACAGTTGCATAGAAAAGGGAATTTCAGCAGGTGTCATTTGTATATATGAAGAACCTGGTGAAATTCCCTCTTCATCACAACAGTTAAAGCTGCAGGTGCCCTGCCCTCTTTTGTATCTGGTCACTCTAGTATAGCTCCTGCAGCTTTAACCGTTGTGATGAAGAGGGAATGTCACCAGGTTCTCCATATAGATAAATGACACCTGCAGAAATTCCCTTTTCTATGCAACTATTAAAGATACAGGAGCCCTGTCCTCCTTTTCATATGGTCACCCTAGGTGACATGAGAGACTGTCTTGAAGACCCCGGGGAACAGTTGCTTGTCACAGTACACCAGCTGTTCCTAACCTCTAGGTGTTTGGCCTACAACTCCCATCAGCCCCAGCCAACAACGCCAATAGTCAGGTATGATAAGGTTGGGGAAAAGCTGAGGTAGCTATCACCAGGTATATGGCAGCTTTCTATATTCCTAGGATGCTTCTGCTCTGTTCCTCAAATACAAACTCCAAACTGTTTCACAGCTCCTCCCTGTGGCTTTGAGGATGTATTTTGTTAAGAGTTTCTGTGCATTCATTCATAATGTTCATGATGGTTAAACTAATGACACCACTTTCTTGGAATCAAGTGACAGAGCAAAGCAAAGAAATGGAGAGGAGAGGAGTTAGCAACAGGGGTGGTGGGCTGTGTGTGTGAAAGAGACTTTCCTCTCAATCTCATCCCAAATCCAGCTTATATATAATCATCCAGAGGGTGCTGGTGAAGGGGTTATTGCAATACCAGGTTGTGGCAAGACTTCCCAAGTATGTGCTCCAAGAATTGGACCATTAAATTAGTTTAGAAAACAAATACTCTCCAGGACATCCAGCTGGGCCTGGAGGGCCACCTGCCTGCCATTTTTAATGGGTAAAAATCTGCTTTAATCTCATTAATAGAAAAATTAATTGCCTCCCTTCAAGAGGCTATGTAAGAGAGGCTGCAGCCAGGTGGAATTTTGCTCCCTGGCAAACCTAGCTTAGTCACATTCACAGGCAGCAGATGAGGAGAGATGGATATAACCTTAATGCTGCCTATTAGCTTATAAAATTGATGAATGAAAAGCAATAGGCACAAAGTGGGAAAGAAATGTCAGTCACCTTTGCATTTACCCATAATCCCATTCGTATTTTTCTGGCAATGGGCTTTAAAGTGCATATAAATCAGGATGCATAATATACACGTTCATTTGATTTAAAAAGCCCTTTTATCTTCACAGACTGTGGGGTATATAGTTTGGTATCAAAGCACACTCAAGGATTTCAGTGGGAAGGCATGTGTATGTATATTTGGACCAGGTATTGAAGTGCAGACTAATTTTTCCTTGATGCCTTCCTCCTGACAGAAGTTGGCATCAGCAAGACCAGTTTGAAAGAACCGCTACTCACTTTCATCCTAGGTATTCATGAGGGTAAAAGTGGCCAAGAGGTTCAGGGCCAGATGTGATGCCTGTGAAAATAATGATATTGGTGAAATATTTTTTGGAGACAGATATGAATGAATATGGGATAATAAAGATAAATATGATTTCATGAGTTATTTTTCCCATAAAGGTGCAGCTATGCACATTGGCTCATGAGTAGTCCCACTGACCACAGTAAGTCTTTACTGTTACATCAGGACCATGTGAGAGAGGGTGATTTGCAAACTTCCACTTCCACCTGCTAGAATCTGTAGCTAGTAATTGGAAATGCACAATTCCACAATAACACACTACACTAATAAAGATTTTTTAGGACAGAGAATGGCAGCAGTAGATGTGGGAAGTGATAGTAGGCAAAGGTCTAATGGATAAAAGTACTAGAAGGAAATTCCATTTCATGTTTATGGATAGAGAGATGGCTGTGAGCCTGCTAAAGATTAAATATTGCAGAGCTCATGTCCTACCTATCTATTTTGTTAGCTCTATTTATTTATACATATATACCCTTCATCATCTATACCATGTAAGATGGGTAGCTTTTAAGTAATAAAACACACACACACACCCATACCCATAATAAAATAGCAACAAATGCAAATGTACAACTCAAAAAATTAAGGACAGCAATAAAGGAAAGTAGACATCAAGGGTTGTATCCAGACTTAGTCTAACCCAAGTCCCATTCATTCAAATGGGCTTATTCTAAGGAGAATGAACATTGGATATAATGCCCAAATAAATGTGTTGGGAGTGGGCGCAAAAAAGCTAGCTAGCTGTGTCTTGGAGTGTGGGATGCCCACAAATTCAGACCCACACAAAAAGTAGGCAGCCATGTAGTCCATTTGAAACAAAATATTAAAAGCTGTAGTAGAGACAATACTTCTATTAGGACCAACTAAAATGTCTCAAAGTAGTGATCATGTAGCTTTCTCTACTATAGGCCATGTTGCAGCCCATGTTAAGCTGTTTTAGATTCTATTAATTTATTAAACTCCCACTGAAACTAATGGGACTTAAAGGTGCTTAACTGCTGAGAGGCAGGGATTGTTAATGATGATAAAGCTGGGAAATACGAAAGGAAAAGGGACCCAAATGCCCCAGTGAATTGATAATAAAGGGTTCAGGCATGTAAGTAAGCAAGCATTGAATTCCTGATGTAAAAATAAATAAATAACCACCGGAGGAAGGGTAGAAGTAATATGTGGTAGTAATAATAATAAACTGATCATCCTTAACACAGGGAAACACTGCTGTGTTTCCCTGTAATAATTTATTTTTTACCCGCCTCTCCATTTTGATCGAGGTGGGGAATAACAGTAAGTTAACAGTAAGCATAAAACAGTAAGTATAAAATATGTCTGGAAACCCCTTCTCCCCACCCACCCCTGGTAATATTCCATGAATGAGGCATGTTGATGGTGTGATAAAAGCCTCATCTGGAAGCACCTTAGGCCTTTTCGGTGGTGGCCCCCAGACTATGGAACGATCTCCCTGACGAGGCTCGCCTGGCGCCAACGCTGCTATCTTTCCAGCGCCACGTTAAGACTTTCCTCTTTGCCCAGGCATATGGCAGCACATCTTAATCACCCACATGTTTAGTTTTTAATGGTTTTTAATGCTTTGTGTGTATGTTCTGTTTTAAAATTTTAAATTTTGTATACTTGTTTTTATCTCAATTTTAGAATATTTGTAAACCGCCCAGAGAGCTCTGGCTATGGGGGCGGTATATAAGTGAAATAAATAAATAAATAAATGACCTCAGATATCTGAAGTGCGCAGAGTCTTGGGAAAGTTGTGAGGACACTATTAGAATCGTTTACCTGTCTTTAGCATTTTTCTCCCTTTAAGTCTGTAATCCTACGCTCATTTTCCTGGGAATGAGATCACAGCGAACACAGCAGATCTCAATATTAAGCATGCTTAGGTTTGAGCTGCGAGTCTGCAATCCAACACATATTTATTAGGACGTTGTTGCTGTTGAACTCTGATGGCTAAGTAAACCTGCTTAGGATGTAATTTATGGCCAGGTCACACATAACAACAACCCATTGGTTTTTAAAATTGTGTGTTGTCTTTAACAAGGGGCGTGCACTGTCTGTGGTTTGTTTAGCATTATGTGCAGACCAGAAACTTAGGCTTGTCTCTTCCCTGACAACCAGAGAAATAACCCAAGAACACACCATGGCTTGTCGGGGGAGAAACAAGGCAAATAACCCAAGGACTGAGAATCCCTGGGTTGCTTAGCCTTTCCTGCTTGCCTGCTAATTCGTTCATGTCAACCAATAATTTTATTTATTTATTTATTTAATTGTGGGCTGTTCTGAGCAAACCAGGCCTTAAACTCAGAGAAGCTGAAAGAGACATTGGCTTAGTAGTTGAGTAGAAGTAAACAGCTTGAGCTTGAGTCTTCTACTGCAAAACTCAGTGGTATTTGTGATCTGTCCCGCAACCCAGCCATGTCTTTGCATAGGGGATACAAAGATAAAAAGAAGAGTGAAGCAGCTTTTGTACGTAGGATATAGGGAAATAATGCAGCAGAATGCACAATGGGAAGTCAGTTTAATTGAGATTGGTTGGTTGCAGCCTGCCCAGTTACTTATTTCTATTGAAACCGGTGTCACTACTCAGAAATGTAACATGACAATTGTAGCATCCTCTTCAAAGTGTGATGACGATAAAGTACAATGCTACACAGCACTAGAAGCTGCCACACATTGTTGATCCATGGACATAGAATCATAGAATAGAAGAGTTGGAAGGGGCCTACAAGGCCATCGAGTCCAACCCCCTGCTCAATGCAGGAATCCACCCTAAAGCATCCCTGACAGGTGGTTGTCCAGCTGCCTCTTGAAGGCCTCTAAGTGTGGGAGAGCCCACCACCTCCCTAGGTAGCTGGTTCCATTGTCGTACTGCTCTAACAGCCAGGAAGTTTTTCCTGATGTTCAGCTGGAATCTGGCTTCCAGATGAAGTTGCCTTATACCAGGCCATTGTTTCCTCTAGGGCAGCTTTGTTTTCTCTGACTGGCAGATGCCAAAGATTGGAACTTGGGCCATGCAAAACAAGTGTACTACCACTGAGCCATGGGCTCTCCTCTCACTTGTATGTAATTTATGTTGGAAGTGTGGGTGCAACTAAGCTAGTTTCAAAAAGAAAAGGGCTGATGTGTCTGCATGGAAAGGTAATGGAAAGGGAGGGAGGGAGGGAGGGAGGAAGGGAGGGAGAGAGAGAGAGAGAGAGAGAGAGAGAGAGAGAGGGAGGGAGGAACTCCTACATAAGAACATAAGAAGAGCCATGCTGGATCAGACCAAGGGTCCATCAGGTCCAGCACTTTGTTCACACAGTGGCCAACCAACTGTCGACCGGGAACCCACAATGATTGAACGAGTGCAACAGCACCCTACTGCCCATGTTCCCCAGCAACTGGTGTATGTAGGCTTACTGCCTATGATAATGGAGGTAGCACATAGCTATCAGGACTAGTAGCCATTGATAGCCTTCTCCTCCAGAAACTCCTAGACTGTTCTCTAAGCTATCCTGATCTTCTTTCTGTTGCTAGACTGGTATTGTTAGGGTTGCTGGCCTCACTTCCTACTTCCCCTTCTTCATATTCTTCCCTCTCAGAGAGGAGACATCTCTTTAGGTCTCCCTCCACTTTCAGTTGAGAACCCTCCTGTGCAACATGTATTTCCTGCAATAAAATGCAAGCTTTCTTATTCCTTTGACCCAGCCTCTCCAGTGTGGTTTATCCAGGTTAAAGCGTGCTCCTTCAGCTAGGATTCCACACATCTCAGCCCTTGTCAGGTTCATGCAGTTCTACTAACAGTCTAAACCACACCTGCCACACACACCATTTACTTGTTTTGTTTGTTCTCTGGCTCACGCCCACACTCACACACAGCAGAATGAAAGAATACAGTTCAGGCCTTTTTTTTTTTTTTTTTGGCATCATTGTATATTTTCGCTTTGATACAGAAATCTCTTCGTAAACGCAGGGGGCTGAATGCAGACATGGTAGCTCTACAGCCTTCTAGGGTTTTCCATAGATTACCATGGAAAGGATTGCTGTCCTTTCTATTGGAATGAATGTCAAGTGCAGGATCTCAGTTTGCATATCGCTGGGCATCCTGGCTTGGGTTCAGGACATTCATGCCTAAACTAGGTGTTGTGATTACCTGTATCTACCAAATACAGCAGAATACAATGCTTAAGAATGCAAGAATTGTCTTGCTGAATCAAAGATCTGTATAGTCCAGCATTTCCCTTTTCCCCTGCCCTTCCTTCAAGGAGCTCAGGGTTCCTTACAAGTTTCTTCCCTTTCCAAGTCCACCCACTCACCTATTATATCATCGCAACAACCCTGTGAGGTAGATTAGACTGAGAGTGAGAGAGAGAGAGAGAGGGAGGAAGTCAACAAGCAGGACGCAAAGATGAGGGGTCATCCATTGTTTGTCCCTATTCCCAGTATGTAACTGGTTGAGTAAACATTCTCATTGAGGATGCTTCTGGTACAAGTACAACAAATATGATACAGTACAGAAAAGCAATAGCGTTTTCATATTAGGAAGGATAGAAAATAATCCCTGATCTCTCCCAAATGTTCTGTGAATTCTGGATTTCAAGAAATAAAAATAACAGGTTGATGCCCATTTGCTTCTGGAAATCCTTGTATTTAAGTGGCAAAGTGTGAACTCATATCAGCACTGTCTTTGTATTCCTACATTTTAAATCCTGTCTTTTAATGTATACTATTGCAAAGTTGGATCATTTGCTGGGAAAGAATGTGCAGCTTTTGAGTTGTACAGAACTCACTGTCAAGAGTTCAGTGTAACTTGAATGCTTGCAGACTGTTTGATTAATGTAACTGGTGCACTAGTTTGTATATTCTCCTGTACCAGCATAGCGATAATTTCCTAAAATAATTTTTGCTTTATATGGCGTTTGGACATTTTTCAGTATGTATTTGTATTTTGAGACTTTAGTGGTATACCTTGTGTTTTAGAAGATGTCATTCCTAATGCAACAAAGATCTTCTAAAAATGTTCATTTGTTTGGTGACTGAACTAGGGCTAGGTAAAAAGCAGAAAAACATGGTTGCTATCTAGAGGAAGTAAGAAATATCTATAACTGTAATCCTACACAATTATTTGGGAGCATGCACCATTGAACTTGGAGGCACTTACTTTTGAGTAAACACGTATAGCATTGGGCTGAAAACTCCACTGAAATCCATGGGACATAAGCGCTTAACGGATTTCAATAGGATTTAGTTTAACTTTCCCTGGCTGACATCCCACCATACAATTAAATCCAAGAAAGCAACTACAGAATGTGTTTGTACAGTGTGGGGTAAATGTGTGTGGCATGAAATTCCAAAGGCACAATGGGAGCAGCTGGTATAAATAACAGTGAACAGCGAGAAGTGATCTTTGTAGAGAGAGAAAACATTTCAAATGCTGTTGCCAGCATTGAGGGGGTGAGATGGGTCAGTAGGATATAACTCAGACTGAAATAACTCCTGAAAGTCCTTATTTTATGTGTTAAAAGGAAGGACAAATGCTAGTCTGTTCTTTTCAGGGATGAACATTTGCAATCACCACTATGAATAGGACTCTACATGTCTGGCCATGTGCCATGCACGCATGGAATCTGATGCAGAGTTTGGAATCCCGAGACCCCGTCTTTAGTTTATTTATAATAAAAGTACATTTTACCGAGATTTGTAGACTCAGTAAAAAATATTTCAGGCATTGGGCACCAATGCATCATTCATGATAATCCACAATTTAAATAAAATTGTGGATTGCTGTTATATGTGAACCAGGCCATTATGTTCATTGAGCGTTCGAAGTGCTTTGCATATATTAACTCAGTAATCCTGTAAGGTAGGTTAGTATTCTCATTCTCATACTGCAGGTGGTTGGGGAGCAGGCTAAGGTACAGAGAATGGGGTGAGCTGAGATTTGAGACAGGATCTACACTACTGCTTTATAATAATATTAAAGTGCACTGACAGCTGTTGGGGCCCTTGACACTTACATATACCGTTTTCAACTGCTTTCATAGGGTTATATCCTGCTTGGTTTAGATCTGGCTAGTTTTTCCAGCTCACTGTTCACACATGAGTCGCTATGCTAAACCAACCCTTGTGTTTCTGATGGGTCCCAGTGCATGTCCAAGTATGCTGTCTCTTCTTTGGCAGAATTCAGACATATCTCCCTCCACACTTTCCACAAGGAGCAATACTGTTATTTTAAATATTTATATACCCCTTTGGAGTCCATACAACACTTCAAAAGCGGAATTTCTATGTCCTGCTAAAGTGTGCTGCTATGTGCTGCTAGTGTTTAAAATGCAATACTGCAGTGAAGCACATTAGCACCCATAGGTTTCTTCTGGAAAACCACATAGAAGCAAACACCTAGGGCACCATCATGTTTATTGACTTCACAGAGTACTCATTTTTCTATGCATGTTTTGATATGCCCAGAATCATTCAGAAAAACAGTGGACTCCTGGAACAATAAATGAACAGGTCTGGTAATAGTTGCAAATCAGGATAGAATTGGTTTACCTGTCAGGAGGAGTCGAGTACATTGCTAGAGGGTGTCATTTGACATTTCCATCATACTTTAAAAAAGAGTTGCTGCATTGCTTTGAAATGGTCTTTCCTCCGTCGTTTAGTTAGTTCATGCTAAGAATGCAAGTTCTAATTACCTGTCCTCTAATCACACTTAATATTGGACTAATTACTTGTACTCTTGGCATGCAGGATACCTATTATTTAACATTCCCTCTAATGTCAGGCTGTGAACAAAACTAGCATTTAATTAAATGGTGTTGGACAATTTAAAAGGAGGACTCTCTTTTCCCAGTCCTGCTTATCAGGAACATCAGTAGCCCTAAATCTTGCTCAAGAACTAGGTGATGATTTATTGGCTTTGTGAAGTAAACAAAACAATCATGTATTCTGGAAAGAGCATGCTCTTTATTTCATTGTGATGGTTTGTTTATTTCCCACCTTGCATTATAGATATGGCTTGCCTGTAGTGCTATTACATGCAGAAGGAGAGCCAATGTGATCATGTAGAAGTGTTTAGCACTGGGACATGGAGACATGTGTTCAAGCTATAAAGCTTTCTGGGTGGCCTTGAACCAGTCACTATTTATTTATTTATTTATTGCATTTTTATACCGCCCAATAGCTGAAGCGCTCTGAGTGGTTCACAAAAATTAAACCATTCAAAGTATAAAACAAACAGTTTAAAAACATAATGTAAAATACAATATAAAAGCAACCTAACTTTACAATATAAAATTTCAACCTAACTTATGGCAATTGTTGTGAGGGTACATGAGAGCATGCTTTCCCCCTCTTAGCTGCCAAAGGTCTTGTGTAAACAGGCAGCCCTTGCACTTGTCCTATAAGATAAACAAGGGTTTAGAGTTAATAGACCTTTTCCAGAAAGCTGTTCCCAAAAGCTAGGGCCACAACAGAAAAGGCCCTGCTCTTTCTAGCAGAAGTGTTTACCTCAAGAAGATTGTGTTTGAAACAGAACTGCAATAGGTGTGTATGTGGGTGTGGGTGTGTCATATAGGGAGAAGCCGTGTCTATGATATGCAGATCCTAAGACATGTAAGTCTGTTTCATGTAACTCTATTGCACTAATCCCTACAATACCCCCATAAACTAGACCAGCAATATTATCCCCATATTAGAGACTAGAGCTGGGAGGTATTATTTTTAATCCAAGAAATTTACAGCACCATATAAGGGATTGTCCCATTTGATCCTCACAACAGCGCTGTGAAGTAAATTGAGCTTACAGGTTAAAGACTTACCCAAGGCCACTTAGGCTGCAATCCTATACATATTTACCTGAGAGTAAGCCCCATGAACTGAATGGGACTTAAATCTGAGTAGACTTGCATAGGATTGGATTTTTAGGGTGCATAGCTGCTGAAAGTTGTAGGACTTTTTTCTGTCTAAACTTGCATAGGATTGCGTTCTTAGTGAGTTATATGGCAGAGCAGGCATTTGAACAGTTCTGCCTGTGTCCAGTCCAACACTTTCTTCTATATATCCATTGGCTCTCCTGGTTTTCCGAAGACTTCTCAGTAAATTCATGCCTGAGGTAAAATTCAAAGTGGAGGATTTCCTGGCTCATCGCAAGGTCCTTCTCTTAACTCCCTTATCTTGGTCTACTGACGGTTTTCTTGGTAGCCGGAAAGGGAGCACTCTTGTTCACACCAGATGATCATGAAGCGATTTTCAGCCAAGAGTGCAGTGCAGGCCCGAGAACTGGTATGTGTAAAAGGGTCGTTCCCAGCTTATGCAGATAAGTGACAAGTGTAGAGCGAAAAGCCAAGTGGGGTGGGATTTAGAGGAAAGGGCAAACAGCTGAGGGAGGATTTGGAGTGCAGCCGTGACATACGGCTTGTGCAAGAATGCCATTCAGATGCTGAAATTCTCCCTTATGGTGGGTGAAAGTGCTGGTGCTACGGCCTCAGCTGCAGTGCAATGGCTTAAAATTCTTGCCTGGCGCATGGAGGCTTGACGAGGAAGAGGGAGCACGAGGGGAAGTTTTTTTGGTGCCCAGCAAAGAACGCTGCCCTTTCTTTCCCTCACTGCAATGGAATCTCAGCTATTTGAAGCATCTGAAAGCCTCATAGGATGGCATGCGACTTGAGCCCTAAGCCCGCTAAACATAGAACAATCATGCCAGAACTCCGTCAGCAGTAGCCTTTTGTTCTCTGGTCTCGATAGGGATGAAGGGACAGAATGTTTCCCCTTCACACAGGTTTCTATTCTTCTTCTTCTTCTTTCTCTTCTTTCCTCTTTGTTCCATGCTGATGAGCAAGAACGCGGACTCTTCAATATAATTTCCCTTTGCTGTGAAAAACCCAAAAGCATTGTTTAAAAATAATAATTTATTTATTTATTATTTATCATTTATTTATTACATTTCTATACCGCCCAATAGCTGGAGCTCTCTGGGCGGTTCACAAAACATCTAAAAATAGCCTACTGTTATTGTGGGGATTTTTGAACTATGGTCCGAGCAGGGTTCTTGGAAGCTAATCAGTAACTCAACAAGAAGACAAGAAATACCCCTGAGGTCTTCTGAGGAGGCCTTATCGGTCCTTCCACAACCAACTAGATGTTGCCCAGATAGCAGCATGTAATCTCAGTTAGGGCACGCACTATTTGGAATACTTTCCCATGTTAAATTTGAGAGGCAGAAATAAATGCCTCTTGAAAACACACTTGTTCACACAGGCTTTCCCTAATCTGTGAGGGACTCTGTTACTACCCTGCTTTAATGTTTATAGTGCTGTAATATTTTTAATGTTTTCAGTTATGGATTATTTTTACCTTCTTATATAGACAATCTTCCACTAAAGATAGTTCTACCAAATGTCCCCTGCACCACAGGGGGAGAGGGTTTGGGGTGTGTGTGTGTTTTGGGGTGCAATCTTGGTTTATGCAGACTACAGATCAGGGAATAGGGATTCAGCTTGTGTTGGATGGGGTTACACTCCCCCTGAAGACGCAGGTCTGCAGCTTGGGTGTACTTCTAGATTCAGCCCTGAGCCTGGATGCCCAGGTTTTGGCGGTGGCCAGGAGTGCATTTGCACAGTTAAAGCTAGTGCTCCAGCTGCGCCCGTTCCTAGAGATGTCGGACCTGGCCACGGTGACACATGCCTTAGTTACATCGCGATTGGATTACTGTAACGCGCTCTACATTGGGCTGCCTTTGAAGAGTGTTCAAAGAGCTGCAGCCAGATTGTTGACCGGGGCTGGTTACAGGGAGCACACAACTGCCCTGTTAAAACAGCTCCACTGGCTTCCAGTCTGTTTCCGGGCTCAATTCAAAGTGCTGGTTATGACCTATAAAGCCCTATATGGCTCGGGTCCAGGTTATTTGAAAGAACGTATTCTCCCTTATGAGCCTGCCCGTGCTTTGAGATCTTCTGGAGAAGCCCTTCTTTCAGTCCCACCTTCTTCACAGGCGCGCTTGGTGGGGACATGGGAGAGGGCCTTCTCAGTGGCTGCTCCGGTGCTCTGGAACTCTCTTCCCGGGGAAGCTAGGCTGGCTCCCTCCTTGATGGGCTTTCAGAAGCAGGCTAAAACTTTTTTGTTCCAGCAGGCCTTTGGAGAAGAATCTGGCCCTCCATCTATGTAAACCTCCCAGAGAGCCCTGGCTATGGGAGCTGTATATAAGTGTAATAAATAAATAAATAAATAAATAAATTATAATTTTGTTGTGTATTTTAAATGTTTATGGTTTTGTTTCCCCCTCCCCCGTGTATATTTTAAACTTTGTAAGGCCGCCTTGAGGCCCAGCATTGGGCAAAAGGTGGGATACAAATAATAATAATAATAATAATAATAATAATAATAATAATAATAATAATAATAATAAAATAATGCGAGTCCCACTAGGCCTGTCTAACCCTTTTTGTGGACTGACTGATTGCATCCCAGAACTTGTGCCAGAATGAGTTACAGGACTTCCCCTGAGAAATACTTGCCTCACAACAGGGATTCCTTGGCAAACCTGAAAGTATTTCCTAAACTGAGGTCAAACAATTTGAAAATCACTGTTGTAGGAGAGGATGGCCTTGTATGGATGCAGTCACAGAAATGTATTTACCTCAAAACTATTACGGTCAGTTTATGCGAATAGGTCATCCAGATAATGTAACAAAATTATCTTTGCCCCTGCTGCCATGGTTTGTAAGTGAAAGATGCCAGCTTCTATCTCAGACATCTCTAATTAAAAGGATCAGGTTGTAGGTGATGGGGAAAAACTTCTGCTTGAAATCTTGGAGCAATGCTGCTAGTGAAGAGTATAAGAACTCGATTAAGAACACAATGATAAAAGAAATAAAATGTTTTTACCTGCTGGAGGAAGGACAACAGAGAGGGGGACAACCTCATCTCCCTCGACTAATTATTCAATATCATTTTGAATCTCTTGGATCAAGGCTGCTTCTTGGTAATTTTATATTCTGTGGCTTTAATCATTCTGTGGCAGCATTGATGTGTCTCCTTTAAACAATTGCTTTATGATTGTATTGTTAACCTCCTTGAGGTCTTCAGGCTGGAAGGTGGGATATAAATATTTTAATAAATCTTTATCAAAGTATATAACTGTGCTATGTAATGTATTTTGTTAAAAGGAGGATGAGTTATTTTATCCTGGTTGTTCCTTACAGAAGTGTGACTATACTCTCAAACATCTTTGTTTTGCTTTGTTTCCTTTCCCAGGGATACATTTGCAGCAAAGGGACATACTGACATTACAGCTTCCCGTTCCCTCAGTTCAGAGTGTCTCAGGTCTGACTTGCAGTTCAGCAAACCAGCATGGCCAGGTGGAGTTAAACTACGTCTACAGAACAGGTGAGAAGGGGTATATTTCTGCAGACACAGACCCTGCTGTACTTGAATTGTTTCTTGCATACTCCAGTTCTCACTCTCAATATATTATTGTTGATCATTCTTTTTCTCTTGGTTGTTAGATGCCGGGATAGAGCAGTGTTCAAGTAATTTGGGAGGGATAAATGAACCCAGAATGAGGAAGGAGCCAGATAAGAAAGCTTCCAATTATAGAACATTCAGGCATATCTTATGTGTGTTTGTTCTTCTGACATACTTTTGAGTAAACACACAGTCTTAACTATTGTTTCCATCTACCCCCAGCCCTCCCCCTATGTCAAATTTTGGATTATAAACTCCTAAATTGATATGCCAGCTGCGCCCCTTCTTAGAGTCAGAAGACCTAAAGACAGTAGTGCACGCGCTGGTAACCTCAAGGCTTGGCTTCTGCAATGCGCTCTATATAGGGCTACCATTGTACCTAGTTCGGAAACTTCAACTAGTTCAAAATATGGCAGCCAGGTTGGTCACCAGTACATCTAGGGGTGAGCATATTACCCCAACATTAAAATTGCTCCACTGGCTGCCAATTAGTTTCCGGGCGAAGTACAAAGTGTTGGTCATTACCTTTAAAGCCCTAAATGGTTTGGGTCCAGGTTACCTGCGGGATCGCCTTCTCCCACACAGTCCGCCCCGCACACTCAGGTCCTCTGGGGTGAACTTACTTTAGTCAGCTAGAACTAGGCTGACATCAGTTTCCCAGAGGACCTTTTCTTCTGTCGCCCCCAGATTGTGGAACGGCCTGCCGGAGGAGATCCGTAAAATTAACTCTCTGTGTGATTTTAAGGCAGCTTTAAAGACTAGCCTTTTCTGGCAGGCCTATCCAGATCAATGTTAAATCCAGAATTTTTAAGATGTATTGATTCCTGTTCTAATGTTGTTCCCCGCCTCGATCCAGGGGGAGAGGCGGGTAAGAAATAAATTTATGATGATGATGATGATGATGATGATGATGATGATGGGAATGACCATACTCTGTAAAGTACCATGCACATGGGTAGCACTATATAAATAGTAATGTCCCACTGATTTACTGGAACCCTCAGAGGCCCGCTGTGATGAGTTTCCAAGACACTTCGATAAAAACGCTCACCTTCGTTCTGATTTGAACCCCGCTATTGATGCAGTGTCTGTTGAGGTATCCATGCCTTATTTACCCCGCTGTGGCTGCACAGTTGCCTGTGTTGTTTATATGGTGCAGCCACCAACTCACAGCCTTGATGGACTTTTCACCCCGAAACTGCGCTTTTTGTAAGTGCTGACTTACCGCAACTTTTCCTTTTCCTCTAAGGCCACCATATTGTTTCTTTATGTGTCACTGGTGGCCTTATGCAGGTGGGTGGATCGAGGAAGCATGGGAGTGTAGGACAGGGGGAACGCTTGACAGGCACTGCTGCTTTTATGGCTGGCTAGCCTGTGCTCCCTCCTGCCATCTAACCTTATCGCTTCCACCTCACAGCAGCGATGCTGCGGTGTTTTGAAGGAATGAGACACCAACACGGTGTCATATAGACACCCCCCAGGGGATCATCTTATTCTGTTTTGTGGGATCAGTTTCAGTTTTGGTATCCTGAGGATGTGGACAAGTCATAAGGAAGTAGCCAGGGTGACAAGTAAACTAACCTATAGACCAACCAGAAGCTGGTTGCTCTTTTGCAGAGGAGGTACTGATAATTAGTGTCCCATCCAATAGACTTTTGTAACTGCAACAGTGTCTGCAGACTTCATAAATTCTGTTGCAGAATGCTCTGCTATCTGGATCCTTCCTTATTCTTGGAGATTGAAGGAACATTGAAATACCCTTGCAGATGAGAACATTATGGCTCTTCCCTTACTGTATGTCAGAGCAGTAAGCATGATGCCCCTACCCAGGTGGCAAGAGAAATATAAACTACACTATGAAAAATTAAATGGAACTGGCCCGACCTGGTTAAGGAGGAAGCCACAATGCTATGTTATATGTGGGCCAAATCATCTTGGTGTAAATCACCAGGGCTCTATCTTGTCTCATCTATAATCAGCAAGACACTAGTTATATCAGGGCAATTACACCACTTCCTCTAAGGTCCTTCCCAGCCACTCATACTTTTACAGCATAGTGCCAGAGAGAGAGAGGAGAAGGAGGCAAAGTCAAATGTGCTGTGGGGAAAGCAGAACTTTCAGATATTGGCGATGATTCTTTGGAGCTGTATTGGTAAAAGAGCAACTCGGAACCAACTCGATAAGACTGAGGTTACTGATGTACCTAAAAAACGCCTGGCTGATAAAAGAAGAATCAGGTGTGATTTGGTTGCTTTCCACTTTCCTCTCCTCTTTTTAAAACTCTTTTGTATACTCTTTTGCCTCCTCTGTCTCCCCCACCCCTTTTCCCATGTAGAGAAAGAATTTTGATTGTATAATCTGGATGACACAGTTTAAAAGGAGAGTTGGAGTTGGGAATACTAAATTCTACATTATTGCCAATGATTCAGATAGATGACTCTCTAAACTCTTGCTACCACTTGATTCTAAGGCCGTGATCCAAATAAGCATTTTATGTCTGAGTAAGGGCACTGCACCTACTTCCCATGTTTTCTTTGACATTTTGTCTGCTATAGCTCCTACTTCTAAGGAGGCCAGCCACACTGAACAGCAGCTTGCCTCTTTGGCAGTGGGAGCTACAACGAAAGCCTCAAAAAGCTTTGCTGCCTGCCTTGCATTAATTACTACTCTGAATTGCAGTCTATGTTCCGTTTATTGTATTTTCTGGTTGTTGTTGCTGCTGCTGCTGTTGTGCATTTAGTGTGTGTCGTGTATGGTTGTTAGAGTATGAATGACACAAAGGAAGAAAGGTGAGGCCTTAAATTGTAGCAGTGTATGTGGACAAGAAAGAGATTTACAGTCAAAAGGTAAATAAAAAGAAGTGCCTTACCTACTTCGTCCCCTGTGCCTCCTCTCCACTTCAGGATATCCTGGTTCTGTCTTTGTGTGCATATTTTCTTTCCCGTACTCCACATTTTCTTTTCCCATGTCTAAATGTGTTGGCAGATGCTGGCAGATGCTGGCAACACCTGCCTCTCAGGATGTATGGTGGAGTTCCATTGTTTGTCACGCCCTGTAGTTATGTTTTTACATATATATATTTTTCAAAACTGTTGTACACCCAGAGAAAACTGGAATAGCAGGAACGTGGGTTTTTTTAAAAAAAGCCAAACAAAAAGCATTCCCTCACGTGGAATACCCACAACTTCATATCCAATAGAAAAGGGACATATTTGGTTTTGTAAACAAGTATCCTGAACAAGCAACAAGTTTGGTCCAGAGGCTGGGATCCCAAGAACCACACAATGAACCAGTCAGTTTGGACATCATCCACAACCCATGGTTAACGAACTGTGGGTTGTTGAAAATGCAGCAGGAGCATGTGCTCCCATTTGCTCCAATTTGTAAATCGCCCAGAGAGCTTCGGCTATGGGGCGGTATATAAATGTAATAAATCAAATCAAATCAAATCACCCACTCCTACTGCAATAAACAATCCTGTCCCTGGGTTGTGTATCATGACAACCAAACCTGGAATTCTGGACTGCTGGAGGAAGAACAGCCCATGGGTTCACACAACCCATAGGTTGTTTATTGCAGTAGGAGTGGGCGCGTGCAGGGAAACCAAACCACAGGCATGCTTCCACTTCATTTTCAGCAACCCGCAGTTTAATTGTGGGGTTGTTGATGAGGTACGAAACAGGTCACTTAGTTGCACATACTCAAAAGTTGTTTGGTCTTATGTTTCTCAAACAGCCACCACCTACATGCCATACGGCAGCCAAGGAGGCTTTCAAAAGCAGCTTGTGATATGGAATGAGGGGGGTCTGTTGTATAAAGGGGGGGGGCAGGAAAAGTCAAGCCTATCTGCATATCTGGAGCAGCATATGTGCTTTCGCAGACAAAAGTACTAGACATGTGATGCTTGCATTAGAGAAGGCAAAAATATCTCCAGAAATAAAAGGACAGGTTTTGCATATGGCCATTCCCAGATGATTTTAATGCAAGATGACACAGGTCAGAAGACGCTTTAGATGTGCACTGGAGCACGATGAACAGCTAATGTAGCCCCCCCACCCACCTCAACGTTGCTGCATAAGACTTTGCAGCAAAAAGAAATTCACTCTTTTCTGTGCGCATAGTAGTTTCAGCCTTGAGGATATAAAAGTTTCATTCAGATGATGACTGAAAGAGGTGGCCTTTGGGTTCTGTTTTTCCTTTGGCCTTAACTTTACTTATATGTTCTATGTAGATGACAACTCCAACACTTGTTTATTTACAGCACTTAAAATCAGCTTTTTAAAATTTATTTATTTTTAAAATATTCAGTCGTATACAAAATAATTTTTTTTAAAGAATGCAACAAATTGACCGGCAATAATAATAATTTTTTTTAAAAAAAAGCATTCAAAAATATTGAACAATATTTTTAAAAAGCAGGTAGAAATTATAAAAAAAAAACTGATTTATTTTTTTTTAAAAAAATGTGCCTGAAAGAACACGAGCCAAGGGCCAAATCCGATATGATGGTAAACTTTTGGCTAGCAGTGAAGATGAGGGTCTACCTCTGTTGCATCCAAAAGAACTTCCCTCAGGATAGCAAAGAAGTTGAAAGACTTTCCATGTTGCAAGGTGGTGTTGGTGTTTTGGGACGTGTTACTGTAGACCTATTAGATACGGCTTCGTATGTTTGGGGCAGATGTTATACTCAAACCATAGAGAAGAGGGTTTTTTTTATTATTACATTTATATCCCGCCCTTTTTCCTTCAAGGTACCCAAGGCGGTGTACATAATCCTCCTTCCCTTCATTTTATCCTCACAACAACAACCCTGTGAGGTAGGTTGGGCTAAGAGTCTATGACTGGCCCAAAGTCACCCAGTGGATTTCCATGGCCGGGTGGGGACTAGAACCCGGATCTCCCGACTCCCAGTCCAACACCTTAGCCACTACACCACAGGGGACTTGTATGCGTGTATACAATATGTAACTTTAATAAATAGTGAAATGTCCAATGTGTTTTGACAGCTAAATGTTGCCTTATTAGAAATAATCAATAAATTCAAGACTTGTGCCTCTGAGGATTTCATTATTTTATTAAAATTCCATATATAGCACTGTGTTTCATAGATAGATAGATGAACGCGCACACGCGCACACACACATGCATGTGTGCATACATGCACACACATACCATTTTAAGGCTTGCCACTTTTGGGGGCTGTCTTGTACACCATTTGATGTGACTGAAGTAGCTCTGTGGATTGTGGCCCTAGTAAACACCTGTCTGAAATCCACACTCTGTGTGTGTGTGTGTGCAATGGGGATGAATATACTATTTTTCTGGGAACTTAACTTGCAAACAGGAAGTAGCTTTGCTACAGAAGAATGTTTGAGTAGGAGGGAATTCCAGGCTCTGCCGCTGTAGTTTTGGCCGTGGCCATTGACTGCAGACATGCCTCTCATTTACTTGTGTAAACAGAGGAAAGATTAATGGCGTGGCATAGTATTGTGTGAAACTGAATAAGGGATAAATTAGCTGTTTTTAGTCTTCTGGGAACATGAGGAGTTTATGGCCAGACTATAACCTGGCGAAATCCAGCATGTTCTGTTTCACTTCACTTTGGCTGAGGTTTTTGCCTTGTCCCTTCACTAGTAGACTGTTGTGTGGGTTTGAGATTAAGAGAAGGAGATATGAGCACAATAACGTGTATATGTCCTCACCCCATTTCATTGTGTCATCCATGGCCATTACCAGAATAAAGAATGCCTCAACCTTATGTGTGTAGTTTATTCCAATGACAGAGCATGATGTGTTATTGAACTACAACAGTAAGGGTGTATATATTATATGTGTGCATACAAGAACATGAAGTATGTTCCTTGTCTGCAACCCTGGGGCAACACTTGTGAGCTTTTTTCAGAGCAACCACCTGTTCCGATGGGGGGAGGGGGGAAACATTCACATTAATGCACATCGGGGTAAAAGAATCCCAACTTCAAGTATAACCTGATCGATCTGAGCTGGCAGTTACCAACCAAGGAAGAGATCTTGGGGTTGTGGTGGACAGCTCAATGAAAATGTCCACCCAGTGTGCGGGTGGACAGTACCATACTACCTTTATACAAATCTATAATAATTTGTATAGTTCTGGTCACCACACTTACAAAAAGTTATTGTAGAGTTGTGGGGTGGGGGGAAGCGCAGAAAAGGGCAACTAAAATGATTAAGGGACTGGAGCATCTCCCCTACGAGTGAAGGTTACAACAACTGGGATTGTTTAGCTTGGAAAAAAGGAGGCTAAGAGGACACATGATAGAGGTGTACAAAATTATGCATGGTATGGAGAATGTGGATGGGGAGACATTTTTCTCCTCCGTGCGGCCTCCCCATTTTCACTCCTCAGCTCCCCGGATACATGCTCAAAATCGAGCATCTAACAACTGTGGGGGCAGACATGGAGGAGAGGATCCCCTCCTTGCATTGAATACTTGTAAGTCCCAGAGTTTGGGGGACTTAAAATTACTCAATGTGCAACCCATTGGATTGCACCCTTAATCAATTCAAACAAATGCAATTAGTCGATTAATGGATGGCAGCCTTAATAACCATATCCAAGGTTATTTATAGAGTTAGACTGTATCCGTGGTATTTTTATAGCACTGGACTACTACAAACATTTATGTGGACAGAAAATTGGGTTCAGCCTTATTCTGTTTCCCAACAGGAAACCAATAATTTCTTTCACACCTGACCATCCAAAAGACCTTTGTAGTTGCTGAGCTATCAGATTCACAGGATTACTTTGGGTAGTCCAGATTGTATTGGATGAGTTCCACTTTGACTCATCAGATGTTATGTTTGGCTTTCACCGCTAATACATGTTAAACTGCAAAATACATTGGATCCCCTTTGCAAAAGAAACAAGTCAATTAATTTTGAGCACACCCAACAGAAGTTAAGCATTTTAAGTTGCGATGATTTCCATGGGCAGATTAAGCATGTCCTTAACATTCTTCCATTGAAATCGGTGAGGTTTTGGCTTGTTCCTTCCTCTTTCTTTCCCCTTTCCCATGCATTTTACAGTATTTTGTTGCTAAGGTCACCCCAGCTGAAAAAGTATTCCATGGAGCTGTACTGAACTTTTGGAGGGATTTGTCATTTTTGTGTGCAGAGGAGGCTGCAATTGTAGCCTGCTAGATCATCTCAAAGAAGACTCGTGCTTTAATCGTGGGTTCTGCAACACAGTTTTCCGCCCCTTGTGTATGCTCTCCCCCATCCAAAGCTGACACTGAAAGCAATCATCAGTTTCCCTCCCTCTTCCCCCCAATCCCATTTTCTTTTCTTGCGCTGTAAGTCAGTGGATAATTCCTTGCAGGTGTGCGTCTCCCCACTCATTAATATGCCAGCTATCAAGATCTCAGATGTGGTGGGTTAAGAAAACTTGGGTTTGATGTCTCCAAGTGAAGCAAGAAAAAAGACCTTCTAGGAATGTTCAGTATGGAGTACGTTAATTCAAAAAGAGGCAAGGGGAGGAATAAGGCAGGGGAGGAAAACAGCCTAAGGCCAAATACCAAGCGTGTTTAATATTGCTTTGGCCAGACGTTTGCTGTCAAAAATGCTGATGAATGGCACAAGGCAACTTCACATCTGCTAATATTTTATATCCAGAACAAGGAGACTCAGGCTGCAATCGTGAAAGGTGAAAATACAGCTTGGTCCCTAAAAGGGTTTACTCAGATGTAAGCCTGCTAAGCTCAGAATGGGCATGTTTGTAGATCAGGTCGAAAGGCCATTTTTACACCCAACGTTTAAGAACATTAGAAATGCCATGCTGGATCAGACCAAAGGTCCATCTAGTCCAGCACTCTGTTCACACAGTGGCCAACCAGCCATTGGCCAGGGATGAACAAGCAGGACATGGTGCAATAGCACCCTCCCACCCATGTTCCCCAGCAACTGGTGCACACAGGCTTACTGCCTCAGATACTGGAGGTAGCACACAGCCATCAGGGCTAGTAGCCATTGATTGCCTTCTCCTCCAGGAATTTATCCAACCCCCTTTTAAAGCCATCCAAATTGGTGGCCATCACTACATCTTGTGGTAGTGAGCTCCATAATTTAACTAGGCACTGTGTGAAGAAGTACTTCCTTTTATCTGTCCTGAATCTCCCACCCATCAGCTTCATGGGATGACTCCATTGAGTTCTAGTATTTTTAGAGAGGGGAAAGAAGGGCCCCTATCCACATTCTCCATACCATGCATAATTTTGTACACTTCTTTCACATCTCCCCTTAGCCTCCTTTTTTCCAAGTTAAACAATCCCAGTTGATGTAACCTTCCCTCATAGGGGAGATGCTCCAGCCCCTTAATCATTTTAGTTACCCTTTTCTGCACTTTTTCTAGCTCCATAATATCCTTTTTTAGGTGTGGTGACCAGAACTGTACACAGTATTCTAAGTGTGGTCGCATCATAGATTTGTATAAGGGCAGTATGATACTCGCCGTTTTATTCTCAATTCCTTTTCTTATAATGCCTAACATGGAGTTTGCTTTCTTTACAGCGGCCAGTATCGTAGGGATGTGTGTGTGTGTTTTCTCTTCCATTTTGCTGGCTCTTTAATTTTAATGTAATTCTTGCATTGGCTAGAATATAAAATGGATTTTAGAATGGCTCGCTTCTACTTCTGCTCTGCTTTAAGGATATCCACACAAGTACCAAAAAATAATAATAGTAATAAATCCAGTTTGAGAAACAAAGAATTTTTTAGCTTTGTGTGTAAAAATGTTCTTGGGTACATTTTTGAGTCCTCTACCTTTGACTTCGCCCCAGTTCCCAACATGTACCCAGGCCTTTTAACTTCTAATTTTAAAAGTCTTTTAGGGCACAATCCTATGCATGTTTAAGAAGGAAAAAGTCCTACCACTCTGAGCATGTCCCAGGTTGGTAGGACTTTTTTCTGTCTCATCATGCATAGGATTGTGGAGAGATCCCTTTGGAGCTCTTCACAATCCCTTTGTGTTTTAACAACTTTAAATAATTTGGTTTCACTCCTAATTCCAGATCATTTATGAACAAATTGAAAAGAATTGGTCCCAATACCGATCCCTGTGGGACCCCACTATTTACTTCCCTCCACTGGCAGAATTTACCATTGATTCCTACTCTCTGCTTTCTTTTCTTTAACCAGTTACTGATCCATAAGAGGACCCTCTTATTCCATAACTGCTAAGTTTGATCAGGAGTCTTTGGTTTATCAAAAGCCTTCTCTTGCCTTGGTTCAATTGCAATTATTTAAAACCATGCCTTAAACTTTAGATCAGGTAGACAATCTGGTGCCCTCCGGATGTTCTGGATTACAACTCCCATAATCTCTGACCATTGGCCATGATTATGGGAGTTGTAGTCAAAAACACTGGAAGAGTACCAGGTCACCTAATCCTGCTTTAGATGATAATCTGAACTAGATGTTATTTAAAAAAAGAATGACAAATTCAGTGCAAGCGTTAATGCAGATATAACCTGAGGAACTCGCATAAAGTGTGCAGCTGAATCACAAAGGGAAGTGGTAGGACCAGAACTCCGTCCAAGACGTCTGTGTTGCATACAGAATAAGTGGTCCTAACTAATTCACCACAACTCTTTTTTATTATTACGAAAAGGAACAATATAAAACCTCACCGACATGCAGTGTGGTTTCATCCTTTTTTCAGTACGAAGAAGTTAATACAGATTAATCAAAATGGAAGAAATGTTAATCCAAAAACAAAAGTTTAACTATGTGTAATCAGCAAACCATTCTGTAACAGAATGTACCTTCCTTTAGGGTAAAAAGAACCACAAAAAGAACAGCAAACATAGACACTGGGCCAAATTCCTCAATATGTGTGTGTGTGTGTGAGAGAGAGAGAGAGAGAGAGAGAAAGAGAGACAGAAACAGAGAGACTTACTGTGCTAAGAAATAAGAAATCACAATTCTGCGCCCAAAGGATCAAATTCTATGGGGATAAACATATTTTAAAATCAATAGATTTTAATGACTTATATACATTATGCAAATTAAGCACACCATCACAAATGCCCTTATTTTGCATGATGTTCTGCTTCTGGCATTCACACAGGGCACTTGAGGACAAATGCAAGACACTAATCACAGGAAACCCTTCTGTCAAGGGAGGGCGTTTCTTCCATGGCTGTCCAACCCATTTACCTGCAGCATTCAAAGTACTTGCACTGCCCTTCCGTAAGTGTTGGGTGCTGCACAGCTCAAGATGGGAGCCTTATGGATCAAACATCAATTCCCTACTGCCTATGCCTGGAGGCCCTTTGCAGGTCAGGAGAGCAAACTCTCAGCAACTGAAATCAACATGTAGGCAAAGAGGACCAGAATCCTCTGAGCTGAGGGATCAGGTGATGCAGAAGAACCAATCCCACGTCACTGTCTGCTATATAGCTCCAAGGCTTGCTATGCCCTATCAGAAGACTAGCAACTCGCTTCCAAAGTGTTCCCTAGCCTATTGCCTTCTCACAACTGTTCTGTATGGTTCCTCTAGAAATAATTACTAGGATTTATTTAAATTTCACAGGAGGCAAAGCCAGCCAGGTAATTTCTCATTCGAATCATCTCAAATAAAATAAATTATTCAATTAATTTGCATCCTAATCAGTCCAAAACAATGCAAAAAGCTTTTCTTCTAAACTTAATTGCCATGCAAGGGAATATATTTTGGGGGGGGGGAGAGCATGCCACAGCATGTGAAAGGGGGAGAATTACCCCCTTCCCTGCCTAGCTTCAATCTCCCTTGAAAATTTCCCCCTGCATGGCATTGGACACCAGTGGACACTCAGGGCTCTGTGGAATAGATCCAGGTCCCCAACTTTTTAACTATGCAGCTTCGGAGAAAAGCGCCGTGGTAGCTGCGAATCGATGGCTGTGTCATATAACCCTTTCTCAGTGGCATGGACGTTTAAACAGCCCCAGGTTAATCTACATTTTGTAGGCATAGGCAGACTATGGACACAATGCAAGGTTTTGCCCTGCGGCTATTTTTTCTTCTCCACAGTTTCAGAGCCACAGCTTCATTATTTGCTCATTACTTTGTTCTGGGGCTGTTTTAAAATATTATGGGCTTTAAAAAAACAAACAAACTCTGGCACGGCAACTCTCTTAACAGTCAGTTGCTGATGGCTGTTAGGGAGAGTGTGCTTTATTTCTGTCAAACAATGGGCTTGCTCAAGCCCAGGAATCAGGGTGTCCTAAATTTTGATTCGACCAGAACTGCAAAGAAATCTTGTAAATCCCTCAGGCCACTGTGTGCTGTGAGGAGACATCTTGAGGGTCTCTCTGAAGTTGAGGCTATGAGCGGCTGAGTTAAATGCCATTTTGTCCACCTCCTAGCATACAGTGTTCAATTTCCTTATATGCTTGGCAAAGGAGTTAACAAAAGAACCCTGCTTTAAAGGCACCTACCTATGACATGTGATTTGTGCAACTCATCCTCTTAAAAACCTTCAGCGCTTATTAATATGATTCTGTCAACTAAATGGGGTGACAAGGCATAGGAGAATCTCATTCTTCTGGAGATGTTCAAATAGACACGTGAAACCGAAAGAATTGGGTGGTGTTTGTCAAATGTCTGATAGCTGAGACTCATCTTTTGCTGAATTAAATGCTTACTATGCAAAATATTTATATCCTGCTTTTCCATCACAGTGTTTCTCGGTGTGGCTAACTATTGGGTGTGTGTTTTTAACAAAAAACCTGATATAAAATAAACAGATAGAAGTTGTCAACAAATCCGCTTCAGTCTTATAACTGAGAAGGTTGATATTTGGGATATCAGAGGCCGTAGCTAGACGGGGCGAAATCCACATGACGCACACGGGGTCCTGGGAGCAGGGAGGGATGATCCCTCCCTTGCCCCGGGATCTCGCCCTCCCCTTCGAGCTCGCTTTTTCCACGGTCTCGGGCTGATTCTGAGACTGCGGAACGTGTGTGCGGAGATCGTGGTTTGTCCCAGTTCGTTGTGGTTCTTCGCAAAGAGCCGGGACCTGTGCATGGGGCGCAGAGCTCCTCGGGAGCTCTGGGCCCATCAGGGGTGGGGTGGGGTAAGCTGAGAAATTTATTTAAAATAAAAAACCCTACCTTTTGCGCACGAGTGTTTGTGCACTCTTCTTCTTTAACAAAAAAAATGGCGGCTGCGACGTCCTCTCCCTCCGAGGTCGTCACACGCCGCGTGTAAACAGAGGGGGAGATCTCGCGATAAAAATATTGCGAGATCCTCACCCCTCCATCGTGCTAGACCGGTAGGTCTAGCTGAGGCCTAAGAATAAGAACTGCCTGCCCTGAGAAGGGTCCAGTTACTGTGTTTCAGCATGAATCATTTTTCTGAATGTGCCTGCTCTGAGAGTAATTTTGTGAGATTTCTCCTTCAGCAGTGGCTAAATGATCCAATCATGCTTGGTGCAGAGATGTAGTAGAATTACCTACACCCAGAAGAGGCTGAGTGGAAAGAAAGTAAGGCCAGATCAGTAAATCATTCAGAGGTGCAACAGGCAGTGACAGCAGGGGCTTTAATTAATCAGTTGCTACTTTCCCATCCTACCCTTCCTCCAAAGAGCTACAGGCAACATACATAGACAACCCCCACCCCCCGTATCCTCATGGCAGACTTGTAATTCTCTCATAGCACTCTACTGTGTTCAGGCACATAGTTCGGGAATTACTACCGCAGTGAATCCTTCAGAAATCTAGAAAAAACCAAAAATAACCGTGAAAATGCTCTTCCTTTCTAATCTTCTCCTTCTTTCTAGCTTTTTTTTTTTACAATATAGGTTCATCTTTCTCCTCTTCCCTCTACATTTAATCACTGTAGAGAAGAGATAATGTGGGCAGGTTCAACCCGTCACAGAAGCTGTTTTAGCCAGCATTCTAGTATATTAAGAGAGGCGTTACTAATGAGTCAATTTCATTGTGTTTATACAGTCTACATCTGGAATTTTGAGAGAGTGTTGTGGGTGCTTTCACAAAATGGCTGCCATGGGGGCTTGCCCATTCATAAATTGGCTGCCATGGTGGGCATGGCCAGTTACAAAACATAAATTCCACAGAAGGCACACTGATGAGACTAAAAGAAAAGTAACTTGCCCATGAACCTACATACCAGGCAGAGTTGGGGGCTGAGCTCCAAAACCATTCTTTTCCATTCAAATTAAGATGGCACTGGAGGGCAACACTTCAGCCTCCCAGTTAAAAGATGGTTTTTAATGTTGTTTTAAATAGAAATAAAATAAACATTAAGTGAGGCAGGGAGTTTGGTGGGCACCCAAAGAGATGTCTGCAGGTACGTTGTTGTCCATGGGTTCCATGTTGGAGATGCCAGGATTAGACAAAGTATAGAGAGCGTGAGAGATTACCAGAAATTATATACCTCTGACTGAGACCTTAGCTAGACCTAAGGTTTTTCCTGGGGTCGTCCCTGCCTGCTCCCGGGATATCCTGTGTGTCATTTACACGAACAGGGATGACCTCGGGACGATCCCGGGATAAACCTTAGGTCTAGCTAAGGCCTATGTTTTTTGTAAATTAACAGGCTGTCTTTCCATTGAGCTTCTGAAGTTACACATTATGATAATAGTAACCAATTGTGAGTGTTAATACATTATTTGAATCTTAGTTTATATGCCTCTTTCATGTTTTATTGTGCTTTCATATATCCCCATGTGATTTCCTTTGTATCTGGGTTGCCCTTTCTCAGTGGACATGTCTACTCCAGCATTTTTTCCTGGGGTTGTCCCTAGATCATCCCTGTGCATCCAAATGACGCACAGGGGATCCTGGGGGAAAGCAGGGATGACCACTCCATTTTCCCGGGATATCCAAGACCTCAGTTATCCCGATTTTATCCATGGTCCCAGGACCATACTGAGGACTGTGGGTGGTGTGGGTGTCCATCCTGGCTTCTTCCTTCCTCCTTGCAAGTAGCGGGGCCAGACACGGAGTTGTTTGGGGGGCTGCATGCCCTTTGGGGGGGCAGCAATTTCACCATCCCAGGGATGGCAGGGGGTGTTGGGCATTTTTGGGGTGGTTTTTTTTTTTACTTTTTTTTTCGCCATGTGTGAGCGGGGCTCCTCTTCTTAAAAAAAATTAAAAATGGCTGCAACGTCCCACTTCCCTTCTAGGACGTCATGCAGCCGTCTAGACACTGAGGGAGGATCTTGGAAGCAGGTAAGTCCATGATCCTCCCCCGTCCCTCCCTCTACACCCTTAGGTATAGACGTGCCCATAGTCTGTCTGTCTGTCTGTCTCTCTCTCTCTTTCATTCTTTAAAAGAAAGCTGAGCAAAACAAAATGGTAGTGCCACTGGTACGGCCCACCTCTGGTTATAGCCAGAACTTCTGAAATCACTTGAAGACCAGGTTTCCCTTATGACTGTCAAATCTGACCACATTTTGGACATTTAAGGCTCGCTTTGTTATTATGTTCTTTTGCATCAGGCTCAATCCAATGATTAATTCCTTTTTTAACAGGGTGATCTTGGTGGCTTATATCTATTAATGTTAGTGGTGTAGAATGTAATATATGTCAGGGAGCAGAGATTATGACATGTTTACTTTCTGGACAGTGCCAAACTGTTGGCACAGTATAAATGCTAAATAATAATCACAGTTATCTAAATGATCTTGTTCCACCTGTCAGAGTATCTGAGTGAGTAGCTGTCTCCAATAACTTTATCCTTTCTGTTTCTTCCCAGACGAAGTGACCCTGTGGGCCGGCCGCACTCCTGGCATCCAGCCAAGTTCATAGAGAACCAACCCGATCTCAGTATGATGCAAATATCTCAGGGTATGATTGGCAGTCCTTGGCATCAGGCCTACCATTCCAGGTAAGTTTTACAGTACGTTGGCCACAAACCTGCCTCCGAGAAATGGTGCACCCTGTGCTTCCCATTCCAGGAAGAGTACATTTTCTTCTCTGCTGTAAAAGAATTCCTCTCTCTCTCTCTCTCTCTCTGCAATAATCTTCTGCATTAACACACAACCGTTTAAAAAGCCAGGTGCTGAATTACCTTTACATAATTAGAACTGTGGTTTAAAAATAGAACTGTTGTGTGCGGACAGGTGCCCTCAGCCACTTTGCAAAATTTGGAAGATATATCAAACACTGAGCTTTGCCCAAGTTTCTCTACTGGTTGCAGGATCTTGCAGGTCTTGGTTGGCTCCCAACCCCAGTCTTCTAATTGACTGGAAGCTCTATAAGTAGGGCAATGCATACTCTGCACTAAAAAAAACACCACCGCCACCACAAATCAAAATTCTGCACTAAGAAAATCTGGATTTTACAACTTTTATATATCATCCAAATTTCATACATTTACTTCTTTTTTGAATTGTTTATTGAATCATTTATTCTGCTTCTGCTAGTCCTTGCAAGTTTGTTCATTTTGTGAAAATCACACAGGTTTCAGAGTTCAACTTTTCTTGACACAGGCACATATTTTTTAGAACTGGTTATTTAGAACTGCTGCCTGTTCTTTAGTTTGTGCTTTCAAATTGTTGTATATATAGATGTTCAAGAGATGGAATATAACACATCTGGAAAGCATTAATTATATTTCTGGCTACTTTTCCCCCTGTATCGATAAATCCTCAGTCTTTCCACCTATTTGCACATCTTCCCTTTCTGACAAATGCTGATCCTCAACACTAGAATAGTGACTCTCCCTCCTCTCCATGTTAGGCACTGGAATGTCAAGCCCTCTGTGAAACCTAAATATTGGCAACATTAGTAATTTACTGAGATCAAAGCATGGGATGGGAAAGCAGGAAGAAACTCTAGGATTACAAGAGGGGGGAATGTGTGAGAGAGAAACCATTTCAGTAGAGACGTGTGTTCTCTCTCTCTCTCACACTCACTCACTGACACATAATACAAATCATCTGGCAGAGGCATTCATTCCATCCCAGGGAGTTTTTACCATGGTCTGGCACGCAGAGTTGCAGAGGGTGCCACATCCCTTTTGGCAAAGATGCTGTTCTGTGCCAGGTGTTTCCATGCTGTTGAACATCAGTGGCATCTAGTGGCGAGTTTGCCAGCCCTCCTATATTGGTAGCTGTCAGCAAGTAACAAACGAGGTCTGGAGTTCTCTGTTGGAGAGGTCAAATTGTCATGGACTCTAATTATTCGTCTATTTGTTTAAAAAGACAACAAATGACAAACGCAGCTGAGAAAATGAACTTTAAACAGGATAGTTTAGCTGAAACTGTTCCTCCTCTTCCCCTTCCTCATCCTCCTTTTTGCCCTGTTCTTTTACCTTAGCTGACAAACTGGGTAATTCGTTTTCAGCATCCTTCCTCCTCCTCTATGTCTGAGCCTTCATGTGGTGGGGAAATCGACCTTAGGCCAGGAGCCATTCATAAAAAGAGGCCACAGAGGAATCTGGGTAACAGCTGTGAAAAGTAGGGAAGAGGTGGTTACCTTGATCGCCTCAGTGCTCCGAAGCCTTATAATACTAAAACCAAGCGATGTGGATCAAGTGCAGGTGGACTCATAAGTACAGTCAAGGTGGGCTTGACCAAGGTCGCTTGTCATGAGGAAACTAAGATTATGTTGGACTGTCTGGCCAGGATCAGGCAGCCATATTTGAATCTAGGCCTAGCATGTCCTGGAGGTCAGTTGTTTGGGTGGGGGCCAAAGGCAGTCCTTGAGCTATAGCCGTAACTGAACCAGGCACAAGATATTGTTCCAGAAAGAGCAGACGGTCAAGCATCTAATATTTACTGTATCCCAGGCCTGCCCAATCTAGAGACTCATATTGCCTGTGAATCACAGGGGCTGATATTGTACATTCTTATTCCATTCTGTGTCTGAAGAGGATTCTGAGGTTTTATTGTGCACAGTCCCAAGCAGCTCAGCTGGGCAGACCCCAGGCTGGCCCATCAGCTTGCTAATTAGCCATATGCATGATGCACAGAGGATGGACCTGTTCAGAAGACACCTTAAACCCTGCTGGTTAAGGCTTTTGGTTAAGCAGCAGGGTTTAAGGTGTCTTGTGCAATGCCTTTTGCTAAACCCTGCTTACTCACTAACCACAGTTAGACTGTCTGCAGCAGGGTTAGCAGCTCTAACTGTGGCTTAAAGTGTTGTGTGCGACAGCACAGCTTGTGGTTAGTGCTAACCCCAGAGCCTGAAGTGTCGTCTGAACTGGCCGGTCATTATTTATTTTATTTATTTATTTATTTATTACATTTTTATACCGCCCAATAGCCGAAGCTCTCTGGGCGGTTCACAAAAATTAAAACCATCATAAAACAACCAACAAGTTAAAAACACAAATACAAAATACAATATAAAAAGCACAACCAGGATAAAAACCACGCAGCAAAATTGCTATAAGGTTAAAATACAGAGTTAAAACAGTATAATTTAAATTTAAGTTAAAATTACGTGTTAAAATACTGAGTGAATAAAAAGGTCTTCAGCTGGCGACGAAAGGAGTACAGTGTAGGAGCCAGGCGGACCTCTCTGGGGAGCTCATTCCACAACCGGGGTGCCACAGCGGAGAAAGCCCTCCTCCTAGTAGCCACCTGCCTCACTTCCTTTGGCAGGGGCTCACGGAGAAGGGCCCCTGTAGATGATCTTAAGGTACATATGGGAGGAGGCGTTCCTTCAAATGAAGGTACCTTCATCATGAAGGTAGCGGACAGTTGCTTATCTGTATCTTTGATTCTTCAAGTAGTCCTCTGGCCATCTTCGCTGCCTAGATAGCATATACCCTGCTTTTTCTCCATATAGTGCTGCCGTGACCTCAGGCAACTGAGCAGGACGGTCTGTCTCCGCTTTTGGAACGGAGCTCTGCTCAGGTGTAGGACCCATATATGTGAATGTACCTATGACCACTCGAAGAAGCACAGTTACAGGCTAGTTACCTGACCTTACAGGGGCAAGTTCTCAGATCCCTGATATTCCACACAATAGGTGTGAAGATTTTGAGGGTGCCTCTGTCCATCCCAACAACAACAAAAAAAGCCTGCATCTGCCAGCAAGCCATAAATAACAGAGTGCTGTGGGAGGGGGGTCAAAGGTACACCCTTTAAAATGTTTGTCTTTATTCGACTTAGAATGAATGTTCTTTTTTTTTTTTTTTGCTTATTCCTTTTTATATCCAGCTTTTCTTCCATGGAACTCGAGGCAGGGCAGATGGGGACTCCCAGGCAATCTCCAGTCCAGAAATTGACTATTATGTGCCTTCAGACCATGTCCACTTCTCTTAGCTAAGGCACACTTTCTGAATCCGGGTTGGAGATACATTTCATCCTTATTCCCCCAAAGGATGCTCTGCCTCCAGAGGAGTCTACCCCTTGTGTTTCTGCATGAGCCACTGCTTTTGACTGGAAGTAAGCAAGCCTTAGAACAGTGACTCACACCGAGACTCACAGCATCCTCTGAGGCCAGAGAAGTGTGCTGCATTTCTGCAGTAGGAGTGATTGAATAATCAAATCAGACATGTTGTACAGATGCTGTAGAATGGCTTGCCTCCAGCAGAGGCAGGTCAGAAGTAGGCAAGGCGTGGATAAGGAATCAGTCAGAAACTCGTCGGTGTCTTCGTCCTCCTCCTCCTCCTCCTCCTCCTCCTCCTTGCTTTCATTTCCTTTGACACACTAGCAGTCCTCTCATGACACACTAATATGTCCTCTCCTGCCCCTAGAATTTACTGTGATGAAAACAGAAATAAGTTAGCATTAACGCGAGATACACGTTACGGTGGGGCATGGAACAGGGCTTTCTATGTTGTGGCACCTCGATTGTGGAATGCCCTCCTCTTGGATGCCCGACTGGCACCAACGCTGGCTCATTTCGGCGCCAAGTTAAAATGTGGATTTTTATCAAAGCCTTTGAGGGCTAAAGTTGTACATAATTGTAATTGTTTTTATGGCTTTTAAATTTTCAGCTGGTTCTAGCTTGCTAATGGTTTAATGCATTTTAGCTGTGTATATTATTTATTGTTTTATACTGTTTGATTTTATCTGTACGTTGCCCTGAGATCCCAAATGTTTTAGTAAAAGTAAATAAATAAACATTAACGGTGGCGCTGTAATTCAATTTGAAGAGGCACTGAATTTCACAGGTCTAACTCTCCACCCCCTCCAAAGCTCATTCCAAATCGGGCCAAGGCCCCTCCAGAATTTGGGCTAGCCCAGTCTGCCACCCCATTTCCAAACTGAAAAGATGGGGCAGTAAGGAGAGTTTGCATAATCCTAGGCCTCAGGCTTGAGGCCTAGATGCTGCTGGCACACCCTTGCGGCAGTATTCAGACGTATGAAGAAACGTATTTCCTAAGCCTCTTGGTTCCAATGTGAGGTGAATGATTCGCCTTCCTGTGGGGTAAATAATTTATTCCCATTTTTCTTATGATGAATTAAAACTGCATAATAATGAGTCAGCCACCTAGTGGGTTAAGTAACGCTTGGACTTGAACACTTGTTTTCTCAGAGTCCATGTCTTAGGACTGAATCAGGCTGGTTTATGGCTGGTCCATGTTCCACTTCATCTGTTTGTATGATGGAAAATAGTGTCATAGAATCAAAGGCGCCAGCTTCCTCCCTTGCAAATAGTAATGACGACTGGAGGATTCTCACTTCTGTGCCTGTATCAGAGCCTCCTTGACAAGTGGTATTATCATATCCCTTCTGTAACAGTCTTTGAGCCCCTTGACAGTGGAACTCTGTCCATGATGAGACACTCAGTCGGTCTCTTATTCAAACTGCTATGGTTTCCCTGCTTTTTATCCCTTCACCCTTTCCCATCCCTCATTGCCTCCTTCCCTGCCATGTCTGTTTAGTTTTCTCACAGCAAACAAAATGTCTCCAGTCCAGTTGGAGTTTCCAGGAAAACTGCCAGGGTATAGCCTTCACCTCCATAAAAAGAAAAGAAATGGAAGGGAAAAAGAAAAAGAGGCACACACACAGAGCGAGCGAGCGAGCAAATTCCTTCCTCTCCTCAAACTCTTCTTCTTCTTCTTCTTCTTCTTCTTCTTCTTCTTCTTCTTCTTCTTCTTCTTCTCTCTCTCTGTCTGGATATTTCAGTGATGTTTAGGATGCTTTTGATGGATTGTAAGGGTGGAGTAGGCGCGCTTGGACTTCCCTGCAAAGTCTCTGTTGCATGCAATCTGCCTCCATCTATTTTTTCCTTCCTTTCATAGTGATAAATAAGAGGCATGTGTTGCAATGTCAAGCGGTCCTTCCCAGCAAACCAGGATGACTGCAGACTAAGAACAGAACAAGGCCCAAATATGGGTTTTCGTCTGTTCCTCTAAAAACTAAACATATCCCTCAGTGCCCCTTTATAAGCCAGTATAATTCACTCTCGCTCGCATGTTAACTCTAACAAGTCTTCCCTCTCCCTTGTTTCTCTCTCCAGTTCCTCCACGAGTGATCTCTCTAGCTACGACCATGGCTATTTAAGAAGAAGCCCTGACCAATACAGCTCCAGGGGGAGCATGGAGAGTTTGGAACATACCCCGGCAGGGTACTCCCATCATCCCTGCCACCTTTCGCCAGCTAAATCCACCAATAGCATTGACCAGCTTGCCCACCTCCACAGCAAGAGGGACTCTGCATACAGCTCTTTCTCAACCAACTCCAGCATCCCTGAATATCCAGCCCCTATGTTCTGCAAGGAGAGGTCCTACTCCATGGAGAACGTGCATTCCAGGAGCAGACCGCAAGAAGGGGGAATGCGGCAGGCGGACATCAGGTACATCAAAACGGTCTACAATGCCCAGCGAGGGGTTTCAGAGGAATACGAAGTGAAGTCCTCTGCTCTTTCGCCGAGCTGTGAGGCCCAGGCTAAAGGTTACGGCTCCAGCATGTTGCATGGCTACAGCAAAGGACTACAAACTCGGAGTTCATCGGACAGCGAGACCCAGTATATGAAGGGGCCTCCCATGCCGCCCACCCGTAGCGATAGTTATGCAGCAATAAGGCACCACGAAAGGCCCAGCTCCTGGTCGAGTCTTGAGCATAGGAAGTCCGGTAGGACTCATCCCAAAAGTGGTTGGCCTCACCTGGGCCAAGGCACTCCTCCTCCGGGGCAGCTCCAGAAACCGGCATTCTTAGAAGGACAGCTCCACACGGTGATGGAGAAGAGCCCAGAGAGCAGCCCCAAAATGAAACCCAAACAGGTCTACTCACAGGCAGCTCAGCCAGGGCAGACTTTGCTGCCTACTGGCGTTTACCCTGTACCGTCTCCTGAGCCACACTTTGCCCAGGTTCCTCACCCTTCTGCAAGCAGTAGTGGGATGCTTTATCCAGCGCTTGCCAAAGAGAGTGGCTATGCACCGCCCCCTGCTTCTTCTCCAGCTTCCTATGAAAA
The DNA here is from genome assembly GCF_023053635.1 of Elgaria multicarinata webbii. Lineage (NCBI taxonomy): Eukaryota > Metazoa > Chordata > Lepidosauria > Squamata > Anguidae > Elgaria > Elgaria multicarinata. The sequence continues at coordinate 13,115,538 of NC_086180.1, forward strand.
TGCTGCTGCCTGCAGACAACATTCTGGCTTGGATGAGAACGGAAACCAAAGCATTCCTAACAAGGCTGCCATCTTCTATCAGCCTGACTATGTGTCATCGACGGCAGGGAAAAAGAAGGAAGTGGGGGAGACAGCTACAAAATTTGCCTTGTACAGAAGCCATCCTCAAGCCTATCCCACATCTCCAAGACAGGATGAATCGGAGCCCCTTTATATGGCAACATCCATAATCCAGGAAAGCGCAAGAATTGCACAGCACTTGAACCACGGCTCTCAGCCATGGCAGTCTCACCTGAGGGATGTGAGTGACAGCAAGGCCCACTACCACTCGAAGGAGTATGGTTCAGGAGAGCAGCAAGAGAGCAAGAACGCTAGCCTGCAGAAAAGCGAGAGAGATTCCACAGCACAAAACCAGTGGAGCTCCAGTAAAGCCAAGCAGTACAGCTTTTCCTCCTTGCAAAACATTCCAGAGAGCACCAAGTTGCAAAACAGCATAGATCTGAAGGAGGCACAACAGTGTAAGAGGTACTCTGGTGCCAAGTGGAACTTCGGAAGTTACAGCAGCCAAGAAGAGAAGGATTGTCAGGGACAGATCCCTGAGCACTGGCAGGACACAGAATGGCAAGTCATAGGAGGACGCCAGGATGCTGTTGCTAGCACAGAGCATACCTATGGTGTGGAGCCAAAGTATGAGGAACCCTCTTCTCCCTTGCCCCAAAAGACATCCGAGTTCAGCGTTCGTCGGCTCAGTTCTAGCAGCACCCAAAGCTTTCAGAACTCTCAGTATGGCAAAATGGAACCTAGGAAGCCACGATGCTCAGTTCTAGAGAAGGTCAGCAAGATAGAGCAGCGTGAACAAGGCAGCCAGTGGCCGCAAAGTTTGACTGTGAACAGTTTTGGCCAGAATTACGGGTCAAACAAGCCCAGCCTTAACAGCATTGAAGATATCCGCAATCGGCTTAACTCTCAGGAGCATGGTCAGCTGCTGGGTGAACATGGCAGGCTGGCCAGCACAAACAGCTCAGACCTGACCCCATATATGCCACACGCAAGTGAAAGAGGGACGGGCAAACAAGAGAGGGCTAATTGGCTCTCTGCAGAGCAGCCAGTGGTAGCCACAACAGCACAGCAGAGCATGTATCGCAGTGAGCCTTCTGAAAACGAATCACAGAAACAGACTGGGAAGCTACAACGGAGCAGAAGCGCATTCCAGTTGCCGGAGGAACCTGAGAAGGAAATCTTATGGAAGGGTAATGTTCAGGATTCGAACGGCTCACAGCTGGACATCCCCTTTAACAGGGCTTATAGGAACAGCATTAAAGATGCCCAATCGAGGGTTTTGAGAGCCACCTCCTTTAGACGCAAGGACCTCACCATTAGCCCTCCATTTGGAAAGGAGCCCAAAAGGAGCATACAGAGGCCAGCTTCGGCACATGTTGGGATGAGGAGCTCTGCAGCATCTCCACATACCCCAAAGGAGAGACATAGCATTACACCAACAGAGACGAAGCTTGGTTATACCAATAAAGAGAGTCTTGCTGGACCTTTGCACAAACCCCGTATTGGGGGTAGGAAGCGTCTGACGGCTGAGCAGAAGAAAAGGTCTTACTCTGAGCCAGAGAAAATGAATGAAGTGGGCGTGTCTGACCATGAGCTCTCGCCTTTCTCCCTTCAGAAGAAAATCCTGCAGTTTGTTTTCCCAGAAAAAACTGTGGCAGACAGACGCAAGATCTTTGAGAGGGAGAACAAGGCGTCCTCCACCGTCAATCTCTCCAAGCCGGAGCTGAAGCAGCTGCAGCAAAACGCTCTGGCGGATTACATTGAACGCAAAACTGGGAAACGCCCATCTTCTGCATCCCACGATGCCAGCCTCCTGCGTGAGGGCCCTCAGACCCCATACCTGCAAACAGGTGGCCAAGAGGGCCAGTCTCTTTCAGCAGCTTCCAGCATGAATTCTCTTCAGGATCAGAGTCTTTACCATCGTAGAGAGTCCCTAGAACACGTCTCTAGAACGGGACATGGCTTTGCTAGCCTCCCTCCCGGGCTTACTGGTTGCTTTGATCTCAATGGGTTTGAGAGCAAGAAGGCAGCCCATCCAAACAATAGCAGCAACAACAGCTCCTTTCTCAATTGGCTGAAGATAGCTCGACGACATGATCACAGAGCCAATCCGGAGCTCACTAAAAGCACTCAGACTGATCTTGACATAGGCAGCCATGATAACCACGCCCCCGAGAAGAAGCCAGTGCTGACCAAAACGCCTGGGAAGTCAGCCTCTGCAGAAGACTTGCTGGAGAGGTCAGAAAACCAGGCAGTTGCTGTGCACATCCGATCCAGGTCATCTCCCACAGCTGATAAGAAGTGTCAGGTATGTATAGGATACGGGGTGTCTTCGATAATGTCCTTATGATCTATTGATGGGTTGTTGTCTCCTCCATTATTTGGGTTATGCTGGAGTGCAGATGTATGCATGAGGGTTCGAGTGAAGAGAGGAATCCAATGGATAAAGAGCCCACTCTCTTTTCCTCTTTCTGCTAGGGAATTTCCACATTTGAGTGGAGCATTTTTTTTTTATCCACAGAAGAAGATTGGAAGGCTCTGAACGTATAGAGCTCTAGATAGGAGTATAATAAGCCCAATCCACAGTGAGCATCTTTAGAACAAACCCTATATAAATGAGCAGCAGTTGTTCAAGAGTATATTTATGTTCTTGCTCAGCTCCCACTGATTTCCATGGGGCTGGAACATCCTGCCCATGAAGTATCATATGCTTCCTGTATTTATTTTTTATTACGTGTATCCTGCTCTTCTTTCTGGGGGTGCAGGGAGACACAGGGCAGTATCCATCCTTGTCCCTTCCATTTGAAGAAGTGCATTTTTTGGTGCAACCCGTACGTTTTATTCTCATAACAAAACTGTGAGGAAGGTTAAGACAGACACAGAGAGAGCGAGAGAGAGCGAGAGAGAGATTGGGCCAAAGTTACCCAACAAACTTCCAAGGATGCCTGTGTTTCCCCCATTTCAAATCCAAGATTACATCCCCTATACCTTGCTTTCTCTCAAATTGACTTATTGGCGGCAATAGGACAAAAATCCGTTTCTGCAATTTTTTAAAAAAATTTTTAACTATGCATCCAGCTGCTGGGTTTGTTTGTTTTCGTTCGTTTGTTTTTGTTTGTAAAGCAGACTTTGGAAGCAGGACCTCCCCGCCTTCTCTCTGCTGAGCATTTTTAAAACAAGCCCGATAAACAGGGTTCAGGAGGCCAAACACACACACACACACACAATTTCCCCCACCACCGTCTGGAAAGCCATTTGCTCCAGATTTCTTTCTGTCAACCCCGGGGAGCCCTGCCAGGGACCCACATTGTGAAATGCTTCGTTTGAGACCTTTTGTTGTTTTCTTTTTCCTCTGAGCTTCTTCTTGCATTGGGTGCGTTAGCTGGGTTGCTGGGCCACAAAACTTGTGTTTTGAAAACAGGACAGAATAAACAGCAGAGCAGATCATTAAGGAGGCAAAATACTTGAGCAGCTGCTCCGATCCCTTCAGCCGGCCACCAAGCCTCTTCCATGTCCGTGGTTTGGAGGTACTCCTTTGAAGCTGCTCCTCCATCTCACATGATCTGAATAGAATCCCCGACGTTCATCTTGCATTTCGGAAATTTTCTGGATTTGCCTGAGGAAGTATGTTGATGACAAGGGGTACAGTCCCACTATAGCACATCCAATATTAAACTGAATTGCCTCTTTTACTTAACAATGTAAAGAATATCAGTCTTTTAACGATAGAGATACTGGAGTGTCACCACCCTATTCATCCATAGAGAATCGAGGCCAATGGCAGCATTTCTTTCCGTCAACCTGGAGAGTCCTGCCAGGAAATTAAGTCTGGGTGTTGCCCAAGTCTTTTCTTATTTCTGTGGTGGATGACTGGCAGTGGCCGTTACGATGCTCACTAAACCCACAGCTCGACATACAGAAATTTAGGAGGTGTGAAGCTCTTTTGACATGGCTTAATTGTTGTATATGAGACTCTTGTTAGTGGCACAGGAGCAGGACCTGATAACAATGTTGGCAAGTCTATTAGGTATTCTAAAAATTCAGAATACTTCAGCACACATACTCAAGCAAAGGGTAGATATGAGCCTCCTTATATTCTCAGACCATTGGTCCATATAGTCCAGTATTATCTGCTCTGACAGAAAACCCCTCTCCCAGATGTCAGACTTTCCTTCGTTTGCTTCCTTCTTCAGCGGAGATGCTCAGGTTACACACATGGGGTGGGAGATTGGTTGGAGGGCATGATGGTCCTCTAACCCACACAGTTTTTCCAAGCCTTAGTCAGTTAATCGCACTGAGTCAATCAATCAGTGCTTTTAATGGGAATGTTTTTCTTCAAACCCAAACCTATTTTTAAAAGACAAAGAGACATGGAGGAGGAGGAGGTGAGGAGAGAGAAAGGATAGCAGATAAAGCAAAACAGCATCGTATTTTTCTTTCTTTTTTAAATCAGGTCTGCAAAACCTTTATTTCTGTTTCAACAGCAGACTTCCCCCAGCTCTTGGCTCGCTCTAAATTTTTTAAAGGCTTTGCTTGGGGTCTATGCTGTTCCTTGCAGACTGACTATAAATTACATTGCAGTGTCACTGAAAGAATTTGTTTAAAGATCTGAGGAAATTGATAGCTATGCGGAATTGCTAGCCCATCTGTCTTCAGCACACATTCTCCATCTTCTTTTGCGTCTCCTCTTTTAGCTTGTCCCAGCCTGCATGCCTTATAGCTCTCTGCCTTATAAATTTGGGTAAGCACTTAAACTGGCCCCCTCCCATACACATACACTGCCGCCAGCCGCTGTCGCCTTTGCATCTAATAAGAAAGCAAACCACAACAGAGAGAAATCTTGGGAGCTGAGGACCGCGGCTCAAGTTGTGAGATTCATGACCCCAAAATATGTGACTCCTTGGCAGCTGATGTTAGCCTGTATTTAGATGCATTTCCCCAGGCTCTTTCTTTTGCTTTGGATTTTTTTTTCACATTTTGAAAGCCCAATATCATACATGGGAAAGAGAAAGAGTTCTTATTGGGGAGGGACCATATCTAATTGGTAGAACAAACGAAAAAGGCCCAAGGTTCAATACATATCACCAGCTCAAAAATAAACAGGTAGCAGGTGAAGAGAAATACTCTCCTTTGCCAGAGACATTTTAGTGCCATTGCCAGTCAAAGCAGACAATATGGGACTAAATGGTCAAACAGTCTGACCTTGTATAAAGCAGCTTCCTGTGCAAATGCCTTGCTAGATCAGACTCAGTTCCAACTAATCCAGTTTTGTGTTTCTAAAAATCAAGAGTTGCAAGCCTAGGCTGCAACTACAGCTAGTTATTTAATCTTACCTGCACTCTACTTAAAACGAGTTTTCATGCCTTGTCAGTAGAGATGTCAGAGAAATCCGCAATGGGATCTAATGAGTTCACATTTCTATGAATCTGACCCATGGATTCTGCAGCAGCCCGGCTTCCCCCCAAGTCACGCAGATTCCATGGATTTGCAGACCAGTTTTTATATTTTTCTGAATTTTATGCAGTTAGTTATAAAAAAATAAGTAAAGGGAAAAAACCACTGGTCAAAAATGCACATTTCCCTCATAGGCTAAGGCATAAAAATGTGCACTTTGGGGGTCTTTGCTCAATTTGCGCATTTTCACAAGTAGAAATTTGCGCAAATGTGAAATTTGCGCAAATTCGGGAAATTGGAAAAACCCCAATTCTGCCAACAGAATGAAAGACATCTGACAATCCGTGAAATGCAGACAGAGTGTATTTTACAAAATCTGTACATCCCTACTCATCTTCATGAGCGAGAGAAAATCTTTTACCATTTATGATTTTGGGCTTTCAAAATGTGAAAACCGCCCTGGCAGGGTCGGGGGGGGGGGGGAAGGTTGGCAAATCTATGTATGAATGAGAGAGAATTAGAGGCAGGGGTAGAGGTTTTGTGCACCTGTAAGCACAGAGAGTCATTCCAGCCAATAGAGTTAAATCGCTAAAGAGGTTTTTCCTCCTGGCCTACTAACCATCTTAACTATACTTGTATTAGATTCAGTCATTTAAATGGGGCTTGCGTTCATCTCATTGCATTAATCAAGAGATTCCTATACACATCTGTACATACACATGCAAAGGAGTGCACCTGTGTATGTATTTTATCATTGGACTGAACAGAGCCATAATTGTGTGTGTACATTCTGTGAGCATTGGAGCTCTTGCCACTGTGAAATAAAACAAATTACAGAATGAGCAGCTGCATTTGGGATTGGAACGTGAGTGTCACGATCAGCAGATGAACAGCTCAAGGGCCAAAACTGGTTGATGTAGGATATCAACTCCCCTGGATTGAACTCAGGCAAGAGTGGGCTGGTTGCAGGAGGAGGAGCAGCTATGGTTGGAGAATGCACTGGCAGTTTACTTCGACAGTGGGGGAAGGACCTTCGCCTACCACATTCTTCCTGTTTCTTCAAACTGACCTTCCCTTAAAACTTGTTGCTGGTGCATTGACTTGGGGTGGTGGAATTCCATTTAGCTTAAGGTACATATGAAGATTGCAAAGAGCCCTCGTTTCAGAGTGTTGTATGAATTAGATCACAACCCCCTTTATAAAAATGCTTGCGAGCCAACCGCTTCCCCTTCCTCCAATATTTATGGAGCTCATGCATCTAAACACACACAAAATACAACTTCCTCCAAAAAGGTACCTTCCATAGAATGTTCAGTTTTCTGTTTCCTTTTTAACTTCCTTCTCTTTCTCCTTAAGGACTTGCTGATGGGAGACAATATTGAGTTCAGTCGTTTTGTGAAAGATCCTTTCTACGTAGTGGGCGCTGGCACCAGGTAGATGTTTGTTTGTTTGTGCTAAACGTTTGGGATCTATTGACAAAATTTGCATTAGAAAATGATGGGGAAGCTTGCTCTGTATATAGCTAAGGATTAGTTACTTTTCAGCTTTTCCAGATGAAATGTTCTTGTATACTTTTTCATCAACAGAACTGGCTCAAGAATAAATAACACGCTTACTTTTTTGTAACTGTTCCTTTCCATTTCTTGGCAATTTGTTTTCCCTGCATTGTCTGTGTATGCTTCTGAGCAAGAGAAGAGCCAAATCAATCTGTAGGGTTGTAAAGCTGCAAAGATTTACAGAAACTAACTAGAAACTTTAAAACAAATTTAAATTGATAGCTTTCCTATAAGTAGCCTTGGAGAGACAGCCTCTGGAGCAAAATAAGAGGGATACAATTATTGCAACATGAGAAGATTCCTTTTTTACAGGAGTTAAGCAGTTTGGGAGCCTTTTTTTTTTAGGGAGTCACCTTAGAAACATAGAATAGTAGAGTTGGAAGGGGCTTATAAGGCCATCGAGTTCAACTCCCTGCTCAATGCAGGAATCTACCCTAAAGCATCCCTGACAGATGTCTGTCCAGCTGCCTCTTGAAGGGAAGAGCCCACAACCTCCCTAGGTAACTGGTTCCATTGTCATACTGCTCTAACAGTCAGGAAGTTTTTCCTGATGTCCAGACAGAATCTGCCTTCCTGTAACTTGAGCCCATTATTCCATGTCCTGCACTCTGGGAGGATCAAAAAGAGTTCCTGGCCCTCCTCTGTGTGATAACCTGAACAGTGCTATCATATCTCCCCTCCGTCTTCTCTTCTCCAGGCTAAACATGCCCAGTTCTTTCAGTCTCTCCTCATAGAACTTCATTTCCAGACCCCTGATCTGTTTTAAAACTGTTTAAAACTGTTTTAACATTTACACATACGTTCACACCATAACTCTGAAGCCTGGCTTAAAAGAAGCCAAACTGTAGCTTCATCTGTTTGTAGCAGAAAGATTTCATTTTCATAAAGCTTATCTAATTCAGAAATGGGCCTTTAGCTAGTGTTGAATATGCAAAACTGGTTTATGCTTCTGTAAACCTACTAATAACGCAACAACCTGGAACGGAGATCTTGCTTGCAATTGGATCTGTTTCTGGGAATGAACTCTGGAGCATTTGTGTAGGTGAGAGCTGTATGTTCGAGGTCCTGGTGTTACATTATTAGTCAGAACACCAAAGCATAAATTATTCCTGCATCTGCTGTTCCCACTCATAGTGCAAACGTCCAAGTTATGCTTTACCTTGAAACATGGTTGCTGCTGCTGTCTCCATGTTTACTCCCACGCTGTTCCGAATAATGTGTATTCCTCCACCCCTGTGGCTAGGGCAGACTGTACAATGATGTACTATGTTGATGATACATCTCCTATGGGAGTGAGCATTAGCGAGATAGCACATAACAATGTAGGCCACCTTAACTATGTTGACAGAAAATGTTCACATTATCAGGAGCAGCGTGGGGGTTCACCCTGGAGGAGATGCAACCGTGCAAGCCTACCATTAATTCTGAGTCACCTGGGAGGCAGCATGATTCTGTCTATGTTATCTTCTGAGGAACTGCAAATAGCTTGTTATCACTTATGGTTTCAACAATAAAGAGTCAGAGAGGACCAGTTATTTAGGAATATCAGATGCTAAGCCAGCCTTCCGGGGTAGTTCCTAGTTCCTAAAAAGAGTGTGTTCTGAAGAGAGAGGAGCTGAAGCTTATGCTCGCCCTGCAAATCTTAGGAAATCCTGCAAACGACTCCCGAGGAGTTCTTAGTGGTATTGCATGCAAACACCCTGGTTTGTGTTCTCCACCTCCCCAATTAATCAGCGTTTCAAGATTCTTTGTGCATAGCTTTTTCCACGCAGCTTCTTAAGTAACTAGATAAAGACTTTTAACAGAAATGAGCCAACAGGAGCAGGAAGTGGATTATTAAGTAATATATGTTACTGCCAAGGCTAACATTCCTAAGTGCTTACCAGCTTAAAGCCTTCAGAATGCCACTGCTGTATAAGCAATGTACGTGTTACATTAAGCACGTTCCTCTGAGGGAAAGTTTTTACGTTCAGGAGTTATTTTGCAGATTTTAATTTTTCAAAATGGAACCATTTGAGGTTTTTTTTTAAAAAAAATCTATTGTTAACTGTGGTAGATAAGATAAAATGAAGAGGCATATTGGTTTGTACCCATTGTAAATTCTATTTTAGAGTAGACTGATTAAAATGAATGGGACTTAAGTTAGACTAACATTGGATACAACTCATTAAAGAAAAATCAATGTGGATCTAGTGAGGAGAAATCCTAACTCATGGCCAGAATTCTGAAGGAATCAATAAGCCAGAGAAAGTTCTTCATTATCCATAAGTAAAGCTAAGGTGGGTGATAGAATTTTGTATCTGGAATCCTTTGATAAAATCCCCATCCGCTGGATCATCATAAAATGAAATAGTTATGGTATAAGTGGAAATGTATGTTCAGTTGGAAGACAGGAAATGGCATAAGTAGCCATAAGTAACTATTTCTTTCAAGAGAGAGATGAAGAGCAGTTATTATCTGACAAAAGGTAAACGACAAGGCGATAAAAATATGCAGCTGATATCCAATAGAAATGGATATTGGATAGTTGCATGCCAAACTGCCATACGGAGTCTCCCAAATGTGCATGCATTATATATATAAATACGTTACTAGTCCTCATCATTGACGGCAAAATTGCTTGTAAACATAAATTAAGTAACAGACTCATAGAAGATAGTGCGGAGTTGTACTTGGCAGAGAAGACTTTTGCATGCCTTTCCTTCACACACACTCAAATCTTCTCACCGAACCCGGCGTGATTTCAGTCCATCTCCTCCACACCCTTAGTCCTTGATAAAACATAAAATAAAAATAAATGTTCCAAATTCAGCAAGAACACAGCTACAGCATTTGGAATATAATGAGAAAACTAAGTATGTGCAAATGTTCTTCATTTGCACAGATTTTATTTTCTTTGCTGAATTTTTAGCATTTGTGCTAAAACCTTCGTTTTGTTTTAATGCAGAAGTTCATATTTTTATGAAACTATCAGCTCAATTTATTGACACTTTTTAAAAATAATCCTGTTTTTATACCCTGTCCCAGATTATTTGGCAGTAAAGAAAGAGGTCAAATGGAGACATCAGCATTCACACAATATCATCCTCACCTTTGCCGTAGCAATGACAGTGTCAGTAATTCATCTGTGCTGAACGAGAGCCAGAAAGCTCCAGATCTCCTCAGGCATCTCGGCAGAACTTCTGCCTTTGCCTCACCTTCAGCAGATACGAAGGGTCATCACCCTGATTTTAAGCTAGGTGCCAGACATATTACTCCTTCCAGATTTGGCTGGTCTAACGCTGCTAACTCCACACCAGCTTCCTTGGATTTCCCAGTGGCTGGAGAAGACCTCATAACAAGATGGCAACCCAAACTCAAACCCGACAAGGGCAACAATAGTAACATTCAGCCCCAGATTTTGGAGAGTGCCGACTGTCCGCCCAAGGAGCCAGTAGAAGCAGCAGCTTGGAGTTGGAAGGCTACCCTGCCTCAGAGACATCTCCCGCCTAAAATTAAATGTGTGAAAGATGATGGCCTTCCCAAGAGCTCCATGCCTCCTCAGACATCTGGGCAGAAGTCCTTCCAAAGGTGGCAAAGCCTTCCTTCGCAAAGCAGCTCCTGTTCTGAGCCAGAGAGTGCTTCTGGTCAAGGGAGACTCTCACTCCACATCTCGGAATCTGGTCTGCAGATGTCCCCTCCGCTGCTCCATCGAGACGAGGATGATGATGACGTTTTCTTCAAAGAGCCTCCTGCTACGTCTGAGCATTTACCCCCTCCATTGCCTCTGCTTCCTGCACTGAGTCCCAGTACCGTTGCATGCACCATGGAAGGATTTCCACCTCCTCCTGCCCCTACCCTGGAAGCAGATGAGACGGCAGCAAAGAAATCTACAAATCTCGGAGAGGAGAGTTCTGTAATAAGGTACAGAGGTGCTAGAGTCCCTTCCCCCTCCCTTTTCTTATCCGTACATTTGTGTTCTACTTTCTTAGAATCTCGACAACAAGGATTCTAAAGGATGCTAGTGTGACCATATGAAAAGGAGGACAGGGCTCCTATATAGCATTCTAAAGGATGCTAGTGTGACCATATGAAAAGGAGGACAGGGCTCCTATATAGCATTCTAAAGGATGCTAGTGTGACCATATGAAAAGGAGGACAGGGCTCCTATATAGCATTCTAAAGGATGCTAGTGTGACCATATGAAAAGGAGGACAGGGCTCCTATATAGCATTCTAAAGGATGCTAGTGTGACCATATGAAAAGGAGGACAGGGCTCCTATATCTACATATAACAGTTCTACTGAAAAGGGGATTTCAGCAGGTGTCATTTGTATGCATGCAGCACCTGCTGAAATTCCCTCTTCATCACAGCAGTTAAAGCTGCAGGAGCCCTGCCTTCTTTTGTATCTGGTTACTCTCTTTTGTATTCTGGTTTTGAATATTTACAAACGATCATTCCAGCTTCACCCCCCGCCCCCAAACTAAACACAAGGATTGACATTGCCATTAAAATATCTGTATTGTGTTTCATCTTCATTCATATATTTTATACTTACTGTTGTTCCCTGCCTCGATCAAAATGGAGAGGCGGATAAGAAATAATTTAAAATTATTATTATTATTATTATTATTATTATTATTATTATTATCTGAGACTGTAATCTTATGCACTATGTCTTAGAAATCAGGGAAACTTAGGGTGCAATCGTATGCATGTTTAGATAGAAAAAGTCCTACAAATCCCACATTCCCCAGCCAGCATACTTGGGGGAGAGGTAGGACATCTTTCTGTGCAGCCTTAACTTTGAAATACAGGTGGTTAGGATTGAGATGCAAGTTAAATTAGGGAAAACTCAAATATTTACCTTCTTGCCTTAAGGGGTTTCTCAGTGATGGAGTTTCAGAATCCATGGTTTAAACTGACTTCCCCCCCCCCTGCTTATTAACAGAAATCTTAAAAAGTTTCCCAGGAATTCCAGTGAGAGGGAGAAGGCAGAAGCAAACATCTTCATCACCATAAGTAGCGGTGCTGCTCCACCTACTGAGACCTCAGGATCCAATGCGAATGGCGTTACACCTTCCTTGGAAGTGCAGCAGCACCCTCTGACCATGCAAGGGCCAACTGATGAAACACCTGCTGGTCAACCTATAGAGCCCATCCTTGCAAGTAGGGCGCCTGAAAATGTTGGGCCTGGCCCCGAGAGTTACACAGGGAAGATGAAGACTCCAGAGGATATGAAGGAGGAAGCCTTAGCTAAGGAGATTATCCACAAGGACAAGTCACTAGCCAGCATCCTGGATCCTGATTCCAAGATGAAGACCACCATGGACTTGATGGAAGGAATATTTCCCAGCGGGACGAGGATACTTAAAGAGAACTCGAAGAGGAAAATAACGCAGAAAGCGACCAATGGTTCTGCCAGTAACTCTGTTCCAGATGATAACAAGTAAGCGCCAATTTCCTTAAGGCTTTCACCCTGTGCTTTGGCAAGGCAGATGGTTTTTGCTCTCCACATGCAATGCAGCTCATTGCCCAACATTACATGCTTCACAAAGAAACGAAGTAATGTTGGTATCATCAGGGCTTGTGAAAAAATGACACCTTTTCATTAGCTTTTGCTAGGCATATGCTCTAGGGCGCACACATTACAGGGTTTTTTCCTTTTGTAAATGGGAAACCGCATCAGATCTATCCGAACCCTCTACCTGCTCCCCTGAAAAAGGGCACAATCTATTTTTCTTTGCCTCTGTTATGTGTGGGAATGGGATATCTTGTCTTTGTAGCGCAATATCTAAAAAAAACTATTTGTGCTGCAATTTGAGTGGATTGAGTAACCGTACCCGAAGATGGCACCTCTTATGGTGATTATTTTTCAAACGGTGTCCCAGAAAACAGTGTGATTCGTCCGAGGAACAGTGAGAGGAACAGTAATAGCAGAGACGTTTTTCCCTGTCCTCCATTTTCCTCTCCCAACATGAAGCCACAGAAAGAGTGTTGGTTAGGTGTATTCCGCGGTCAGTTCAAGCAGGGTAGTGGTGAAGATGCTTGGCTTGTCCAGTGCCCCACATGAACTGAGTGTGTATAATAACCCCCCAAGTCTGAAACAGTGTGGATTTCTTTGGCAGATTGGTCAACAGGGAAAGGATTCCTTGAAGGTAGAAAATCCTATGCTACACATGGCCGCTGACAATTTCTTAAACAGTTGATCTGCGCCATCTGGTGGCGATCCTTAATGAATGTCACTGACCAAGTACTTTAAGAAAAGTACTGTGTTGGCTGAGATTTGCCTCTCAAAGTGAGGCATGAGATGAAAGCACCTTTCTCATCCTCTCACGCCAATTTCCTTTTTTATTATTATTATTATTACATTTTTATACCGCCCAATAGCCGAAGCTCTCTGGGCGGTTCACAAAAATTGGCAACAGGAGGGCAACCATCTTATCCCAAACTCCTATATAAATATATGTGTGTGTGTGTGTGTGTTTTCCATGTCATTGATTAGGAAAGACAAGAAGGAAACTGTCACGACGTTGGTCTCATGCCCAGCGTACTACAATGTGTCTGTACCCAAAGCTGAACTCCTGAACAAAATCAAGGATTTGCCCAAAGACGCAGATGGAGATGAAGAACAGGTGGGCATCAATGAAAAAAAGGTGAGTTTTGAGTATTCCTAGCCGTGATCATAAACAGAGCTAGGTGAACCCCATGTTTCTGCGGTTGCACTGTGCAAAATGCAGAATGTAATGGAAAAAAAGCAAACTTCTAGCTCTGAAGGAAGACTGGGCAGTGAGTGTGCAGTGTATGGTGAAATGTAGAAGGGTTGATACAAAACCAAAAATTCAAGTGGGTTCCAGGGGGTTATTTGAAAGAACGTATTCTCCCTTATGAGCCTGCCCGTGCTTTGAGATCTTCTGGAGAGGCCCTTCTTTCAGTCCCACCTTCTTCACAGGCACGCTTGGTGGGAACATGGCAGAGGGCCTTCTCATTGGCTGCTCCGGTGCTCTGGAACTCTCTTCCTGGGGAAGCTAGGCTGGCTCCCTCCTTGATGGGCTTTCGGAAGCAGGCTAAAACTTTTTTGTTCAAGCAGGCCTTTGGAGAATAATCCAGCCCTCCATCTATGTTAATGTCTTATAATTTTGTTGTGTATTTTTTTAATTGTTTATGGTTTTGTTTCCCCCCCCCATGTATATTTTAAACTTTGTAAGGCCGCCTTGAGGCCCAGCATTGGGCAAAAGGCAGGATACAAATAAATATAATAATAATAATAATAATAATAATTAGCTAAGGGTAACTATCCATATAAAACAGCCTCTGAAGCTTTTGTTGCTACTCAGCTTCCCATGAACAAGGCAGTGTTATTTTCTGCATTTAAAAATAAGAAACCAAAAATACTGTGGATGGCCCAAATTCTTTGCCAAAAAAGCAGTGACGTCTAAGGATGGGTCCAGATGTGGGCTGGGGTTGGTGCTGGATGGGCAAAAAGCCTTCAGTGACCCCTTCTCCTTTGCCAATATACAAAAGAGCTACCGCAACAACTATTTAGAATCATTAATTATTTCAAGGCAAATCCTTGGGCTTCATTTCAGGACTCAAAGCTAATCCCAGGCACTTTGCTGTCACCTCTACAATTGTGCCCACCGTAAAATAAGCTTGACGAAAGAGATTTACAGGAAACAGGAAAGCAATAGCGATGTTTCCCATTTCCTGAAAAAGCATGCAGGTTTCAAATGTGTTGATGCTGTAGGTTGATGATATAAAACTGGCAGGAACTGCAGACACTATAGGAGATTGAGTTAGGGTTGACTTTGATAAATCGGAGCAATACTGTAAGAATCAGAAATAAATCCTGCGACAAGAGGTGTTGCATATTGCAACACAGAGATCTAAGGAAACCAAATATAAGAGGGGACGCTAGAGAGGCACCTGTGGTTATTTATTTATTTATTTATTTATTACATTTTTATACCGCCCAATAGCTGAAGCTCTCTGGGCGGTTCACAAGGTTACATACAAGGTCTAGGTTGTTTCTAGTAAATACTTCTGTTGTCATACTAGTCAACATAATGCTCCAATTATTTATCTCGTATATAGGACCTCCCATTTGTTCATGCTGTGCAGACAAAAAAAAGTCCAGATGACTTTTTATTTTTTAAAGAGTTCTCTCACTGAGGTGACCATTTGGTGCCAGCTGCAGGGCCTTTTCTCTTGACTTATGGAACAGCAAGTGAAAATTGCATCGATGTCAAATTCTTTTCATGTCCATAGGAGCTTCCTCTATTAGTTCTATGCACTACAAATGAGGATCATAATCTCTCTCTCTCAGCAATTCCACTTGACACTTCGTACCTAATAAAGTGGTATTTTCACTTTGCATGGGGTCATTCCTTAGGAGAGAGGTGGGCAATTTTCTGGCCCTCCAGATGTTTTGGCAGCCCATCTTCCTTCACCATTGACTAGGCTGGCTAGGATTGATGGGAATTGTAGGCCAAGATGCCCACCCCTGCTTTAGAAGACTGGTGAACTGAGAATAGCAGTAATAGCAATAGCTTCAGCATCTGAACAAATCATCCACAATTTTTGTGAACCGCCCAGAGAGCTTCGGCTATTGGGCGGTATAAAAATGTAATAAATAAATAAATAAAATCCCTCCTTCTAATTAGTTTATTTGCATACTTATTATTTATTGACTGGAGAGCTTCGTAAAGAATCCCTCTCCCATAATACTAGCCCAGAGAGCTTCAGCTATTGGGCGGTATAAAAATGTAATAAATGAATAAATAAAATAGAACCTGGGGTCATCCCATGAAGCTGATTGGTGGGAGATTCAGAACAGATAAAAGGAAGGACTTCTTCACACAGCACATAGTTAAACAGTGGAATTCACTATCACAAGATGTACTGATGGCCACCAATTTGGATGTTGGATATATTCCTGGAGGAGAAGGCTATCAATGGCTACTAGTCCTGATGGCTAAGTGTAACCTCCAGTATCAGAGGGAGTAAGCCTGTATACACTTATTGTTGGGGAACATTGGTGGGAGGGTGCTGTTGCACCATGTCTTGCTTGTGGTCTCCTGGGGGGGATCTACACTACTGCTTTTAAAGCACTTTGAAAACGTTTTGAAACCTTTATATGCAGTGTGTCCTGGGCCCCAACAGTTGTCAAAACTGTTATAAAGCGCTTTAAAGCAGTAGTGTAGATCTCCCCCTGGTCGACAGCTAGTTGGCCACTGTGTGAACAGAATGCTGAGCTAGATGGAGCCTTGGTCTGATACAGCCTGGCTCTTCTTATGGTCTTATGTTCATACAAATGCTACAGTATGCTAGGAGAGACTGATTTCTGCTTGATTCTGTCCTGCCAGGCTGAACTTATTGAGAGCTTATCCCACAAGCTGGAGACTCTAAAAGAAGCCAAGGAAACCCTGCTGGCGGACATCAAGCTCAACAATGCCTTGGGAGAAGAAGTAGAAGCCTTGATCAGTGGCCTGTGCAAGCCCAATGAGTTTGAAAAATATAGGATGTTCATTGGAGACCTGGATAAGGTAGTGAGCCTCTTGCTTTCGCTCTCAGGACGCCTGGCCCGGGTGGAGAATGTTCTCGGCAGCCTCGACAAAGATGCTGATAATCAAGAACGGGTATGTTGACTCAGAAAACTCGCACTTCAATGTAGGGTTTGTCCACACTTTCCTTCTGAAAGAGCAGAATTTAAGTCCAGTAGTAACTTTGGCAATAAAATCCCTAATTTCTTACTGCCAACATACAGTGTGTTTGTTTGCTTACTTAGGGTGACCGTATGAAAAGGAGGACAGGGTTCCTGTATCTTTAACAGTTGTACAGAAAAGGGAATGTCAACAGGTGTCATTTGTATGCATGAAGCCCCTGGTGAAGTTCCCTTGCAACAGTTAAAGCTACAGGAGCTATACTGGAGTGGCCAGATACAAAAGTGGGCAGGGCTCCTGCAGCTTTAATTGTGATGAAGAGGGAATTTCACCAGGTGCTGCATGCATACAAAGGACACCTGTTGAAATTCCTTTTTCTATGCAACTGTTAAAGATACAGGAGCCCTGTCCTCCTTTCCATATGGTCACCCTAGCTTACAACAGCAGTAATGCCAACAGTATATGAAGTTCTTCACTTTTAGTACAGCCAACATTGCCAAGGCAGTGGGAAGTGACCTACCCTTGTTGGCAATGGTATGCCTGCACCTGCTTCAAAGGAGCAGGCAGCACATGGAGCTCCACTCTCCATTGTAGTGAATGGGGGAAGCTCCACACACCAAAGCTTATCCGCTACAGCAGAGCACATACAAGGATCAGGATGACAAACTCTTGGTGTTTCAAAGAGAAGGATTGGTTTACTTCCATCAAAAAAGCCCGCGAAAACTTTGCTGTTCCAGCCATGTATATTTGGCTTGAACCTGAAATCAATAAACAAATTTGTTCCAAACCATTTATTTTTGCTCCTGATACTTCATTTAGAGATTTTTAAACCCATAAATATCTTCACAAGCATGATGTTATTACTTGTGAATAATATGTAGATGGAGATTATCATTCTCATTTCACATATGGAATCCCAAATTGAGACACAAAATTGCCTTGAAGGTCTTTAAATAGTAAGTTGAAAGAGTTCCCCAATCCAGAGTACGTTCTCTTTCACACAAGGAGCCTCCTACGCACTTCAGGTGAGGAGATCCGGACTTGTCCCATCCATTGAAGTGAATGGGGAAGAACTCCCGTGCTATATATGGGGTGATTGTGTTATGATCCATACATGTGCGACAATCTATTCTTTAGGCTACTTCAACTCAGGATAACTTTCTTTAAAGTGTTCAAATATTGCCAGGAGAATCCAGCTCGAAAGTCTGAAAATGAGGAAGGAGCAGATCAGGAAATGCTAACTCCTGGGCTGTGATGCTAAATCTCTCGTTTCCCTTCCTTCCTCCCCACCCCGCGATACGGGACAGAGCTCTCTGAATGAAAAGCGAAAAATGCTGGCAGGCCAGCATGAGGACGCCCGCGAGCTGAAGGAGAACCTGGACCGCCGAGAGCGCGTGGTCTTGGACATTTTGTGCAATTATCTCCCAGAAGACCAGCTTCAGGACTACCAGCATTTTGTGAAGATGAAATCTGCGCTGCTCATACAACAGCGTGAGCTGGATGACAAGATCAAACTCGGTCAGGAGCAGCTCAAGTGCCTTTCGGAGAGTCTCCCCACGGACTTCACCCTTAGGAGCAACATGGCATCCGAGCCTCCGACGACCCCCAATGGAACCAGCAGTAACAGCAGGCCTCCACCTCCATCGTCTTCACTCTGACCCCTCTCAGATGGGGCTGTGTCAAAACCTTCTCCTCGAGTTTATTTAATCAGACAGAGATTTTAACTTTTTTAATTGATGGTGGGTTAAAAAATTTTTTTTTTTTAAAAAAAAGAATTAACATAGGGAAAATAAACAGCATGGAAGCTTTCTTTTTCTTCTCCTGAGATTACAACGTAAACCTGTTTGAATCGACGCGAGAAGAGACTCTATTCTTGTGGCTAAGAGATGTGGAAGAGGTCAGCAAGGAGGAAGGTCAGCTTATCATAGATAATTTCAAGCTGTTCCCACTAAAGGAGGCTCAGGTGGCTATTAAATGATGAAGGATATACAATAATGAAGCCTTAATTAAAATATTAATGAGATACCTGCTGTCTTGAACAATATCGGTATTTATATTTTTTAAACCTACAAGATAGAATTATGTAAAGGTTTTGTACATACGCTAACCTGTTATTTGATTCTACTTCAACATGTATGTAGAAAAGAAATGTTTAATTTTTTTGTACTTAACAGAGGAAAACAAAAGAGGAACACTTTTCCCACCCATCCAAATGTAGCCACACACCATAGCTTGGAGCGGCTGTTTTGACACATGATAAAGGTCTAGAAGAAAAAGCTTCCAGGGAGGCTTGTGCACATAAAAAAATGTTGTCTGCAACCACTACTTTGTGTGCGTTATCCCAGACATTGGATGTGGACACAGATTCACATCTGCAGCAAGAGACAGATGGGCAGCGCGCTCTCCATGTTACTGGGTGGGGATTCCTAATTACAGTGCTGTGGATCATGTCCACAGCTATGCATGCGCAAGCCATTGGATCTGCCTCCCCACCTCTGCACTTCACCCGGTGTTCTCATGCGCAGCAACCTCTAGTGCCCTCTTATGCGCACTGAGGATAATTCTCTGCC
This sequence comes from Elgaria multicarinata webbii, assembly GCF_023053635.1. NCBI lineage: Eukaryota > Metazoa > Chordata > Lepidosauria > Squamata > Anguidae > Elgaria > Elgaria multicarinata. The sequence continues at coordinate 13,134,760 of NC_086180.1, forward strand.
CTTTTTTTTCTGCATGGCGGGATCCAGTACAGGTTTGTGAGCAAGGTTCCACGCACAGGATGCTCCCCACCCCCCGGTGTAACAGGCAGTCACTGGATCCGGGGTATTTATCTCTTTCAGTACCCACTGAATGTACCAGTAAGTGACCTTTCAGAGAAAACTTTGCACAGCAAAATGCCGTCTTCCAGATCTGCGATGTGAAGCAACCACCGTTTCAACGAGCACTTGTGTGAACCAAACCACTCAGGAGTTGGTGTGAAACTGAAGCCAGGAGACTTCCCCCTTGACTTTCTCTTGGGCTCAGTGAACATTTAAAAACAATAAACCAGAAAGCATGGAACAGCATGCAGCCTGCAAGATATTTGAATGACTTATTGAGGTGGTTCTTTGAATGTCCTTATTTATAGATTGCTTTAAAGAAAAAATCCTTAGCCTTTGTTGTTTCTTTTTCAATGTAGTGGTGCTTTGTTCTGCTAATCCCATTGGATCTGACCATCCCGAAAGTGATCCTTAGCTTTCACCGAAACACAAAGCTCAGAAATTGTGCAAATGCTGTTGACTATCTCCCAGTCTCTTGTTGTGTGTTGATCAAACAGGATTCTGTCTCCACGTGCTCCGCTCAATATCTGTAGGACTTCCCTGTAACTTATTAAAGGCAGGATGACCATATCCTGTTTCTAACCCGCTTGGGATGCCCAGAAGCAGGGTTCAGCAAGGGCCTGGCTGGATTTAGACGCATTTGAGGGGCAGGACTTTTATGTTAACACCTTTAAACGCACGTCTCTTGGTTAACACAAATGCAAGGTTATTTACTGTAGAGAAATTGCACTGTGGGAGGGTTTCTTAACCTTTGCTGCATTTTCTGATTCTCCCCTGCCAATTCCTACCCACCCACCACCTGTTTTCTTTGGGTCTCAAAACCCAACTGGAGAATAAAGTTGTAAAAATGGAGGGAGGCGGTCATGGCAGGAAAGAACCAGCAAGCTGGGGTGGGTGGGTTATGTACCCTCCTCCCATCTGCCAATCCTCCCCTGCAAATTGCCCCACTCCGGATAAGCTCTGTGTTTCTTTTCAATGCAGTGATACTTTATTTTGCTAATCCCATTGGATCCAACCATGGATCCTTAGCCACAACTGAAGCACGAACCCTGCATTTCTTTCATAATGTGCTGTTCTGCCCAAAGTTAAATTGCAAAAAAAAAAAAGGGGGTTGTGTTTTAAGATAATTTGTTCCATTTCCCGCTTTTCTATCACATAACTCTCGCGTTGTTACCAATAAGACAGTCAGTCTTTCTCTTTCAAACAAGGGATTCTATGTCTTCTTTTTATGCATACCGAAAACACAGTCCTGTTTAATCATTTTTAAGATGTCCGCTCTGACTGCTAAGCGTGTAGAACCAAGAAGTAGGCCCAAGATAGAGGTGCTATTTGGGGCACGTTCAATTATGGCTCAGCAAACGCAAGGCATGTATGTGTGGCTCCTTCCTCTCATCCCTCCCTAAATGTTGTACCTGGTTTAACATGATGGCCAAATTTTGCCCCGTTGTTCATTAGTAGTTCACGAAGGGCTGTAGCGAGGCAGCTCCCCTGCCCAAGTTGCTTCTGGCAACTGGTAACATCTTTGACTCACTGGCCAAATGTTGGCCACTTCTGATTTGATGTTGCTCCTCCTGGGAGGATCCTGGGCATTTATTAACCTCTTCCTTAGCCCTTCTCTAATTTGCAAGGCTTGCCCATGTACAGGATGACCACTCTAAGGGAGAGAAGTCTCCCTTAACCCTGTTTTTAAAAATATAGAATCATAGAATCATAGAATAGCAGAGTTGGAAGGGGCCTACAAGGCCATCGAGTCCAACCCCCTGCTCAATGCAGGAATCCACCCTAAAGCATCCCTGACAGATGCAAGCAAGGCCGACAGATGTTGACTTAGCTAGACTACACAATGAAGTCATCACATAGGCAGGGCTTTAGGACTGGTTGTTTTCTCAAGACCAAAACAGACATTACTTTAAATCTAGCAGCCACCGTATTTCTTTGATTGTAAGACACCATCGATTGTAAGACGCACACTAATTTCAGTACCGCCAACAGGGAAAAAAACACCCTAAGACACACCCGTGATTCTAAGACGCACCCCATTTTTAGAGATGTTTATATGGGGGAAAAAGTGTGTCTTAGAATCGAAGAAATAAGGTACATCTTTTTCCCCACCCCCTGCTTCTCTCTCTCTTTTTACTCTAAAGTCGGCACAGGGCTCTAGAGCAGGATCCCAGCATAGGGCGTTTACATTCTAGACTGGGCCTCCTGTGAGTACTCTAAAGCAGAGGAGGAACAGAAGGTAGATCTCCAGATGTTTGACTTACGAGTCCCTGCCAATGGTCAGGAATGCTGGGAGTTGTAGTCCAAAAAAATCTAAAGATTTACCTTCTGCTGTAGAGGACTCAGGACCAAATCTCAGGTGATGAATGTCAAAACTGGCTCTACAATATAGTAACCTTTATGCCAGTGATGTGCCTCACTTCCACATGTTAAAGAAGAGCCTCTGCTGAGCTTACATGTTGCCCTGCAGAAGGACAGGTGTCCAGAATACTCATATGTATGCGTATATTGGCTTGGAGCATATGCTGTGCTGTTAATAGGACAGCTTCCTACTCTCATTTCTAGGCCCAGTGAAGGATTGGGACCTCTTGCAGTGGTAGGATTGCTTTGTCAGGCAAAACGAAGAAGAAAGCAAGAATTGTTTCTAGCAATCTAGAGACTTTATTCATCTCCTATCAATATTGGCTTTTCTTCAACCACCTTGATATCTGAAAGTTGATTGAGTCCAAACCGCTTTTCTGACTGTGATCCTTTATCTCACTAGGGAAAGACTTCTTTAAGGAAACCATATGAATCCAGTTCTTTGCCTTCCCTTTGTCCTTCGCTCTTTTCAAAGTAATAAGGAACAGAAGACATAAAGTGTAAAATGCATAGTTTAGCAACCTCAGCCTTAGTACCCTGCTGAGCGCTGTGCATGATCTCGGTCCTTAACAACTTCCTACTTCCTCCCTGCAGTATTACGATTTGGTGGCAGCCAGATTTATTTCTCAGCATATGTGCATTTTTTGGACCTTGGACATTAATACTCTGTAAAATCACCCTGTCATATTCTACTGATAATGAGTTTTGTTTCTTGGGAGCTGAATGTGTTGGGTTCGATATAATTATGCTTAATTACAACAGCGAAGTTCTGGGAGGACTTTGGACCAGAGTTCCCTTATTTAAATCATCTGCTGAGGTCATCTTTGCCTTTGGTTTACGGGCTCTCATGAAAGTAAAGCCTCAACCCTTGTAGCATCTGAAAGGCTAACTTTATTTTAACAACATGGGCATTTGTAGATTACAGCCCACTTCACCAGGGGAATCCATTTCAGTATCTGGTGAACTACATCTAGTCTGAAAGATCACACTCTTATTTCATTCATCTTCCTAGTGCTATAAAATATCTCTTTTTAAATAAACAGCTACAGACCAACCAGACTCAACTTAAATTCTATGCTTTTTAGAAATTACTTTTCCAGCAATACCCACTGGGGGAAAATCTGTTTCCTTGACATTTGTGGTCTTGGAGACAAACTGTAAGTTACCCATGGTGGAATAATGGAGTACATATTGCTGGTAGGTTGAGAGCCTTCACATTTAGGGCTAAATTGATCCTCATAGGGCATTTGTGGGTGGAGATTTCAATAAACAAACAGTTAGTTAGTGCTAGTCCAAATAGCACCTGGGGGACTCACAAAATTGGTGTGAGTGGGTGTAGCCTAAAACAGGATAACTCAAAATCCTTGTACTGGGTAGCCCCTCTTCCTTGAGGTACACCACCACCACCCCACTCACAGAGATTCCTGTTGTGAAATGCTGATGTACTCTTCGAATAAATTTGAGCATAACCTGGGTGAAGACCCAAATCCACAGCAAACTAGGCCCGCTGTGTCAATAAACCCACAATAGTTACCAGCCCATTAAATTGTACTAATAGCCCACTTGCCTGCATAACTCTCTTGGAAATGTTTATACACACAGATAGCCTAAAATGGGGTGGGTTAGGGAGGACAAATACCAGCTCATTAAGTTCTGAAAAGCTTCCCGAACTGGTCATCTCGAGATTATTCTTGCATGTCCCAGGAATCTTGACTAGCAATCATATAATGTGGTTTTCCTGGCCTTAAAAAAATCTGTGCCCGTTTTCTAGCAGGCAGGGGGGTACCTGACTTAAGCATGCGTGGTTGAAAGATTGCTTTATTCCTGTTCTGTGTGGATTGTTTGCTTGGTTAAAGAAAGAAGGGGTTTTGTTTTGGTTTTGCACTGCTTTGTCTAAAGATTGTCATGATTCTTTGGGAGCTTTTATTTTATGAATGATCAACATTGGGGAAAAGGATGGTGATGTGTACTTGGAAACAATTAAAGGTTAATAGTTCTCTGTGCAATGGTTTCTTTATGCTTTAGGCGTGAGCTCCATTCATTTGCTGGCCTGAATTCCTGGTTGCATCCAGCATAGGGGGTGGGGTGAGGTGGGACAGTGTCCCCTGCTATTTTACTTTTGGTCCCTTTACTAGCCAAGCACCAGAGACGGTGATGGTTGGAATTACAGGTGCTTCACAAGCAAGCTAATGTGCTACGTTTCCCCTGTAAATCCCTTCCACATACTCAAGAGATCATGCCACTTTTATTTGTATCTTCAACGCCTTATCTTTTTAGTCCATACCCCACCCCAAAGATGGGATAAAACAGCCCACTGGTAGCTTCTTATCCAACACCTTCAAAACCCTGAATTGAAAACGGTATACTGGATATCTACAAACTTCCTATCTTAAAATAAAAGCATGCATCCGTTTATCTCCTTTGACCGTTGCAGCCAAAGGCCCCAGTCAGAGCTAAACACCTCCAAGTCTCACTAATCCAGTGGCATATCCTTACGACTGAAATGGATGAGACTGAAATGGATGAGACTTACACACCCAAATCTGAAATAGAGTTGTGTGCAAAGAATCCAGAACTGTATTACCACCCTTGCAAACTCGGCTCCAATACCATGTGGGATGTACCAGTGGAGGCTGGTGGCTCTGGTATCGGTGGGGTGGTGAATCCACTCTGGGTTTCAGTCAGAACCCTAAAGGATCTCTCCAAGTTGCTTCACACCCCATCACCATGCTTTGCACCTTGGACAGCTCCTTTGCAGTTCTGACTGGTTCAGACTGAAACCCGGAGTGAATTTGTGGCTCCACTGACATCAGAGCCACCAGCCTCCACTGCTACCTGCCATTGTGGCAAGTGGTGGGATTATTATCATAAAACCATGTAAAAGTAAGTGTGTGAGAAGTGACTGGGGAGAACGGTCACTTTATCTGTGGGTCCGCCTCAAAGGAAGTTATGTGAATGGTACTTAACCCTTGTTTTGATCTCCCCTCCTGCTGTAACTCAACCACAGGATTTTACCTCCCTGCATTTTCTGACTGGGCTGTATCACACCTGACTGTGGAGAGTAGCTCAAACAGTGGGACGCTTCTACATATAAAACAAATATTCCTTGCACATAACAAGTTAGAATATCAGGGGAAGGTTAGAACCCCTCTCTGATGTGCTAATTTTCTATGTGCACAAGACTTTAAACAAATTTGGGAGGGGTGTTCTATCTTGTAACACACACACCCCTACATCTGCACTGGTACCACCCCATCCAAATTTCACCCAGAATATTCACAAGTGTGTCCCAAGTTGTTGGTTGCGAAGTAAGCTGTCCTAATGATCCACTGTGCCTTTTGTCCAAGGAAGGCACCACTATTTGCTCAGCAGACAAATGCTGCGGATCTATCAGCATTTCCTCAAAGCAAACATGTAGAGCGGGGTTGGGGAATGTGTGGCTCTCTGGATGTTGGTGGATTACAACTCCCATCAGCCCTCGTCAGCAAAGTCAATAGTGAGGAATGTTGAGAGCCCAACAATAACTGGAGGGTCACACTTTCCCTATCCCAGATGTAGCGCACTGGCAACATGAGCCAGTGTGGTGTATGAGAGCTAGTGTGGTGTAGTGGCTAAGGTGTTGGACTGGGAGTCAGGAGATCCAGGTTCTAGTCCCCACTCGGTCATGGAAACCCACTGGGTGACTTTGGGCCAGTCACAGACTCTCAACCTACCTCACAGGGTTGTTGTGAGGATAAAATGGAGAGGAGGATGAGGATGTACACCACCTTGGGTTCATTGGAGGGAAAAAAGGCGGGATATAAATGCAATAATAATAACAACAACATGCATGCACATGCAACTGTATCCCAGAGCCCCCGGTCAATGAGGTGTGTCTACACAAGCATTTGAAAGCAATATTATTCCAGCCACAGCAATTGTTTCATCAACAGCAATGTAAAGCAACGCAGAGTCATCTTCTTTTACATTCTTAACGGAAGAAGAACTGCAAACCTTTCCTTGCTGGAAAAGGTGGCAGTGGATCCACCTGCCCATGGGCAAATCTGCAGCTAGCCTTGAGTAGGTGCACACTTTTCAAGCCACACCTGCGCAAGTAACAAATGCAAGCTTGTAAACGTCAGGGAAGATCGTTGCAGCTGATGTTGCTTCCAAGAGAAGGAGCAGCAGTAACATTGGGCCGGGATGGCTTGAAGCGCCTTCCAACAAGCTCTCACATGATACATGAGGTGACACAATTTCACACCTAGCTCTCTTTTAATGGGGCTTTAATTCTTCGCGCTTGCAAATTAAGACAGGGGAATGAAGATGCCAGAAATGGGTGGGGTCATTTCTTTCCCCCCACCTGTAAGAGCAAAATCCTCAGGAGAACCAAGGAGGCAACACTCTCTTTCTACTTAACCAACTTAAATGTTTCTTTAGCAATGGCAGTGCGCAAAAGCGGAACATGAGTTCCCTTCTGAAGCACATCAAGAGGGCAAGACAGAGAAGACGAAGGCTAAATATATGTACGCGTCGCAGAGGCCGTGGCCAGCGAGGCATGCATGCGCACACACGCATTTAGAAGCAACACTATTGCATCCACCGCAACCATGTAGAGGGAGACGCCTCTATGCTATTTTACATCAGAGAGGAGGAATGTGCGGCCCTCCAGATGCTGTCAGATGGCAACTCGCATCAGCCCTCACAATTGGCTAGGCCAATTTTCATATAGGTAGGGTACCCATATGAAAAGGAGGACAGGGCTCCTGTATCTTTAACAGTTGTATTGAAAAGGGAATTTCAGCAGGTGTCATTTGTATATATGGAGAACCTGGTGAAATTCCCTCTTCATCACAACAGTTAAAGCTGCAGGAGCCCTGATCTCTTTTAAATCTGGTCACTCTAGTATAGCTCCTGCAGCTTTAACTGTTGTGATGAAGAGGGAATTTCACCAGGTGCTTCATGCATACAAATGACACCCGCAGGTGTCATTTGTATATATGGAGAACCTGGTGAAATTCCCTCTTCATCACAACAGTTAAAGCTGCAGGTGCCCTGCCCTCTTTTGTATCTGGTCACTCTAGTATAGCTCCTGCAGCTTTAACCGTTGTGATGAAGAGGGAATGTCACCAGGTGCTGCATGCATACAAATGATACCTGCTGAAATTCCCTTTTCTAGACAACTGTTAAAGATACAGGATATGGTCACCCTAGGCTAGGCCTTATGGGAGTGGCAGGCTAACAACATCTGGAAGGCACATATTCCCATCCCTGCAGTAAATCATCCTGTCCAAGGATGAATATGCAGATAGCATCGAGGAGAACTGACAAGCTAATAGTACAGAGAGGACAATGGAAATACGGCTTACGGCAGGGATAGGCAACCGGTAGCCCTCCAGATGTTTTGACTAGAACTCCCATAAGCCTCAGCTAGCACAGGAAAAGGTTAGGGTAGTCCAAAACTATCCCTGAATTATGGCAGAGCCAGCCTGGTTTCGAAAAGTTAGTATGCTATCACCAACCGTACCTACTGCAGAGAAGATGTATCCTGATTATGATGAATCACTAGTGACAGTTTTGAGACAGCCAGCAGGGCTGGTGATGGGAGTGCCAGGTTGGGGAAGGCGGTTCTGGAGGAGGAGATGAACAGGACTCTTCCTGCAAGTATCAAACAACTATAACCCACCTAGCACAGGTCGCGATGGACTGGTGGAAGAGGCTCTATTGTCCTTTGGAATGGCTGGTTCCCATTCACTGGAATGTGAAAGGGCTTAACAAAAGAGTTCAACCTTGTTGCATCCTATCATTCCCGTCAAGAACCAGCAATAATATTTAGTCGTCATGCTGCTTTTTTGTCACTGCACAGTGCATGGAGTTCCCAGATCAGTACACTTGCATAGTCAACGCACAACGATTGCAACACTGCCGATAACAGGGACACGGTCCGCTTTCCCATCCCCACTCCTAAAGGCTCTGGTGTTCGGATTGCTTGGGCAGGGAAAGAACATTCCCAGCTGCTTCCACTGATCAGCCCCTCCGTCAACACCCAGCAAAGGCCTTTCTCACCACCAGCAGTTGAATGACTCTCGTGCCAACTGGCAGCCTGCAATTTGTGAAGTTCAAGGGTGGGGAGGAATTGCACTTGCCGTCCGCCTGTTCTTCACTCAGGCAAGCCTTTGGCGTATGCACGGGTCCCAGGACCGTCGAGGGAGTCAAAGGCAGGCTTGTTTTACTGCCTCGCAGGATGACAAGGAACAGGTTGGGCAGGCTGCAGAAACTCCCAACTCACACAGTTAATTTCCATTTCAGTGGTTCTGAGGTCCCTTTAAAAGCTTTACTGATCTTTCAGGATTTTCAAACATGGAACCGTTCAACGTACACCAGTTATCTTCCACCACGCAGCTAAAAGCAACTGGCAAACAGGCAATTGACATCAATGGCTCCCCATGTTCCCCAAGGGGATGGGTTACCCATCTGCATATGAAAAAAGCAAGACTGGGCCAATCAAGAGTCAGACTGAGGACTGGTGAATTCAGGATACAATTTCAATTGCAGCACATTTGAAAAATCCCTGACTTGGGCAATGGGACCAGAGTCTCTCATCAGGATGACACCTAGGGCGACCATATGAAAAGGAGGACAGGGCTCCTATATCTTTAACAGTTGCATAGAAAAGGAAATTTCAGCAGGTGTTATTTGTATATATGGAGAACTTGGTGAAATTCCCTCTTCATCACAACAATTAAAGGTGCAGGAGCTATACTAGAGTGACCAGGTTTAAAAGAGGCCAGGGCACCTGCAGCTTTAACTGTTGTGATGAAGAGGAAATTTCACCAGGTTCCCCATATATACAAATGACACCTGCTGAAATTCCCTTTTCAATACAACTGTTAAAGATACAGGAGCCCTGTCCTCCTTTTCATCTTGTCACCCTAATGACACCCCCAAGAGCGCTGCTCTAAGGTTGCACAAGCCCCATCCTATTATAAGTATGTGCACAGACATGAGGGTAGACTGGTCAGCCTTTTGGGCATCCACAGTCAACAAGCTTAAGGCCAACTTTGCCCACAGTTGGAAAGAGAGACCTCTGTTGTCCCTCGTTTTGCACCAGCCAGAGAATCATCATCCAGACAGATACTAGCTCATTGGTCGCAGCAGGTGACTCTGAAAACAGGAACTATGCAGCACAATAGGTAGTTTTCATTCTTAGAAGGGGCTCAGTAGATCAGGCATTTGCAGGGCGTTGGACTAATCTCCCCAGGGTCAGTCATGTGCCAGGAATACTTAATGCTAAGCATAGGACACTCCATTTGTTTCATGCAGCAGGTGGTCTGTCCTCAGTAACTCATAGTGACAAGTCCCAAAAAGTAGATGTTTGAGCATGTTTGAAGCCTCAAGAACAGAAGAAGAGCCTTGGTGGATCAGACCAAGGGTCCATCTAGTTCAGCATTCTGTTCACCCAGTGGCCAACCAGCTGTTGATGGGAAAGCCACAAGCAAGACACGAATGCAGCAGCACCCTCCTGCCCATGTTCCCCAGTAACTGGTGTACATTGGCCTACTGCCGCTGATACTGGAGGTAGCATATAGGCATCAGGACTAGTAGCCAAGCCTTCTCCTCCAGGAATGTGTCTAACCTCCCATTCCTACTGGGGTGAGAAAGGCATAAGCTTTTGTGGATGCAGTCCACTTATCAGATACGTGCGTTATTATCCTCCATTGGTGGGGCTAAAAGTAGGGAGGCCAGAGGGAACTGAAATGCCAAAAGTATAGACAGTGATAATTACTTTAACCATGGCCATTCATAAAACAATTGTAGATTGATATCCTTGATATCCTGTAGATTGACAGACATCCTTGCATTATCCATCCTTGCACTGGTGAAATGATTAATACATGCAGTGTGCCTTTTCCCTGTCTAAGCTATAGGAGATGGAGTTGACTCCTTTATGACGTATATGTCAGCAGTCTGTGGGATATGCACACCCCTTAAGAGGGGATTCCACAATGCCCTATGCGATGCCTGCATAAATAACGCCACCAGCGATGGGAGATAACCTATGCACCAGAGACCTTGGGGAAGTTATGTGTAAATGTATGGGCAGAAGAGCAGGATAGGTGAAATGTTTGAACATCCCATGTGTGAGGCATCTTTTTATCATGAAAGATGTGGCTATGCAGACTTGCTCATGACTAATTCTATTGGTGTCATTGAATTTTAACTGCTCCATCTGGGCTGTGTATGAGACAGTCTCCTGAGTAATTTATGAACTACCACAGGCATACAATTTCCAACAGCAATATGTGGCCAGTGGCACAAAAGCCGCGGTTTCCACAGAAACATGCTGCATTCATGGCCTCCACCTCAGAAGAGGTTTCATTTTATAGCAGAAAAGGCCCGCTGTCAAGATAGCCTATCGGAGCAGATACAAACAAGAAAGTGGTTCCTGGGTCAATTTGCTTCAGAAAACCTTAGCAGAGCGTTCCCCATTGAAGGGGTGGCAGCTCAACAGAAAGAGAAAAACAATGCAACAGGTCTTATATATATGGCTTATTTAAAGAATGCTTTATTCAGCCACGTAGCAAGACTGCAGGAGCACAGGACTAGATCAGAGAAATTTAAGAACTTTGACTTTGAAGTCTCCTTCTATGGCAATATAATCAATGACATTGAGGCCCAACCGGTTGGGAAAGGAGATCGTGTAGTCTTCAGCCAGTTTCACCGTTATCTCATCAGAAGCAAAAGTAAAGGAAGCCTGCGAGCAGCAAAAGGAGAAAAAGAATCATGCCCAGCTTGGGATACTGAACACTCTTTCACATGCCCTGATAGCGTTTGAAGACTTTTAGTGGGATGACAGCCCTTCTAAAAGCAATGCAAGCAGGCCCTGGGGAGTTTCCATGTTCTGACCTTACTAGAAGAGAATCTCAGGGTATTTTTAGCCCACAGCTTCACATGAGATGTGAGCAGACATCAGTTTTTAGGGATCTGTTTTGATTGTTTACTAGAACCCCAAGATCCACCAACCGCAGCCCGGTGCAAAAGGTGTACACTTAGAATTAAAGAAGTGTGAGCCCAGAATTTGTTTGGAGTACCAGAACTGAATGCAGCAACACGGTCCTTCCACACAAAAATCCACTCCTGGTTACTTCAAGCTTTCTTCATTTCAGCAGTATATTTTAGGGCAGGGGGATGCCTTTGGTTGCTGTTATAGTTAAACAATCGGGAGTCAGGTGAAGGGCATTTGCTTTGCATGCAGAAGGTCCCAGGTTCAATCCCTGGCATCTCCAGGTGAGGATGGAAAAATCCTTACCTGAAACCTGGGGAGCCACTGCTGCCAGTCAGTGTCAAAAATACTGGACTAGCTGGACCCATGGTCTGACTCAATTCAATTCAATTATTTATTACGGTTGCAGACCAGCAAAACCAATATAAAACATATAAGGGATAAATAAGTGACATAAAAACAAAATACAGCTTTGTCAATATAAGGCAGCTTCCTATATTCCTCTGTACTGCAAATCTTTCAGAGATCTACCAGAAGATCCCAATTATCTTCTGTCTGCCTCTGGTTTCCATTCTGGCTGGGATGCTACAACCAAACATCTGAGGCCCTCCTCTACGTATCTCTTCCAAGGCCTCATCTATACCAAGCAGGATATTGCACTATGAAAGTGGTATATAAAAGGCAGGAGCCACACCAAGCAGGATATAGCAGTATGTGGTATGTGTCCATAAGCCCCAACAGTTGTTAGTGTACTTCCATACTGCTATAAAGCAATAGTGTGGCTCCTGCACTTTCATAGTGCAATATCCTGCTTGGTGTAGATTAGGCCCAGGAGTGCCTTGGAGGATGGAAACAAGGGGGAGGAGGGCCTTCTCGGTGGCTGCCCCCTATACTGGAATGCTCTCCCTTATGAGGTCTGCCTTTTTTTTCTTTTACTGTGGTCCACCATCTTTTCAGTGCCAGATTAAGACTTTCTTCTCCTCCCAAGCATTTCATGGCATGCAGTTGTGAGCTCTCCCACGCTAGAGGCATTCAAGAGGCAGCTGGACAACCATCTGTCAGGGATGCTTTAAGGTAGATTCCAGCATAAAGCAGGAGGTTGGCCTCGATGGCCTTAGAGGTCCTTCCAACTCTCCTATTCTATGATTCTATGTGGGCATTTAATGACACTTGTTTTATCAGGCCCTGGTAATAATGGTTTGCTGTTCTAAACTTTAAAATTTTGAGTGTTAAATTTTTTGTTTTGTTTTCATTATGTTGCATTTTTTGGATCGTAATTTTTGGTCAACCATCTGTAGAGCTGGGCTGTTGGGCTGCGCAGAAATGAAAGATTCCCAGAGGAACCACCCACTTCCCAATGCAATACACTCACTGCTAAACCCTCACCTGAAACTTGCCCCCTTGTTCAAAGGGGAAGCTGGACTCTCTCTGCTCTTCTCCCCACACCCCGTCTTGCCTGGAGTTGCACACGATGGTGTTTACATCGCCCTTGCAGTCAAAGCGCGGATTGAAGTGAAGCACTAAGTTGTCACAATCCTTGCCCAGATTCACCTCAAAACTAGTATGGGAGAAAAACAAAAACACAACATGAATGGGTTCTTTTTTCTTTTCTTTTGGGAGTGTGGAGATTAGACAGGAGGCTGTTAAAAAGGATCACCAGACAGGGGTGGGGGTGGGGATCACATTTCCTTTTTGGTTCAGAAGAGACCAGCGACCACATGGTCTGTAGATTTCTATGGGGACTGTGCCCTCTAGTGGGCATTTTTTAGCACAACCTCAGAAGAGATGAATTCAAATAGGTTTATTTCGTGACTCTAAAATTGGGCTCCATCATACCAGCAATTTATCGCACACTCGCCATGGCTGGTCTGCGGTTTTGCAGCCTGATACACGCACGACGTCATCCACGTCCTGCACTCATTTCGACTCTTTCCCTCCATGTTTCGTTTCTTTTTGGAGCGGGGAAAGTCTGGATTATTCTGGCCTCTTCCCCTCCATGCAAAATAAATGCGCTCCTCCCTCCCATGTATTGGTGTCGTTGCATTCTATCAGACCGTCCCGTTCTTTGTTGGGGGCATGTGTGTCTAAGGGCGGTCTCGCTAACAAAAGATGAGGGTGGCGTGGTTCTCTATGAAGGGGGAAGGAGAGAGGTCCCATTTAACTCTTATGTTCTTACTCCTGAGTAGGCATGACATTTTCACCTTAAAAGAAATGTGGGAAATGCACCCTCCTTGCCCGCAGCGCCCTCATTTTTAAAGGTAGAGATCAATATTGGCACAGTGATAACTCATAAGTAGAGCTTTTAGCATGCCAAGTTTGAATCAGATCAGTTCATCCCTGGATTTTTTTTAAATCCCCCCCTTAAACGCTTTCCCTGAAAGTCCACCAGTACGAAGGATCAGTTTTCCTTTCCTTTGATCATATGAAACTGTGCATCTCCTAGTTTATAAAATTGAAATCTGCTGGTTCCCTTATTCAAGAGTAAATCCCATTGATTGCATGCTTACCTTTGTGTAAACCCCATTGAACAGAGAGAGAGAGACTTACTAAAACGTTGGTTGAAGAAGGTAGTGGAACTGGAGGAGGGAAGAGGAGGAAGCAGAAAGGGAATGAAGGAGGAGAAAAGACAGAGAAACCAGCAGTGTGGTGGAGAAGGAGACAGTCTGCACTCCTCACACACATAGGGCTCATCTACACCAAGCAGATATCCCACTATGAAAGTGGTATATAAAATGCAGGAGCCACACTACTGCTTTATAGTGGTATTGAAAGGCACTGACCACTGTTGGGGCCCATTGACACCTACCATATATTGCTTTCATACCACTTTCATAGTGTTATATCCTGCTTGGTGTAGATGTGTCATGGGCCCCACCAGTGGTCAGTGCACTTTATTACCACTATAAAGCAGTAGTGTAGATCTTGCAGTGCACTTTAATATCACTATAAAGCAGTAGTGTGGCTCCTGCTTTTTATATACTGCTTTCATACCACTTTCATAGTGTTATATCCTGCTTGGTGTAGATGAGCCCAGAGAGAGACGAGCAAGTAGGGGATTAAGGAACGGAGATAAACAACTGTTGTTCATCCTGCAAAACTAACACTGCTCTTCACAGAGGACTGTGGGTTGAAAAGGGAGTTGAATACATTTGATTCATATTTGGGCTAATTGTTTTCTTCATGTTATTATTCCCTAAACCTTTTTAAGTAAAGTAAAGTAAATTTTATATATATAGTTTGTCTCTGGAGGGATTGTCATCATCCTCATCTTGAAACTTCTCGCCCCTCGAGGATGTGGTGATGGTTAGACGGTGGCCTGAATGGCAGCAACCCACCCACTGCCTTGCTTGACCTGAAATGAGGAAAGAGTCAGCAAGTATCTTGCTCCTCAGATACTTGAACCCTTCTCCACCGCTTACCCTCTGCAGCCTGAAAAGATCTTCCCCTTCACTTCAACAGTTTCTCCAAGTTGAAGGTTCACACGAGTAACAGCCAGTGCCTATAGGAGGGAAAACCGGAAATTTTACCCAGCTGTGTTGGTAGGATGGCCATGATGGGGCTTTTTGAAGTAGACTCCTTCCTTTGAATGGCCATACAACTTTTGAGCATTGCAAAGGTCATCGCTCGGTGGCAGAGTCTGGGCTGCGGCCAAGAATAGGTATTGTTGGGCAGTTGCCCAGGACCCACGCCCCTGCAGGGGGCTCCTAACAACAGCCCCCTGGAGTTGCTCCGCTTCTTCGCCATTACAACCTGTTTGTTCACCTGCCTCTTGCTCTGGCCCAGATAACGGTCGTGGTGAGAAGGAGGAGCAGGAGATGCCAGTACCTGCTTGCTCCCTGGCTCTCTGCCCATCATAGAATCATAGAATAGTAGAGTCGGAAGGGGCCTATAAGGCCATCGAGCCCAACCCCCTGTTCAGTGCAGGAATCCACCTTAAAGCACCCCTGACAACTACCTCTTGAATGCCTCTGGAGTGGGAGAGTCCACAACCTCCCTAGGTTATGGGCTCCATTGCTGTACTGCTCTAACAGTCAGGACATTTTTCCTGATGTCCAGCCAGAATCTGGCTTCCTGTAACTTGAGCCCATTCTTCTGTGTCCTGCACTCTGGGATGATTGAGAAGAGATCCTGACCCTCCTCTGTGTGACAACCTTTTAAGTATTTGAAGAGTGCTGTCATGTCAAGCAAGCAAGTGGCAGCCATGAGGAGGGAGAGGAGGAGGAGTCAGAGCACGGCCCACCTGGAGCAGGCACTGGACAGAGTACGTACTTTGCATGCAAAAGGTCTCAAGATCAATCTTCAGCAGCTCCAGGTAGGAGAAATCTTTGTCTCAAATCCTGGAGAGCCATTGTTGTCAGTCAGTGTTGAAAAAAAATTGGGCTAGATGGATCAAGTGTCTGACTCAAGGCCGCTTCCTATACTCCTATAGTCAGAGTCCAGCGATCTGGAAAGAAACAGGGCCAATGGATCTTGGACGTAGAAGCTCCTTCTGGGCAGACTTCCATTAAAATACATTATTGTATACACTAAAATACAATTAAAATGCATAATAATGGCTAAAATGTTTATAGAAGGTATTAATAAAAGCATTAAATCCAACACAACACCATCACTCCTAACATGCATATTGGATAGGTTTGGGTCCAGGCTATCTGAAGGAACGCCTCCTCCCATATGTACCTGCCCAGACCCTAAGGTCATTCTCAGAGGTCCTTCTCAGTGAGCCCTGCCAAAGGAAATGAGGTAGGTGGCTACCAGGAGGAGGGCCTTCTCTGCTGTGGCTCCCTAGCTGTGGAATGAGCTCCCTAAGGAAGTTCATCTGGCACCTACACTATATTCTTTCAGACACATCCCAGTCCCACTTTCAATCAGCTGCATGGGAGGCTACAGGGAATCCCAGAAAACCCAAGGGGAAAAAAGAGATCAGGACCAAGGACGAAGCAACAGCTGAGCCAGGTAAGAAATGTTTTAACTGGCTGGACACATTTGAATGATTGGAAAGCTTAGAATACGATGGGTGCATTCAAGGTGACATCCAAGCGGTCTGCTTTCTCTAGATGGCTTTTCTGTTGACACATTATCAGTTCTTTCGTCATAATGTAGTTAAAACATGTATGGGTCGGGCATTTTGACCCAGGGGCTGCCAGGCTTTTACAGTCACGGTTCTGCACCGCCATGCGAGAGAGTTTCCGCTTTCCCTGCCACAACGTGATTCCCAGTAATATCCTCAGGTTTTTCAAGAGAGCCACACAGAAAGGCAGCTGCTGCAGCACTCTCAGAATAGAGAGAGCACCTGCTTCCAAGAGGCATGGTACAGAGCAGCTGACAGATACTGCAAATAATAAAATAAACTTTGCATGTCAACTCAAATATGCATGTGGCAAAATACTCCCCAAATCATACTGTTTCTGCAAAGCCCTTAATTAAACCCCAAACTTCTATGCCTGGTTAGAGTTCGAGCGTGCAGAACCGCATTTGAACACATTCACCCTATCCTTGCATCTCTCGTACACATTCGGCTGTTCTCAACCTGTGGGTTGCGACATATTTCCGATGGTCTTAGGAACCGAGCTACATAATTTTGCTGCATAACAGTAGCAAAATTACAGTTATGAAGTAGCAACGAAAATAATTCTATGGTTGGGGGTCACCACAACATGAGGAACTGTATTAAAGGGTTGCGGCATTAGGAAGGTTGAGAACCACTGTCTGTATTTATTTATTTATTAGGGAAAAAATGTATGCTGGAAAGCACCATGTGTATAGATGGCGATTTATAGTCGTAAGAGAGGTCAGCCCCGCTGACAAGCACCAGGCATGGTGAGAAAATACAAAATAAAACCAACACTAGATAATACAGATGGTTAGAAAATACAAGC
This sequence comes from Elgaria multicarinata webbii, assembly GCF_023053635.1. Lineage (NCBI taxonomy): Eukaryota > Metazoa > Chordata > Lepidosauria > Squamata > Anguidae > Elgaria > Elgaria multicarinata. The sequence goes on from NC_086180.1 coordinate 13,152,082, forward strand.
AGCAAGAAAGGAGAGAAAGGTGCAAATCATCTAGGTAATCAGTGAAAAGCTAGGCTGCAAATTAACATTACCCCAAGGAGGACAAGACAGACAGACAGACAGACAGACAGACAGACAGACAGACAGACAGACAGACACACACACACACACACACACACACACACACACACACACACACACACTCTGTTATTACATTTCTTTACCGCCCAATAGCCAAAGCTCTCTGGGCAGGTCATAAATATTAAAACCCTAAAATACAACATGATAAAAACATCATATAAAACCTTTAAGACAGAGTAAACTCAGACAAAAAGCCAGCAACAGGATAAAGACCTAAAAACGATATAATACATTGAAAATCAAACCTGAAGAACTGAAACTTCCTGGGATTTTTTTTTTTAAAAAAATATTTTAGCATGTTTTTATTTTTATATGAGCATGGTTCTGGGCTGTCCAGCTCTGCTCCGTCCCACCCACTTGATTCACCAACTCATTCTAAGAGCCGCAACAACTACAGAGAATCCAAGACTCACACACTCCATGACGCAGCCTTGCTCGGGTCCAACGATCCAGGCCCGCTCCCCTGCAGCCTCCGCTATGTGACTCGAGGAAAGCCCCCAACTGCCTTTAAATAGCCAGGGAAGCGGCCTCGCATGACGAAAAGGCTGTGCTGCCAGGATTGGGGTGGGTGGGTTGGCCTGCTTCAGATGAATGGGGATGCCGTTGATAAGCTAAAGCAGCCGGTGTTCTTTTCCCCCTCTTTGGGCAATTGATAGGAGCTGCCTCCTGGCTGGCATTCATTGAAACACTTGTCCATTGTTTCTTTCAACCGGCTTTGGGTGCCAGGAAGGCAGGCAACAGGATCCCGTCAGCCAATGAAAGACGGAGATGTGAATCACTTTTGGGGGCTTTCGGTGGGGACGGGCAGTTGCTAAGAGGACAAACACAGGCCTTCTATACATGCAGATTCAGGCCTTCGAACCGCCAATTAAAGTCGGGTTCTGCAACCTGGGGGTGGGGGTAGTGGTCACATTTAGAATATTATTATTATTATTATTTATTTATTTATATAGCACCATCAATGTACATGGTGCTGTACAGAGTAAAACAGTAAATAGCAAGACCCTGCCGCATAGATGTGGGTGATCTCACAAAATGGCTGCCATGGGGGTGTGGCCAATCACAAAACTAGGGTGACCACATGATAAGGAGGACCGGGCTGCTGTATCTTTAATAGTTGTATAAAAAAGGGAATTTCAGCAGGTGTCATTTGTATGTATGCGGCACCTGGTGAAATTCCCTCTTCATCTCAACAGTTAAAGCTGCAGGAGCCCTTCCCTCTTCACCAGATACAAAAGAGGGCAGGGCTCCTGCAGCAACAATTTTATTTTGACAACATCAGCCCGGGAGCTCAAACTGGATCTCTGAACAGTTATTGTGGTGTTCAGCCTCTCACCTCCTCATGCTATTTTCCTGATCTAAATCTATTCCACCTCCAAAGAGAAAGGATTACTGGTAGAGTATTGGTAACCTCAAGATTGGATTACTGCAATGCGCTCTATGTGGGGCCGCCCTTGAAGCTGCTCCGGAAGCTGGAGCTAGTGCAGGATGCTGCAGCTCGGCTGTTGTCTGGAGCTGCCCCTTTCCAGCATGGAACTCCTCTGCTGAGGGAACTGCACTGGCTGCCTATTCGCTACTGGGCCGGTTTAAGGTTCTTGTACTTGTGTACAAACCCTAAACAACTTGGGACCGGGATACCTGAGAGAGCGCCTTCTCCCCTACCAACCTGCCCAGTCACTGAGGTCATCTGAGGACCTGCTCCTGGTGGTTCCACATAGACCCATCCTCTAACTGGAATCCACCAGGGGAAGAGCCTTCAGCGTGGTGGCCCCCCTCCTGTGGAATTCCCTGCCTCTGGAGGTCAGGCAGGCGCCAACTTTGCATTCCTTTAGGCGCCTCCTGAAAATGACATTGTTCAAGGAAGCCTTTCCTTAATGACCATCCACGGTTCACAGTACACCTTTCATTTTGCTTTTAAAAAAATCTATTTTAAGGTGTTTTATTCTGTTTTTTATTGAATTTTATCTTGTACTCCACTCCGAAATTTTGAGTTTAAATGTTTTATTGTTTCAAAAACACAAACATTCCAGCAAACCAACATCACAACAACAACAACGAAACAAAACATACAAACTTAAAATGGGCTTCCGATTTTCTCCACAGCAAAAATATGTAACAATATTTTCTCTTACTCAATAATTACCAAAAAAAAACAAAAACCCGAAGTTCCCCTCTTTCTATTATCTTAAACTTTTCTTCTTATTTGTTGAATTTCGCTCCGAATATATTTCGCTCCGGTATATATTGTAAATAAAGAAATAAATAGAGTCAAGACAGAATTTTATCAGATGTAAAAGTTTCTTTCTTTCTTAAAATAACTTCTGCTACTTACTTTGGCCAGCAGGTGGCAGACGCGGAACACGCCTATGAAGCACACAGCCCCAGGAAGACAAGCGGAAGAAACGAAGGGATTTGCCTGCGGCCTGGCTGGGTCTCATCCTATTCTTTTCACCTTTGGTTGAGGATACATACAGCGTTTCCTCAGCTGGCTTCCAGGCACTTTATATTTAGTGGCGAGCAGCACTAAAAGCACTTTCTAGCTTTTCTTACTTGCTTGGAGTGCATGTGAATTATTATATCTATCCAGTTTTGAAATAGATGGATGGCCATTTAGGGAAGGTGGACGTACACTTGCGTTTCGACTTCCATGTACTTTTGGTGCCACCTGTGGACCAACACACTCTGTTTGAAGTACATTATTGATGTTTCTTTTCTTTTTAAAAAATTTCTTTTTTTATTGATTTTCAATATTAAAACAATTTTACAAACAAATTTAACACAAGTTCATGGGTAAATATAGCAAACCATTCATGATATGATACATTTTGTTATGATGTTCTTCAACTTCAGCAAGAAAGACACAGAAATTTACAAAATAATAATAATAACTTTGAGCTCATGCAGGTAAGTTCAATTTGCTATCAATATACTTTTTTTTTCATTGAAACCACAAATTTTGAAAGGCAGCTGGGAGTTGTATTAGAATCATAGAATAGCAGAGTTGGAAGGGGCCTACAAGGCCATCGAGTCCAACCCGCTGCTCAATGCAGGAATCCACCCTAAAGCATCCCTGACAGATGGTTGTCCAGCTGCCTCTTGAAGGCCTCTAGTGTGGGAGAGCCTATGTAATGAAGTCCCACCAATCAACAGTGAAAGTTTCCCTTTTTTTCTGTCCCTGCAACACTCTCATTTCTTGTGTTAGTTTGCTGATAATGCAAGTTCCCATACTATATTGTACCATTTTTTTTGCATCGTCAATCCTGTTGCATTTTTCCAGCATCTGGCTAACATTATTGATGTTTCACCACACCAGCGTTCCTTCTGTTTCCAATGCTTATGTGTGAGTGACGTTGTTTATGTAGCCAAAATAGCACCACCCACAAGAAGGAAGTATAATCAGAAGACTCATGAGGGGGAGGCTGACCCAGAGGTTTCCAAAACTAGAAAAAATATTGGGGTGGGGGGTGGGGTTTGAAGAAGGAGGAAACTCTAAAAAGAGCCGAATGAAGACTATTGGGGTGAAGGAATAGAAAACGGTGGCACGTTAGAGTTCTACCTGGAAGGATTTATTTATTTTGGTACGGAGGAGCATTCCATCATGTGACACCCAACTGCCACCTGCAGTTTGGAGTGGTACAAGCCAGGCACGGTTTACTGGTTCAGGGAAAACTAGGCACATGTCTAAATATCCCGGGGATCGTCCTGGGATCGTCCCTGTGTGTCCACATGACGCAAAGGGGATCCCAGGATCAGGGAAGGATGATCTCTCCCTTGCCCCGGGATATCACCCTACTCTTTAGTTCCGATTTTTCCTGCGGTCTCAGGATGACTGGGGGACATGTAGCCTGCCATCACACTTTTGTCCCGGCTCCTCGTGAATAACCACGAGGACCTGGGACCCAGGCACAGAGTTCTTCAGGAGCTCCGTGCCCATTGGAGTGGGGTGGGGGGAGTGGGAGCTGTTTTTTAAAAAATTAGTTTTGTAAAGGAGCGCTTGAGCACTCACCTTGAGTTAAAGAAAAAATCCAAAATGGCGGGTGCAACGTCCTCTTCCTCCTGGGACGTCGTGCGTCGCATGTAGATGAGGGGGACGATCTCACAATCATAAAATCACGATATCATCCTCGTCCACCCCCTTGTCTAGCCATGCCCGAGGCCTCAGGCATATATAAAATTATCAGGGCTGGCCGTTCATGTTTTATTTCCTGGGCCAAAACCCCCAAGGCCAACCTGCTCCTAATAGACGTAGGTACACACTCTCTGACTGAGTTCACACATAACAACAACCCATGGGTTGTTAGAAGCAAGTGAGCATGCTCCTCCTCCTCATACAACATGTTAATAAGAAACTGTGGTGTGGATTAGGATCAGCGTTGAGTTGACCATTAGTCCATGCTGAGTTGACTCACTCATCCCCTGCCATCTCTCCCTCTTAAGTCCTCCTGCTAGTATCCTATCAGCCATTGCTGCCAAAAATCTATCCTGCCAGCTGTGGCAGCCACCGCTTTGACTGCTCTTGCCTTACAACTCTGTGGCTGACGAAATAACCAATGGTGGACAAGGAAATAACCAACAGTGTCCTCCACACAACATGATAACCGATGGTGGTTCAAATAGCCAATTCTACACAGCATTGATTATTTGTGTTGGCTATTTCGCTCAAATAACCAACCGTTGGTTTAAAACCTCCCTCCACACAACACAAGAAACCATGGTTGGTTAAATAACCAATTGCCTACTATTTAAACCATCATTGGTTATCGTGTTGTCTGAACCCAGTCTCTCTCTCACACGCACAAACACTCCTGGTTGGCTTTCTCCATTGGTAACAATGGTAGCGCAGTGCTTCCAAGATGGAACCAAGCATGAAAGTTGTGTGGAGATTTCCCAGAGCAGTTGCTGCAAAGGCAGTGCCATCTTCGACACTTGTGTGCCTTCAACCTCTCACCAGTGTCATTGATGGCTTCTGGGTGCTTGCCTCAAAGATAACACCAGGAACAGGTAGGGTAAATGGGTTTCCTACAGCTGATACTGGGGGGCGCAGCTGTCTCAAATGCTTTAATGCTATCACTAGAAACCTAACAACATTGACAGCCACCAGCAGGGAATGCACCTAGTACCAAGAATGTGCCTGGTACACATTCTTCCTTTGGTGATATCACACAGCAGGCCCCAGGGCATCCCCTCTTGGAGGCCTGCATGCCTAACATCCTCACAGATGGTTCAGAAACTTCAGTTAGATCAAAATAGAGCTGCTAGGTTGCTACCTGGGCCTAGCTGATTTGACCATGCAATGCCAGTGCTTCATTAGCTGTAATGGGATTTCCAGTCCATTGGTGTTGGCTTTTAAAGCCCTAAAAGGCTTGGGTCCAGAGTATTTAACAGTAGGGTGACCATATGAAAAAGAGGACAGGGCTCCTGTATCTTTAACAGCTGCATAGAAAAAGGAATTTCAGCAAGTGTCATTTGTGTATATGGAGAACCTGATGAAATTCTTCATCACAACAGTTAAAGTGCAGGAGCTATACTAGAGTGACCAGATTCAAAAGAGGGCAGGGCACCTGCAGCTTTAACTGTTGTGATGAAGAGGGAATTTCACCAGGTTCTCCATATATACAAATGACACCTGCTGAAATTCCCGTTTCAATACAACTGTTAAAGATACAGGAACCCTGTCCTCCTTTTCATCTGGTCACCCTACTAAAGGAACGTCACGTCATGCATGTGCCTGCTCAGATCCTTAGGTCATCTTCAGAGGCCCTCCTCTGGGTGCCCTAGCCAAAGGTAGTTAGGTGAATGACTACAAGAGAAAGGGCCTTCTAAGTGGTGGCACCCCATTTTTGAATTCCCGAAGAAGGCTTGCCTGCTGCCTACACTGTTATCTTTTCAGCACCAGGCAAAGATCTTTCTTTTCTCCCAGGCATTTTAGAGACCTAGGCTAGATCTACACTACTGCTTTATAGCAGTATTGAAGTCCACTGATAACTGTTGGGGCACATTACACATTCCGCTTTCAGAGTGTTATTTCTTGCTTTTTATTCCACATTGACCCTGTTCAGATGACATGCTAAGCCACAGTGGTTAAACACTTTGAGCTAAACATTATGGCTTAGTGTGTCATGTGAACCATTCCTAACCATGGTAGCTACATAACCATGATTTAAACACACTCACTAACCATGTACTGTAAAAGGGTTAGCAGCCTAACCATGGCTAAGCACGTTGTCTGAACAGGCCCATTATTCAGAATACTGCAACAAATGGCATTGTGTGTCCTGCAAGGTATAAATGTGCAAGAGAGATATAGTGTTACCATGATGGGGTCGTAATGATTTGGCCCAAGATGTAGACCTGGCCGTAGTTCTAGGTTATGATGGATGTTTTATTGAATTCATTGTTTTGCATGATATTGGGCAGCATCCAATTGGGGTCTTCGGCCGGTGGTCAACCTTCAGGTTCTGGTCTACATGCAACCAGCCCTGCTAGACCCTGTCCTCAAGGGCAGGTGCTCCATTTATTTTCCTGGCCTAATTGCCTAGTTGTAGAGGAACCATATTCAGAATCCCTTCTATTTATTCATGTAGGTATTTGTCTCAGTTGTTAATTGTGCAAGCAGTTGTACTAAATTAAGAAATGCTCTTGGCAGAATGAAAGTCCCTGTTTTCTTGTGAGACTGGTGGCATCGTATTAGCTGGCTGGTTGTCACTTTGAATCATTTCATTGATGCTGTGCCTTGATTTCACAAGCTGAACTGCCAGGAAGCTGACACATTAATACGGCTGGTTATGAGCCTTTCTAGATGAGGCATTTATTGTGCGCTCGTGCTCCTCACTCATGGTAGTTTGTGGATGCTTTATATGACATCATCATTCTCCAGGTCCTCTCCTATTCTTTGCAACTATTTTAGTATTCCCCCCCCCCTCCCAAAAAAGGGGGCTTTTCTACATAAGGCTTTTAACCTAGCAGTTTACCAAGGCTACTGCTTCCAGAAACTTTGTGGAATTAAGACTGGCTTTACACTTCTTTTTTCTGGAACTTTTCTTTCTCTGCCTTTCTAGATGTTCCATTATACAACCACTAGGTGGCACTGTGGTATAGAAAAAATGCGTAAATATGCAAGGGTTTCATGCCACCATTCACAAATATACTATCCTCATTAGAAAAAAACTGCTAAAAGTGTTGCAGAGAATGGAGGAAAACAGTGAGCTCATCTACACCAAGCAGAATATTCCACTATGAAAGTGTTATGAAAGCGGTATATAAAAGGCAGGAGCCACACTACTGCTTTATAGCAGTGCAGTATTGAAGTGCACTGCAGGATCTACACTACTACCTTATAGTGGTAATGAAGTGCACTGACAACTGTTTGGGCTCATGACACCACGCAGGATATAACACTATGAAAGTGGAATGGAAGCAGTACATGGCATGTGTCAATGGGCCCCAACAGTTGTCAGTGCATTTCAATACCACTATAAAGCAGTAGTGTGGCTCCTGCATTTTATATACTGCTTTCATACCACTTTCATAGTGGAATATCTGCTTGGTGTAGATGAGCCCCGTGTTGTATAAAATACCTGCAAAGTACTGTGAGTGAGGAATCATGAACATACAACAAATGCCTCATGTAGAGGAAAGTCTATTGAAAAGCAGAGAAAGATGGGTTAGAAAAATATTTTAAGTAAATAATAAATGGAAACTCCACGTTCAGAGGCAGTATAGCTTTCTACAACAGATGTTAGGGGCATTTCACCTGCTTATGAGCTTGCGGGGCACCTGGTTGGCCACTGCTGGAAACAGAACACTGGGGGTTGGTCAGATTCAGCCAGGCAGATTTTTATCGCCTTGTGCAACAATCCAACCCATTCATCACGCCAATGTCCCCACAGGTGCTGAAAATATTTTATTTTTATAGGTTGCTATGCAAACCTACCCACCCTCTACATCCCCCATTCATTTCTTTCCCAGGTATCTCCCCCACATCATTTCCCCTTGCAAAAATTAATTCCTTCTTCATCCCCTCCTCATGCTCCCATTTGGTCCAAATTTTCCCACAGCAAATGTAAAAACAACAACAACCCAACCCTGATCAATAATTATTCTCAGATGTTTTTCGATGTCCTTGCATTTTCTTAAGAAATTTGAGACCCAGAATTCTACTATTATCATGATTCACGGCTGCCTGTAAATTCTCCCTTCAAAAGCAAGCCAGATGGGTCAGAGAAATGCTGGAGAACTGAGACTCACAATTTTTAATCAGCTGTGTCAGTTGCAATTATCGTGATCACAAGTCCTTTATTTTCTCAGGGCTCTGCTAGGTTTTTGAGGAGGGGTGAAAAACAAGACTTGGGGAAAAGCCTGAAGAGATAGAAAAAGCAACCAGGAAGGAGGGTGTGTGTCTTGTCTGGATACAAATTTACGCAATGTCTAAAGAGCAGTCAGAATGGACAAGGCAGATAAGCTAAGTCCATACAGAGCTGATAACTACAGGTCAAAGGATTCATTCCCTTATGAGCTAGGGGGGAATTGATAAGTGGTGGCAGAAATAATCAAGAGAGAGCTTCTGGCTTGGCCTACCCTGCAGGGAAGGTGGTCACGTTCTCCACAAAGTGTAGTCTTAAACAGTGGTGGCTAGTGGTTCCACTATCAGTGGGGCAGTGAATCCACTCCAGGTTTATTTATTTGTTCCTCAGCCAAAAGATTTTCTCCAGTCACCCATAATTCCAACTTGTCTAAAAGGTGCCTTGCATATAGTTTGCTAGAAATATCGAGAAGGCTTATAGGGCAATAGTTTTTGGGGTCAGCCCGACTCCCTTTTTAAAAAATAGGCACCACAATTGCCATTGCCCAGTCTTTAGGGAATTTCCCAGATCTATCAATAGTTGTAAATAAGGCTGCAAGCGTGGGGATCCACCAATGGGGATAGTCAATAAAAAGGTCTGGTGTCATACCGTTCCTGCCTGGGGCCTTTCCCCTCTTCAACTTATTTATCAGGGAGACTACTTCTTCACAAGTGACTGGGGCCCAACTGGGCAGGTCCACATCTTCCTCCTGCAATGGGGGAAGGCGAGCATTCTCGTCATAGAAAAGGGAACGAAAGTGTAGTTCCCATTCATGGGTTGTGATTGCAGTATCCATAATTGGGGTCTCAGTGTGTCTTAGGGTTGAGAGAAGATGCCAGAATCTGGATCTGTCGTTACTTTGGAGTGCTAATGATAATTCAGTCCATTTCATTCTAGTACAGCCTTCCTCAACCTGGGGCGCTCCAGATGTGTTGGACTACAACTCCCAGAATGCCCCAGCCAGCTCTGGCTGGGGCATTCTGGGAGGTGCAGTCCAACACATCTGGAGCGCCCCAGGTTGAGGAAGGCTGTTCTAGTATATTCAAGCTTCTTTTCTCTGAAGGCTCTTTTTATAGTTCTTACACAGAACCAGGTAGGAATGCGGGAGTGGGGCAATATCCATGTGCCTTAGCTGTTTGTGTTGTTTTATGATCTCCCGTTTCAGCTGTCTACAGGCATCCTCATACCATAGGTTACCCTCCTTCGGCCTCAAAATTTCCAAATGTCCTTTCCTTAGTAACAATGGTTCAATAGCCGCCGTGATCTGGGCATAGCAATCTATTACTATGTCCGGTTCTTTAGAGGTCTACGGTTTATTTATATTTTTATTGCATTTATATCCTGCCTTTTGTCCTCCAAGCAAACCCAGGCGGTATACATAATCCTCCTCCTTTCCATTTTATCCTCACAACAACAACCCTGTGAGGTAGGTTGGGCTGAGAGAGTCTGTGACTGGCCCAAAGTCACCCAGTGCGTTTCCATGGCCAAGTGGGGATTAGAACCCGGATCTCCCGACTCCCAGTCCAATACACTGACTCAGAACCAGTCAGAACTTTAAAGGAGCTCTCCAAGGTGCTTGGGCCAAACTGTCTGTCTTAAAATGAAAATATCCGTAAGTTGATATTTTGCAACTTTGACAGTTGCAGCCAAAGGTCCCAGTCAGAGCAAACCGCCTCCAAGCCCCATTGATCCAGCGCCACATCCTTGTCATTGAAATGGCTGAGCCTTCGGAGTTATCACACCCAAATTGCGTTGGTTTTAAACATAGGATCATAGAATAGTGGAGTTGGAAGGGGCCTACAAGGCCACCGCATCCAACCCCCTGCTCAATGCAGGAATACACCTTAAAGGTTCGTGAGAGTTGTGTGCAAAGCATCCAGAACTGTATCAAAAAGAACTCTTGCAAGCCTGGCTCCAGTGGCCTGCTGCAATTAGACCATGTGGGATGTACCAGTGGAGGCTGGTGGCTCCGATGTCATTGGGGTGGTGAATCCGCTCCAGGGGGGATTCCGCACATCGTACTGAGGGCACTTCCATGCACCCCCAGTGCGCTCCCAAAGGGATCGTGTAGCTTGCCTGGGAAGAGACGAGGATTTACGCGCCCCGCCTTCTTCCACCGAGCTCTCCGACCCGGCTGGCAAGGAGGTAGGTGGATGGCGGCGGCGGCAAGGACGCCTCTTCCTCGTCTCTTCGAACAGGCAAGCTACACGATCGCTTTGGGGGCGCACTGGGGGCGCATGGAAGCGCCCTCAGTACGACGTGTGGAATCCCCCCTGGTTTCAGTCAGAACCCATCAGATCTATATTTATTTATTTATTTATTTCACTTATATACCGCTCCCATAGCCGGGGCTCTCTGGGCGGTTTACAGAAATTCTAAAATGAAGAAAAAAACAAGTATATAAAATTTAAAATTCTAAAACACAGAACATACACACATAAAGCATTAAAAACTGTTTAAAAACTAAACATGTGGGTGATTAAGATGTGCCGCCATATGCCTGGGCAAATCCAAATTGGGAGGGGGCATGCTGGCAATTTGTGAAAAAAGAGGGGTGGGGGGAAACAGCACTCAAGGGTAGAATATGCAGTGACGCACACATACGGCTTGGGTCTTAAAACCAGCAAAACCTATTTGATTTAGAATCTGTTGTGGGGTGAGTATACATACTGCAGGCAACGATATATCTCATAATATTTTCAACTCTCTAAAAACACTATAACACTATAAAAGTGCTATCCGAAGTATGAAGCAGGAGGACATTACAGCTGGGTTTATGCGGTGGCTGCTGTTTTCGAATTCATCTAGGATTTTCATCTAGTACACTATTCCGAATTAATCTTAGGCTTTGCTATTATAAAATGTGTCCTGTTTCCCTTTTACTTCTGCTCTCTGCATAACTAGGAACCTGTGCGATTCACTCAAGAGCTGGAGAAAGAGCTGGGTTACAGCCACACTTTATGTTTTCAAACCTGGGGGCTCAATCATTGCTTCATTGCCATAGATTCATAGGTATAACCTGATACCTACAGCACCTGGTGATGACTAGTTCATTCAGTCTGCCATCTCTATTTCTATATCTCAGAAGCTGAGAGCTTCTCTACATGAAGCTGACTTTCCATTTCATTGCAGAATTGAGACCTGAGCTCTACACAAAGTGTTTTTCCTTTCCTGCTCTTCCACTACATAACCTTTAGGTGGCACTATGCTATAGCAGAATATCACAACTACAGAATTAAGGAATTTTGAGGGGGATTTCAAAAATAATACTCTATTTCCCCCATTCTAAGAAAAACTTGGCAAGTGCTCACCTATTTAAAAATATTTCCTCCTGGTGGTGGAAAGAAGACAAGGAAGTGTTTTGATAGGTCTTTAGGCAGGGAATTCCATTCTGGAGAATGGGTGCCACCACCAAAAAGGCACCCTTGAACTGATCTTGGAAGCTGACTGGCATCCAGCGTAACTATCCTTTTAAAAAATTGGTGATGTGCTCACTGCAACTGTTACCACATGGTGACGAACCATTCATTTGGATTCAGTGACTCAGCTTTGTGGATTGGGCAACGTTCTTCATGTCACCAAAAAGTGGTTTGTAGCTTGACACAAATTGCCTAATCTTCCTGGTGAGCCATTGCACTACGTGAGCAGTTTACCATATGATCAGGGACACCACAGGAGGCCTTTTAAATTAAGAACATACGAAGTGCCCTGCTGGATCAGACCAAGGGTCCATCTAGTCCAGCACTCTGTTCACCCAGTAGCCATTGGCCAGGGACCCACAAGCAGGACATGGTGCAACAGCACCCTCCCACCCATGTTCCCCAGTAACTGGTGCACACAGGCTTACTTCCTCGAATACTAGTGATAGCACATAACCATCAGGGCTAGTAGCCATTGATAGCCTTCTCCTCCAGGAATTTATCCAACCCCCTTTTAAAGCCATCCAAATTTGTGGCCATCACTACATCTTGTGGTAGTGAGTTCCATAATTTAACTATGCGCTGTGTAAAGAAGTCCTTCCTTTTATTTGTTCTGGATCTCCCACCAATCAGTTTCATGGGTTCCAGTATTTTGAGAGAGGGAGAAAAATGTCTCGCCTTAGCCTCTTTTTTCCCCAAGCTAAACAATCCCAGTTGATGTAACCTTCCCTCATGTGACAGCCCTGAGTTGCAAACCAGCTCTTACGTGCTTGTTTCGCTTCAGTAGCACGGCACTCACTGCACTCCACTCACCACATGTTATAAAGTACTGAGCAGGGTGTGGCACGAGGAAATGGCAGCAGCCTAATAAGGCCTAGGAGGATTGGGTTGATGACAGGCCTGAGTAGCAACAGCAGCACATTTCTACAGCTGAGGAAAGAGGGCTTGTAACAGGGAGAACTTTGGGGGCACACTAAACCGAAAGCAAAAAGAGGTACAAGGACCACTTTTGCATCACCAGGACAGATGACACCAATTTGCATAACATTTGCATATATATATATATATATATATATATATATATATATATATGCAAATTAATTCAGAAATGATAACTATAATTTAAATAGAAATACAATACATTTCACCATAGTGGGGAAGACTGACCAGGGCAGGATCTACACTACTGCTTTATAATGGTAGTGAAGTGCACTGACAACTGTTCGGGCCCAGGACACGTTCCATATAGGGTTTTCAAACCACTTTCAAAGTGTTACATCCTGCTTTGTGTAGATCTGGTGACCTGTGGTGTACATCTGGTGACTAGCTAACTGCTAGTGGGTAACTTTAAGGTCCATATGGCTCTTTATCTTTAACCTGGACTTGGACTGGACAACCTTTCGCACAGAGGACGCCTTCAAAATACAGAACTGTGCTCTGACAGCCCTTCAAACAGAGGACTGTACCCTGTAAAGCAGGACACCTGACCACCCTACATTGCTTACAAAAAAACAACAGTAGCTATGACATGAAAACATTCCAAATATGTATGGGGAAATTCCCTCAGACTCCAGAAACAATAGATTATGGATCTGGAAGTAATCTGATAGTCCTGATGGCTATGTGCTACCTCCAGTATCAGAGGCGGTATGCCTATGTATGCCAGTTGCTGGGGAACATAGACAGGACTGTTGCAATCATCTCCTGCTTATGGGGAGCTGGTTGTTCATCATGTGAACAGAATGCTGGACTAGATTGACCCTTGAAGTGTCTCTACATTAAGGGGAAATCGTATTGCTTACCCTGGGCTTTTGCTTCCTTCCTCTTTGGCATGACTGTTATGGGCTGCATTACATGAGCAGAGAGGGTTGACCATGTGGTTTGAATTGAATACTTCCTCTCTGTACACTTCAATTGAGACAGTGGTGGTGGAAGATCCCACTTTAATAGTGGAATTTCCAGGGAATAGAGTGGGAGACGTCCTCGTCATTGACGATGTAATGGATCTGCAAACTTCTGTGAGTGGTTAATCACGAGCATGCAATAAATCACTCATTTAGAGAAGCCCTTGGTCTGATGCTGCACAGCTTTTCTTATGTTCTTATGGTAGGTCTGAGTTATTTCCAGACTGGGGACATACAACCTTCGACAAACTTTGCCTGGGGTCCAGAACCAACATGGGTTGATGGTATCATTGACTCACATGAAGCCTAACCATGGGCTTTGCAAGGCCTAGGATGAAGCTGAGGCTTTTTCTACGCATTACTAGAGTGCTCTTTGGACTTAGTCTTCGTTCAAAGACTTGGAGAGCAGTTTTGGCTTTTGGAAGGAGATAAAAAACTAACTAAATAAAAGATATTCTAGTTAGGGTGACCATATGGAAAGGAGGACAGGGCTCCTGTATCTTTAACAGTTGTATTGAAAGAGGGCATTTCAGCAGGTGTCATTGTTATGCATGCTGCACCTGGTGAAATCCCCTCTTTGTTAAAGCTGCAGGAGAGAAAAGAAGAGGGCAGGGCTCTTGCAGATACAAAAGAGGGCAGGGCTCCTGCAGCTTTAACTATTGTGATGAAGAGGGACTTCACCAGGTGCTGCATGTATACACATGACCCCTGCTGAAATTCCCTTTTCTGTGCAACTGTTAAAGATACAGGAGCCCTGACCTCCTTTTCATACAGTGATTGTTTGTGTTAACTCCCTCAGCATGAAGGTTCTATTATTGTTGTATAGGCAGGACATGAAGTGGCCCATGGCACTCTTGTGCTTGTTGCCACATCAGTGCCACGGCAGCAGGCCAAGGGGGCATGCTGTCTCCGATGTGGTCCGTGCCCGCCTTACTGTTTTCTGCCCTGATTTATTTATTGTTTTGTGCATACACATTTAGTGTTGCCGACTGGCAATAGAAGTTGACAGCTCTGGAGAGCGAAGAGCTGCCTCCTCACAGCTTCTCCGCATCGGGCTGCCAGGTTGCTCAAAACATCTTTGCTTTCGACCAGAGCTTGAGCTGACGGAGGAGCTCCGATGCCCTGTGGCCTGGGGATTCCTGAAGCTGCATCCCAATGGGATCTTTGTGACAACCTCCCGCCTCTGCGGAGGGCTTTCGCGGGAAATGATATTATCCTTTTAGGCCCACAAAGTTAAGACTATAAAAAGCTTCCTTATATTGATCCATTTGGACCATTGGTCCATCTAGCCCAGCGATGGGGAGATACTGGCTTGTAGTGGCTCTCCAGGTTCCAAGTAAGCTTTTTTCCCTGCCCTTTTTGCAGCAGCTGGGGCTTGAACCCGGGACCTTCTGCATACAAAGCATGTGCTCTACCACTAAGCCACAGCCCATGCCCTTAAGTCACAGCATTTCAAGGTGTAAGACTAGGGTCTCCGACACACCCTGCTCTTCCTGGATTTTATTTTATTTTATTTCTTCAGGCTTGTTGTTGTTGTTGTTGTTTAACTGGGGGGCTGGCATGCCGCAAATTAGGTCCCGAAACCCAATTCTGTGTTGAAATAGGCCGATTTGGCCTGCTTCGACCCGAATCTGGTTCGGGACTGGATTGGGCTACTTCAGCCAGAGGCAGAAGAAGTGCTTTTGGCTGATTTGGCTTGATGGCCAGCCACTGCCCCATGCCTGCCCACCTGCGGGATTTACCTTTTCCAGTATGGCTGCCGGAAAAGGTCATTTCCAGCTGCCGTAGTTTGCAGCAATACGGCAGGTCAGAGTGGCTCTCCTGGAGGACTGGCAGCTCGCAGGTCTGAGCAGAGGCTTCACGTAAGTCCCGTGGGAAGGGGAAAGCAGCTTGCCAGGTTCAGGGGTGAGCGGAAGGGAAGGCAGCGAGCGGGAGGGGAGGGGAGGCCTATGGACGCCCAGTCGGTCTCGCACCCAACTTTCCCGTGATAGAAATGTAATAATAACTAAAAATAAAATAAAATAAATTCCGTATGTTTAAAGACAGGGCTACCCAAAGGATAGTGGAGTGATAGAGCACATGGCATCCCACCCCACAGACCATGCACTGGGACCTGAGAATAACCAGATGACCCCTGAAGACAAAATTAATTTGATGGGTGAATGTTCTCCTTAATAAAATGTTAGGGAACCACTGCTACAAAGACAGGGTCTCTCTACTCCCTGATAGCTAGCTTCCCTGATGTTTTAACTCAGCTGTAACAGCGAATGGAATGTTTCCTCTACGTCTTTTCCAGCTTTTTTTGCCTGGCTGCGGCAGAGATGGGTCAGAGGTAAAAATATTACTTTGCACATGTTCGTTTGCAATACATGTGCAATATCCCTGATAGAAGAACAGACATATAAAAGCCAGGGTGGTGTAGTGGCTAGAGTGTTGGCCTGGGAGTCAGGAGATCCGGGTTCTAGTCCCTACTTGGCCATGGAAGGTCAATGGGTGACTTTGGGCCCAGTCACAGACTCTCAGCCCAACCTACCTCACAGGGTTGTTGTGTGGATAAAATGGAGAGGAGGATTATTATGTATGCCACCTTGGAAAAAGGGCAGGATATAAATGCAACAACAACAACAACAACAACAACAACAACAACAACAACAACAACAATAATAATAATAACTGTTCCTTATTCTCCAAATGACTTTGAGGAGCACTGCAGAATATAAAAGTGTGCGCTCTTTTTCACCAACAGCAGTGGATTGAGCAGAGGTGATCAATTCCCTGGCTTTCCGTTTTTGGGATCCTATTTATTTAAAACCTTCATAAGTCACCTTTGCACTTTAAAAACAAGAACAACAACTTGGTGCTTAAGGTGATGTACAACAAGATTAAAATGATTTTTAAAAATCAAAATCAGTATAACACCACAGTTAAATGATGCAGCAGTAACAATAGTAAACAGGCAGAATTCACCAGTGCCCACACATTTTTCTTTTCAAAGAAAAATACATTTTCTGGTGGTGGCACCTGTGCAGAACGATGCATTTTCAGGAGGTTTTTGGCTGAAAAAATCATAGAAATTAAATAGGTCAGAATTAAACTGGTTTAACAGAACAGAAACTGGTTAGTCTTTCTTCGGGCTGGAAGCCAGATTCCAGCTGGACATCAGGAAAAACTTCCTGATTGTTAGAGCAGTACGACAATGGAATCAGTTACCTAGGGAGGTTGTGGGCTCTCCCACACTAGAGGCCTTCAAGAGGCAGCTGGACAAGCATCTGTCAGGGATGCTTTAGGGTGGATTCCTGCATTGAGCAGGGGGTTGGACTCAATGGCCTTGTAGGCCCCTTCCAACTCTGCTATTCTATGATTCTATGATTCTACTCATTTCTATGCACTAACTTAAGGCATGGGTGGAAGGCAGAAGATGCAGGAAACTTGATGAAGCTAAGCTGGTGAGAAAGCAAGGTCACAAGCCTTGATATACCTGCTCTCCATGTAGACCTTTTTATGTAGTTTGGTTTTTGCAAGTGAACTGCATGATCGGATCAGAATGATGTATGTGCCTGAATGTGCTGTAATGCTGAAACTGCTTAATTGGAAGGAAATGCTTAATTGGAATTTCCGTCAAGACCTTTTGATATAGTATAAGACAAATAAGCTAGCTTGATACGGAGGACTCACCATTCGGGTCAATCTGACATTGCTAGCAGAGTTATGGGCCATCTGTTGATAAGGTATAATGAAGGTTTCTTTGATCTGTTTTTGCTTTGCTTTAGAATTTTGCCAACTGCTAATTGGTTAAGATGCTACTGTGTATAAATATACGTGAGTTGCCTTACGAGCAAAGTGGAGTTTTATCCTTGATGCGGTCTGGCAGAGGCTGTCCAAGGGCTGTTTGGGAAACCCAAATAGTCTACCTTGAGTTCCATCATGGAAGAAAGGCAGGCAGGGAGCAGCCCTCGAATAGCCACCAGCAGTTGGCACCCTAGGCAAACCATGCAATCAGTGTCTCCATGCCCAAACCCCAAGGGCAGATGTAGGCTGAGATTTTGGGGTAAACTGGGAAACATTTTCCCTTTAATGAAGAGGCACCCCACCCATCTTTGGAAGCAGAAACATTATCATTGATAATAAAAAGTGACCAAAATGTATGTTTGTTTTTAAACTAAGTTCTGTATCAGCACAGAGGGTCTGATCAAAGCAATGAAGGAGACCAGCATAGCCCTGGAAGATGGATCCCTTGAAGAAGGGTCCACCGGTCCGGTTGCATCCTCGGGGAGACATCACCCACACGGTGCTGCCAGCCCATTGTGTGGACTCAATGATTACCTGCTGGTCTTTGAATAAACTGTGATAAGCATCTCTCTATTTTGCAAAAGACTTCTGAATACTTGATACTGGACAGGTTGCAGCTTGTTTTTCACTCTGCTATAATGTACTCTGTGATTAGATCCTTCAGCTTAGAAATAGAACCTGTGTTCCTTGCAATCACTCTCTTTGATAAAATCAAAAGTTCACAATGTACATAGTGCATAATATATATTTTTTTAAAAAAAGAAGTAATGTCCCAGTGAGCATATGCTTTGATGTAGAAGGTTCCAGAATCTCAGATTTCAGGATTGGGAAAAGATATTTGTCTGAAAGGTCTTAGAGAACCAGATGTTTATCTTGTTAGTCTATGGCAGGGTGGTAAATTTGCTGCCACAGGACCACATGACTTCGGAGTTGTTTCAAATGGCAGAGAGAAAAGGGCATGCCAGAAAGAGAAATGTTAGCTTCTCCCGCTTTTGGCTTTTGGACATCCCACTGCTGGCATGCAGCCCCTGTCAGATGAGCAAGGCGGTCCTTTCCCAGAGGGCATTTTCTGAATGCCCCCTTTATTATCAACTTTATTCAGCTTGTTTTTTTACTGCTGTTTTTAGGATGCTTTTAAGCCCCTTTGGAAGTTTTTATATCAAAGGGCAGGCTGTGAGCTTCTCTACATGAGTGTTTTATTGCAGGTCCTCTACATGACGCCATCAACCTCCAGGACATCTCCTGGTAAGCTTACTTTTTGGGGAAAAAACAGAGATAATGGATCATTTAAAACTAGCAAAAAAGCCCATCATACGACAGGTGTAAAGGAGCCGTCTGGTGAGGAGGTTAGTGGGTTTTGCTAGGCCGGAAGCTCCTGGCAGTTATCTTTCTTCGGAACTTGGAACTTTCCTAGAAGGCCGCAGTTCTAAGAAAGATCGCTAGATGGTGCCAGAGGGCAAAAACTATTTCTCGGAACTTGGAACTTCCCTAGAAGGCCACAGTTTTGAGGAATGTCCCTAGATGGCGCCAGAGGGCAAAACCTATAACTGGCTTGGAGGAGCAGTCTGGGCTTTTATATATATAGATAATCGTGAGATTAATTCTGCCACTAGATGGCAATCTTTCATTGAAGTTTATGGAACATTGCCCAGAAGGGAAGTTTTTAGTTATAAATTATGTGGTTGCTGTTGATTGCCATAGTGAATGTGGAAAGACCTGAGGGGGTGAAAGCCTGGTAAGAATGCATATTTTTTCTTTAGGGTAGAGACGCCTTGTGTGTGCTTAAATAGACACATCAAAGTACAACCTGTTAAATACTGTCATTCTAATGAGTCTGCATCGGAAACTAGTGTTTACCACCTCGAATTTTGGCTGCAGTACATTTAGAGGATAATAATGTCAAATTTAAATAATGTAGCGTAGCGTCAGGATGTCATCTGTTAGATCCTGGCAGAGAACCATACATCAGAAATAACTCAAGTACAGAATTCCGGTCACATCAGAGGACCTCCACAATATGGAGAGTGTTCCCGGAAATATAGAGGGTCTCCCAATTTTAAAAAGTATGTCTTTCTTACTGAAAAATGAGTTTCCTTTCCCCCCTCCAATTTCCTGTTTTACTTCACATTTCCTATATATACACATACATATTTCAGTTCTGCTACTGGTTTCCTGTAGCTAGACTGACATTGCAATGTCACCTGGAAAAAAGAGAAATAGAAATGACTTTTGAATCCCCTTCCTCATCCTGGTACTTTATTAGATTACAACTCCCAACATACCTAGCCAGAAAGGCTGATGGTCAGGGATAATGGGAGTTGTAGTTCAACCCATCAGCAGGGCATGAGATTGAAGAAGGATGCATCAGTGGTACTTCTTCCTCTGGCAAGAAGGTTCAGCAAAGACAAACAGGCTTACAGAAAGGTGAGTCATTATTATAATTATATGACTAGCAAGATATCCATAAAATGGTAAGACTATTTGAGCTTTCCAGCATGGCCCAACTTGTGATGTAGCTGGCAATCCTATATCTGCCTTCCTGGGAATAAGCCCCATTAAACTCAATAGGACTTACTTCTGGGTAGACATGCACAGGATTGTACTATTAGAGTTGAGAACGTTCAAACCATGTCAAAAGTAGATGAGGCTGATTGGTTTACTGGCTGATGATGTCACAACTGACCTTAATGCTGATTTAAGAGAACCTTTTTCTCATTGCTGTTCCTCGGGGATTGGCCATAGTGGCGCAGTTCAGGAGAAGATGGACAGACAAACTTGGATCTGGTTCTCATGAATAAACAACCCATGGGAGTGAGCATGCATGATGGCTCCAAACTGCCCACCTATTTCTGTTGAGCTAACCAACCCAGGAATGCCCTGGATTAAAACTCTGCGTTATTTCTAGGGCTGTGCACAGATACCCCTACTGCTTCAGAGGCAGAATCGGAGCTTCTGAATCTACCCAAATCTGTCTTGGCCCGCCATTAGGGCCTGTAGCCATCCAGGCCTCTTCAAGGGAGGCACCATTTTTAAAATGGTGACTCCCTTGAAGAGGCGAGGACCGCTGCAGGCACTCATGATGGATCCAGGTAAGGAGCAGGGGTCTTGTGCAATAGGGGGTCTGAATTGATCCGATGCACTCCGAAGAGCTTCAGACCCAATTCGGCCCCACCTGATTCAGTTCCGGACCAATTTGGTCTGAATCAGCTTCCTGTAACTTGAGCCCATTATTCAATGTCCTGCACTCTGGGATGATCAAGAAGAGATCCTGGCCCTCCTCTGTGTGACAACCTTTCAAGTATTTGAAGAGTGCTATCATGTCTCCCCTCAATCTTCTCTTCTCCAGGCTAAACATGCCCAGTTCTTTCAGTCTCTCTTCATAGGGCTTTCAAGGGAATCAAGTCCCTTGATTCTAGGTTTTGCTTAATACAGAAGACCACTATTTGAGGACACATTCTTGCTAGCAGGCTGAAAATGTGACTTTTTTAGGATTAAAAAAAAGAACAAGGGAACGGACAATTAATTTGCATTGGAATGCACCTCCAGCCACAGATTACATGCATATTTTAATTTCATTCAGTTGGCATGCTTGTTTCTAGGATCCTGGTCAGCCAGTGGAGGGGAAGGAGTTTAACCCTTTCTGCCCATGACATTTCCCTGATCCAAATTCTCCCCCACTCCCCAGCTGCTATTAGCCAGGCAGTGAAAAAAAATACTGACATATATTTTCCACTGTGGGTGTTACCAGCAGCTGGAGAGGAAGATTTTGAACTCTTATTAGTTCTTATTTCGATATTTTATGTTCACATCATTAACTCTGAAATCTAAAAACTCAACTTGATTGAGAACAAACCAAGACACTCAACCCCTTCACCCTTTCCAATTAACAGGTGAAGGTAGCAGGTAATACAGTTTTAAAACCTCCCATATTTTGAGATAGCAGGCATGGGGACGCCCAGCCTTCAGGCCTGTTTTCACCCATGAGAGATTGCCAGATAGCCTGTCCATCTGTCTCTATGCCTATCAGTGGAGGCTGGTGGCTCTGATGTCAGTGAGGCAGTGAATTAGCACCTTGGATAGCTCCTTTACGGTTCTGACTTAAAACTGGAGCGGATTCACCTGCCCACTGACATCGGCACCACCAGCCTCCGCTGTCCCCTCTCCACTGCCCCCATCGACACCCCACCCTCAAAGTCATAGCCACTTATTTCCGACCTCTGCAGAGGTTGGAGATAAAAGATCTTCACAGCTGCAAATGCTTTTTCTCTGATCTCTGCAAAACTTCAGAGAGAAATCACAGTGGATTCTTCTGCTGCACTGTGTCTAACTTTCTCCCACATGGCCATTTGCATCACAAACACACTTACCAGTGAATCAAGCATCAGTTTTGTCCCTCTCCTCAGGCATCAAGCAGACTGCCTGCATTTAAAATAAATTTACTGCTGCATATGCATCCATTCACTTATATCCTACCCTGTATTTAAATCAAATCAAATCAGAATTTACAGAACTGTCCAAGGTTCAGGACGTGACAGTCAATTCATCCTACCCACATTTGCACAAATGTGTTTTTCACCCTCCCCTCAATGCTTGACCCTGGAGGTGGTAGTGGTGGTGGTGGTGTAAGTATGCTTGGATTCTACAAATATTCTACAAATTGCTTTACAAATATTATAGCTGTCAACACCTTTGGATAATGAGCAGAAGGGAACCAACCCAGGCCCCATCCATCAGCTAGGGGACTAACTCCGGGCTGCTGGAGTTATGTGGGGGTTTGTATCATCATCATCAGTTGTTAGCTGCCTTGGGGATCTTTTGATCAAACAGTTTTGATCAAATACATCCTAAAAAGAAAGAAAGAAACCAGTAGCACGTCCTTCCTTCCAAAATCCTAGCATTGTATTTTTTGCTACTGATGATAACAACAACAACAACAACAACAGGAAAAGGTCACAATTATTCCATTAGTCACATCAGTCACTGGCATGTCATCAAAAAACAGAAAACCTTCAGAAACTGGGCCCACTAAAATACATCCACACCAGCATCCAGAAAACAGTCATACTTAAAACATGCTCAATAGTCAGGAAATTCCTGAATCAGTAAAAGACAGCATGATTTGGCAAAGCCTATCATGTCTCTCTAGAAAAACTGCCACGAGCAAGAAAAGAGATGATGATGATGATGATGATGATGATGATGATGATAATAATAATAATAATAATTCAGCTTTGGAATTATCTCTAATGCAACCCAGCATTTTGCCTATTGCAGCAAAAACATTGTAAGAGTCTTCTGGCACCTTAAACACTAACAAATTTATTTTGGCATAAGCTTTCACAGACACTGCCCGCTTCACCTGCATCTGATGAAGTGAACAGCGCCTACAAAACTTATGCCAAAATAAATGTGTTTGCTTTTAAGTTACCACAAGACTCTCTGTCGGCTTTTAATGCAACCCAGCTAATCTAGAACATTTGGACTATGCTTCTTGACATCTGAAAGATGCTGTTCTCAAAAATCAATGGAAGGATTGCTTTTCACATCAGCAAGATATGGATTGCCTTCAGCACGGATATCCCAATTTACACTTATGAGATCTTTCTTTAATCAAAGTACTTAGAGAAATGTAACACATAGGATTGTTCTGGATCCTGCCTGATCTTACCAGAGGTAAATTGGCAATACGTCTTGCTGTGTTCATCCATTTTCTCTTAGTCTTAAGCTCCCCGTCCCATGGCACGAAAGGAAGATGAACACCAGTCAATCACTGTCCCCATTTAACGGGGAATGTTTTACATTTATGCAAAGTGAAGACTAACATGCCTTTTGACCATTTGGATTTACCTTTCAGGCCATACTGCCCTTATACAAATCTCTGGTGCGACCACGCTTAGTTAGAATACTGTGGCCATAGCTAGTCCTAAGGTTTATCCCTGGATCGTCCAGGGGTCAAACCTGTTCATCTAGGTGACACACAGGGGATCCAGTGCTCAGGCAGGGGCGAACCCTGGATGATCCCAGGATAAACCTTAGGTCGAGCTGTGGCCTGTGTCCAATTCTGGTCACCACACCTAAAAAAGAATATTATAGAGCTGGGAAAAATGCAGAAAAGGGCAACTAAATTGATTAAGGCGCTGGAGCATCTCCCCTATGAGGGAAGGTTACATCAACTGGGATTGTTTAGCTTGGAAAAAAGGAGGCTTAGGGGAGACATGATAGAGGTGTACAAAATTATGCATGGTATGGAGAATGTGGATAGGGAGACATTTTTCTCCCTCTCTCAAAATACTAGAATGCGGGGTCATCCCATGAAGCTGACTGGTGGGAGTTGCAGGACAAATAAAAGGAAGTACTTGTTCACACAGCACCTAGTTAAATTGCCACAAGATGTAGTGATGGCCACCAAATTGGATGGCTTTAAAAGGGGGTTGGATAAATTCCTGGAGGAGAAGGCTATTGATGGCTACTAGCCCTGATGGTTGTGTGCTATCTCCAGTATGCAAGGCAGTAAGCCTGTGTGCACCAGTTGCTGAGGAACATGGGTGGGAGGGTGCTGTTGCACCATGTCCTGCCTTGTTGGTCCCTGGCCGATGGCTGCCTGGCCAGAGTGCTGGACTAGATGGACCCTTGGTCTGATCCAGCATGGCCCTTCTTATGGTCTTATTCTGTTTTGAGTTTCCAGCTCCTTAGCAGCCTTGGAGCATCAAAGGTGCAGGCTACGGGAACAAATATTTGGGTAAATAATTCAAGGTCAAACTATATGTTAGGTTGAGGTACCATGTTTTGAACTCTCAGCAAGTTGTCTTCTTATAAAAATCAGTGCCTTCGGAGTGGGGTGGAAACTCATTCCTCCTTCAAGATGGTCCTAATCCAAATTGCCACTTCTCTGCTGTTATTAGCCAAGAGAGGAAAAAACAAGCAAGTTTTGTGTGGCTGTATGTTTCCTGCTTTGCTGCTAATAGCTGTTCGAGAAGAGCAACGGATCAGGACCATGATGTGGGGAGGGAGGAAAGGTTTGGTCCTCCATCTTCTTAATCTGCTGCCCTGATCCACGTCACCCCTTCCCATGGCTTCTTTTCTTGAAAAGAAAGCCATGGCAGGCATTCTAACGTATCTAGTGTAGCAATTATGTCCCTTTCTTGGGTTTCTACCTAGCAAAATGGGCAGTGGGATATCTTTTAAGGGAACAAGGGATCTAGACCCAGGCCTGCCTCGTCCAAAGGACCTCCTTAGCAAGAGAGAGAAATGCTGAAAGAATTAATCCAGCCCCAGCATGATCAGCAAACAGATGGGCAGGATGAAGATGAGATCAGATGGCCGCCAGAAATGAGCCATGTGTTGCTGTGTGACTAGATGAAGCATCTATTTGTGTACCCCTCCAGCACATGCAAAGTCATTCTGCCTGCTTCTGCCCTTGGCACTCTGCACAGCTCTGGAGGGATGCTGACGATTGCTTGCTTTTTCAAAACCTGTGCTTGCCCTGGCTCTGAATGTTAAAATCCTTCGAGATCCAAGGAGGTCATTATGTAAAATTGCACACACACACACACACACACACACACACGCGCGCGCGCGCGCACACACACACACACACACACACACACACACACACACACACACACACAGAGAGAGAGAGAGAGAGAGAGAGAGAGAGAGAGAGAGAGAGAGAGAGAGAGAGAAGCTTTGTAGCAGTGGCTCCTAAAATCCAAACTTTTTGAAGTTCTCTCCCAGTGCCTGACAAGTGAACCAAGCAAATATATCTACATTTAAATGAAATGCAGATTCTGTCCCCTCAGCCATGTCTGGCAGAAAAGAAAGGGTGAATCACATCCTGGGCTGCTTTTTGTGTATTCTGGCATCACCTGTCAGGGTAGGATGCCAAATTCAGTCATCCTGATCATCTAAACTTTCCTTTCAAAGAAAAAATGTCTAAGGTTTACTGCAATTTTCCCCCAACCTGGTGCAGGAAGGCAGTTAACAAAACAATCCTGTGACGGTCGGGAGGGGAGAACCTCCATATCCAAGCCTTGCCAAGTTGAGGCAGGCCAGGACAGAAGGTGGGGGTGGATTCTTTTTTTTCATCCTTTACACCCTGCCGCCTTCAAGGCTGGTGGAGTTTCCCCGTGATTGTGGGGCGGTGCTAGGGAAATGAAGGTGCTTTGGATCCTCTGGATGTAAGGCAGGAGTGTTGAGCCTCTTTCAACCTGAACTTTGGAGAATCATAGAATAGCAGAGTTGGAAGGGGCCTTCAAGGCCATCGAGTCCAACCCCCTGCTCAATGCAGGAATCCACCCTAAAGCATCCCTGACAGATGCTTGTCCAGCTGCCTCTTGAATGCCTCTAGTGTGGGAGAGCCCACAACCTCCCTAGGTAACTGGTTCCATTGTTGTGCTGCTCTAACAGTCAGGACGTTTTTCCTGATGTCCAGCTGGAATCTGGCTCCCTGTAACTTCAGCCCGTTATTCCATGTCCTTCACTCTGGGAGGATCGAGAAGAGATCCTGGCCCTCCTCTGTGTGACAACCTTTTAAGTATTTGAAGAGTGCTATCATGTCTCCCCTCAATCTTCTCTTCTCCAGGCTAAACATGCCCAGTTCTTTCAGTCTCTCTTCATAGGGCTTTGTTTCCAGACCCCTGATCATCCTGGTTGCCCTCCTCTGAACCCCCTCCATCTTGTCTGCGTCCTTCTTGACGTGTGGTGCCCATAACTGGACACAATACTCTAGATGAGGCCTAACCTGTGCTGAATAGAGGGGAAGTAGTACCTCATGCGATTTGGAAGCTATACTTCTATACTCAGTGTGTGTTTGCGCATTCCAACGATGGGTGGGATCCAAAATACCAACCTATTTTAGTTTCAATTCTTATTGCCGGTAACTAAGCCTTAGGAGAGGCATTGAGACCTTTTAGAATGGGGGGGGGGGGAACTGAACCAAAGCTGTCTAACCACCAATCAGTGGTTGAGGAAAAGGGTGTGGGGCCAGGGAAAAGCCAGACTAGAACCTCAGGTGGGCTGGATTTGGACCCCAGGCCTGAGGTTCTGAGTCTCCTGCCACAGGTGTGCTGTTAGGCCCAGTGGAGGCTGGTGGCTCCAATGTCAGTGGGGCGGTGAATCCGGTCCAAGTTTTAGTCAGAACTCTAAAGGAGCTGCTCCTTTAGAGTTCTGACTAAAATCCAGATTGGATTCCCCGCCCCACTGACATCGGAGCCGCTAGCCTCCGTTGGTTATGCCCCCTTTTCTCTCCCTACCGACAGAGCAGCCAGGGCTGAGGTTTCCACCACAATGCGTAGCCTTCTGGCAGCAGGACTCCTCAGATTACAGGCCGTCCATTGTAATATCCTATGGACCCAGAGATTCCCTTCCAGGGGCCACAGGCCTGTGCCCGTAGAAATCCAAATATTGAATTTGGGATTGAGAAGTGTGTGAGCAACGCTGAGGGAGATTTCAAAAGCTGGAGGGAGAAGTCAAAAGTGAGACTTTCCAGTGGTTATGGGGCAGACTTTTGGGACCTGCCTGGCTCTTGACTCTTTGCATAAGGAATAAAAGCAGAATAGGCTGCGTAATTTGACTTTTTAGAAACCATACGACAACTTCACTTCAGCCCCCATCCTCTGCTTCAGCAATTCTACCTGAATCCATCTAAAAAATAAATTATTAACAAAAGTATCCTACGCTGCCTTTATTGAGGTCCGAGGTAACATACTGTACGTGGATGTGGATTACCACCCTTTATCCTCACAACAAGCCTGTGAGGTAGGACAGTCTGAGCAAGACTGACTGGCAAAACTTCATCTAGTGAGCTGTTTGGATGAACAAGGATTTGAACATAGGAAGCTGTTTTATAATAGGTCAGTACTGTCCTTCCTGGCTGGGAGCTGTGCCTCTATGAGTTTTCAGGAAGGAGGTTTTCCAGCCCTATGAGATGCTGGGATTCAAACCCAGGACATCCTGCATGCAAGGCAGGTGCACTATTGTTGAGCTATAGCCCTTCCCCCGGACTCTTGAACTCCCAATTTCCCCAGCCAGAGTCCAGCAGCCTAACCCAGCCTGGTGCCCTCCAGATGTTTTGGATTACAACTCCCATAATCCCCATCCCTTGGTTATGCAGACGGGGTTTATAGAAGTTGCATTCCAAAACATCTGAAGAGCACCACCTCACCCAACAGTGATCCTGGAGCAGACACAATTACTTGTTAGGCAAGTAAATCCACCTTTGATTCAACCTTACGAGGGCCCTCAAAGTGATTTGCAACAGCCATCAAATTAAAGCAATAAAATCGAAATCGGAAAACAGATAAGCCGGTTGCTGCAGCAAGAAATGCAAACACAAAGAAAAAAATATGTCAGAGTGCCGAGGAGCAAGTAAACACAGGACTTGTGCATGCCCTGGGTTGTTTATATGCTACGACGGCGTTGCTGTGTCCCCACAATTACGATAAATAAATAAATAGAGCCAGATCCTGACTATATTTACTTTGAAATAAGTTCCATTGAATTCAAAAGAGGTTAGGCCAGAAGTACAGTAATTATTTCCCTGCCTCGTGGAATTCCCCTCCTGTAACTTTTAGAAGGTGTTTCGTTCTCCTCACGTGTGCTCTGAAAACAGAAGTAAGCCAGGCGGGTAGAAATGGCAGACAGAAGCGTGGGGGTGCACCCACCACCCACCCACCAGCCCATTCTTGCTATCAAGGCCCCCACCATTAGACATTTGAATTCTCTCAACAGATGTAGGTTGGGGAATCTTCAGTTCCTCTTTTGCTCCTTGTTCTACGTGCGGCTTTAACCTTCAGGCAATTATAAAGTCACTGCCTTCGCACTGAGCATGGGTTGTTGTTGAACCATGGTTTGTTTGTTGAACTGTGGCTTAGCGTGTTGTCTGAAGCCAGGACATTTTCCCCAGGGTGGCTTGTTAACCCATGGTTTGTTGCTGGGTTGTTCAGGGTGGTTAACACTGCATGATTAAAAAGCCACCCTGTGGAAAATGTCCTGGGTTCAGACAAAACATTAACCCACAGTTCAACAACAGACCACACTCAGCCACTGAGTGGGGATTACCATGTTGTGTGAACAGCCCCAAGGGCTTAAAAGACCCACAGTGCCTTGGGGGAACCATTGCCACCCTTCCCCAACATGACACCCTCCAGGTGTGCTCGACTACAAGATTCATCATCCCCAGCCAGCCTGGCCAATGGTCGGGGATGATAGGAGAGTTGAGTCCAACACACCTAGAAGGCTGGCCTGAAGAAACCATGGAAAGAAGCAGATGGCAATCGCGCAAAGCCGTAGGAGATTCCATGGAGCAAAAAGCTGCCTGCTGTTGCATATAATGTTAGTCACAGGGTGTTCGCTCTTCTACAGTCTCATCATCTGGGCATGAAAAGAAGAAGGCTCTCTGCCACCAACATTTGCTGGGGAAATATTTCCTTCACCCCAAAAGGAACAACAACAAAATGAAAAACAACAACAGAACAGCACTGAGTGACAAAAGGGCAGGCAAGGCTGCAGTCCTGAAGTTTCAGACGCCAGGGGTCTGCGGATGTCAGCAACACTGGCCCAGAGTAGGTTAAGGAAGAGAGATCAAGCCCCTGGAAGTACAATGACCCTATAGCACAGCCTTCCTCAACCTGGGGCGCTCCAGATGTGTTGGACTACTACTCCCAGAATGCTGGCTGGGGCATTCTGGGAGTTGTAGTCCAACACATCTGGAGCGCCCCAGGTTAAGGAAGGCTGCTATAGCAGAACTAGAACCAGTCCATGGTGGCTGGGTCTGGGCAGAATTTCTTATAGGCTAGCATCCTCAGAGTTTTAGGCTTTTGAAAAGCTGATACACACCAAAGTTTCTAGTCCTTAAGGCTATGAAGATTGGCAGGATTGCCAGGCATCTGCGGGGGGGGGGGGGGCATAATTGGCCTGCATACCTCCTTCACTCTCCTCAGCACTTGCATAAGTTTCATGAATGATAAAAAAAATATGCAAATTGATTACTTTATGTCATTTGCATCTGTTGCAGAATCCAGCTCTTCTAGCTTTGTGGAACAAGCAGGATTCACTGGGTAGAAAACAGGGCTGTACCAGCTTTACACCAGCTAAAATTTGAGCCAAGAAATCTATGCTTTAGATCTCATAGCTACAAACAGCTTAGGCTGGAACTAGACGCAGCACATGTATTAAGAGTAGGATGAGGGCATGCTTAAAGCACAGCCTTGGCATGGAGGAGGGGAGAGTTTAATCCTTCCCCACACCCCACAAAAAAACACCCCTCCATTTTTTAAAAATCATTTGTCACCTAGTAAGGGTTACTTGTCATTATAGAGCCCTGCTGGGAGAAAAACATCTTTTAAAAGTGTTGAGTGTGCGTGTATGTGAGAACAGGCAGGGGAGGGTTCTGGCTCTTTGTCCCCCATTTGAAGCCATCTCCACATCCTGCTTTGCAGAGATTCAGAAGCAACCCCAAGCCTGACTCCCATGTCTGCTGTCACCACATCTAAGGCAACCCATTATTCCCTCAGCCTCAACCCCTGAAGTACAGACACATAACATTGGCCTATATCGCAGGGCTGAAGTAAGGACCAATCAAACAACGTGAGGCATCAAGAACGCTCAGGGCTAAACAGTATGATATGCAACCATTCCCAGATTCAATCTCTATCCTTCTAGCCAAAACATCAAAGCATCTTGTGGCACCTTAAAGCCTTTGGCCGTAACAAATGTGTTAGACTTTAAGGTGCCACTAGACTCTTGACTGCTTTGGCTACAACAGCCTAACGCCGTTTCTACACCTGCCTTTTCCCCCAGGATCGTCCCTGGATCATTCCTGTGCATCCAAATGATGCACAGGGGATCCCGGGAGCAGGCAGGGACGACCCCTCCATTTCCCTGGGATAACCTTTAGATGTGGAAAGGGCCTAACATGGCACCTTCTCCGGAAATTACCCCTTCTAGCTGTGTCCATAGCAATCGGAATGTGCGATTTATTTTATTACTTTTACTCTGAGACAAAATAGCAGGTTGGTTGAGATAAGAAGCTACCTTCTCTCAAGCCAGGCCCTGGGTCCATCCAGTTTTGTCTGCGCTCCAGGGTTTCAGACCACAGTCTTTCCCAGCCCTTCCGAGCAAAGTCTAGGATTGAACCAGGACCTTCTACCTACAACGCACGTGGCTGACCACTGAACTATGGCCACGTCAAGCATTCTCAAGTGGTGGACCAGCTTGTCTGGATGACGTTTGGCCCACCACTACCAACTTTCCTTCCAATGTACCACTGCAAGTGATTTCCAGGGCCAGCATCAACGGCAGGTGTGGCTGGGCATCTGCCGAGGGTCCACACATGAGCAGGGGCCCCCGGACTAGTTCCTTCTCTTCATCATGGCATCCTGTTTGTTCAGCTGCCTCTGGCACTAGCCCAGTGGTGCTGAGAAGGAGGAACAAAGTAGAATGCCGCTGCCTACTTACTCGCTGGTTGGCTGCCATGAGGAGAAAGAGGATGAGGAGCAGGAGCAGATGGTGACCATGGCAGTGAGAAGGTGGACTTACGGAGGCAGGGGGCACATTGAAGATGTCTTGCCCAAGGGGCCCCCAAGCACCTAGAGGCAGCAAGTGGATGCCCCCTCCTCTCAGGAAGGACATGGTGAAGCCCACTTAGCTTGGTCAACTCCCATGAACCAAGCATGTTTACAAGCCAGTGTGGTGTAGTGGCTAGAGGGTCGGACTGGGAGTCGGGAGATCCAGGTTCTATTCCCCACTCAGCCCTGGAAACCCACTGGGTGACTTTGGGCCAGTCACAGACTCTCAGCCCAACCCACCTCACAGGGTTGTTGTTGTGAGGATAAAGTGAAGTGGAGGAGGATTATGTACGCTGCCTTTTGTTCCTTGCAGGAAAAAAGGCGGGATATAAATGCAATAATAAAATACTGTCCAGAATCCTCTGCAATCTGCAGAAGTCCTCAGCAGAAAATACGGATACAGAAAGGATTCCAGGTTTCCAAACGTTAGAACATAAAAACATGTCCTCAGAGGAGTCCGTTCAACAATTCCCTTAGAAAGGGTCCCCAAACCCTCTTCCAGCGGCCAATATTTAGACAACTTCAGCCTCAAGCAGGGATGGGGGATGCTTGGCTCTCCAGACGTTGATAGACTGCAACTCCCATCAGCCCTCAGCATTGGCTATGCTGGCTGGGGATAATGTGAGTTGTAGTCATCCGAAGGAGCATGCGTTCCCCACCCTTGGCCTTAAGAAAATATACCTACAGAATAATACTGAGATATATATTAAGCAGCAATAAAATTTATTCATAGGCTTTTAAAAAGGAGTAAAATAAGAGCAAGCTTCCGCTGATTATCTTTCGAGCTTGTGTTATGGAAGGGAGAGAACATTTCATTCACTCCTGCAGTCTCCAAGGTAGCATCTTCAACCCCCTGCCCCCAAAACAGGCCTGGTTTTTTTTTTTTTGGTTTTTTTTTTTAAAAAAATAGGTTTAAAACTCCTCTGCAAGGTGATACCAGCCTAATTAAAATTCCCCAGTCTCTTTGTCTCTCCGACACATGTCCCTAAAGGCAAATAATTAATCGCACCTGGCACCTTAGAGTAAATGACATCCCAGATCAAAAGCTTGCCCATCTTCAACTCCTAAATGGCATGTTTGAATACTGTTATTATGATGGTTTCGGGATCACCCAACCATCCCTCTTTCCCCAAGCACCTAAATGCAAAAACTCTTGCATCCAGAACCCCCGATGGGTGGGGGAAGTGGGGAATGTTAACAGGGAATGGAGATTCTCCATCCTTTGACACCCCAACTCTCCAAAGGGGCCAATTTTGCCCTCAGCAACACCAGGCAGGGCAAAAGGATGGATTTTTCCAAGCCTTATCCTGGAGATCACTACAGGAGAGGATTAGCAGGTACCTTCTCCGCAATGGGACCCAAAAACAGCTAAAGTGCAAGCACCAGGAGGCCTGAGATGAGCCGATAGCTCTGAACGACCACGATAAAAGCATCTGTCTAGGGTTAAAGTGCATGGGTCCGTCATCGTCCCCTCAGTTAAAATAAATAAATGAGGAGAAATACCCCAGCTCAATGTGAATAAAGTCTTCTTTCTCCTCTAGTCCCTCACCAAATACGACCATTTAATCTGGAGACAGGCTGAGTCAACAAAGCCCTCTGGAATCCCAATCCATCACCCTTCTTAGTCACTGTATTCCTCCCTCTCCTGTAATGGTGGGCACCTGTTTGCCATTTTCCATTTAATGTGTTGAGGTTTCAAGTAGGCTGCCAAAGACGTTTTCCGGCTAATTTTCCTAGCCAGTTCGGGACTCTTGCCTTTTCTGGTGGGAGACGAGGAGTTTCTGGTGACAATTGGGTGGGCTGGGAAGATGGTTTTGCCCCTGGGTGCCCCCAAGAGCTGCCACACCTCCCCCGAGGTGGCACTGCTCAGGTACTGCCATGGCCTCTTGCCACTGCTGTCCCTGATTTGGATGCGGCCCTGCAGTTTCTGCACCAGTAGTTTGATGACCGGCTGGTGCCCGTGCATGGCGGCCAGGTGCAGTGGGGTGTAACCACAGCCGGACTTGGCATTGACGTCCAGGGTGACCCCGGCTTTCTGGGCACCGGCAACGAAGTCCTGCATCACCTGAGCGTTCCCATGCCTGGCCAGCCAGTGGAGGACGGTGTAGCCAGAGATGAAGTCCTTGCGGATGGCAAGTTGAGGGTCTTCGAGCAACAGTGCCCGGGCCTGCATCCATGAGCCCGTGGCCACTTTCACCAGCCAGGCGTGCTCTCGCGGCTCCAGGGGCACCAAGGAGGAACGTTGTTCAGTCGACCCCTCTGCGTCCGACCCTGCCACATCAGGGGTACTTGCCCAGTGTCTTTGCCGTGGGACCAGCCGGGGACTTAAGGGGGCATCCAGATTTGGGGGAGGCAAGCTGGACACCTGCCTGGGCTTAGGTAGATCCTTGCTTGGCCTCTTGGAGGCTCTTCCAA
Organism: Elgaria multicarinata webbii; assembly: GCF_023053635.1. Classification (NCBI taxonomy): domain Eukaryota; kingdom Metazoa; phylum Chordata; class Lepidosauria; order Squamata; family Anguidae; genus Elgaria; species Elgaria multicarinata. Next base: position 13,185,636 of record NC_086180.1, read on the forward strand.
TTACCCGGCTGAGCAAGTTGAGGTGAGTCGGGATGGCGCCATTCAGCTGGGCTCCACTCTCAGCACCACGTGACGCATCCAGCCCACTGGTGGAGGGTTTGGGGCAGAGTCTCTCTGGCCTGGTCCAGGTATCCCTGGTTGAGGTCCTGCTCTGGCCATTCTGCCTCCCAGGCAGGCGGTGAAGGGTGCCGACCTCCCCTTCCAGGCGATAGGACTCGCTCCCCCCGCTGGTGCTGCTGCCGTCTTCGCTGGCCGAGCTCTCCTGCTCAATGAAATCCTCCAGGTCCTGCAGGGAGAGCTGGCATCGGATGCTGCGGAAGACCGGCACGGGCTCCTGCCAGGCGGCACTTGGCCCCAGCAGTTGCCCAGGCTCGGAATCCTCCAAAGCCACCGCGGGGCAGGGGCTGATGCTCCGTGGCCCGCTAGAGGGCGAGTCCTGGGCCGGCCAGGGCCCTTCCTCGCTGCGCGCGGGGAGCGGGGCGGAATGGTGGGTAACTACCCAATCGCGGATTCTTTGCTGGGGGCTGCTGCCGCTTGGAGGCGCGCCCATTGCCCCGACAGGTAAGCAGGGGCCGTTGGACATCAGCGCCCCTCCCGCGTTGGACAGCGGATCCCCGGGGGGAGCCTGCCAAAGACCCCTCCGGCGACGCTCTTCCGCTCCAAGCAGGGCGCATCGCTCCGAGGGGCGCCCCCGGCCGCGTAGAGTGGGGCTGGGAGGCGGCGGCGCCCCCGATCGCCCTCCGAGACCCCCGGGGAGGCGCCCGCGGGGCCCCGGGCAAGCTCGCCGCTCGCGGGCCGAGCCTCTGCAGGTGCGCGCCTCTTCCACCTGGGGCCGGGCCGACTCCCCGCGGGACCCGCAGCCGTGCGCCCTGGGCGCGCGCTCCGAGCCGGGCTGGCCCTGCGGCGCCCGGCCGACTTGAACTTCGGGCGGCGGCTTGGCGGCTGGGCTCGCGCTGGCTTCGGCCGGTGGCTTGAGCTCCTCTCCGACCAGTTCCCGGTAGCGCTTCCTGAGCACCACGTACTTGGCGGCGTCCGGCCCCTCCTGCCTCACGGTGGCCACGGAGTTGACGAAGCCCTTGAAACGCTCCCGGCGGAGCTGCAGCTGAGCCGGGCCGGCCTCGGGGTCCCGCAAGAAGCCCCTGAAGTGGCCCAGCAAGTCGGCGTTGGCCACTCGCCCCCCGGCCTGGCAGAGGAAGTCCAAGAGCTCCGCTTGGCTCAGCTCCTTGGCCATGGCACGCGCTGGCTGGCTGGCGAGTCCCAATTCACGCGGCGGCGGCGCAATGCCGGGCGCGCCGCTCACCTCCGCTGGCCCAGCACGCAGCCGCCTCCTCCGTCCTCCTCCATCAAGCCGTCGTCCGCCTGGCCAAGCGCTTTCCCTCCCCGCCACGGCCGCAACCCCTCATTCCCCCGTGAGGTATTTATTCGGGCACAGAAAGCGCGCGCACGCACGCTCCCCAGGCGGAGACGCCGAGAATAAAAGTTCCTCCAGGAGTCGGTTTCACCTGCTCGCCCCAGCTCCGCCCACTCTCCCCGCCTCATAGCTCCGCCCCTCCCAGGGCCGGGCTCCGCCTTCCTCGCGCTCAGTCGTAGAAAGCGAAACTCTCCCCGCGCGCCCTCCCTAGAGTTCTTTTTCATCATCCCGACCTGTTTCGCTGAACGTTCCCAAGCTGAGGTCAATGAAAGTGCCTCTGTGTGGGCGAGGCCGGAGACGAGTTCAAAGAAGGAAACTGTTGGTATCTTAGCCTCAGGCAGTTCAGTTTACCTTTACCGGGGGGGGGGGACAACTTCTAGGTTGTTGTCCCCCGCCCGCAATTTCCTTCCTTTTGTGAACCGGCTAGAGAGCTTCGCCTATGCGGCGGTATACAGATGCAATAAATAAATACATTTTGTGGGGTTAAAAACTCTCTCTGTGTGAACTACATTACCTGGCCTTGGTGGAATTCATTTAGGAAGGGTGATGCGGCTAGGTAATTTTGAACCCTGAACTGAGGGCACAAGCCTATGCATGTTTAGGCAGGGGTAGGGTGACCATATGAAAAGGAGGACAGGGCTCCTGTATCTTTAACAGTTGCATTGAAAAGGGAATTTCAGCAGGTGTCAATTGTATATATGGAGAACCTGGTGGAATTCCCTCTTCATCACCACAGTTAAAGCTGCAGGAGCTATATTATTATTTTATTTATTTATTTTTTATTTATTATTATTTATTTATATAGCACCATCAATATACTAGAGTGACTAGATTTAAAAGAGGGCAGGGCAGGTGCAGCTTTAACTGGTGTGATGAAGAGGAAATTTCACCAGGTTCTCCATATATACAAATGACACCTGCTGAAATTCCCTTTTCAATACAACTGTTAAAGATACAGGAGCCCTGTCCTCCTTTTCATATGGTCACCCTAGGCAGGGGGGTAAAACCCACAAACCCCAGTATTCCCCAGCCAGCATGGAGAACACTGGCAGTTGTACGAACATAAGAAGAGCCCTGCTGGATCAGACCGAGGGTCCATCTACTTAATGGATATATTGAGGGTGGGGGTGGGGTGTTAGATGACCATATTAGTTGTGAGGGAAGCGCACCACTAACTTTTCTCTTCCCTGCCTCCCACACACACACTCCAACTGCCATTCCATGCTTCAAAATTCCTTCTACATTCCTGATATGTTAAAATGACAAAACTGCTTGCCATCCCTAATTAAAAACAATAGCAACAATTCTGAGGATGTGCAGTTTTGAATATAAACCATAACACCATCATGGTTACCGAAATAACATGGAGTTTTCTGCTGCTGCATTACCTGCTAATTTTCTGGGTGTTCATTTTGGGGGCCAGGACTGCAGGACCCCAACGACCAGGTCCTAGCTTTACCACTGTTTAGGAAAAGCGTTATATAAATTCTTATCCCACCCACCCTTTAAGGTTGAAGGGAATAGGGGTGGGTGAACCTGCCTAGATCCCAAGATCATCTTCAGGGGGTCCTTCTCTGTGAGTCCCTGCCAAAAGAAGTGAGGCAGGTGGCTACCAGGAGCAGGGCCTTCTCTGCTGTGGCACCCTGGCTGTGGAATGAGCTCTCTAGAGAAGTTTGCCTGGCATCTTCATTATATTAGTTTCGAATGCCAGGTGAAGACCTTTTTATTTTGCCAGTATTTTAACACCATTTTAGTCTTTTAACTTTGCTGTTTTAAAATTGTATTTAAATCTTTATTTTAAATCTCTGTATTGCTGCTCAGTTTTATTCTGGTTGTACTTTTATATTGTGTTTTTATATTGTGATTTAAGTTTTATAGTTAAACTTGTAGTTTGTAGTTTTATTTTTTGTGAACTGCTCAGAGCTTCGGCTATTGGATGGTATAGAAATGCAATAAATAAATAAATAAAATTTCTAGAACTTCACACACTTTTATTTTTCTTCTTCTTTAGTCATTCAAAAATAGCAGAAGGCAGGGAGAATGTAACGAAGCTATTGCGGAAGGGGAGGCGAGAGAAAAGTCCATATTTAAAGTTTACAGAAGAGTTATATATTAACAGGCTGTTCCTTGGCATGTTTACTCGGAAGTCCCAGTCATTTCAATGGGGCTTACTCCCAGGTAAGTGTGAGTATATAGGATCGCAGCTCGATTAAGGTGTGTTTACTCAGAAGTCAATCCCAATGTGTTCATTTCTAAGTCAGAGTTTACATGTGCAGGACTTACTTCTGAGTAAATACACCAGAGAGTGCAGTCAGTGATTAAGAGTGCAATCCTATGCCTGTTTAGACAAGGGGAAAAGCCCTACAACTCCAAGTATTAGTCAGCTGTAGGACTTTTTTTTCCTGACTAAAAGGCATAGGATTGTGCCTTAAGAGTGCTGATTTTAGTTGCAGAAAAAAGCTTTAAAAGGATGGTACCCCAAGATACCCACAAGGTCAGCCCCACTATTAGGCAAAGTGTGGTGGCTGCCTTATTATTATTATTTGCATTTTTATACTGCCCAATAGCCGAAGCTCCCTGGGCGGTTCACAAAAACTAAAACAATTCAAGGTGTAAAACAAACAGTATAAAAACATGATATAAAATACACATTAAAACGAATTATAACATACCATACATGATTAAAACATCCTGAAAACATTCTAAAATTTCACTGGATAGGCCTGCCGGAATAGATCAGTCTTTATTGCTTTTTTAAATTCTAAAAGACTGTCAAGTTGACGAATCTCCTCCGGCAGGCCACTCCACAGTCTGGGAGCAGCAGAAGAGAAGGTCCTCTGGGTAACAGTTGTTAATCTAGCCTTAGCTTGCAGATGGTGAAGGACAGTAGTTGTTATAGTGGTTTTAAATGTATGTGTATTTTGCTTATGGTTTTTAATTTTTGTATATTGTTTTTAAGTATTTTTATCTTATGTGAACCGCCCAGAGAGCTTCGGCTATGGGGCGGTATACAAATGCAATAAATAAATAATAATGTTACTTATTTCTGTACCACTCAATAGCCGAAGCTCTCTGAGGAGTCCAAACAATTAAAACTATAAAATGCAATGTGATAAAACATAATACAAAAGTTTTAAATGGTAGTATAAAACCAAAAATTAAAATAAAAAAGCAGCAACAATATAAAGATTTAGAATACATTGGCAGATTTAGAAACAACAGAAATGCTATCCCATTGGCTATTCCCATCTTCCTGAGCGGGTGCCTTAGTGGCCATACATGCTTGTCACTGGCCTGGCCTGGCTGGCTGGCTGGCTCTCTTGCCAAATTGCCTTTACCCAACACATCAGACAGGGCTGAGGCAGCCCTGCCCTGAAGCAAATACTGCACATGGGCATGCATTGCTCTGCTAATGGAAGGCATGCTAGGGCATTACATCAGATGCTGTTGCGGAATTTGAGCGGACAGCTACCAGGTAGCACAGCAAGCAAGCAGTGGCGGAGGGTCGGTGGACAGAAATGCATGTTCCTCAAAGCCTGCTATGCATCTGCTAAGCTAACCTACTATCCTCAGAGGTGAGGATAGTAGATTGTAAGCCTATGCGGCAGGGCCTTGCTATTTACTGTTTTACTCTGTACAGCACCATGTACATTGATGGTGCTATATAAATAAATAAATAATAATAATAATAATAATAATAATAATAATAATAATGGTGCAGGACACGGTCCTGTGCTGATGTAAGATGGCCGGTTCAGACAGCTTTTGAATGTGGAATGATGTTGGAAGCGGGTAGGTCAGCCTTCCTCATCCTGGGGCGCTCAGATGTGTTGGACTACAACTCCCAGAATGCCCCAGCCAGCTCACAGGGGTAGGTCATCTTGTCCTTTGCTTCAGACAGCCAAATGTCTTGGGTCAGACCTGAGATTGGGAGAAATGAATTTGTATTCCGGTGCATAGTTAAACTATGGAATTCGCTACCACAAGAAGTAGTGATGGCCACCGGTTTGGATGGTCTTAAAAGGGGGTTAGAAAAAATCATGAGGAGGAGGCTATGAATGGCTCCTATGATACTTCCAGTATCAGAGGCAGTAAGGCTATGTACACCAGTTACTGGGGAGCATGCAGGTTGCACCTATGTCCTGTTTGTGAGTTCCTAGCCCTGGCCACTGTGTTGACAGAATGCTGGACTAGATAGACCCTTGGTCTCATCCAGCAGGGCTCTTCTTATGTTCTTATGACCCAGTGAATGGTGTCTGAACAGCCTTGCTAAACTCAGCAGGTGTGGACCCAGCCATTGCTTGCATGATTGGAGATTGCTGGAGCTTCTCCATTTCCTTACCAAGTTTGGTCACCCACCCTTTCTCCAAGACATCTATGGGAATAGTAATAAATAATAATAATAATAATAATAATAATAATAATAATAATAATAATAATAATAATTCTTACCTGACTCTCCCTTTGGAAGAGGCAAGCAACAACATCATATACAAAAATACCATAAAATGCATAAAACTGATTAAAAGTATTACAATAACAATCAGACATCTTAAAATTCATCTGGGTAGGCCTGCTGGAAGAGAGAAGTCTTTATGGCCGATCCTATTTGCTCCTAGTCTATCTCTCTGTCCATTGGACTTTGCTTTCCCTGCCAGCTCTGTTGCCAAATACCTCTCCTGTGCTGACTTCCAGATACATCAGGCGACGGTGAGACTGTCATGTTCAACCAGTGCTATGTGCTAGAATAAGCTTTTGGGATACTCAGGACCCAAAGGTTCCTTGACTGTGCAGCAAAGGTTGCTCAACTATTTACATGGGAGAACGCCTCAGGACTAACCTCTGAGTAAGCTTGTTTAGGACTTTGGATATGGGATAGCCCATGTAGTTCCAAAAATCACTGCCGCGCACGGCAGCATGACTGCCTTACAACATGCAAGAAAGTTGCTATATTGGACTCCAGAGGAATATCTTCTCCATTTAACCCAGAGTTGAGTAGAAGCAGAAGGTAGCTAACAGGATTCTGTTGGACCGTCTACAACTGGGATTCTTATAAAGTGGGCTAAACAAGGTAGACATTAAGGCCTTAGCTAGACCTAAGGATTATCCCAGGCAAATGGAGGAGTCGTCCCTGCCTGCTCTCGGGATCCCCTGTGTGTCATTTGGATGCACAGGGATGATCCCGGGATATAGGCCTGGTCTAGCCATGGCCCAAGTTTCTTCTTTAAAAAGCACATCTTATGTTCTTAGGTAAAAGTTCATACCCAGGACCACTTAACGCAGGTTGAGAGATCCTACATATAATCTCTTGCTTTGTAAATTTCATACATGTTGGTGGGCCAAGGAGTTCTCACAAAATAATGGCTTCTCTAAGTCCATTTCTCTCCCAAGCTAGATCTATGTATTGGAGTGGATTGAGAATGGTTGGGGACCAATCCATGTTCCTGCTCAGAGCTTCGGCTAAATACTAATAATTATAAATATTTATCAATACATGCTAAGACCAAATGCTATGAATTTGACAGCCCATGAGCCCCTTAGGCCAAGAGTCCTTGTGGCCTCAATGTCAGATGCAGCAGCTCCAGTGCCACATGGACAAGGGTGTCCAACAACAGACAAGAGCAGCAGAGAGCCCAACGAAATGAAGTGTAAACGGCAGGCGTCATTTGAAATGCTGTCTCTTTAAAGAAAGCTGACATTGTCTAGTTCTCAACTCCTGCCATCGCCTAATGTGTGGCAGACTGTCTGCTCAGCTGTTGCAAAGACACAGGAAGCGCATCTGAGACATAGTAGTTCAACTAGGTGGGATGAAATGCTGGGGGTGGGGGCAGAGGAATACAGGAAAGCATTCAGTTGTGCTTAACCAGCCTTCAAAAGGACGCCTGGCTCTTCTGCATTGCTTTCGGAATTGCTACTGTAGCTTCCCTCCCCACCTCCAAAGTGCTGATTAAGGCTGCAGTGCTAAATACACTGACAATGGAGTTAGAGTGACCAGATGAAAAGGAGGACCGGGCTCCTGTATCTTTAACAGCTGCATAGAAAAGGGTGTTTCAGGAGGTGTCGTATGTATGGATGCAGCACCTAGAGAAATCCCCTCTGTAACACAACAGTTAAAGCTGCAGGAGCCCTGCCCTCTTGACCAGATACAAAAGAGGGCAGGGCTCCTGCAGATTTAACTGTTGTGATGAAGAGGGAATTTCACCAGGTGCTCCATGCATACAACGAACACCTGCTGAAATCCCCTTTTCTATGCAACTGTTAAAGATACAGGAGCCCTGTCCTCCTTTTCATATGGCCACCCTAAACAGAGTAAGCCCCATTGAGCTAATTGGGACTTACATCTGAGTAAACATGGATAGGATTGCCTTGCACATTGTTTGGAAATAAGTCTTGATGGTTTCAGTGGAACGTATTTCCAAGGAAGGCTGCTTATGATTTTTTTATTTGATCCATAAATAAAGCTAGCCACCCTAGCTGAATAATATGTGAGCAACCTCTCCCATATGTTTTAAGATCATCAGCGCTCCACCGATGTTGCAAATGATCCAGCAGAGCCAAAACCAACACCCACTGCGCTAGTTTCATTAATTCTAATGCCAGGCTGGTATTAAGCAACAGTAACAACTCACCTGTAAATGTATCAAGCACACACCTGTAAAATACAGAGGTGACTCTATATTTAGAGTGAATAAGGCAGCTACTCCACTGTCTGTCCCTCACCCACTTGTGGCAGAAGCTCCAACAACAAACAGGTACATGTGCTCCAATTAGGGTGACCATATGAAAAGGAGGACAGGGCTCCTGTATCTTTAACAGTTGCATAGAAAAGGGAATTTTAGCAGGTATCATTTGTATATATGGAGAACCTGGTGAAATTCCTCCTTCATCACAACAGTTAAAGCTGCAGGAGCTGTACTAGAGTGACCAGATTTAGAAGAGGGCAGGGCACCTGCAGCTTTAACTGCTGTGAGGAAGAGGAAATTTCAGCAGGTTTCCCATATATACAAATGACACCTCCTGAAATTCTCTTTTCAATACAGCTGTTAAAGATACAGGAGCCCTGTCCTCCTTTTCATATGGTCACCCTAGCTCCAATGCACAGCTAGCAAGTGCGACACATGATCTACTGTTCTCTACCAGCCCCACCACCACCACTGGAAAAACATGCATAATAGCTGCAGAACCATTCTGGGATTGGGAGGTGGGGCTGGATGACCCCAACCACCCCTCCACAGGCCAAGTGATCTGTAACTGGAGATACCAGTGGGTAGGGTGACCCCATGAAAAGGAGGACAGGGCTTCTGTATCTTTTAACAGTTGTATAGAGAAGGGAATTTCAGCAGGTGTCATTTCTATGCATGCAGCACCTGGTGAAATTTCCTCTTCATCTCAACAGTTAAAGCTGCAGGGGCCTTTTCCCTCTTTTGTATCTGGTCAGTATAGCTGTACTAGGTGTTGCATGCATACAAATGACACCTGATGAAATTCCCTTTTGATACAATTCTTAAAGATACAAGACCCCCGCCCTCCTTTTAAAATCTTTTCCTTTTAAAATCTCCTTTTAAAATCTCTTTAAAACCACTATAAAGCAGTAGTGTAGATCCTGCCTGTCTGTCTAGATTGGCTCAAACCCAGTTCGTCTTATTTTAGAGGTTACCCACTGAGCATAATCAATACACAGGGACAGATAATTTAGTACACTAAACTCAAGTATTAACTGAGATTTTAAACTCAAGTTTTAAAATCTCTTCACTGGCTGCCAATTAGTTTCCAGGCGAAGTATAAAGTGTTGGTTATCACCTTTAAAGCCCTACATGGTTTGGGTCCAGGCTAACTGTGGGATCGGCTTCTCCCATACAATCTGCCCCGCACACTCAGGTCCTCTGGGAAAAATCTACTTCAGCTAGCAAAAACTAGATTAACAACTGTTACCCAGAGGACCTTCCCTTCTGCTGCTCCCAGACTGTGGAATGGCCTGCCGGAGGAGATTCGTCAACTTAACAGTCTTTTAGCATTCAAGAAAGCTATAAAGACTGATCTCTTCCGGCAGGCCTATCCAGTGGAATTTTAAGTTGTTTTTAGAATGTTTTAGATTTTTTAAGGATGTTTTTAACAATGTATATTATGTTTTAATTCAGTTTTACGTATTTTATCGCTTATTGTTGTTCCTGCCTCGATCAAAATGGAGAGGCGGGTAAGAAATAAAATTATTATTATTATTATTATTATTATTATTATTATTATTATTATTATGTCACCATACATATGGTCACCCTAACAGTGGGGATTCCTCGCCCTGCCTTCTCCCCAAGTCTCCAGAAGTTTCCAGGGCCAGGGCTTGCGGAACCAAGTGAGCCGGGCCAATTTAGGGAAATGTGGGCCCCTGTGAGCTGTATTATGCTCATAGACCAGTAGTTCTACACCCCTGATATAGAGCAAAGTAGGGACAGGGTCTTCTCTTCTTGATAGTCACACCTTTGGAACTTCCTTCCCAGGGAAATACACATGCCTTTGTCATTGCTGGCTTTTAAAGAAAACTAACACTTTTTTTTTTTAATTCCAGACTGTGTTTGGCTATTGTGCTACCATTTTTAGCTGCTGCTAGTTTTAATGTAATGCTTTTAAATGTAATGCTATATTGTAATCGTATTTTGATGTCTTCTTAAATTCTTCATAAGCCACCTTGTGAAGTCTGTGTTGCATGAAAGGTGGATTAGAAATTATTTCAGTAAATAAAGGAAATGCAAAATTATCTACATGAAATATATCTGAAGGTAATAAAAGGTACACGGAATGCTACATACACAACACACACATACTATTTCCCAATGGTATTATGAAAGCCCAAGAAGGATTAATGTTCCCGTAGAGTCTAGACGGCTGAGGTGCATAGTCCAAAAGTGCTAAACTGAGCGTCAGATGAATCAGTCAATTTCACTCAAATGAAAAGTCTTGGCACGGATCCTTGGCTGTCTTGAAATCGATGCTGTAAGGTGCCAGTGACGAGACTGGGAAGCCTGAAATGATGGAAATAGATGCTGTGTCGTCTTCTACCGTGAAAGAGAAGAAACTCAACCAAAGGCTCGTATCCATCTTGAATATTCAATCTTCGTCATGAGTTAAAAACAATAAATATGTAGAAATGGTGTTTGCCAAGGCTGGCCAAAGATGTTCTGCTGCCTGAAGCAAATGTAAGATTGTAATCACCGCCCCCCCCCCCCCCACCTACAGAAGTGGACTGGACTGGCAATTGACTTTTACTTCAACCAGGGTGGATTTGATTTAAATCAATTTGATTTAAATCACGATTTAAATCACTACTCAGAAAGACTCGATTTAATCATGTGACTTCCCCCCACACACACAAAAAGTGCACTCTATTCATTGATTTTTTTGAAACTTATCACTTAAGAGGTAAGGGGTTGATTCTGTGTACATAGATTTGCAAAGGCACAATGGGATTGTGATCTCTGCAGCCACACATTCACAGTTTTGAGAACTGTAAAACCAAGCATCTGTGATAATATATTCTAGATAGAAAAACTGCCCAATAATCTTACAGAAACCTCTGGAAGAGCACGACATTGTGAATGGATTAATGGAATTCATTTACAAAAAATTGAAACATGGCATGAATGTACAGCCTCCTGCTACATAATTAATAAGGAATCCTTATTTCATGATGAATAACCTTTGGACTATAATGTATCTTAAATAGAAAACTATCTTCAGATAGATTTTTCCTCAAAAAGCATTTTATTAAAAAATCTGATTTAAATAAAAAAAATCCAATTTAAATTTTAAAAAAATCTGATTATTTATTTTTTTAAAAAAAAATCATTGATTTTTATCCACCTTGACTTCAACTCTGGGTTCAGGATATTGTTCACCACGCCTGAGGGCAGCTGGATAGTTAGGGGGTGCCGGACAGGTTGTGTGGCACACACGGCTCTTTCCTCCAACAGAAGGGAATGGCTGGGGGCTCAGGACAAATGGACTGGCCCTCTCCCAGGCAACATCCGCTGCCTGAGGCAGTTGCCTCACTGTGCACAATGATAGAGCCGGCCCTTGTATTTGGTGCCTGAAACCTCAATGCATTGTTGATTTAAATTGGCATGGGAGCAGGATATTATTATTTTTTAAGCTGCCTTTCCTAGCTGGGAAAGGAAAATGCTTGTATGATCAGTAGAAGAATGAAGTACCACGAGATTTCTACATGAGTTGACGTAGGTAAAACTACTTCAGAAGGTGCAGTAAACCTGAATTAAACTGTCATTCTAAAAGGTAGTACATTCTTCTACTGTCCTTTATAAGAGACTAACATGACCTGTCACATATATATGTTTGCATGATGCTTGATAAAATAGTTAAGAGCAGAGACACCACACTGACAACAAAGGCCTGCATAGTTAAAGCAATGGTATTCCCCGTAGTAACCTATGGCTGCAAGAGCTGGACCATAAGGAAAGCTGAGCGAAGGAAGATAGATGCTTTTGAACTGTGGTGTTGGAGGAATTCTGAGAGTGCCTTGGACTGCAAGAAGATCAAACCAGTCCATACTCCAGGAAATAAAGCCAGACTGCTCACTTGAGGGAATGGTATTAAAGGCAAAACTGAAGTACTTTGGCCACATAATGAGAAGACAGGATATCCTGGAGAAGAGGCTGATGCTAGGGAAAGTGGAAGGCAAAAGGAAGAGAGGCCGACCAAGGGCAAGATGGATGGATGATAATCTGGAGGTGACAGACTTGCCCTTGGGGGAGCTGGGGGTGGCGACAGCCGACAGAAAGCTCTGGCGTGGGCTGGTCCATGAAGTCACGAAGAGTCGGGAACGACTGAACGTATAAACAACAAAAGTTGCACAACCAGAAAACAACAACAACAGGTACATCTCATAGAAAATGTACCTATGATCATGATGGGTTGAATGTAACCACCCTGGTTGGATGATAATTGCTGTGTTAACCTGCCTATGTGACAAACAAACAATCTCACACACAAATCAAGTAAAACAGACTAGTTTTATGAGTTCACTCCCAAAATTTATTCCTCCCCCCTTTTTTTGGTACTTTTAACATGGAAGACAGTAGCATCATGTTGACTAAACCTTAACAATCATTATTAATATAAGGGTGTATTCATTCATGACAAAATTCCTTAGTCACATGATTTAAAATTCATTTTGGAAAAAGTTGCAAAGCTGATTCAGGAATTGGGGACGTTGCTGGTACTAGCCAAAAGGCACCTGAAGCTGGATTTCACATAGTTGAAATTGATCCATAATGAAAATCTGTGGGACTTCCTTTATTTCCCCCAGGGCTCACCTTGACAACAGAAGAAGTATACATGTGTTTTTAGGGCAGTTTCTGTGCTATCAAATTAGTTCCTCTTCTCCTGAATCGTTATGTCTGTCTTCAGCGTTAGAAGCTTTGGTTTCTGAGACTTCGGCCATAGCTAGACCTAAGGTTTATCCCTGGATCGTCCAGGGGTCAAACCTGTTCATCTAGGTGACACACAGGGGATCCAGTGCTCAGGCAGGGGCGAACCCTGGATGATCCCAGGATAAACCTTAGGTCTAGCTGTGGCCTTCATCAGATGTGACTGACCTGTGTCTGTAACCAAAAGACCTACATATCTTGTGTCTCTTTACATGAACACCAGAAACCATGGCAGCTTTCGGAAAACAGCCAGCTCTGACTGACATCCAACAATATCAACCTATGGCAATGCAGTTGTGAGTGTTTTCACACGCATGTCAGGATGCAGCCTGAATTAAGTTTCTGGAACTACTGAAAGTTTCAAAAGCAGAACATGTGCTACAAATACTTGTTACTTAAGCATCAGAGGCAGTAAGCCTATATACAACAGTTGCTGGGGAACATGGGTGGGAGGGTGCTATTGCACTCATGTCCTGCTTGCTTAACAACCGACAGAAAGCTCTGGAGTGGACTGGTCAATGAAGTCACGAAGAGTCGGAAATGACTGAACGAATAAACAACAATGATGCTTGAGCAACTTTCCTTGTGCTTTAAGGTCCTCTGATCTGCATTCGTGTTTCATAAACTCTCCTACTGAGCCCAAATTCCCACTCTTTACATTAGCTTTGGGCTCATCTACACCAAGCAGGATATTCCACTATGAAAGTGGTATGAAAGCGGTATATAAAAGGCAGGAGCTATACTACTGCTTTATAGCGGTATTGAAGTGCACTGACACCTGTTGGGCCCCATTGACACATACCATATACTACTTTCATAGTGTTATATCTTGATTGGTGTAGATGTGTCAAGGGCCCCAACAGTTGCCACTATAAAGCAGTAGTGTAGATCCTGCACTGCACTTCAATACCGCTATAAAGCAATAGTGTGGCTCCTGCCTTTTATATACCACTTTCATATCATTTTCATAGTGGAATATCCTGCGTGGTGCAGTTGAGTCCTTTGTTTCTCTCTCCCCGTTCCAACTAGGACTTCTTTGACTTTAACAGCTGGGCACTAGGCAGAAATTCAGTAGGTGCAGCCTTGAGCACAGCGTTGGACTTGATGGCTTTATAGGCCCCTTCCAACTCTACTATTCTATGATTGTATAATTCTCCACCAATGCACTTTATTGCTGAAGAGAGCTGGAACTGTCAAACCTCTGCTTGTCACACAGCTATTGCCAGGAAAGGGGGACGGGTTGAGTTAACACTATTTCTTTCTTTTTTACTGCTCCTATTGCCATGCTTTTAGATTTAGCTGGAAAAACATTCCCTTGGATTGAAATGGAGGGATGCTTCACTGCTTAACTTCTACGGATTTTTTTTTTTTAAAGCATGAGAGTAGGATCAGTAAAAAAAGGGGGGGGATGGTAGCAAAGCTACTTCTGGTAGCTTGTTACACCTACAACTAAGTCCTAGTTGGAAGTCTGATGTGCAGATATCACACCTTGTTACAACAGTACTACAGAATGGCCAAATTTTCAACTGGCCCTGTGCTCCTATGTCTTTAAAAGCTGTATGATCTGCAGAGACAATTAGTGAGTGATGTTGTTTATCTCTATGCCCTGAAATGGTACAAGTACTGCTTGTTTTTTGTTTTCGCAAAAGGCACAAGAGCAGGCCAGGTTTACTTTTTTCTTGTCCGTTTTCTTGAGCCTCGTATGGCGCAGAGTGGTAAGCAGCAGTTACTGCAGCCGAAACTCTCCCCATGGCCTGAGTTCGATCCCAGCGGAAGCTGGTTCTCAGGCAGCCAGCTCAGGTCGACTCAGCCTTCCATCCTTCCGAGGTCGGTAAAATGAGTACCCAGCTAGCTGGGGGAAAGGTAACTGCGACTGGGGAAGGCAATGGCAAACCACCCCGCTGCAAAGTCTGCCAAGAAAACGTCAGCGAAAGCAGGCATCCCTCTAGGAGTCAGCAATGACTGAAGTGCTTGCACGAGAGGTTCCTTTCCTTTCTATTAACCCTACAGCACAGGCATTTTCTGAAGATCAGTGTTGATTAAGGTGACCATATGGAAAGGAGGACAGGGCTCCTGTATCTTTAATATATGTATAGAAAAGGGAATTTCAGTAGGTGTCATTTATATGCATGCAGTGCCTGGTGAAGTTCCCTCTTCTTCACAACAGTTAAAGCTGCAGGAGCCCTGCCCTCTTGACCAGATACAAAGAGAACACGGCTCCTGCAGCTTTCCATATGATCACCCTGTGTTGTGTTAGAATGTTTCCACTTATGGATAATGGTTTATCTCCAGTTGATAATTTTGGATCATCAGCCACTCTCTATGTTAGAACTACACAACCAGGTTGTGGTTCCAAATCCTACCCTTCATTCATTCTATGTCATTTTGCAAAGGAGAACCCAGGGCTAGGGTTAGGAAAAGCAATGCGACCACACTGTGTGCAATTCTGGCCAATATGGCTGGCCTTTAAAGGTGAGCACTCTGTTGCCTGCAGAATGTCTGAAAGTTCCGTAGTCTCTTTGCAGACTTGCAGACTCTTTGGTATGGAACAGAGTCTTTTCCAGCATCTTTATTTTTTATTTTTTTTATTTAAGGATTTTTATGCCGTCATTCAGCCAAAAAGGGCTCTCACGGCTGCTTACAAAAGTATTTCTTGACAGTCCCTGCCCACAGGCTTAAAATCTAAAAGACATGACACAAAAGGAAAGGGGATTGGGAGGGAGGAGGAGGGGGGGGGGAAAGGAAAGCAAATTCAGGCACTACAATCTTAGTTGCAAAGTTCAGCAGTTACAGTTGACAGCAGGAGGGAGGGGGCTCTCAGCTGGAGCTGGACCCAGGCACGGTGGAGAGGTGCCTGGCTGCTGCTTGCTCCCTCACTGGTGGCCTCTCCAGAGACAGTAGTAGCAGGAGGGAGGGGGCTCTCAGCTGGAGCTGGACCCAGGCACGGTGGAGAGGTGCCTGGCTGCTGCTTGCTCCCTCACTGGTGGCCTCTCCAGAGACAGTAGTAGCAGGAGGGAGGGGGCTCTCAGCTGGAGCTGGACCCAGGCACGGTGGAGAGGTGCCTGGCTGCTGCTTGCTCCCTCACTGGTGGCCTCTCCAGAGACAGTAGTAGCAGGAGGGAGGGGGCTCTCAGCTGGAGCTGGACCCAGGCATGGTGGAGAGGTGACTGGCTGCTGCTTCCTCCCTCACTGGTGGCCTCTGCAGAGACAGTTGGTAGCAGGAGGGAGGGGGCTCTCAGCTGGAGCTGGACCCAGGCACAGTGGAGAGGTATGGAACAGAACTTTAGACTGTGCCCAACACACAGATACAGTATATTGTATACATTAAAATAAGCATGTGTTAATAATAGTGCAAAAGTTTGGGATTTTTTGGGGGGGGGCGGGAATTGCAAAGTAAATTTCATTGTTCAAATTATGCAAGGAAAGCTATGGAGGCCTTTAAGGTAGGGTGACCATATAGAAAGGAGGACAGGGCTCCTGCATCTTTAACAGTTGTACAGAAAAGGGAATTTCAGCAAGTGTCATTTGTATGCACGCAGCACCTAGTGAAATTCCTTCTTCATCACAACATTTAAAGCTGCAAGAGCCCTGCCCTCTTGAGCAGATTCAAAAGAGAGGGCTCCTGCAGCTTTAATTGCAGCTTTAATTGTTATGAAGAAGAGTGCTGCATGCATAAAAATAATAACTGCTGAAATCCCCTTTTCTATGCAACTGTTAAGGATACAGGAGCCCTGTCCTGCTGTTCATACGGTCACTCTACTTTAAGGAAATCCACAGCATCTTGATCCCTCTCCTAATTTTAGCCAAATCATGCCCCCTCTGTAGCTTTCTAAATCAGTAGAAAGGCGGGGTGAGTCACAAAAGAGAAGGGCACAAGAGCACTGCTGGGTTAGACAGTGAATGGATTTCTACAGTGCCATCTACAGCATCAATTCAAATAGGCCTCGGACGGCCAGTGTTTGCAGGGAAGGTACCCTTCTAGTTCTTTGAGGGAAAGGGACTGGATTCCAAAATTATTCCCTGTTATCAAGAGGAGGTGGAAACTGTCAGCCAGCCCTTGGAGTCGATTGTTCTAGTCTGGCTAAGCGCAAATCGAAAGGACAGGCTTGAACGGGCTTTAGAGCAGGCTGAAGGTTATCTTCATAGCCAGGACAGATAATTGCTTTGGTTTTACAATTAGGAAAAAAAAAATCTCGGTGAAGAATTCAGAGGGCCTTTTGCTTCCACTGCATTATGCCAGCGCAACAGCTTATGTTCCCATTTGTATTTGGCAAGCCATAATATTAGCTACGCTCCAAGAGTATATAGTTAGGGGTTGCCAACTTTTCAGCCAGCTAATGTATTTGTGACTTTATCAGAAGTCTGATGTGCAGATATTAGCCGGTGATTATGTTGATCTGGATGTTATGAGAAAAGCCTTATTTCCAGATTTCAGCACTTCAGGTTGCTGTTAAGGCTGCAAATGATGAGCAACTTAGGCCATTTTACTTGGGTTAGTTGGCAATCCTGTTTATATATGCCATTATTTCTGTGAATGACATGCTCCTGTCTGGGAATTCACATTGTAAAAGGGGGCTTCAGTGTGGTTCTTAGGATATAATGATGCCAACTTTTCTTTACTAGCCCGCTCCTGTGCCTTCAACTACAGCTTCATACACACAGGCCTTAGCTAGACCTAGTGGTCTATTGCGACGGAGGGGTGAAGATCCCGCAATATTTTTAGCACGAGATCGTGACAGCCTCAGAGACAGAGAGGTGTTGCGCCTGCCATTTTTTAAAAAGCAACAGGAATGCATGAGCGTTTGAGCACTGAAAGGTAAGGTTTTTTAATAAATAAAATTACTTTCCCCGCTCCCTCCCACCCCTTATGGGTGCAGTGCGCGGGTCCCGGGTCCTTGCGAGGAACCGCGAGGAGCTGGGACAAACTGCGACGCCCGGCCACACATTCCACGGTCTTGGGCTCAGCCTGAGACTGCAGAAAAACCAGGCCTAAAGGGGAGGGCGAAATCCCAGGGCAAGGGAGAGATCATTCTTCCCTGATCCCAGGATCCCCTGTGCATCATGTGGACGCACAGGGACGATCCCCAGGCATCACCCCGGGATTTTGCCCTGTCTAGCTATGGCCACAGAGACTATACCAGTGGTGCTTTTCCTGGAGAGGGAGTGATAGGAAATGTTTTGTTTGTTTAGCTTCTGAATCTGTTAAAAGTATGAACCATATAAAAACTAATAATTAGGGCTACCAACTAACCGGGGGGGGGGAATAAGTCTAAGTTGCTCCTGTGCTTTTAGCAATGTCTGCAGAAATCAGCAAGTGATGATGATGATGATCATGATTGTGGCATGGAGATAAGCATTATCACCCAATGTCTGCCGACCAAGCTATTATTAAAGGAACAGGGGCTGGTAAGAGAATTGGGAACTCTGCATGTCTCAAAGGCCACAGAGTCTAGCATCTTTTTGTTTGGGCTCGGGCCTGCAGTACAATTGTGTATTTTGGTCTGATGAAAACAAAACAACAAAAAAGGATGTCGAACTTCTGCGCACGCATCTCTGTCTGCATTGCTGTTGCACTGTCATGGCTGGCGATTTTCTGTTGCCGCAGTGTCCAGCTGGCATTATGCTAAGTATTTTATTTGCTGCCCTGGCAAGTCTAACAATGGGGCCATTAAACACTCACTTCTTGTGAAACTTGGCTGAAGCCATCTGGGAAGGTTGACCTAAACTTTTATTTGTCCCAACTTATATGGAATGGCTACTAGCTAGCATTTAAAAAACAAACAAACATACGGAATTAAACAGATTAATGAAGGATAGATATTAGCCATGAAAGCTAACTTGAGCTCAGTGGAGCCTCTGTGTTCAGAAGCATTGCACCTCTGCTTTCCAAAAACTAGGGTCAAATGTCAATCACCTGCATATTCTGCCTAGGAACTGATGATGATGATGATGATGATGATGATGATGATGATGATGAAATAATGTCAAGCTGGCTAGGAATGATTGTTGAACACACCTGGAGGGTACCAGGTGGAGAATGCTGAAATACAGTGCTGGTAATGACCAGGAACAGGACTGAAAATAAAATTGTCAGTATCACAGTGCTTTTATCTAAGAGCTTCTCCAAATGAGTGATTTATAACATGCTCATGATTGGCCACTCACAGAAATTTGCAGGTTTATTTCATGATGTCATCAGCATCCGGGGCCCAGAGATAATGTAGGACTATCGGGGAAATCTCTCAACGTGTAATTTCAGCGTTGTGTTATAATTACACCATCAGGTGGCGCTGTCTCAGTAAAGTCAGTTGAGCACATGGAGCAGGAAGTATTTAGTTTCAAACAACATGGCTGTCTGTAGGGTGACCATATGAAAAGGAGGACAGGGCTCCTGTATCTTTAACAGTTGCATTGAAAAGGGAATTTCAGCAGGTGTCAATTGTATATATGGAGAACCTGGTGGAATTCCCTCTTCATCACCACAGTTAAAGCTGCAGTAGCTATACTAGAGTGACCAGATTTAAAAGAAGGCAGGGCTCCTGTAGCTTTAACTGTTGTGATGAAGACAGAATTTCACCAGGTTCTCCATATATACAAATGACACCTGCATAAATTCCCTTTTCAATACAACTGTTAAAGATACAGAAGCTCTGTCCTCCTTTTCATATGGTCACCCTAGTACCATGGGCCTTGATCCATCCTCGGAACACCCCCAGCCATGATGCAAAACAAGGTCAGCACTGACAGACGGTGGTGACCTTGGAGTAAATGAAAAAGTCATTGTAAATCAGCGACTTTGTAAGTGCGCAATTGTGGGGGGAAAGCACGTGGTGGGTGTGAGTTGGGGGGCTGCATTGTATAAATGATATGGTGCCACTGCGCAGCCACCATGGAGTATACAGGGCGTATAGAGCCAGTGTGGTGTAGTGGCTAAAGTGTTGGACTGGGAATTGGGAGATCTGGGTTCTAGTCCCCATTTGGCCATGGAAAACCCCTGGGTGACTTTGAGCCCAGTTACAGACTCTCAGCCCAACCTACCTCATAGGGTTGTTGTTGTGAGGATAAAATGGAGAGGAGGAGGATTATGTATGCTGCCTTGGGTTCTTTGGAGGAAAAAAGGCGGGATATCAATAATACTGTATTTCTTTGATTGTAAGACACACACTAATTTCAGTACCACCACCACCAACAAAAACCTGACACACCCGCGATTTTAAGACGTACCCCATTTTTAGAGATGTTTATATGGGGGGAAAAGTGTGTCTTAAAATTGAAGAAATAATATAGACAGCCCCTGGGTCGCCTTATCCCAACAAAGGAGGTCACTGCATTGGAAAAGGTACAGAAATGAGCAGGAAAATGGTCTGGAGGCTGCGGTGCCTTCTCTGTGAGGGAAGGCTAAACGGATTTGTGGCTTTGTCATTTAGAAAAAAGGCTAGGAAGGTGGGGGGATGCAGTGTAGAAGGAGGGATGTTGGATAAATCCAAAACAGATGAAATGAATTTGGATATCTGTTAATCTGGTCTGCATTGGCCTGGTATCTGCAGGTCCAGTGGATTCTGTGGACATGCAGCTTTTTGTGTGTTTGTTTTAAATCTACAAAATAAATAAATTCATAAGATGCAACTGCAAGTTAGACAAAGAATGATATGCGATTCACAGATATGACATTTTAAAGGCATTTAAAAAAACAACTGTAAATGGTTCCCTAAATTCCATGCTCCCATAACCTGGCAAAAAAATTGAGTTCTTTGCTGCAAATTTATTTATGTGATATTTAGAGGGGTGGGTGGGTGGAAATCCGATTTCAAGGGTTTGCAAATGACGGTGCAGAAAACTACGTACATGCCACAGAATACATGCAAGCCACTTAAATAAAATCTGAACAACTCTAGGTAGAAGTTGGGGAGCTGAATCTACGGAGAGATTTCTGCCCCTGGGGTTGCTTTCACGGTGCTGCTTTGCTGCTGTTTTGGAGAAAACCCTGCAGGCAGGAAATCCCCATTGCGGAGGCGAGTGTGGGTTTTCCGGAAAGCATTAAGCTCTTGGAGTCTGCCCCCTGCCCGGCCCTCCCGCATGTCCCTTCGACCTACTGTGTGGCTTGATTTGCCCCCAGCTTCGAGGCGCAGCAAGGACACCACCAACAGATGGTGTGAAGAAAGTGGTGACCTTGCATTAAATGGAAAAGCCATGGGGATGAGGTGGGTTCCGCGCAGTTTTGCCAGAAAACCTCGTGGTGGGTGCGAATTGGCGACTGCGTCATGTAAATGATGCAGCGCCACTCTGCAGCCACCACGGGGTAGCTGGGACACATGGACAGCCCCCCAGTCTCATAATGGTCAAACTTGAGTAACCAGTGAAATTGACTACTAGTAGGTTCAGAACACATACAAGGAAATGCAGTTTCATATACAACAAATGGTGAATGTGGAACTCTCTGCAGCACAGTGCAATGAAAGGCAATTCAACCAAGAGGGAGGGTTGCCTTCATGCCCTTTTCTTGTAGGCTTTCCAGAGGCATCTGGTTTCTAATAGCTGGAAGAAGGATATTGGAGTTGAATATCGAATGTCTTCTGACCTGAGAGCTGAATTTGATTTCGGAGAAGCTCTTTGGGTGGGCATGTTCCAGTGGTGGGAGGGGCTGAAGGTATAAGGGGCGGGCCAAAAACACCAACATACTTTAGCTTTGAGGTCTTACTGCTGAAGCCTCAGGAGAGGCATTTCATTCTCTTACAATGTGGGGAGCTGTGCAAAAGCTGGGAAGCCAATTGGCCATTGGGGAAAAGGGGTCAGGGCCACAGGAAGGGGGAGAAGCCAACTGGAGATCCAAGAGGACCTAACTGGGACCCCAAGAGGGATTTCTTTTGCAGGCCTGAGCTTCCACACCCCTTCTTGGTCTGATACTGGAGGGGTTTTCAGTGGAGGCTGGTGGCTCCGATGTCAGTGAAGCAGTGAATTCACTCCGGGTTTCAGTCAGAACTCTATCCAAAGCATGTAGCCACCAGCCTCCATGGCCACTATCATGTCCCTTCTCTTCTGCAGGCTAAACATACCCAGCTCCTTCAATTGTTCCTTGTTTTTCAGATTCCTCACCAAACTTGTCCTCTGGACATGCTCTAGTTTATCAACTTTAGACACATAATTGGAACCCTTTGTGCCCTTCATAGCATGTAATTCTAAGCTCTCCTCCTCCTCCTCCTCCTCCTCCTCCTCCTCCTCCTCCTCCTCCTCCTCCTCCTCCTCCTCCTCGTGTTCAATATCTGTGGACAGTGGACATATGAATCAGTGCCTGAGCTTGCCTACTCCATAGTGTGTGCATTCACTGACCATTGATAATGAATCCCAAAACGGGGCTCTTTCTTCTCAGCTGGGAAGGGTTTAAGTAGGCCAGCTGTTACAAAACATGGCTCTAGAAGATCCCCGCTTTCTGTGAATAAATAAATAAATAAATAAATAAATAAATCTTACATTAAAATGAGAAAGAACTAGAGTTGAGTGATATTACAAACTGCAGACTGTCTTTCCATAACCTATCAGTACAATAAATTTATATACGGCATTGTTGATGTCGCTGTACAAAATGATAATCAATCAAACAATGTTGAGCTACTTGGAGAGAACACAAGTTACAAATGTGATCAATACACATTGATGAAATGATAAAAGCAGAGGCAACAATTAAAACACTGTACAAACACACCCACCAAGAAAATTTGTTCTTCTTAGAGTAAAAAAAAAACAGTTAATACTCTGCAGTTACAATACTACAGAAAATGGAATTGCAAGTGTTACCATTGTGGGAATCTCTTGGGGTGTGTGTGTGTGTGTCTGTCTAGTTGCTACAGTAGATACCGCTTAGAAAGAGAACAGCAACATTTATTTAAGGATCTGAAAACTTCCCAGAGTCAGCCTCAACAGAAGTTGTCCGTCTTGTCCCAGTTTTATTTCATAGATATTGTTTGAAACCCTTCCTGGATACAGGATTAACCCACATAACTGGGGAGAGATAAAAAGTAAGAAATAAGTGATCTCAGAAGCATCCTCTACCTGGCTACATAGCAAAGTGGTCCTCTGATTTTCATCAGGCAAAGAGATAACATTTGCTCCATGCCTTTTTCATGCATTGAAAAATGATCTGCCTACATATGGCAGCAATCAGATAACTGCTCGCCATGTGGTTAACTGTAACAAGCACTGAACTTTCCCCTTGGCCAGGATCAGTTTTATCAGTAGTTTGTTTATTTCCAAAATGTAGACCCTGCATTCCTACCCCTCAGGGCTCTCCATGCAGCTAACTACATTGAAAAACGCAAGTGTAATTAAAACATCAAAATAATAATTGCAGCTTTGGATCACTTCTTCCCCTTCTGCCTTGACTCACTATTGGCTTTTACAGTTAACCAGATGTGCAATTACATTATTTACAAGCTTTTCCATTGGCCTCATTAGTGGTTCGACATGTGTCCAGATCACAGGTCAGGCCACTAATAGGAAGTCATCCTAGTATGGATTTACCCACAATCTAGACCAGTTTGGAAACACAGAGAAGCAACACATGCAAATTCAAACCAGGTTGGCTGAGGAAGTTCTGAGGGGGGGGGGGAATGATGAAAAGAAAAATAATGGAAACTAGAGATAGGAATCTATGCTGAGACTAGATCTATCCATCTTCTTTCGTCTATAAAAGGTTGTCCGCTTCTGAACACACACACATTCCTTGGATTACCCATGATGTGTACA
This sequence comes from Elgaria multicarinata webbii, assembly GCF_023053635.1. Taxonomy (NCBI): domain Eukaryota; kingdom Metazoa; phylum Chordata; class Lepidosauria; order Squamata; family Anguidae; genus Elgaria; species Elgaria multicarinata. The sequence continues at coordinate 13,209,224 of NC_086180.1, forward strand.
AGTGCATTTTTAAAATATGTCAACTAAGCTTTGGTTATTGGGCAGTATAGATATGTAATAAATAAATAGTCACCATGCACCCAAAGCACCCAAAAGGAGTACTAAAGGGGCATCTTCAAATTGCAAAATTACCATTTAAGAGAGAGTCCAACCACATCCATCCTATCCCATGTAGACCTATGCCAAAACTCTTGTTCATGCTTTGGTTATTTCTCATGTGGACTATTGTAACCTTCTTCTGACTGGACTTCCTTCTTCTCACATCAGTTTGTTGGTTTCTATTCACCACTCTGCTGCTAAGATCATCTTCTTGGTTCATTGCTTTGATCATGTTACTCCACTTCCGAAATCTCTTCATTGGCTACCAGTTCACCTCAGAATCCAATAAAAGCTTCTCCTGTTGACTTTCAAAGCTGGTCACAGTCTAGCTCCTTCCTATCTTTCCTCTCTCATCTCACACTGTTGCCCCGCTCATGCCCTTCGCTCATTGAATGCCATGTTTCTTACCCACCCAAGGGTCTCTACTTCTCTTGCTTGGCTTCGTCCATTTTCTCTTGCTGCCCCTTATGCCTGGAATTCTCTTCCAAAGCATTTGCAGATCACGAGTTTCAATGACTGTTTTTAAAACACAATTGAAAACTTTTCTTTTTTCTACAGCTTTTAGAACTTGACTTTGTTCTTACTTTCACACTGTTAGTTTTATTGTCCCCTGTGCCTGTTTGGTACATTCTCTTCCCTGTCTTATTGTTGTATTATGATTTTTATCAGAACGTAAGCCTATGTGGCAGGGTGTTGCTGTTTTATTCTTTTACGATGTACAGCACCATGTACATTGATGGTACTATATAAATAAATAAACCCTCTGTCAACCAGTCCCATGACCAAAAGTGCTACCAACTTCATTTTTATTTGGATTAAATTTCAGACTGATGGAAATTCCTATATGGGTATATATACATGTGATAGCATGTCCATCTTCTGTATGAAGCACATTGGTACAAATGTCCATTACTCTGTGATACTTCCTTGTTCCAATAATATTATTAATCATCAGGTGGCTCCAGCATTCAAGTCATAACCCTGCATTTATGTCATCGATGTGTTGCTATAGAGGAAGCTAAGGAAATATGTGATCTCTCACAAATATATACACACTCACACTCTCTCACACGTACACACAACTTCCTTTTTTGTACATTACTTTTCACTGCCTGTTGGAGAGTGTGTGTTTGTAAAGGGACATTTTAAGCACAAGCAGATAAATCTACTTCTTTTGGCCTGGCATACAAAAATAATTTCAGGAAAGTAAGTCGAACTGTATGTATGGGATGGAGACTTAATTGCGACAATACCAACAAATGTGGATAATCTCAGGGTTTCACCAGAGATGCTTTATGGACATGTTTCTTACAGATGTGCAGTCTATTCCTGTACCCACCCCAAAAAGCACCATATTTCTTCGATTCTAAGGTGCACTTTTTCCCCATATAAACAACTCTAAAAACGGGGTGCATCTTAGAATCGAGGGTGTGTTTATTATTTCTTAGAATCAAAGCTTTTTTTTTTCTGTTGGTGGTACTGAAATTAGTGTGCATCTTACAATTGATGGCATCTTAGAATCGAAGAAATACGGTAGTATCTTGCTATTTCTCCCCCATACAAGGCCTGTTCAGACAACACACTAAGCAACAGTTGGGCCACTAACCCTTTTGTAGCAAATGGTTAATGACAGTGTTTAAACCATGGTTATGTAGCTCCCATGGTTAGGAATGGTTCACGTGCCATGCTAAGTCATGGTTCACACAACACACTATGCCATAATATTTAGCTCAAAATGCTTAACCACCATGGCTTAGGGTGTCATCTGAACAGGGTCACAGTTTGCTCATTCCTGATTTTGCATGGCACTCAGAGGAACAAAGAAGAGTCCCCAGTGATATCTGATTGACACTTCTGGTTTCAGCTCAAATCATTTTGAATGGAGACCAAGGGAATTGCTAGACCTACCTCTGAATCCATGTGGGAGGAGCAGCCAGACCACGCTAGAAGTAGCGTGGGCTGTCGCTCCTTTCCACACGGCAGACGTGACGGGGAAAGAAAGCCCCATCGCATCCTCCATTTTAAAAAAAAAGTTAAAGGGGCCATGTGCGCACGAGCGCACCAACGAAAAGGTAAGTCGTTTTTTTTAAAAAAAGGGTTCCCTGCTCCCCCTGCCCCCGATTTCCCCCCCACAATGTCTTATGCCCCCCGCTCATCCCCTGCTTGCCCAATCGCTTGCCTCCCACTCACCCACTCGCTCGCCCCCCTGCTCGCCCCCTTGCTCACCCGTCCGCTCGCCGCCCCCGCTCGCCATGTCCGATGCCCCCTCCAACACCACCCTGGCTGCGATCTCCCCACCCTGGCTCCGCTCTTCCCCCCATCTCTCCTGCCGGGTCCGCTCTCCCCCCCTGGCCCCCATCTCTCCACAATTCCCTTGCCCCCAGCCCGATGGGCACAGTGCGCGGCTTCTATGGAGCGCTGTGCCCAGTGCGCGGCTTCTCCCAGCTACTCATGAGTAAGCTGCATAGCTGGGAAAAGCCACAGAACCAGCTAGACTTTCTGCAGCCCCGGGCTCAGCCTGGGGCTGCGGGAAAATTGGGCCACAAGTGGATTCGGTTATCTCGGGTCAAGGGAGGGTTTAGCCCGGCCTGACCCCGGGATCCCCTGTGCGTCATCTGCACACACTGGAGTGAGCCCGGGATTCAGCCTGCGCTAAACCCTCATCTAGCAACGGCCCAATACTTGGCATAGAGGGCTTGCACCACAGAGAGGTGAGAGCAGTTTCTGGGGAAAGCCACAATATATAACATAAGAAGAGTCATGCTGGATCAGACGAGGGACCCATCTAGTCCACAATTTCATTCATACAGTGGCTAACCAGATGCCCACAGAAAACCCAAGCAGGTCATAAGTGCAAAAGCACCCTCCTGTCCATGTTCCCAGCAACTGATGTGCCATAGGCACACTGTCTCTGCAACTGGAGGCAGCATAGAGTCATCAGGACTAGTAGCCATTGATAGCCTTAAGGTGAAATTCTATGCATGTTTAGATGAAAAAAAAGTCCTGCAACTCCCAGTATTCCCCAGCCTGGGAGTTGTAGGACTTTTTCTATCTAAACATGCATAGGATTGCACCCTTAGCCTCCATGAATTTGTCTAATTCCCCTTTAAAGGCATCTATATTGGTGGCCGTCACAACATTGGTGGTCTTGTGGTAGCCAGTTCCATAGTTTCACTATGTGCTGTGTGAAGAAGTTCTTCTTTTTATCTGCCCTGAGCCTCCCACCAATCATATTCATGGGATGACTCCATTGGGTCCTGGTATTATGAAATAGGGAGGAAAATGTCTCCCTACCCACTTTCTTCAAACCATGCATCCTTTTGTTCATCTCTACCCAGAGGGAATCTACACGTCGTACTGAAGGCGCTTCCATGCGCCCCCAGTACGCCCCCCAAACAATGGTGTATTCCTGCCTACCTGCAGCCCAGAAGAGACGGAGGAGGAGGAGGTGGCGCCTCCTCCGTCTCTTCTGGGCTGCAGGTAGGCAGGAATACACCATTGTTTGGGGGGGGCGTACTGGGGGTGCATGGAAGCGCCTTCAGTACGACGTGTAGATTCCCTCCCAGTCTCCTTTTACTTGCCTTTTTTCTCACTCCAAAGCTGCCAGTCTCAGATATTGTAGCCTTTTCTCATAGGGGAGTTGCTCCACCCCCTTGGCCGTCTCCCCAATGAGGAAAGGTTACAATCCCTGGGGCTGTTCAGCTTAGAAAAAAGTCAACGCCCTGCTTTTCTTCTAGCAGGACCCCTGTGCTCAAGAGCTGCACGAAAGGCAGACATTTAGGCGGTGGAACCTTTCCAAGCATGGGGATGCAAGGTGGATGAGCTTTCCCGTGTTGCATTTCTGCCAGGCATGCAGATGTTAAACGCACAGGAGCCCTGCCTGGAAAATGGTGGCAACCCTCCTGGGTGAAAAAGATATAGTAGCTTGCAAGAGGAAAATTATCATTACTCCATGATGGGGAGACCCTGAGAATGGCTGTTTTGGAAGGCTCTTGGTCTTGCCAGAGGATCAAATTTACATGTGGGGTGTGTGTGTGCTGGGGATAGAATCATAGAATAGCAGAGTTGGAAGGGGCCTACAAGGCCATCGAGTCCAACCCCCTGCTCAATGCAGGAATCCACCCTAAAGGATTCCTGACAGATGGTTATCCAGCTGCCTCTTGAATGCCTCCAGTGTGGGAGAGCCCACAACCTCCTTAGGTAACTGATTCCATTGTCGTACTGCTCTAACAGTCAGGAAGTTTTTCCTGACGCCCAGCCGGAATCTGGCTTCCTTTAACTTGAGCCCATTATTCTGTGTCCTGCACTCTGGGAGGATTGAGAAGAGATGCTGGCCCTCCTCTGTGTGACAACCTTTCAAGTATTTGAAGAGTGTTATCATGTCTCCCCTCAATCTTCTCTTCTCCAGGCTAAACATGCCCAGTTCTTTCAGTCTCTCTTCATAGGGCTTTGTTTCCAGACCCCTGATCATCCTCATCGCCCTCCTCTGAACATGCTCCAGCTTGTCTGCACCCTTCTTGAAGTGTGGTGCCCAGATAGAACTGGATAGTAATGACAAGGACAGGGTTAATCCCATTGAGATCTGTAAGCATGTAGGCATAAAGTACTTGCAGGCAGAACTATATTGCCGGGTTAACCCTGAGATGATAAATACCTTTTGGCAAAGTTGCAATTAACATTTTTCTCCCCACATGCAGTTTAAATGTGATTTACTGTCTTGAAACCATTTCTGCATGCCAGTCAGGAAGAGCAGGTTAACCTGTTCTGCCTTAAAATGTCCCTTAGGGCGCTTAATGCAGACTAGGTCTTCCTTAAACCATTTTGTGTGTGCATAATCCTGGCACCAGAAGCATCGTTTTCCCTTTCCATTCTGTCAATGCATGTTTATGTGTTCAGTGGTGAATAAAACATACACCAGAGATTTCAAGCAGGCCCACAACAAAATGTCAGTCCGTTCCTGGCATAGTGATCTGGTTTGCATGGAACGGTGGGAAATCATGAGTACACACAATTTGCCCTGGAGTGTGCTAGCCCTGTTTATTTAAAATTATTTATTTAAAACATTTCTTGGCTGCCTTTCAGGGTAGAAGCCCTCCCAAGGTGGCTTACAGCAATAATCCTTGGCATAGTTATTCCATAGCCTTTTTGAATATTCATCCTCTGATCAGGCTGATCAAGGGTTGCTACATGACATCTGAACCTGGACACTGTAGGTTAATCATGGGTTAACACTCAACTAATCCATAGTTGTTAGGTCAATCCCCCAATTGCTCAATATATTAAAAATGTTGCATAAACAAAATGGTGCCCGAAACACACTGCAATTCACCGTGGGTTAAATAATCCCCAATGAGCCTGCCTTGTTGTGTAAACTAGGCCACTATATCTGGATTCAGACATCACGTAGCAACCTCCAATTAGCCTGATTAGGGGCTGAATATCCAAAAAGGCTTCAGAATGTGCTCTACAGGCATCATAGCAAATCATAGGATAATTTATCCACAATTTCCCACAATTACGTGCAAACAGGAAAACTTTGTGTTACCTGAGCCTGTGGCTGAAGAGGTTGAAAAAAAACAACCTCTTACATGTGGTTAGCATCAAAGACAGGAATTCCTGGTCTAACTTCAATCTTAGTTTAGAGACACCAATCTTCCATTGGCACCAATGGACACTCAGGGATTTGGGGAAACTATCCAGGGCCCTGGTAAATGGATTTCCCCCCATTTAATTTCATTCATTTATTACATTTCTACACTGCTCAATAGCCAAAGCTCTCTGGGCAGTTTGCAAAGATTAAAAACCATTAAAAATAGATTTTAAAACCATTTGCATACAGATATATACTCAAACAGCACACACCGAGACACATTATCTACCTAAAACAGTTTAAACAGCCAACAGCAAGAAACATCATCATCATCATCATCATCATCATCATCATCATCATCATCATCATATATTTATTTATTTCTTACCCGCCTCTCCCTTTGGATTGAGCAGACCCACTGAAATGAATGGGACCCAAGTTAGTTGTGAATCACTTAAAGGCTCATTCCTTTCAATGGGCCTATTCTGCATAGAGCTAACACGGAATCGTACACTTGGGTTCTTGGGTGGCTTAAAAGTTTAATTAATAAATACATTAAGCCACACCTAGACTGCGAGGGTAAACTGGCTTGAAACCCCAAAGGAAGGGACCTCCAGGGGTCTGCCTTGATCGTGCCAGCTTCCCCGCTTTTAGAAACAACCCTGCAGTGGGGTGGCATCAGGTAATCCTGATACAGGAGGCAGCATGGGCTTTCCGGTACCCATGCAGTTCGCTGGGCCCACCTTCTGCCCCTCGCCTTCCATCCAGGAACACCCCCGGAGTGACACCGGAGCTAGGTCAGATGGCGGAAGAGCCGTAGTGATGTCGCTCCAGCAGGAAAAGCCAGGGTATGTCCCAAGCTTGTCCAATGCGCAGCTTCGCAGGAAAGCCCCATGGTGGCTGTGGGGTGACTGTTGTGTCATATAACCATTGCAGGGCTTTTAACCCGTATGGTTGCCCAGAGAGGGGGCAAGGAGCTCCCTGCAGCTGGGCAAGGGGGGGAAACTTGCTCCTTTGGCAGGCAGCTCCCTAGGGAAGGAATGCAGGGGGGGACATCAGCTCTGTAGGGCAGGGAAGGGGGGATGGCAGCTCAGGCTCCTTAGACCTCTCCCCATAAGAAACTGTCCACTTGCTGGGTGTCTCCCCCACTGGGGCTTCTCCAACCCATGCGTCCACCCCCTTTCTCCCCCCTGCCACCCCGGGACTCCCAGCCCCCCCTAGAGCTAGACCCCCCCCTGCACAGGCTTAGTAATACCCCTGGGAATGACTTCTGTCTTAATTCGGGAGGAACTACTGTTGCCCACTCAAGAGCGTCACCAGATGGGTGGATTTTCATGTTTCCCTTGCTGCTGTCCCACAATAGCAATGGTCTCTTTACATGGGGAGAGAAAGAGGAAGTAAACAAAGACCACATGGCCCATTCAGGGGCAGTTTATATTGTGCTTCTTTTCCTGCACACAGCAGGAAACGGCGGCACATTCCATTATTATTTTTAAAAAGACAGATTAAATTTTGCGATGGAAAAACAAACAGAAGAAGAGGGAGGTGTGTGGGAGGTGGACGTCATCATCTAAAGGATGCACAAACATCCGTAAATGGGCAGTAGCGAGTGTGCAATAAAACACTCATCTGATGATGCTCTCAGTGCTGCAGACAATACGGAGCTCAATGGGCCCATGACGATTTCCTATGTTCCGCACTGTGGAATTTATTTTTGTAAATAAATAAGTTGCCATAGTTATAAAGGCTCTTCTCCTTGCAGCAGAGACATCCAGCTCTTATAAAGAAAGGGCACAGAGTAGCACCTAACTACCAGTGGATATTAATGGATTGGCACTGAGAGAGATTTCTTCAAGGGGCAGAAATGGAACACAACCAAGTTGGAAATGGAGGTATGTTTGTCAGGTAGCCAGGATCTATCAGTCAGGCTGCCCACATTTCAAGGGGTCTGCACAGCTGTGCTACTAACAGAGGCCATTTCTACACCTGCCTCCCCCCCCCCCCCCGGATCATCCCTGTGCATCCAAATGACACACAGGGGATCCCGCGAGCAAGCAGGAATGATCCCTCCATTTTCCTGGGATAATCCTTAGGTGTCGCAAGGGCTAGAAGTTTTGATGGGCAGGAATTGGGAGTTCTATGAGCAGCAGTTCTTATCCCAGCAATGTTGTCTGTTGTTAATATCTGCATATTGAGCTTCTCCACAAGAGCAGGACAGGGCTGGATTGGACCGGTCAGTTGCCAACCCTGTGAGTTAGTGGGAGCTTCAGCTGTGGCACCGTTTTCTCATGGCATCCTTCCTCATCAAACTGTCTTCTTCCGGCATCGATGGCTTCTATAAATAGCAGCAAACAAGAGCAACAGGATCCAGCGCACTCCTGACATCTTAGCATCACTTGGCAGAAACACTCTCATACCATGGCTATCAGCACTCTGATCTGTCTACCTGCATGAGGGACAGCTATGTTTTTATGTGAAACTACACAGGGGAAAAACCAGGGTTCTTTTCTTTTTCTGCTTCAGATGAGGCATGCTTTGGAAGCTCAGCCCATAATACTCCACTCCCTCCTCGCTGTCTTATTATGCAACATTAATCACAGCGAAACCTACATAAACCCTCACTGGCATTATGTAATCTCCTCTGCTAGACCCCATCGCAGCAAAGGAATTCCACTCCACCTCGGTGAGCTTATCACGGAAATGACTTTGGGTGTTATTTCAGCAGTGGCTTTAACTGTTTTCCTTGCGCTTATACATGATCATATATAAATGTGTAGATAGGTGCTCTAAAGGCAGAGAAAGACTTTAAATACAGGTGGGGATGGGTAGGTAATCCCTCCCCCCTCTAAATTAGAGCAAGGGGTGTACAAGGAATAAAAACAGAAAAGTAAAAATATGGAGTAAAAATAGCAAAATGCTTAAAGAAAAAGACTGAAGAACACAGGACAGCACATGCATATTAATAGGGAAAAGAGAGCCCTTACAATAGGATCCAATCCTTTTTTTTTTCTTTAAAAAAAGACAAGTCTTGCAATGTCATTTACATATTTGCATGCATGCATTAAATTTGGGTTGGGGAGGGAAGGAGAATCGCTGGCCAAGGCATTTTACAACTTTGGGGGCACAATGGAGAATGTCCTCTATTCACTAATAGAAGGCCAAACAGGAGATTGGTGATTTAAGAAAAAAGGTACCAAATAAACAGCGATGTATGTGTGTGTGTATGTTGGGGAGTGAGAATTTAGATCACAGAATTGATGCAGTGGGAAAAGGTTACCTCACCCCACCTCCCTATAGCACTGCTGCTCCCGTCAAATTCGAAGCCTCTCACAGCTGCCTTTCAGTGGAGCCTGGTTACATTTTTCATGCGCAGCTCGGCTTGGAAAGCACTTTGCCCAAGGTTCGGCCTGAGGATCATAAAACACAGGAGGCAGAAGCAGTCCGGATTGTTTCCTTCACGGATGTGCCTTGTGTCTTTTTGCTAAACACAACATACCTTTGAGGCCAACCTTCCTCGCCAACTCAGAGCCCCACAGCACGAGGGGCGGTTGACATGGAAGGCCTCCCTACCCCAAGAGAGGGGAAGCTTGGGAGATGGTGAACTTTGAGGCTCCACTCTCAGGCCGTGAATGTCTCGCCCGATAAAACAACGGCATGAGGACGGATTAGAGAAGATGCCCACTTAGGTTTACCCTTTCCGCAGACTTATTAATAAATGTGACCCTGTTTAAATCCCAGTCTTGTGTCCACCTTGTTATTTCCCACACTCCCCACAAAACACAGCAGAGAAAGGGGTTTTCCTGTTTTCACAGAATCAGGGGTTCATCAGATGAGTGTATTATCACATGCTCGCTACTGCCCACTCACAGTTTTTCACACGTCCTTTAGACGGTGCCGTCCACCTCCCACTCCTTTTTCCATCACAAAATGGATCCCTGTTAATCCAACTTTTTTTTTAGGAAACGGAATATGCTGCCATTTCCTGCTGTGCGCAGGAAAAGCAGCGCGATAAAAACAGCCTCTGAATGGGCCACGTGATCTTTGTTTACTTCCTCTTTCTTCTCCGGGAAGAAAGAGGAAGTATCATGGGACAGGAACGGGGACGGAGAAGCAACGGTAGGGAACCACGATTCCCCCCCTCCATCTAATGATGCTCTCTGTATCCCAGTAACAAATGTGGGACCATCTCAACACTATCTTAAAATGGGCTCTATATTCTCACAGGGCCAATTTAAGTTTAGTATATCTCCAAAATACTAATAACAACGCATTCAGTTTAGACTAAATTCCGGGTGAAATAACCACAGGTTAGCTTTTTATTCCACATACCCTCTTGCTACTTTTAAAGTAGTTTCTGATACCATTCCAGGAAGTGGCTTGGAAATGGAGCTGGAGTAAAGGAGACCAGTGCATTCTCCAATGTTAGGGAAATGCACAGGGAGTGGAAATACCTGTGCAGTAAAGTATTTACTTTTGCTGAGCACAATTGAACCATGGGAGACATGAGTTTATATATTGGGGGGAAATATATATCCTTTTGCTTGGCCACTAGGTGGCTTCCAGACATAAACTTCTCCAGTGACTCCTATGCCACAAAAAGAATTTGCTAGTCTTTAAAGTGCCACAGAACTTCTTTTTGATGTTTGCTACAACAGACATGGCCACCCCATTTCTGGTATTGTTTTTCAGTGATGGTAGTTGCACAACCAGAAAACAACAACAACAGGTACATCTCATAGAAAATGTACCTATGATCATGATGGGTTGAACGTAACCACCCTGGTTGGATGATAATTGCTGTGTTAACCTGCCTATGTGACAAACAAACAATCTTACACACAAATCAAGTAAAACAGACTAGTTTTATGGGTTCACTCCCAAAATTTATTCCTCTCCCCCTTTTTTTGGTACTTTTAACATGGAAGACAGTAGCATCATGTTGACTAAACCTTAACAATCATTATTAATATAAGGGTGTATTCATTCATCACAAAATTCCTTAGTCACATGATTTAAAAAATCATTTTGGAAAGAGTTGCAAAGCTGATTCAGGAATTGGGGACGTTGCTGGTACTAGCCAATAGGCACCTGAAGCTGGATTTCCCATTGTTGAAATTGATCCATAATGAAAAGCTGCAGGACTTCCTTTATTTCCCCCAGGGCTCACCTTGACAACAGAAGTATACATGTGTTTTTAGGGCAGTTTCTGTGCTATCAAATTAGTTCCTCTTCTCCTGAATCGTTATGTCTGTCTTCAGTGTTAGAAGCTTTGGTTTCTGAGACTTCATCAGATGTGACTGACCTGTGTCTGTAACCAAAGGACCTACATATCTAGTGTTTCTTTACATGAACACCCCAAACCATGGCAGCTTTCGGAAAACAGCCAGCTCTGACTGACATCCAACTATATCAACCTATGGCAATGCAGTTGTGAGTGTCTTCACATGCATGTCAGGATGCAGTCTGAATTAAGTTTCTGGAACTACTGAAAGTTTCAAAAGCAGAACATTTGCTACAAATACTTGTTACTTTAGCATCAGAGGCAGTAAGCCTATATGCAACAGTTGCTGGGGAACATGGGTGGGAGGGTGCTATTGCACTCACGTCCTGCTTGTGGGTTCCTGATCAATAGCGGGTTGGCCACTGTGTGAACAGAGTGCTAGACTAGATGGACCCTTGGTCTGATCCAGCAGGGCTCTGCTTATGTTCTTTAGATGCTACCAGATTGCTTCAGCTTGAAAGAAGAGAGGGATAGGGAATAGCTGATCAGATTTACCTTGCTAACCAAGCTCCAACTGATATGCACCATCACACCAAACTGCTTACAATTGTTCCATCTAGGGACACCTACAAAAAAAATGGCAGGGTATTTTCTGGTGACTGAAGACAGTTTGGGAGTGGGAAAGAGATTGTAAGGAGGGTGTAAAAGGAGTGGGATAAGTGAGGGGGCAGGATGAGGGAAGGAAGTGTTTTCTGTCTTTACGTGAGTGTATCTGAACTTTACAGACTTTCTTGCTTCCCTTTTCCCTCCCCCTCCCTCCTTCCTTTAGTGCCATGTGACGTCATTCTTTTAGATCGGTCCCTACCAGGACAGCTTAGTTTTTTCCTTCTTTGTAGAAGTCCTGGGTTTGAATCACATCCTGATGAATTTACATGTTTACCATATATTCGCCCCCTTGGGGGAAAAGTGAGTGGGAGAGTGATTTTGAGTTGAAAAAAATAGCCTCCTGCTGTTCTTCTACTTAAATCTGTGGTCTCCCACAGCTACTTTTGGTTTTTTTAAAAAGGTGTGTGTGTGTGTGTGTGTGTGTGCACGTTACACAGAATTACATGTGATATCTGCTTTGGACTTTAGACGGTCACCTACAAAAGTTTGTTTCATGAACATACAATTTTGTTGTTGTTCTTTTACAACATGTGACCTTTTACAGTTGGAAAAATTCAGGCAGAGGGTGATTTTGATGATCCACCCAGTGAATCAGCTAAATGTATGCAGGCTTCCCATAGGCTCAAGCCCAACATGTTCCAAATCCACTAAAGAGAAATGGCAAAAGTGGAAGAAAACCCACTTATTTCAGTACATCCATGAACATGCATCCTCCTATCAACACACATCAACAATCTCAATTTGAGCTTTATTTATGGTTGTTCACAATTATAGCGCTGAATTGACTATACCAAGAAGCTAAGCAGTGATCAAGACCATGAAGGAAAGTGACTTGGCAGTCTCAGGCAAAGGATTCTGGGTGACATAAAGAAACAGCAGAGCAATTTGATCTGGCCACCAGGGCATATTCCACCAGGAAGTTGTCGTGGAAAACTGAAATGAACGGGAGCAGCGGATGCCACTGCCTGGTTGCTCACTTGTGTTCTGCCACAACAAGTAAGCATGGTGCAAGTGTCAGACTGGGTCCACGAGGGCAGTGGACAACCCAACCCACCCCGTATCCGGCCCTCACGATGTGCTCGGTATGAGTGTGGACCCGCACCCGAGGGCTGGTGAGCCTCCCACAGGTGCTCAAGCATGGGTCTGCCCTGGCTTCTGGCCCTTCCACCCCCCAACTGTGTTAATGGTGGCCGTCATTAAAGCAGCAGCGGGTAATGGAGAGGAGAAGGAGGATTCTTTACACCGCCTTGGGTTCAGGTCCAGTGCCAAGACTATTTTGCACCCTAGGCAAGGCGAGCTACTTGCACTCCCCCCCGCAAATTGCCAACTTCGATTCAGCTGTTCAAGAAGAGTTTCTGAACTATTACATTTTCCTTTTATTATGTTTTTTTTTCTTAAAACAGCTAATTTGTATAAAACTGTGACTCTTAAAGGTCAGTACTGTGCCCCTCTGAGGTCTGCGCCCTAGGCGGCTGCCTAGTTGGCCTAATGGTAGCGCCGGCCCTGCTTGGGTTCCTTGGACGAAAAAAAGGTGGGATATAAATGTAATAAATAAATAAATAAATGCGTTCTTCCCCACTTCTGCCAATGGGGGTCTTAAAGGCCCTATCAATACAAGGCCCTCATTGGCGTGCGGGATGGGGGAAGCATGATTTCCAGAGGCTCTTTAATGGTGGCCACCATTAACGCAGTGGAGGTGGGGGTGTGGGAAGGGCCAGAAGCCAAGGTGGGCAGCTGTCGAGTGCTTGTGTGGCCCGGTTAGCAGGGGAGGGGAGGCAGGCGGTAGCAGCGATGAGGCGAGTTCTTGCCATTTTCGGCTATCCCTAATGTCAAGCAAACAAACGGTCCCAATGATGAGAAATAGGAGAATGAGGAGCAAGAGAAGTGGATGAGAAGATGGACTCCTTGAAGAAGGGGGCTGCCACTACTTGCCCCATGGTTAAACTTGCTGCCTCAGGCACCAGCCACCATCTGTGACTGGTTGCTTGAGAAGTCCGTTGTGTTTTGGACCAGCCCAGCGTGGAATCCACCTTGCAGAACTGTTGCACACATGAGAACTCCTGGGGCTCTTCTACACCAAGCAGAATATTCCACTATGAAAGCAGTATATAAAAGGCAGGAGCCACACTACTGCTTTATAGCGGTATGGAAGTGCACTGACAACTGTTGGGGCCCAATGACACGTACCATATAACAGTTGTCAGTGCACTTCAGTACTGCAATAGTGTAGATCCTGCAGTGCACTGCAATACTGCTATAAAGCAGCAGTGTGGCTCCTGCCTTTTATATACCGCTTTCATAGTGGAATATCCTGCTAGGTGTAGTTGAACTCCTGGAGGAGAAGCCCCGCAAAGGCTATAAAGGGAGCATCCATGTTCAGGGTCAGCACGGCCTCCCCCCAACCCCGAATACCCGCTGTGGGAGGGCTGTTGCAGTGGGGGCTCTTGTCAGCGGATCTCTGCTGGGGTGCGGGCCTTTAGCAAGGCCTTTAGCCATACCTACCCTTGACGCCGGTCCTGGATGCCGCAGCAAGAACTGTTCGTGTGAAGGAGGAACGCGTTTCGACAAGCTCCCTGTCCAAAGCGACACCAGAGAGAGGGCGAGAGAGGGAGCAAGGCCGCCTCTGCCAGCCCCGTTCGGCGAGAGCTCTTCCCCTCGGCGGCCTGCGCTGTCATCCCCATGCCCATCTCCAGCCGTTTTGTTTTGGTATTATTATATTTTTGCGCGCACTCGGCTAACTTCGCATAAGCCGGGGCATTCCACCTAGGCCACCCCACCCCGCGAGGACGAGCGAGCCGAGCCAAGCCGCCTGACCCCCACCCCCACCCCCACCCCCACGCGCAGCCCGGACTCGGGCATGAGCCATCCACGGAGTGGGGGGGGCGCCGCGCATCGCCCTCGAGCCCCGCCAGCCGAGGACGGAAGAAAGCGCCCGGCGCGCGCTCGCCTTCGGGCCCCGGGGCGCCAGGCGCCCACCCCGGGCGAGGTAGCGCCGCACGCCTGGCGAGGGGCTTGTGGGCTCCGGGCCCCACCAGCCAGCCAGCCAGCCAGCCAGCCATCCAAGCCCCCGCGCCGCCTCCCACCTCGCCGCCGCGCCACCTCTCCCCGCCCCTCGCCAGCGAATGGTCGCTTCCAGCCGGGTGGCCATGTTGCCGCTTATAATCGCGAGCGCAGGCGAAACCAGAGGCGGCTTTTCAGGCGAGAGGGGAGGACACCCAGAAGGAGTGGCTGCAGCGGCAGTCGCGTCGGGCGAGGGGGAAGGACGGGCAGAAGGCAGCCAGGCGAGGCCGCGTGAAGAGCTCCGTCGCCCTCGCAGGCTCCACCAGAAGCAGCATGGCCGTGGCGGTGGGAAGACCTTCGGTGAGTCTGCAATGCTCTCCCTCCGGGGGCTGTGGCGGTGGCGTGAGGGGGAGACCGTCGGGGCGGCCTTTCTCTCCCCTTCTTTCCCCCCCGTTGTTTGCCATTGCGGGACGCGGAGCTTTTCGGGCGTGCGGGCGTGCAGCTCCTGCGTGTCTGCGGTCCTGTCTGGGCTGAGATAACGGAGATGGGGATGCGCGCGAGCTTGCCCAAAGCTTCCGGGAGGCGGCGAGGAAAACGGCGGCAGCTTGTTGCTTCGCCTTGATTGAGAGAGAGAGAGAGAGAGCGCGAGAGCGCGGGAGAGAGCAGACGAAGCCCGCTCAGGTTCGGTGTTTGGAGCCTCAGGCGTTTCTCCCACCCCTCTTTCTCCCTCCATTCATTGCAAAGGGGGAGTCCCGCAAGGCTGGGCGCGCGTGGGATGGACGGACGGATGGATGGGAGGCCGGCTGGCTGTGGGGTTTGCCTCGGAGGCAGGTTCAGACGTTACGTTCCCGGGGGGACCTTGCCCTCATCCCCGGGCTTCTTTTCTCCCCAGGCCGAGTCACAAACAGACAGACAAAACCGGGAAAGGTTTTGAAAGTGGCCCATTCTGGCCCTGAGCATTTACCCCCGTTTCTCTAAAAATAGGGTATGCCGGAAGGAGGGGGGAAGTGGAGGCGGGCGAAGAGGTGCCCTCCGTGGTTACTCTCGGAAGGTGTGATTTGAAAAAGAAATGAGAGGTGTTTCTCTGGCTGCAGATTGTGAGTGGGTGGGGGGGGGGGAAGCAAACTTTCCCTCCTGGGTTGAGACACATGTTTGTGTTGCGGGGAAAATCTGTGGATCATAACCTGATGAAAGGTCGTCTCCCCACCATTCGCGTCCTGTGGTTTTGTTAATATACTTGAGCGGCTTCTTGATAGTTACAAATTAATCATCCCCCCCCCCCCGCTTTACAACCATATGCACACCTAGTCTTTGGATAAGGCTTATGCTCTAATAAATTTGTTATTCTTTAAAGAGGCACAAGGCTCTTCTGTTGTTTTGATGTGACACAGGAGGTGGTTTTATTTCTTTGTTTTTAGAATGGAAGCCTTGAACCTTTCCATACCAGAAAGATACCCCCCCTTAACCCCCCATAAAGGAACATGCTACCCTTTCTTTCTACCTTTTCTTCTCCTGTCTCTTTGGAGCTGGGCCGGGAAAGAGAACTCAGCCCTAGACAACAGTGAAAGCAACAATCCAGCTGTGAAGCAGAGCATTTTTGGTTCAAAACTTATCTCTGCCACGCTGGGGGCCTTCGACAACCCCCCCTCTGCCATTGTACCCCTGCCCCATCTACAATGTAGGGGGGGGGCAACAATACTGACCTGCCTTATAGGATTGTTATAAGAGTGTGAAACACTTTGAATACTCAAACAATGGAGCATACTTGCTTAATAAGAAGAATTAGACCAGGGTGGGGCTTCCCCATGTGGATCCTGACCCAGAAGTTGAAGAATACGTAGAAGAGAACAAAATCTTGCCCCTGGCCTTACATTTCTGGATTGATTTGTCCTCTCTGGTATTTATACAAGGAAGTGAAAAATCACTGGGGACTTAACACAGTTGAAATTGCAGGCTAAAAACTGCTGCTAAAACTGATGAGAAACAGGCCATATGTCTGTGTTGATTCCCATGTTTTGCTTTATAGGGAAATAATATTTCAGCCAACATTTTCAAGAATTTTTTTTTGGGGGGGGGAATGCTTTAGGTGCTTAGGACTGTGTCTATAGGGTTCTGGTGGCCCCTTTAGCATATTTCAAACAGGGGCAATCTGTTGCGTATAGTAGGAAGTCTGTCTTCCAGGACTGCATTCTTGGGTGGTTTCTCAAACATCCTCTGTTTAAGCAGCACTGATGGTAACGGAGTACCGGATGGAGATGCCTTAACCTAGCCCTCTCCTTCTCTGCCTCCTCCTCCCAGCCTTCCAAATTTCATGCAACAGTTGGGCAAAGAGTTATAATATTCTCTGGGGATCAGAGGCAGGGTTGTGTAGAAAAGCAGTACAGGCAGCTAGGAAAAGGACTGTAAAAACCTAAGTTAGTTTAATGTAAATGATAACTCCTTAAACATCTCTCTCTGGCTCCCTAAAGAATAAAGGCATTCTCTGGTGACTCAGTTAATTTGGCTTCTTAAGATTCTTAATGGCTTCTCAAGAGCAGTTTCCCACGTGCTGAAACATCCAGCTGCTGTACTTCCACTGTACAAACTGCTTTGCTAAGGCGAGAAAGCAACAAAAGTTCAGAATTCCAAGATCTGGATGAGAAGCCGCGTTTATTGTTGCAGCAAAGCTAACAAAGGCCATAGCTAGACCTAAGGTTTATCCCTGGATCGTCCAGGGGTCAAACCTGTTCATCTAGGTGACACACAGGGGATCCAGTGCTCAGGCAGGGGCGAACCCTGGATGATCCCAGGATAAACCTTAGGTCTAGCTGTGGCCAAAGAGTCCTGTAGCACCTTAAAGACCAATTAATGCTTCTTATGGCAAAAGCCTATTTCAGCAGATGCATGAAGTTGGCAGAGAAGGTGTTGGTGGTTGTAGACATGTATTTAGGGTTAGAGGAGAAATTCTTACACAAATGGAGGCTAAAAGAGTAAGGGACATATACTTTCAATGTGTGTCACTTGAGGATTTTAATTGTTACAAGTGGGGAGAGTGCCCTGGAGAAATGCTGAAATGAAATTAGATATCTGAAGGAGGCTTTTATTATATTTTGTAGTCTTTTGGAACTTTTTGAATAAATCTGTAATGTTTGAGAGAGTGTGGTGTTGGTTTTGCAGACTTGCCAGACGGCTTCACATAAAGCGATCTTTACCGAAAGAGAGAGAGAGAGACAGAGATCCTTTTTATTATGTCTATAATGTACAGAGATGTTGGTGAAAGTAAATGCCGACCATATGAAGAAACTCATATACATCACCAGAAGGCGGAAGGGGGTGTGGGGAAGAGGGGCTTGATTGACTTTTTCCTGTTCATTTTTAAAAAGTGCATGCCAGTAAAACAGATGTTGCAAATGACTTCAGTGTGGCTACTTTCAGTACGTGAAAAATAGTGTCTGCATTCAAGATGTGACCTGGATCTCTCGTCTAGTTTCTGTTACCGTCTTATAAGACAATTTGTGGTTCTGATAGATGCACTAATGCACTATATTTTTTTCGCAGCCATCCTCACTGCCCCAGAAAAAGCTGTGCTGAGGATATAAATGCAGAAGGGTGAAAGATACATGCATAAGTTAAATGAACAAAAATACCACTACTACTCCCATTGCTTTCCCTCTACAATGGGTACCAGTTATTAGGAATTAAACAAAGGGCTGCTTACTGTACAAACCATCATTTGGATTCTGAACTACTCTCAGTGCAAACCATGGTTTGGCATGATATCTGAATTGTACCTAAGGCAATCAGGGTGATTTGAAAAGTTTCACTACTTTGTGATATTGCAGAAGGGCTGCAGCTCAGAGGCACAGCCATTGCTTGCAGAAAGACCCAGGTTTATTCCCTAACATCTCCAGCTAAAGGTGGTAAAAAATCTTGCCTTTTGGCCCCCAGAGACTTGCTGCTTGCTAAAGGAAATAGTTGGAGAAATGGACTAGCTCAGATAAAGGCACTCTTTAGTTTTGTTCATTTGCTATTAAATATTTCCTTGACAAAGGGCAGTATATCACTGAGACTTTTGGGAACAGTGGTTGTCTTGGTGCAGTGCATTTTCTCTGCACATCTTAAGTGTGTGTGTGTGTGCGTGTGTGCGCGCGTGCGCATGCAATACACACACACATATAGAGTAGCAAGGAAATTGTTTCTGAACATGTACAGGATATCATCTATCACCAACTCATCACTGCCAATTACCACATCTCTAGAATTAGGGACCATCCATAAAGTCTGTTTCATGTTTAAGGGTGCCATGTTTAGACAGAAAAAAAGTCCTACAACTCCTGGCATTCCTCAGCCAGCCATGTTTGCTGGGGAATGCTGGGAGTTGTAGGACTTTTTATCAGTCTAAACATGCATTGGATTGCACCCTAAAATCTGCCCTCTTTTGCCCCATTGTTAAACAATACCAAATCCTTCCTTCCTTGCAACTTTCCTATTCCTCCCATGTGTTGACATATTTTTTTAATGGTTCTATAGAGTAGACAGTGTGAGTTTTGGGCACAGAAGCCAATTTTTTTTCCATTCTCCATCATAGCTGTTGGCAGGAGCAAACTGTGGCCTTGTAGCCCATGGAGGTCACTGTATACTTTCATGTCTTTTGTCTAACTTTGGCCGTTTCTACATCTGCCTTTTTTCTAGGGATCATCCCAGGATCATCCCTGTGCATGCAAATGACACACAGGGGATCCCGGGAGCAGGCAGGGACGATCCCTCCATTTTCCTGGGATAATCCTTAGGTGTAGAAAAGGGCCACTGTCTTACTGTACCTTTACAGGAATCTGGCTATTGTATTGCTAGTCTGATGAGCAGTTTAATTAGGTTAACCGTTAACAAACTGCTAGGTACAGGAGAGTAGAGAGTCCTCTTTTGCCTTTTATGTAGGTTGTGAGGAGGGGGTATGAACCCAATCCAGGAGCAATCAAACAACAGTCAGTTCAGCTTGATTAACAGAACTAAGATGACATTCTTGAGTCATAGAATTAGTCAGCTGAGATGGCTCTGGCAAGATGACAGTGCACTCATTATGAAAGCACACATATAAAGTAACGAGCATAAATGTTATCAAGGAAACCACTCATTTGCTCTAGTTACTTTTACGAGTAACATTATCTGAAGTATAACACTTTCTACATTTGTAACAGAACGATTACTATTTGGTAATTGTTCTGCAGTGAGTGTTCAGGCTATGGATTCTAGAAGACAAAAGCTTTGTTATTTTTATTGAAGTTTTAGTCTTCAGCCTTTTCAACCAGGGATCCACCATTCATTTCCAACCTGCCGCAGGAAATCCACTTCATATTTTTACCATATTGTCCTTCTTTCTCCCCCCTCCCTCTGCCTGCCTTTTACTTTTCTTTCTTTCCTCCTAATCCCCCCTTCTTAAAAAACAGCGATGGCTATGGTCAAGGCCGGCATCAAGAGTAGGCATAGTTAGGCACCTGCTAAGGCCCCACACCATGGTAGGGCCCCACTGACAAGAGCCTCCTGGAGTTGCTCCTCCTCTTCACCATTGCAGCCTCCTTGTTCGCTCTCACTCTGGCCCAGAGAAGGGTGGCAGCATCAATGAAGGAGGAGCAGTAGATGTCACGGCCTACTTGCTCACTGTTTTTCTACCTGTCAACAAGCAATTGGTAGCAATGATGAGAAAAAGGAGGAGGAAAAACAGTAGCTGGTGACAATAGTAGTGAGAAGGTAGACTCACTAACGGAGGGGCCCCATTGAGGATGTCTCACCCAAGAGCCCTCAGAAACATGGAGCCAGCATTGGCCATGGTGACTTTGTGTGCGTTAACTTTGGTCATGGGGCACTCCATAAACCACCACTTGAAGGCCAACATCTCTAGACGCTGTAAGCTGGGTAATGCTGCTAGCTAGTTAAGGTTCCTAAAAATTCTTACTATGTGTGAAGGAGGAACACCTGTTTGAGACTGAGGCCTTAGCTAGACCTAAAGTTTATCCCAGGATTGTCCTGGGGTCAAACCTGTTCATCTAACTGCCACACAGGGCATCCAGCGCTCAGGCAGGGCTGAACCCGGGATGATCCTGGGATAAACCTTAGGTCTAGCTACAGCCACTGGCTTTCTGTAGACCCCATTTCTAACTGGGATATGGATTTCTACTAGCATGCCCTGCAGTGTATTTTGCCTGATCCCAAGGGTTCTTCAGTTTCAAACATTACTGATCTTGAGTGCCTCTTCTTTCAGTAATTATATAATCACGTTGCTTGAGAATATGAGCCCTGAGCTCTAGTAACATGATGAGAATATGAGTGCCACAGGTTTGGAAGACTTACTTTCCAGAAGCCAAGTAAGCAGCTTCTCCACATTTATCACATTTCAAATCTCATGATTGTAATAATTTGGAATTTACAATATTTGGGATCACCGCAGTACTGTTGCTTGTTAAGGATGGATTGATAATACTGGAATTGTCCGATGCCAGTGATTCCTTTTTGTGTTATGTGCGTGCGTGCGCATTACATGCAAACTGCTAATCATGTAAAAATAGGCTATGCAAATTAGTTCTTTGAGCAGTGGGGTGCTTTGCAGCAATTGTTAGCACCGAGTATAACAACATAAGTGGAGCTATGCTTCATGAGGCTGAGGGCCCATCGAATCCAGCATTTTGTAGCTGATATTGGTCATCCAGATGCCTCGGAGAAGCGTAAAAGTAACAGTCCTCCTCTACTGTATGTCCTCAGCATCTGGCACTCAGAATTGTACTTCTTCTGGTCATGTTCCATTTTAGCTATCTGTCTAAACATGCGCAGGATTGTGCCCTAAACCTTTAAAAAGGTATTTAATTAGTGGCCAGCTACATCTTGTGGTGGCAAGTTCCACAACTTAATAAATAAATAAATAAATAAATAAATAAATAAAATGTTTGTGTGAAAATGTGACTTGCTTTTGTCCATTCTCCTTATTTATTTTTAATACTTTCATACTGCTTAATATACTAAAATCCCTAAGGGGTTCACGGTAAAGGATACTATGAAGCAATAGAAAACAAGATAAAAATAATAAATAATTAAAAATAAAAATTACAACATCATAATAAAACAAGATCAACTTCATGGGATGATCCTGAGTTTTGATATTATAAAAGAAGGGAGATTTCCACCACCACCACCCTAACCACTCTTCCCACACCATTTATATCATGTCCTGGTCACCTTTCTTCTTTCACTTAACTGAGCAATAACAATTTATCCTTTATTCATAGGGAAGGTACTCCAATGTCCTGATCATTTTATTCCTTCTCTAGTGCTATGCTATCCTTTTCAGGGCTGGGGCGACCAGATTGTATATCATATTCCAGAATTGGTTACAAAATATATATATTTTAAAAATAGGGTGATCATATGAAAAGGAGGACAGGGCTCCTGTATCTTTAACAGTTGTATTGAAAAGGGAATTTCAGCAGGTGTCATTTGTATATATGAAGAACCTGTTGAAATTTCCTCTTCATCACCACAGTTAAAGCTGCAGGTGCCCTGCCCTCTTTTAAATCTGGTCACTCTAGTATAGCTCCTGCACTTTAACTGTGGCGAAGAAGAGGGAATTTCACCAGGTTCTCCAGATATACAAATGACAACTGCTGAAATTCCCTTTTCAATACAACTATTAAAGATACAGGAGCACTGTCCTCCTTTTCACATAGTCACCCTAAGAACAATGGTGTCTTCTGCTATCAAGCAACATCTGTTTGTGCAGAAAGGAACTACCAGACCAAATTTGGGAATACGATACATGTTTTTCTTGATTGCAGAAAGACTCTTGCTTTATAGCAGCAATATACAATTGGCTTCTTGCAACATCTAGACAACTACTCTTTTACCGTGTGTATCTGGTTTCTAGCAAGCCTGTGACTTTGCAGAAGTTCTTTCAGTTGCTAACCCCAGAGAAGCTGTGTGAGAGTCAGGGAGCGTGGGAAGTTCTCAGACATCTTCCTTAGCATAAGCCGGGGGGAGATGCCAGATTTTGAGAGTGAATTAGACCCTTTAAATGCTGACAATTATTCTGCAGCATTGCTCTTTACAAGCCAACACATTTTGATTTTAACAATAATCCCCCCACCATATACATTTACTTCTGCAGAGCAAGACTTTCCTAACCCGCTGCTTGCTGTTGAAGCAATCTGATGTGCGTGTATGTGTGGCTTTGCCTTTAGTTCCTTCGCTGGAATTTATTTTTCTTCTCTTTACAAACTGTAGATTCAGGGTGTCTACAAAGAGTCTTTTTCTGAAGGGGGCACAGATCACATCATGTGAGATTTGGTGGGAACATGGAAGCTGACACCTTCTCTTGTGAATTGGTAGATAACTTGGCAGCGTTCAGTTTTTTAGAAGAATGCGTTTGCAGTTGGTCGCATTTGCTCTTTGGTCATTCCAGGAGCTGCACCCATTGGGCCTCTAGGCCTCTGAATAGCAGAAGGTTTCCAAAGGCTTTCATACAGAGTATGTTTGAATTGTTTTTTCGGATGGGGGGGGGGAGTTTACATTTTATTTGTTAGCCTTTGACTAACAAGGCTAAGCTCCACTCAACACTTGTACTGAACTCTTAGAATCTTGGTTTTTCAAATTCTTCTCCACACTCCTTAAGCGTAACATACTTTTATTTAAAACAGCAACAACCAAAAGCTGTCATTTTGTTAAGTTCAGCCCACTTTATTCCATGCACTGCACAGCCTGATCACGGCAGGGCCCTTTTCACATCATTCTGCCCATTGTGGTTTCAGCTGTAATGTAGGTACAACACTGTTTTAGAAAAGAAAATGAATGTAACAGCAGGACAGTATCAGGAGTCTGCTAGGAAGTCCTTATTTGTGATTACCAGCGGACGTCACCCTCCCTTCAGTCCCATGGTATACTGTATGCAGAGGAGGGGTGTTTGTCTGCCCTCATGTAATACTTCTACAGACTTCAAATTCCCTGCTTCTGTCTCCTGCAAAAACCATGTGTGCAGCAAACTTTGTAGGGTAGAGAGAAGAAAGGTGTCTGTCTCTGTATTCACATTGGCCCAGTTCACACATAATACTAAGCCGTGATGTGGTTTCTTGAAATCTAACTTGTTGCTGCGTTTTCCTGCAAACAAATAATGGTTTGTTAACCACCTGTATGAAGTTTGGCTTGTTTAAACCATGGCTTGTTGTGATGTCTGAACACAGAACCAAGGCTTATCCTTGGCTTGATTGCACTGCTGTCTGCCTTGAAACAGATGTGCCCAGCAAGAACAGCCTGAAAATGAAACCACTCTGAATGTTGACAAAGTGGGTGGATGAGAAAGAATCCAGAAATAGGGAAAACCCTCTGTGGTTTGATTGCTATTTTGCGAGACAATTCATGGCTAAAGCAACAAGCATGGTTAACCTAAACACAATTTACCGTTATGCGTGAACACAGCTAGTGCTTTCCTCAAGTTCTCTGCAAAGTGTGAGAACTTGGGGGAGGACAGAGAGGGGGGTCTTTGTACAGGGCATGTGAGGTGAAGTACTGTTCATAGCTGCAAGGGGTATTTGCTCCCAGCAAGGGGATTTATAGAACCAAGATGGAGCACTTGAGAACTTTCAACCAATGTCTGATCTGTAAACCCTGACTGATTGCTGCACAGATTATGTTGTGAAGATTGAAAGTTCTATGGATTCACTACTAGAAAAGGGGTGGAGTGGGGTAAAAGCCCAAAGGTTATTCTTGCAGTTTCAGCAGCAGTGTGCAGTATGCTGTCATGCGGTCCTCATTAGCTAGAATTGTAACTGGGAGCCCTTATCTGAAAATCTAAATAACCTCTCTGCCTGTAAAAGGAAGGAATTATCTTCATGTATGTGCCTTGCTGAAGCAAAGTTAGTGTGGGACTGTGAGATATGCATGCAGGATAGGGCTTTTTCTGTTGGGACTGCAATGAACCATGGGTTGTTGTTGTGTTAACCCAGCTGTGTTAGCAAACCATAGTTTGTTAACCATGTACAACCTACAGTTCACAGTTCAATAACACATCATGGGTTCACTTCAAAGGTTGTTCATGGTTAGCAAACCATGGATTGTTAGCATGGCTGGGTTCATGCAACACAACAACCCACAGTTCAGCAACAACCCATACTCAACCCATTCTCTAGCTTGCCGCGTTGTGTGAATCAAGCCATAGGGTGTAAAAAGTAAGGAGAGAGGACTCTCTCAATAATACTGTGAGAGACTCAGTGGAATTGGCCGGAGGTAGATTCAGGGCAGGTTAAAGCAGGACAATGTGATAGAATTCATTGTTGCAAGGTGTGGTGATGACCATGGGCAAAGGACACTTTAGAACAGGGATGGGGAAGCTCCAGCCTGCAGAGCCCCTTGGATTCCACAGAGGCTCCTAGCTCTGCCCCCTGGAGGAATCCCCACTGCCATGTCCGATTTGAGATAACAGCAGGGATGTGGGTGGTAGGAAACTCGATTGGTGCTGGTAAGAGTAGCTGCTTCCATGCCAATAGGTAGTATACCCCTGAATGCCAGTTGCTATGGGAGCTGTTTCCTTTGTGCCTTGTTAGTGGTCTTCCTGAAAGTATTTGGCTGTCCACTGTTGGAAACAGGATGCTAGACTAGATAAGACACCCTGGCCTTATCTTGCAGGGCTCCCTCTTATGTTTATTGTCAGTTTCCTTTTGGGGGGTGGGGTGGGGGAAGAGGAATTGAGAGAATGTTTAGTGTGTTGAGGATCAGCTCCCAGGCCCTGTGACTCCTTTCCACTCCTGCCAGCGACAAGCAGTCCCTTGGAGCAACACAAGGTTTGGCACTGAGAGTAGCAGTGGCTTTGTGCCAGGCAATTGCTTGTGCAGTGGCCGTGTGGGCAGGGAGAGAAGATGTGTCATCTAGTTCCCTTTCCAAGGCTGAGAGGGTAATATATAACAGCCTGTCGAGTAGTCCTTGCTTAGATCTCCACACCTTTTATATGGAAAGAAGTTCCATTGGAATGGATGGGTTCAGAATTGGGGTGTGGTGGGAGATGGGAGAGACCTGTTGGGACTGCAATAAAATGTTGCAGTATGAAGTGCTCCTGTTCAAGTGCCTGCCAGCCATGCCCTTTTCCAACATGCCATTCCATTTTTCCTCCCACCCAGTGTTATGTCACCCATCCACCCCCACTGATCAGGCTTTTTTTGGTCTCCCTAAAGCAGGGGTGCAAAGTATCTTTCAGCCTGAATTCCATTTAAGAGAAAGTTTGGAGGCTGCATTCTGTTGGGGACGGGATGAAAGGAGTGGAGCAAAAAGTCTATAATATTTCCGCTAAATAGACTTCCTGTCAGTAACTAAGTTTTAGGGTTAGGCCTGTCATTGAGTTAGGGCTTTCTTTGGAGCTGTTGTGTACATGGTGTTATTTGATATTATTATTATTATTATTATTATTATTATTATTATTATTATTATTATTATTTTCATATTATATCATTTCATTTCATTTCTATACCTCCCAGTAGCCAAAGCTTCTCTGAGCCATTCATAACAATTCACAAGATGAAATACAACATAAAGATTCAAAACAATTTAAACAGCTCAAAACAATTCTAGTAAAATACTAGACCTGTTCAAACAGTGGCATAAATGCCCCATCATATGCCATTAAATGCCTGGGAGTAGAGGACAGTCCTAACCTGGTGCTGAAAAGATGGCAGTGAGGAGAAGGAGCAGGATGATTACCTTGCAACCGACTAGACATAACAGTTACAGACAAAAAAGAAAAACACGTGTACCTTATTGACATAGCAATACCTAATGACAAAAATGTTGTAGAAAAGGAAGAGGAAAAGAGAGAAAATATATACACCACTGGCCATAGAAGTTAAAGAACTTTAGCAAAGGTCACAATTATTCCATTAGACACATCAGTCACTGGCATCACATCAAAAAACTATTCAGAAAACCTTCAGAAACTGGGCCTACCAAAATACATCCACACCAACATCCAGAAAGCAGTCATACTTAAAACATGCTCAATTGTCAGGACATTCCTGAGTCTGTAAAAGACAGCATGACTTGGCAGAGTCCATCATGTCCGTCTAGAAAAACCACCACAAGCTAGAAAAGAGATGATGATGATGATGACGATGATAATAATAATAATGATGATGATGATGATGATGTCAGTGTATTAGGCCTTTTTTGGGAGCTGTTATGTGTAGGATGTTAACTAGTTTTAATAGTTAAATTTATTTATATCATTTCATTGCATTTTGTGGTTTTTTTAAATTTTGTTGTATGTTACCTTGGGAGGGTTTACCCTAAAAGGCAGCTTATAAATGAATGAATGAATGAATGAATGCCCTTAGGGTTTCCCCCCTAAGAACCTATGCAAACCTTGGCATTTCCCTAAGCCAATTTATACCTGCCTCTAGAGCATGGATGGTGCCATTCTCACTATAAAAGAATCTACACTTGGAGAGTGAATCTGCTGTTAGGACATATGAAACATGCCACTGAATTGGCTGATATGATTGCTTATATGTACAAACCAGTCTTCTTGTTGGCAGCTGTTTTCTACACTCCTGTCTGTTGCTTGCTGCTTGGGCTTTAAACACGATTCTGCTGGAACTGGTGAGTTGCAAAATGTGCCAGAAAACTCAGTTGGGAATAGATCCAAGCCAGTGACCTTTCATGAGAAAAGCTTGGAGGCTAATTTACTATAGTCTTTCAGCCAGGCAAAAGTTGGTTGGTCCAGAAAATTGTAGCACTTGGTGAACTAGATGAGTGTTGTTTTGTTTTAAAAGTTAAGAGTTTGGGCATAGGTTCCATTTATTTTGGGGGCCACCACCATGAATGCAGTATTTTGAGGAGTAAGCACTTGGATCTGTTAGCAGGATATCCTGTCAAGCAGGTTTCTGATTTCTGTTCTGTCGATTTCATTTCCTGGGACTTAGATGTAAGCAAAGCAAACTTATTTAAATATAATAACTAATGTGAAGAACTTTTGCCACAGAAAGTTGTGATGGTCAACAGCTCAGACGGCTTAAAAATTGGTTAGAGAAAATTCGGAGGGGAATTCTATCAGTAGTTGTTAGCTTGCATAGCTAGGGATGGGACCTCTTCAAAACCAGTGGGTACTGGGAACAAAACTGGAGATGGGTATTTCCATTGTACTCTGCTTATGACCTTCTCATGGGCTATTATCAAGTGTTGGATTAGAGACAGAAATTTGTTCTGATCCAATAGGTTAATCCTTTGGTTTGATTTGGCTGCAGAATCTATTTCAGGTTGCATTTTTTCCCCAAACCATTGTTGAGTTGTTGGGGGCAAACATCTACCCCCTGGTAAACTTTTATTTGCAGAATTTACACAGAAGCAGACCTATGACATAGAATCATAGAATCATAGAATAGCAGAGTTGGAAGGGGCCTACAAGGCCATCGAGTCCAACCCCCTGCGCAATGCAGGAATCCACCCTAAAGCATCCCCAACAGATGCTTGTCCAGCTGCCTCTTGAAGGCCTCTAGTGTGGGAGAGCCCACAACCTCCCTAGGTAACTGATTCCATTGTCGCACTGCTCTACCAGTCAGGAAGTTTTTCCTGATGTCCAGCCGGAATCTGGCTTCCTTTAACTTGAGCCCATTATTCTGTGTCCTGCACTCTGGGAGGATCGAGAAGAGATCCTGGCCCTCCTCTGTGTGACAACCTTTTAAGTATTTGAAGAGTGCTATCATGTCTCCCCTCCATCTTCTCTTCTCCAGGCTAAACATGCCCAGTTCTTTCAGTCTCTCTTCATAGGGCTTTGTTTCCAGACAGGATCGGACATAAGTTCCCTTCTTTTGAC
The DNA here is from genome assembly GCF_023053635.1 of Elgaria multicarinata webbii. Lineage (NCBI taxonomy): Eukaryota > Metazoa > Chordata > Lepidosauria > Squamata > Anguidae > Elgaria > Elgaria multicarinata. The sequence goes on from NC_086180.1 coordinate 13,237,610, forward strand.
ATCACACATGGTTTTGTTTGGGGAAGCTTTGAGATATATGATAATAAAATGTCAGAATCGTAATTTGTGTTAGTTTTTAGTATTGGGCAAAGTTAAAATGTTTCTCTCAAGAGTTGGAAAGTTAAGGTTTAAAACCATTGGATGGGAGGTGATTGCCAGAGGGATAACAGAGCTCATGGAGTTTTCTGTATCCTTGCTTGAACAACATTGCCCAGATGACTTCCCATACTGCTGGCACCTAGTATGAGACCTTTCCATGTTGCTGCTGCTGCTATTATGATTAGAATCATCATCATCATCGTGATTATCCGCTCCCAACTATCACCACCACCAATCATTCCAGTGTGCTGAGCTCATGGAAAGCAGAGCCACTCCACCAGCCCTGCTATTTCCCCCCTCTTCCCTCCCCTTACTTTTTCCTTGTGTATCTTGTCTTTTTAGAGTGTAAGCCTGTGGGCAGGGAATGTCTTGTTTAATTGAGTTAATGTCAGCTGCTCTGGTGCCTTTTTGGTTGAGGAGCAGCATAACAAGAGAGCCAGTGTGGCGTAGTGGCTAAAGTGTTCGACTGGGAGTCGGGAGATCCGAGTTCTAGTCCCCACTCGGCCATGAAAGCTCACTGGGTGACTTTGGGCTAGTCACAGACTCTCAGCCAAACCCACCTCACAGGGTTATCATTGCCAACTCAAAAAATCACAAAAGAAATAAGCAGGCCCAGCACACGCTAACTTTTTGCCTGAGGCAAGAAGCCGCCACCACCTGCCTGTCACACTGCTGCCCTTCACACCACCACTTGCCTGCAGCGCCATCACCTTCCTTCTCAGCTATAGGGATCCAAAATCTTGCAAGCCTTTGCGTGAGCTCCCCATCACTGGAAAGGCAGACAGTGGCCCTGTAGGAAGGGTGGGTGGAGGTGATGGAAGTAGGGTGGTGGTGGCTTATTCTGCCGCTTCCTGGAACCTGCTGCCTGAGCGAGTGCTTCACCTTGCCTAATAGTAGGACCGGCCCTGGAAATGAGTCTTGAGCCATGTAATGTTGAGAACCCTAAATTCACTGCTGCCTTCCCATCACCACTACCCATCTTCTCCCTCCCCCCACACAGAAAAAGATTAGCAATTTTGGAAGTTGGCATTCTTAAGCCTTTTCTTTGTTTATATATTCTGTCAAGAACATATTCCAAAATATCGTATGCAATATTGAATCACAAGAAAGGCTAACATTTTGCATGTTAAGAATGTCTTTTTTTATTTCATTTCTTTTTTGCCACTGAGTGTCTTATATGATAAGCTTCAAGCTTCCTCTCACTGTGCTTCATCAGCCTCATTAATATTGAATACATGTCACTTTCATATGGCAGTTGAGGCAAAGCAGGAGTTTTCGGCACATATCTTGACAACTGCGGGTGTAGAATTACCCGTCATTCTGGAGCAAGCAGCTGCTATATATAAAAATAATTGCCATTTTTTGGTAGCATGCAACCCCCTTTACTTATTCTTTCCTTCAACTGCTTTTAAGAACCTAGGTTAAGACATAACACATGCAGATGTTATTGGTTGATTTCTCAAAGAAGTAGAAACCCTATTCAAACATTTCATCCGGATATGTGAGGGTTCAATGCGTGTGTGGAGAGGATGCATTCAGGCCCTGCCCTCAATGTCCCTGCATTGCACATTTGGTGCTTATCAAGGTTCCCAGTTGCTTGGAGGCTTTGATGTGCATCCAACTGAATGCTATTAGAAATCTTCTTCAGATTTTATCACTGAATGCACAAAGATCTGAAGAAGAGCATGCATGCCTGGGATATTGGGGGTGGGCTTGCGAGCACCCCCCTGCCCATATTGCATCCTTTAGTTCTTATATGTTCAGGTAAAAGCATGCAGCACCTGGTGAAATTCCCTCTTCATCACAACAGTTAAGGCTGTAGGAGCCCCATCCTCTTTTGTATCTGGTCACTTTAGCTAACCCAGCTTATCTGGGGGAAAATAACCTACAGTGTGTGTGTGTGTGTGTGTGTGTGTGTGTGTGTGTGTGCACGTGTGTCGGAACATCCCATGAACTACACACTAACCCATCAAGCCATCATGGGTTAGCGTGTTGTGTGAACCCAGTCAAAGAAAGTTGAGATTCTTAGGAATTCTGCGATAATGGCAATTTCACAGAGCAGCTGTGAGATGTACATGTTTTTAGCTGTGTACATTATTAATTGTTTTATACTGTTTGAATTGAATTTATCTGTATGTTCCCAGTGAAATAGGGCGGGATACAAATGTTTTAATAAATAAATAAATAAATGCACCCACACCTAGATGGACTTCATGTTTCACCTTGAAATTGCAGCCATGTTGGTAGCTAGGCCAAGAATGGGAGGCTTCATGTTCTGGAAAGCAGTTCTGCATATATAAATGGATAAAAGGGTTTTGATTGAACACAGTATGAGTTGAATCCCATCCTAAGGTCGAAGACTCCTGGCCTTGCTCCCCTTTTGAATCTTGGGACCGTTCCATGGAAGGTCTGAATCTTTGGCTGCCAGCCTCCTTTTGAGAAAGCAGCAATTCAGTCTCGTGGCTGTTGCAAATCCAAAAGAAAGCTTGAACTGAAAGATGAAATCTAACCGTTTCCCCTCTCAGATAATCAAATACCTTCCAGGCCCCATGCTGATGGAGCAAAGAGACCGCCGATGTACGAGTGAGCTTGTTTATTGTCTAATACCTTGGCCAAAAAAAGGTACTGCAGTCCAACTCCAGGACTCCAAATCTGCTATTTAAAATTCTTTCTCCCCTTGGATCCTCCTATTTACCTCAGCTGAAGCAACTGTCTAGTGCTTATTTAGAGACCGTTCCAGCTCCAAGCCGCGGTGGGAACCTTGCCACGCATAAATATATTTTACTAGACAATATTCTAATCCTTTTGTTGCACTATGCTGTACTACTGGCTTAAGAACTAAGCTGACACAAGTCCTGTGGAGCCAATTAGAACTAACTTCTAATTTAGGCTTGCTCCTTGTATACAACAGGACACTAACCAAGGAGAAACAATGGGTTTAAAAGCATTGAAAGGCAGATGTAGGATAAGCATTGGTGGTTAGGCCCGGGGCAGGGAGAGCAGATCAGCAACTAGCACACTGTGGAATCTTTGGTGGTTTCAAGCTAAAGGTTGGAGAGGCATCTTTCCAGCGGAGTACATAGAAAAGAGTACTATTGCAGCTACTCCCTTCTTCAACCATGCTTCCTATGATAACATAAGAAGAGCCCTGCTGGATCAGACCAAGGGTCCATCTAGTCCAGCACTCTGTTCACACAGTGGCCAACCAGCCATCGGCCAGGGACCAACAAAGCAGGACATGGTGCAACAGCACGTCCCACCCATGTTCCCCAGCAACTGGTGCACACAGGCTTACTGCCTCGAATACTGGAGTTAGCACCCAACCATCAGGGCTAGTAGCTATTGATAGCCTTCGCCTCCAGGAATTTATCCAACCCCCTTTGAAAGCCATCCAAATTGGTGGACATCTCTACATCTTGTGGTAGTGAGTTCCATAATTTAACTATGCGCTGTGTGAAGAAGCACTTTCTTTTATTTGTCCTGAATCTCCCACCAACCAGCTTCATGGGATGAGCCTGGATTCTAGTATTTTGTGAGAGGGAGAAAAAATGTCTCCCTATCCACATTCTCCACACCATGCATGGTTTTGTACACCTCCACCATGTCTCCCCTTAGCCTCCTTTTCCCCCCAAGCTAAACAATCCCAGTTGTTGTAACCTTTCCTCATAGGGGAGATGCTCCAGCCCCTTCATCATTTTAGTTGCCTTTTTCTTCATTTCTACCATCTAAAATTATTTCTAGCTTTGTTAATGTAAAAACTATCTAGTTACTTTCTCTTCTTTCTCCCAAGCAAGGAACTTGTGTACTTCACCCATAGATGGAGACATACCATATTTCTTCGATTCGAAGACACACCTTTTTCCCCATATAAACGTCTCCAAAAACGGGGTGCGTCTTAGAATCGCGGGAGTGTTTATTATTTCTTAGAATCAAAGCTTTTTTCTGTTGGTGGTACTGAAATTAGTGTGCGTCTTACAATTGATGGTGTCTTACAATCGAAGAAATACGGTAATTAACAGCTGGATTTCATTTTTTTTAAAAAAGAGTGATTGACCATTGTTGAGGGGTTTCTTCATCCCAAGAGTCCTACAGACACTCTTTGGTGCAATCTGAAACCTTCACTTGTAGAGTCTAATTTGAATGTCTGCAGCCTCCTCCCACATTCTATCCTCAGATTGTCTAAATGCAGACAACGTGGTTTCTGTACCAGTCACATTTTCCCTCCCATCTCCCTTCTTGCTTTGTTTATCTTCTTGCCTGATGAAGAGTTCTGGAGAACTCAAAAGCTTGCCTACTATTTTATGACCTTTGAGTTGGCTTCATAGGCCTTAGCTAAACCTACCTGAAAGTCCGGGGGAGAGGAGGGGAGACCTCGCGTTGCGATTAACGCGAGATCTCGCCCTCATTTACACGTAAGGCGCGACAGCCTCAGGAAGAGAGGTGTCACGCCCGCCATTTTTTATTTTTTAAAGGGGACGGAGCGCACGAATGCTCATGCGTAAAGGTAAGGGTTTTTATTTTATTTTAACTACTTTCCCTGCTCCCCCCACCCTACCTCCAATGGGTGCAGTGCTCCTCCTGGCTCCGTGCAAGTAAACCCGCAGAAACGGGCCACATGCTCCGTGGAAAAAATGGGCCCAAAGGGGAGGGCTGTATCCCGGGGCAAGGGAGGGATGATCCCTCTCTGATCCGGGGGTCCCCTGTGCGTCATCTGGATGCACAGGGACAATCCCGGGGTTCGCCCGGGGATATAGCCTGGTCTAGCTAAGGCCATAAAAGTATTATCTAATGTGGATTTTGGAATTTTTCCATGGCAATATTCTGGGAACACAGATAAAAAAAAGTGTGTGTTTTGTGCATGTGATAAAACTTCTAAAGCGTGTTGCTTATCATGACGGTCCCATTCCACTGCTAAACCTTCTGTTGGTACTTCGGGCTTGATTGTACCTGCTAACTTTCTTCACTGGGCATCTGGAGAGATGAATTTGAGAGAGGGAGATAGTTGCTCCCCCAATAAAAAATCCCAGAAAAGAAATTCTAGGCACTTCAGAACCCAGCCCAGCTATATCTTTGAAAGCCTGCAATTGAGTCTATGCTCTGAGTACCTTCCTTTAAGTATGTCCAAGAGCAGGACCTTCTCCATGATGGTTGCAGAATTTCGTATCCCTCTCCCTGGGAGGTCCATTTGTTGTCTTCACATCCAAGTGAAAACAACCTTACTCTGGAGGTTGATTTATTTGTTTATTTTATTTTGCTGATGCTGGTACTCGAGTTCTTTTTGTAGTCTTAATCTGTTAGGTGTTTTTTGGGTAATGTTTTTAAATCGCTGTCTTATAATGTAAACTGCTTTGAGAATGTGTGTGCAAATGTTCTAAATAACTGAGGATGTCCATATAACAAAGGAAGCTCTGTAGCAGGACGTCAATCAGCCCACGTGTCTCTGCATCGCCAACTTCAACTCAGCTATGTGCATGCAAGTTTCTCTTTTTGGCTACCGCTTCCAGAGAAGGCCAGCACTGACCAAGCACTGACTGTTTATCTAGCGGTTTCAAACTTCTGTCGGTTGTTGCTGCACAGGTAGACGTACCTCGAGGAGATGCTGCGACTCTTCTGAAAGGAAGGAAAGGTTCCATTGCCATGGCAACCAGAAATGGGACTTTCTTCTTTTTAAAAATCTGAGGTACGGAATTGGAATAGGCAGGCACAGTAGCTTTCTTCTGCTTCTTGCATAGTCCTGGTTCCTTGGACCCCTTGCCTGGCACATGTATGCGGTCAGCATTGGGCCACTGGCTCTAGCTTAGCTGCCTAACTTGATTACTTGCAGGATTTGGGTCTAGCGTTAAGCGCTATGGAGATCTACATGCATTCATCAGTATGTGCATTGGGCCCTTTCTCACAGCTGCTGAATGTGTGGCTGACCAGTGGGTCTGTCAGTGGTGTGATCATGTGAGGGGTCTTTGTTAGAATACTCCTAATGGCAGGGAATAATTAGTTCAAGGCTCAACCTAAAGCTAAGCAAGCCATATTGAGCCATAAGAAAAATGCTAAAATCCATGGACAATACATTAGTCAATGGTGGGTGGAGTAGTCAACTCATGGTTGGTTTTTTTTGTGGGTACTCCCCACACAACATGTTCCTACACAACTGTGGGTGGTTGGGGCTGGCGTTGAGTGGACTAATAGTCAACCCGGCATTTGACTGACATAGCTTCTGCCCCTCTCTCCACCCTCCTTCAGTCTTTCCAGTGCTATCCCAGCAGTCTCTGCGAGTCGTGCCGGCTGTAGCAGAGAAGCCAGCGCAATTTTGGCCACTCTTGCCCGGGAACTTTGTAGCCAGGTGAAAAAGTCCTTTCAACGGAGTGCAAACTAAACTGGCTCAGTTCAGACAACATAATAATCACAGCTTGTGCTCACTAGTCAATTCTGCATCTGGTTGTACTTCTCCAGTGGGTTTTGTTGTTGTTGAAAAAGCCAACCATGGAGTGGTTTTTGCCCGACAGATGACACAAATACCAACCATTCAACTGACAGTTGATGACTAGTGGTTATTGTGTTGTCCGAACTTAGCCATAGAGTTTTACGATCTCACCTGGAGGCAGTGACTGTAGCTTTACATGCTCTGAGGCAGAGTTCCCCAACCAGGTGCCTTCAGATGTGTTGGACTGCAACTCCCATAATTCCTAGTTATTATGGCCATGGCCATGAAGGCTGGGAATTGTGGGAGCTGTGGTCCAACATCTCAGAAGGACACCAGGTTAGGTCAGGCCATGCTGAGGTATTGGGACAGGTTGTAGCAGCAGCTTCCATTTATTCCTCTAACCTCCTCCCTTGCCAGATGTGGCCTTCAAATCCTCAATTTTGCCTTACAACTGGCAAGCAAAGAGGTGGACAGAAAAATCCAGTGGAAAAACTGGGTGAAAAGTACAGTGGTTGCAGCCTTTCTCAGTGCCTTGGAACAACGAAAGATATAATCCTGTTTCCAGGTTAAGATCTGGTAAAATCTACGTGCTGGAATAATATTTACAGAAAGTATAATTAAATTACTACAGGAGGAGGGTATATTTCAAATTGCTATTTGGAGGAAGTAAACTAGCCAAATCATGCAATGTGTTATGCAATGAATTGTGAGTGTTCGGGACAGTATGCAAGTGTCTAGCTGCATTTTGTGTTCTGTAACGTTTTCTCCTAATTTAATTTAAAATGATAATAATTCTTTTAAACACTGACAAAGCCAGATGTTTTCTTCTAAACCAAGTTACTCAGAAAAGTTGAAGAATAAATTTAGGAAAACTAAACAATGTAATTCCCACTTTAAAAACTGGCTAGTATACTTCTTTTAGGGGGGGAAAGTTCTTTTTCTTGCTTGTTTTCTTTCACTTTTTTTTAGTCTTTAAAATTTTAATTTAAGAACTAAGTTTCATGATAAGAAAGGATGTTGATCTGTACAAGTGCAATGCCACACCAGACTTGACATTGGCCATAGCTAGACCTAAGGTTTATCCCTGGATCGTCCAGGAGTCAAACCTGTTTATCTAGGTGACACACAGGGGATCCAGTGCTCAGGCAGGGGTGAACCCTGGATGATCCCAGGATAAACTTTAGGTCTAGCTGTGGCCATTAACTGTGTGAAGGGGTCAGAGAAGGACTGGAGACCCAGGGCAGATCTACACCAAGCAGGATATAGCACTATGAAAGCGGTATATAAGAGGCAGGAGCCACACTACTGCTTTACAGTAGTATTGAAGTGCACTGACAACTGTTGGTGCCCATTGGCACCTAACATATATTATTTATTTATTTATTTAATTACATTTATATACCGCCCCACAGCCGAAGCTCTCTGGGCGGTTTACAACATTTAAAAATAGTAAACATTAAAAGTATACAATTTAAACACACACACACACACACACACACACACACACACACACACACACACACAAAAACAGTATAAAAACAACAGTATCCATTTAAAAACAACAATTGTGGGGTCCATTAAAAACAAACTTAACGTTGTTAAATGCTGTTAAAATGCTGTTAAAAATGCCTGGGAGAAGAGAAAAGTCTTGACCTGGCGCCGAAAAGATAACAATGTTGGCGCCAGGCGAGCCTCATCGGGGAGATCATTCCACAGTCGGGGGGGGCTACCACTGAAAAGGCCCTCTCCCTTGTTGCCATCCTCCAAGCTTCCCTTGGAGTAGGCACTCGGAGGAGGACCTTAGATGTTGAGCGCAGTGTATGGGTAGGTTCATGTAGGTTCATATAACACTTTCATACCCCTTTACCTTGCTTGGTGTGGCTCCTGCCTTTTATATACTGCTTTCATACCATTTTCATAGTGCAATATTCTGCTTGGTGTAGATTAGACCTCAGATTCAAATCCTCATTTGGCCACAGAGCTCAATGGGCATGAATTTTTCTAGCCCTAATTGGAGATGCTGGTGATTGAACCTGGGACCTTCTGCATGCAGAGGTGGCATTTAAGTGAAAACAACAAATATGTGCTGTGATTTATTATGTGAATAGCAGTTGTGGAGCAGCCGGAGCAACCTCTGGACCATGGGAGTTGGGAAAGGGAAGTTGAACTCTTTCTCTTTCTGCTAGGGTCCCTGCAGAAATAGACTATCCAAAGCTGCTATTTATATGCTGATGGAGGCTTCCCTTGATGGCAGTTGAGGGAGAGAAAGGCCGGGTTTGCATGAACAAGCCATTGTGGCTTCTCCCCCTGCCCCTGTGCATGCTGCGTGTGCACCTCTTGTTTACATAATTACCTGTGCTGTGGTGCGGGTTGGCGTGTTGTCCAAACCCGGGGCACCATGATGTGCAGTAGAGGTTATAGGGTGGGTATGAAGCCACCCCTGTCTGGGTCGTGTGCTGGGTTTGGATGCCAATCTACACAACAACCAGATAATTATGTAAACAATGGCCATGCACATGGGGGCAGGGGGGAAAGCCATGATGGCTTCTTTTACCCCTGCAGTTGTGCAAACCCAGGGGCTGTCTTCACAACATGAGGTTAGGTGCCACCTTCCTCCTCAACCCTGCACTTTCCCTCTCCCAGGGCAGCATTGGGTAATCCTGACACTGAGGAGAGAGCACAAGGTTTCTGGGAGGCCAACTGGGTCCGGAGTCGTCCCCGCCCTCTTCCTGGTAGAAGGCGACCAATCGCTTGTTGCCTTCCACTGGGCTCCGCCCCCAGATTGTTGCGTAGTGATGTCACATGGCGGAAGTGCCTGTTAATGTCACTCCCTTGGAAAAAGTCAGGGTAAATCCCGACTGTTTCAAATCGGAGCATTGCAGGGAAAGCCCTGTGGTGGCTGTGAAGCTGTGCTTGTGTTGTCTAACTGATGGGGCACAGATCCACAGCCACCGCAGGGCTTTCCCTGTGTGTAGACAGCCCCCTAGTCAAAGAGTTCAACTTCTGGACCTGCTATATACAGAACAAAAAAGCATGCAGTTTAATTGTATTAATCCAATTAATGGCCTGGTTCAGTCAACACCCTAAACTATGCTGCTTAACCACAAAATGGTTACAGGAATGCATTAAGTTTAATGCATTCCCTTAACCATTTTGTGGTTAAGCAGCATGGTTTAGTGTGTTGTCTGAACCAGGCCAATGTCACACCTAGTTTGGTCCTTAGTTGAGGTGTGTTGGAATTCACCAGGCAAAACATCAGCCACTGTCAGTGAAGACAAATGCATTCTTATAGGATGGTTGTATTTTAATGGATAATTGTTGCTGCTGTTTAAAATTTTGTATGTTTTAATTGTGTTGTAAGTTGCCCCGAGTTCTGTTCTGTTCTCTTTTCTTTTCTTTTCCTTTCTTTTGAGACAGACTTCTGAGAAATTTAGGGCACAAATCCATGTATGTTTAGACAGAAATTAGTCCTATAACTCGCTGCATTCCCTTGCCCTCGTGGTTGGCAGGAGAATGTTGGGAGTTGTAAGACTTCTTTCTGCCTAAACATGCATAGGAGTGTACCCCTAATTAATTAATTAATTAATAATCAAAATAATAATCAGTTCATACAGCTGCTAATACTGCTCATCAATTCCTCAAAGCCAACAACTGTACCCAAGGGATGCTTCTGCTTCAAGGAAGCTTCAGCTAATTCACAGCTTTCACGTTCTCAAAGGGCGAAGTTCTTACTCCCAACTCTGTAGAGAGTGGTGTTAAGTACAAAGCCCAAAGTCTGGTATTCCCTCTTAACCTCTGCCAAAAATTGCCTGGTCATCCCACCATGGCTCAATTTACCCATGGGGGGCTATCATGTTGCTTTGGGAATTTGTGGGTGCCCAGCTTACTGTGTTGTGCACACCCAGGTGGCAGAGGTTGTTTGAGGGTTAGATAACCCTCAAACAAGCCACAGGTAATTTGAGGTTTGTCTAACGCTCAAACAACCGTAGGGTGACCATATGGAAAGGAGGACAGGGCTCCTGTATCTTTAACAGTTGCATAGAAAAGGGAATTTCAGCAGGTGTCATTTGTATGTATGCAGCACCTGGTGAAATCCCCTCTTTATTACAACAGTTAAAGCTGCAGGAGCCCTGCCCTCTTTTGTATCTGGTCACTCTATAAAAGTTGACAGGGCTCCTGCGGCTTTAACTGTTGTGATGAAGAGGGAATTTCACCAGGTGCTGCATGCATACAAATGACACCTGCTGAAATTCCTTTTTCTAGACAACCATTAAAGACACAGGAGCCATTTATTCCTTTTCATGTGGTCACCCTAAATAACCCTCTGCTGCCTGGGTTCGTATGACATGGCAAACCACAGCAAGCTGGACACCCACGGATGCCATGCAAAAGTAGTGCCCATGGGTGCCCAGTACAGTCCAACAGTCCCTGCAGGTAAATTAAGCCACAATGGGCTGTTGTGTCATGAAAACCAGGTTGATATCTTTATAGGAGACCCAGTGGGGGAGCATTGGCTGCTCCAAGGCTCTGGAACTCCCTTCCCAAGCAAGCTAGGTTGGCTCCCTCCTTGTTACACTTTCGGAGGTAGGCAAAACCTTTTTTTTGTTCTGGCAGGCCTTTGGGAATACTCCGTACCTGTGTTAATGTATTGGATTTTTTAAATTGTGATTTGCTTTTTAATTTTTTAAAATGTTTTTAATATTACAGGGGGTTAATTCTTCTTTAACTTTTGTAAATTTGTACTTACATGTTTTAATCTTGTAAGAGCCTCGTGTGGCGCAGAGTGGTAAAGCAGCAGTTTCTGCAGCCGAAACTCTCCCTACGGCCTGAGTTTGATCCCAGCGGAAGCTGGTTTCAGGCAGCCGGCTCAGGTCAACTCAGCCTTCTGTCCTCCCGAGGTCGGTAAAAGGAGTACCCAGTTAGCTGGGGGAAAGGTAATAACGGCCAGGGAAGGCAATGGCAAACCACCCCGCTATAAGGCCTGCCAAGAAAACGTCAGCGAAAGCTGGCGTCCCTCCAAGAGTCAGTAATGACTCAGTGCTTGCACGGGAGGTTCCTTTCCTTTCCTTTCATCTTGTAAACCGCCTTGAGTCCCTGTATTGGGGAAAAGGTGGGATATAAATAAATATAATAAAAATAAATAAATAAATAGCCTGTGGCAGCAAAATCAACAAAAAAGAAATATTTTGACTTCATTATATTATAAGAGCTATGTTGATGATGGTAATAAATCATATTTATGGGAATGTCATTTTAAGGCTTGGGGTGGTTTTACAAAGCTTGGGTTTTGTGGCACAAAACCATACAGATTGGCGCAAAACTTTGGTATAGGTTTGGAGGGCACATCAGATTTTTGGGGATGTAGTTCGAGCCAGACAATCCGTAATCATTAACTTCCACTGAAGGAATATTAATGGATTATCTCTGTCCATTAGCAAGCAATCAGCATTACAAAACCTGAGTCACCGATTTACAGTGATCAAAGCTGTAGTCTTGTATTATAACAATGCTTTTAGCCTGGCCACTGCTTTCTGGGAGGTGTTACAGGGTGTGAAAGTGTGGGGTATAACAACAGCAGGTCCCACAACTCTATCTATCTGCAGGCTACAAAGTGAGGTGAGAGAGATTACCACCCGACAAGTATAGGCACCCAAGAGGAGAAGCCTGCGATTTGAACATGTATCCTCTTGAACCACTTGATTGGAATGAATGAATCCTGGGATACATCTCGTAGAATCCTCCAGTTATGGCATTACTGTGACTGGATTACATTTGAATAGCTTTATCCTCTGGCCTTACGATACTGACTTACAGCATGATTTCACAATGATTGTGTATCCTTTGACCTTTAATAGACTGAAATTGTTATTCTGTTTTGCAAGATTTCGTTGTGTACAGACTATGTTTTTATAAAATCCATTTACATGGTTTATCTGTAGGAGCACCCCAGCCCTGCTTACCATGTAAGTATAACTTCACTCCAGGGATCAGCTCTGACGAGTGTGAATGACTGGATATTTTTTTCCAAGCAGGGAAGGAACTCTGGGCATAATGTACCCCAAGTCCATGGCCCACTAGATGACTGCCTAGCAATATAGCTGCCTGGACTGGGCCTTGGCATACTCTCCTTCCAGCCCTCTCTGCTCTCTCTCTCTCTCTCTTTGTTTTCTTTTTGTTTTCCAAGTGTATTTTAAGCCTGTCTGATGATGAGTCTCTAGGGCTTTTTTTTTTAACTGCACCCTTATAATACTGTATGCACAGAGTGCAGAATACATAGGACTTCGTTTTCTTTGCAAGATACTGAAAAATAACATTGTGACGTAGTTTGGGCTTTTATTGCTGCTTTGGTTCTGTATAGTGTCTCACTGCGTAGCTGTTGGGCAAAAGCCTTTGCTAGCTTTCTCTAGTTTTTGACATTTTTAGACCATTACAGTGAGCAGCTGTTTTAAGGCTTCTCATATTCTTGTCACTCGAGGGCACTGAGAAGGTAGCCTGTATATCTGTGCTGCAGTGTGTAACAATTCAAGGCATGGTTGCATGGGTCAACAAACAGTTGTTTGAATCACAGTTCCAGGGTGTGTTATTATGTGCGTGTGTTTTATGGCTGCTGTCTTTAAGCCATTTACTCCAGAATGCTCCCATTTCATTCGGTAACTTTACTCCCAAATTAAGATGTGTTAAAAACTACAGCTTTATGGATGCTAAACAAGGATTTTGAAATGCAACAGGGGTGTGACTGAAAAAATAAGAAGCCACAGCGAAATCATAACGCATCTCATGTTTTACAAAGTGCAGGAGATAAAATTATTGACGGAAACCTAATTCCACATCAGCCTTGAATTTACTGCCTCTATATAGAAGGAGATGACAACGTGTATAAATGCCTTGCCTTTCTTTTAATATGTTTGGCTTTTAGATATTTATATGTATGTCAGAATTTGGATACATAAATGTCTGTTAGCGCAGGGTAGAAATATTTTTAAAACTTCCCTTTGTTTTCACAAAATGAGAGTTTATTTACTCTGGCATAGGAAGTCCTTGCAAAGCCTTTTAAGCAGAATTTGTTAATGTAGCTTATTTTATTTATTTATTTAAAAAAAGGAATTGAACACCTTATGGCTCTTCTACACCAAGCAGGATATTCCACTATGAAAGTGGTATGAAAGTGGTATTTAAAAGGCAGGAGCCACTCTACTGCTTTCTAGTGATATTGAAGTGCACTGCAGGATCTACACTACTGCTTTATAGTGGTAATAAAGTGCACTGAAATATGTTGGGGCCCATGATGCATCTACACCAAGCAGGATATAACACTATGAAAGCAGTATGAAAGCAGTATATGGTATGTGTCATGGGCCCCAACAGTTGTCAGTGCATTTCAATACCACTATAAAGCAGTGGTGTGGCTCCTGCATTTTATATACCACTTTCATACCACTTTCATAGTGGAATATCTGCTTGGTGTAGATGAGCCCTTAGATGTCCAAATTACCTTGCTTCTTGGGAGTAGTGAAATTTGAAGCCAGTGGTGAATAGGAACAAGAAGAGATCATGGTGGATCATCTTGTGTGTGCAGATTTGTGTGTGTAAACCCATGGAAAAGCTGTGTGCTGTTGCTCCCAGCTCTTGTGTCCGTTGCACTACAAAACCTTGCCAGAATCTGTTGAAGAATGGGTGTGGTTTCATCAGCAAAACCTTGACCACCACATGTGGCCTGGAGTGTGCTGATGTAATTGGGTGTGGGGCAGCTATCTCCCAATGTAGCCCAGCTTACGAAGAGCAACCATTGCCCTTAGGTCACAAAATGTGATTCCATCACTCTGGGCTTGCAGCCAATGGCAGGTAAGCTTACAGCAGCAGGGGATGACATAATTGCTAAGAGGGCAGACAGATGCAAAGGAGGACTGGAATTATTATTATTATTATTATTATTATTATTATTATTATTATTATTTATTTATTTATTTATATAGCACCATCAATGTACATGGTGCTGTACAGAGTAAAACAGTAAATAGCAAGACCCTGCCGCATAGGCTTACATTTAGGAGAGGAGGGAATTTTGCCCAATGCAGCTTTTCTTGGCTCTATGATGCAGCTTCCAAAATTCTCTCTTTTACTTAACTCCTGTTAAAGAAGATGCTTTCTCTTTTGTTTCTGGTCACTCTTAACGATTAATCCTCCCACCGTCTATACTTTGAACTTCCTTTGGTATATTTTAATAAATTTCTTTTCCTTTCCTTTTCTTCAAAATAAAGGCGTGGATGACTGCCTGATAATTTTTAGGTGGATCTGGGAAGGAAAACTTCATAACTACTGGCCTTGTAAATGCATTTAAACCAATTATAAGAAAACTTGCTTCTTATTCGACAATTGCAGCAGCACAATTCCTGGGAAGTCCTGTCGTGGCTGACCTGTGGGATGTGAAGCATAAAGAGATTTTTTTTTCAGAGCAACTGTGCTGCAGATGGGGTTACTTGAAAGTGTTTTATGATGTGGCTTTGTGGGAAACAGAAAAACTTCATTTGGTACCGTTTATAAGGGACATGTGTAAATCCTGCTCAGGAACACAGCTTCCGACATTTCACAGTTGAAAACAGAGGCCCTCTCATAATACCTGATTCTCCTATTAAGAATTGATGTTCTACCTCTCACCATACCATTATTGCACACTGCTGAACCCTCTAAACCAGCCTTCCTCAACCTGGGGTGCTCCAGATGTGTTGGACTGCATCTCCCAGAATGCCCCAGCCAGCTCACCATACCATTATTGCACACTGCTGAACCCTCTAAACCAGCCTTCCTCAACCTGGGGTGCTCCAGATGTGTTGGACTGCATCTCCCAGAATGCCCCAGCCAGCTGGGGCATTCTGGGAGTTGTAGTCCAACACGTCTGGAGCGCCCCAGGTTGAGGAAGGCTGCTCTAAACTGTCTGCTCTATCCTGTGTTGCAATAGTCCTGGCCTCTGTTGTACTCATCAGTGGTTCCTCATCAATGTCCATCAAACTGGTTTTTAGTAGGGCGCTGCAGTGCTCTGTCCTGGGCCTGAAACTCTTTCACCTTAAAAAACAAACAAAACACAAGGACTTGGGTGAAAGTTAGAGGAATTTTCAACAAATTTGCAGATGACACAAAGGGATAGTTAATACCTTGGAAGAGGGGAATAAAATTAAGAATGACTTGATAGAATGGAAACTAATAAAATTAAATTCAACAGAGACAAATGCAAAGTTCTGCTTTTAGAGGGGGTGGAATCAAATGCAGAGGTATAAGATTAGGGATACCTGGCTTGACAGTAGTACGTCTGAAAAAGTTTGCACGACTGCAGCTGATCACCAGCTGAATTATGTGAGACGGCAGTATATTGCAGCAGCAAAAAAGGCTAATTTGCTAATAGCCTGCATGAATATAACCATCATTTCTAAGTCACGAGAAGTAGTATTTCCTCTTTATTCTGCGCTCGTTCAATCTCCCCTGGAGTATTGCATCCAAATATGGGTGCTACAGTTTAAGGAGTTAAACAGTTTGAGACAGTTTCAGAAGAAGGAGGCAGCAAAGTAGAGTAGGAATGTGGAAAACAAGTATTATGAGGAAAAATACAAGGAACTGGGTATGTTTAACCTGGGAAAGAGAAAGACTGAGCCAGCAAAGGACATGATGATGTTAGATCAATGTGGAATGGTGGAGTCGTGCTTAAGGGCTGTTTGGATCTCGTCCTTGGGTGAAAAGAACATTGATCTAACAATGACACTCTTCAAATGCCTTAATATCTTGCCATGTGGAAGAGGGCAAAGGTTTGTTTTCTGTGTAGGACTAGATCTAATGGGATAAGCTACAGGATGGTAGATTTTGGTTGAACATTAGGAGAAACTTAATGGTAAGAGCAATTTGAAAATAGAAATAATTACCTAGAGGGATGGTGGGTAGGGATGCTTTTCCCCAAGGTGCATATAACCAAGCACAATTGCAAGTTTGGAAATACGTGAGCTCTGCCCAAAAAATGTATTCGCATTTGGAGGACGTGAACAGGGCAAATGCTGATGCATAATGAACTTAAACAAAATTATCATAGATGTCTAGTGCTGGGCTCTCCTCCAATGGATACATTAGAGGCTGGTGGCTCCGATATCAGTGGGGAGGTGAATCCGTTCCGGGTTTCGGTCAGAACCAGTCAGAATTCTAAAGGAGCAATCTAAGGTGCTTGTGTGGCTCTTTTAGAGTTCTGACTGAAACCTGGAGTGGATTCACATCCCCACTGACATTGGCACCACCGGCCTCCATTGGCTGGAAATCTTCAACTGGGGATTGGACAGTACTCTGTTGTAGATGTTTGACCTCCAGATTCCCTGCATTAAGCAGGAACTAGATAGCCTAGAAAGTCCCCTCCACCTATGATTTTATTATAATAAATACGCAGATGTATATGAAGTTTGCTTTTTTATTTATGTTGATTCTCTGTTGATAACATTTATTTATTTATTTATTTATTTATTGCATTTCTATACCGCCCAATAGCCAAAGCTCCTTGGGTGATTCACATTTCTCATTCTCCTTTCCCCAAAGTGCTCAAATGTGAACCAGTTTTGTGGCCAGATTTTTTTTTAGGCCTTAGCTAGACCTAAGGTTTATCCCGGGATTGTCCCAGGGTCATCCCTGTTCATGTAAATGACACACAGGATATCCCAGGAGCAGGCAGGGACAACCCCGGAATGATCCCAGGATAAACCTTAGGTCTAGCTAAGGCCTTACTAGAGATAAACAAGACTACAATGGCCCCATTCAGAAGACACTATAAACTATGGCTTTGACCATGGTGGCTAAGTCAAACCATGTTCAGAAGACACCTTAAACCATGGCTTTAATCATGGTGAATAAGGCTTTTTGCCTCAGTCACTGTGGTTTAAGCCATGGTTTAAGGTGTCTTCTGAACACAGTTTGGCTTTCTGGTTTAACCACCATGGTTAAAGCCGTGGTTTAAGGTTTCTTCTGAATGGGGCCAATGAAAACCATTTTGTAATGGTCAGAGAATTTTGTGGATTGTCAGTTCAAAGGATCACTGGTGAATGATCCATGGTCAGTAGGTGCAAGCAGCATTACAAAAACCTTCCCCCAATCTGGGCCTAATGCTTTCTGGGATGATGGGATCTGACAGTCCAACCTGTGCTAGTCCAGGTTGGGGAAGGCTGGATTACAGCATAGATGGAGAGTGCGAAGTGTTTCTAAACACCCTGGAATGCTTCAAGATGAAAGGGTATCACTTGGGGGTCTTCTGCCACTCACCAGGTAGCGTGCAAGAATTGTGACTGGACTTTCTCACTTCTGAGAACTAGTTGACACAAGCTGTGAAGTGAGGTGGCAGAATCTTGAGATGGTAGAGTTTGCAGTGCCACTCCAGACTGCAGGTGGGGAGATGCTATGTTCATAATTTACCCCTACATTAAAAAAAAAGACTCCTATAAGCGGAAACCTAGTATATCAGGTGAAAGGTTCTAGCCCAGCTCACTCCTTGCTATGCTAGTTTTCTGTTAGTAGAGAGGGTTTTTAAATTTAGGGGAGCATTACATTGTGATCCCCCCTTACCTGCGGTAACTCTACCCTCTCATTTCTGCTGCATGTATATGCTAGGCCAAAGTATTTGTTTTGCCTGTATGCAGATATTTAATTATCAGCCTCATCATGATTCCTTTATGAGAATCTAACACCTCGGAGTGTCTCTTGGGCTTCTATACAGCCACTCTTGGTATCTTGTTTATAGTCTAAAATATGAGTGTGATACTTTAAGAGTAGTATAATCAAATGCATCCATGTTCCTCTCCCCTGTGGACACAGAATGTGGGGAAATTGTGGGAACATTCCTCTTTCTGTTAGCTGATGAAAAGAATGCTTTTTGTTTTTTGCTTTTGTGTGTGTTACTGGTGCTAGTGGAGTTCCAGAATGCTTATGCATTTATAGCCATTAATACAGTACCAAGGGAAAGGAGGAATGAGACGTATTAAATGCCATTGTGGGTTGATCTCCCCCTCCCAATCTATTTGAGCATTTAGTATGACTCTGCCTCACATGTGAGCAAAATTCACAGCTGGGAAAACTCTCTGATGTGCAGCTAATATATTTTTTCTCCTCCTGTCTGCAAAAGCTTAGCATTTTGCCTTCTATAGCTTAAAACACAATTTAGTGCACAATCAAAGATTTTAGCTAATGCTGACAGGTTGCTCCTACACATAATATCACTTTATTTAAAGAAGGGAAAGTAATTGTGATTATGACAGGTTTTTAAAATAGCCTATCACCCAGGATGAGTATGAATTGTCTGGAGGCTGCTTTTGTAAATTGGAAGAGAGCCATCTTCTTTAGTGTTTTCAAGTCACACAAAAAAATAAAAGAATTTTGCGACACCTTAAAGTCTAACAATTTTTTTTATGTCATAAATTTGATGTCACTAACCTAGGCATATGGGAGCAGGAGGCTAGTAGAAATGTTTGTGGGCTAGTAACCTTTGTCACTTACTTTAATGTCTGGATTGTGATACTCTTTTTTAAAATAAATATATACCATTGTGTAAGTCACGGCTATATTGTCTCATTGAAAAACACAGCTGCAACATTACGTGGTAAATCCCATTGATTTCAGTTGAACTTAATTCTAAGTAAGAGTGTTTAAGACCAGATTAGAGAAGTGTTTAAGACTTCCCCAATCTGGTCCCCTCTAGATTCTTTGGACTTCACTTCCCATTAGCCACAGCCAGCATAACCAAAGTTCAGGAATGTTGAGAGTTGTAGGCTATAGTATATTGTAGGGTGACCATATGAAAAGGAGGACAGGGCTCCTGTATCTTTAACTGTTGCATAGAAATGGGAATTTCAGCAGGTGTCATTTGTATATATGGAGAACCTGGTGAACTCCCTCTTCATCACAACAGTTAAAGTGCAGGAGCTATACTAGAGTGACCAGATTTAAAAGAGGGCAGGGCACCTGCAGCTTTAACTGTTGTGATGAAGAGGGAATTTCACCAGGTTCTCCATATATACAAATGACACCTGCTGAAATTCCCTTTTCAATACAACTGTTAAAGATACAGGAGCCCTGTCCCCCTTTTCATATGGTCACCCTAGTCTGCGTATTAATTTGGTTTGTACTTTGTAGGTTTTAAAAAATGTCTTTGTGAGCAATTTTACAGCAAAGCCTTACGGTATGAGGAAGTTGCCTTTAAATCTTCGTTGGGCAGCATTTCACTGTTCTATGGGGTATTTGTGAAATGTGGCAAAAGTGTTTCCTAGTTAGCGATTGCTGTGACTTGGAGCAAGCTGAGAAGCACAAATCTGAAAGTTACAAATGCAAGATGGATCGTTCTATTGCGTTTTCATGGATTGCAATCTGGAGTAGGTGTGCTTAAATGCAGGATAATAAGGGAGATGAGGTCATTGCAGCTGCTTTTGTCTTGTTCCTCCTTTGGTCATTCTGCCTACTCGTCTCCTTCCCAACAAACTAATGCTAGTAGTGCAGACACGAAATCCTGCCCACTTCTGCAGGGGAAGAATACAGGGAAGTAGCCATGCATACCATTGGGGAGGGGCGTTGAATATTTTGAATTCCATTTTGGAGAAGCTGTTGAGAGCCGCATCCCAGTGGTGGGTGAAGTTAAAGGTAAAAGGAGCAGGGCCAAAACCCAAATAATACTGGCATATTTTAGCTTAAAGCTCCTGTTACCAGTAATTAAGAGAGCAATCCCGTGGTCCTAGGGTGAACATCCAGGGGCCATAGGAAAGTTTGGATTCTCCCTATGAGGTTGGAGGTAGATCTTGTATGGGGAGTTGAAGATCTGACCTCCCTATCTCACTGCCTTACCACTGAGTGGAAAGAACCGTGTGGCTGCCTCTCTGAGGTGGGAAACTCTACCTTGGAGAGTGGGGAAAGGGGATGTTCCAGGGGAAGAGGAGGGGAGGAGACTGGAGCGGCCAGGATATGAATTATCCTGACCTCCTCCAGCTTCCTTCCCTCCTCCTCTGAAGCGCCTTCATTGGAAAGCTAAAAGAATGGAGATTGCCTCTGCTGTTCCTCCTGCACAGTCGACTTCAGCCTGGGAGGGTTTAGGAATATCAGGAGCCCTCTTTAAATTGGAGGTGCTTGACAATTCCCAGCTCCTTTGACCCCTGCCTTCCACCTATCCTTTAAGAATTTTCAAAGAGATTGTGACTCAGTTCACACAACACTTTTCTCTACTCAGTGGGAAAACTCCACTTAGTGGTGGAGTTTGTAGGGGGTACTCACCACACAACATGTCCCAACTCCACTGTTGCGTGGAGTGGAGTAAAGTCAATGCACTGTGGAGTGGAGTAAAGTCAATGCAGCATTTGATTTCCCTCCAGACAACATTTTTCTCAATGGTGGTGTAACAACCGTTGAGAAAAGCGTTGTGTGAACTGAGCCTCTGAGTACTACAACAGACAAGGCCTTCTCAGTGGTTTCCCTCTGGTTGTAGAACATGCTTCCTAAGGAAGCTCAACACCAAGGCTGGCTGTACGGTTAGACAGAGGGCATGGCTAGATGAGTGTTTATCCCGGGGATTGCCCCGGGATCATCCCTATGTGTCCACATGACGCTCAGGAGATCCTGGGGGCAGGGAGGGACAATCCCTCCTTTTCCTTGGGATAACAGGCACCACTTTTATCCCGACTTTTCCCATGGTCTTGGGATGATCCGGAGACCGCGGGAGGTGTGGGCTGTTGTCCCAGTTTCGTTCCAGCTCCTCGCGAGTAACTGCGAGGAGCTGGGAACCGGGCATGGGGCATGGAGCTCCTCAGGAGCGGGAGGTTTGGTTTTACCTATGGCGGCCGTGATGTCCTCTTCCTCCTGGGGCATCACGTGCCGCGTGCAGACTGAAGGGGAGGATCAGCATATTGTGAGATCCTCCCCCTCTACTCCCCTGGTCTAGACATGCCCATTGTGAGGCGGCTGTCTCAGGCAGCTCAGTTTGGGTGTTATGAAAGGGAAGCAAATTGTTAGTTATTTAATTTATTATTACTATTATTTTTCTGCTCCAAGTGAGAGGCGTTTTTGGGATTTTCTACTTTAGGTGCTAAAATAACCTGGCCAGCCTTGGGTAAGGCCATAAGAAGAACCCTGCTGGATCACACCAAGGGTCCGTCTAGTCCAGCACTCTGTTCACACTGTGGCCGACCAACTGTCGACCAGGGACCTACATGCAGGATACTATGCAGGTTGAATTGAGGAGGGGTAGAGTGCCATTTGCTGTCCTGCCTCTGGGCTTGCCCTGTCTTCAGGCTCATGCTTTGCCAAATCTTTAAAAACCAGGCTTTAAAAATAGGCATTTGCTGTTTAGTTAGGGTTTTCATTCATATATATGTGTGTGTGTTTATTTATTATATACACACACACACATTCACATATAAATACACACACAAATACATGACAACTAGGCTTACTGTGGCTTTTTAATTTTCATTATACTTGTAAGCCATTTTCAGAGCTTTCAGTTGATAAAGTGGGGTAGATCTTTTTGAAAATGTACACAGTTACAGTTCTCTGAGGGTTTTTTAGGGCGACGTTGTGACTGCTAAAATGCAGTTCAAAGCAGTGTTAGTCTTTCTTTGTGTCTTTGCATCTGAAGACCCATTAACTTAAATCAATAGAGCCACATCAATAAACAGGCAAGTAACAGCATCCTTTGCCCCTGAAATACTTGGCTTAACATTTCTTATTCCAATGCGTGGAGGAAAAAGCAGGAAGTGAACGGCCGTGCGAGCCGAGCGGAATGCAACCAGTTGCAACTCAAGAGCCTGCACTCTTGGCTTCCTCTGGTTCCCCTTGGCTCCTTAGGAGTCACAACTGGCGACGACGGAGGATAGGGAAAGAAGTAGTAATTTGGCATTCCCATGAGAAGTCTTGGAAATGACTGATTTACACTCTGCCTTATCGGCTTAAATGCATCAGTTCAGATTGGCAGTCCAAGACTGGATATGTAGAAGAGGAAGAGCATCTGTTTTTGATTGGATTGTGCCTTTGGAAATTCTTCATACTTGTTTGTCACATTGTGTGCACTCTCCTCTCTCTCTCTCTCTCTCTCTTTCTCTCTTTCCCCCTTTACTAGCTTTACAAGACTTGAAGGAATGCACACACATGGTTCTTATCTTCCGTCTTCCTGCCCCTTCCCCACCAGGAAAAAAAAATACCTTCAGCTTTCTGCTGGTTAGCAATTTGTGACAGGAGAACTGGTATATGCATTAGTCACTTCTACTCCAAATAGAAATGTTAGCGGTTTGGAGAAAAACCTTAAGGAAGGGAAATGGCCTTTTTTTAATGTTGTTTCTTGGCAGAAGTGGCGCTATTACTGCTTGGAGTTTGAACTGACCTTTTAGCCAAACAGTTTGCCTTGAAGATCTATGTTTGGCTGTAGAGAGCAAAGATGGATTGTCATATTGAGTTGAAGCGCACTTTAAAAAAAAATACAGTGTCTAAAGATGAAGTGGGGCAAAGGGCTATTAACCTCCCCTTTAGGCTACTTCAGAGGGAGGGGCTTAAAACTGTGGCTTTGCCCCGCCCTCTTTCCCCTCAAAACGTCTGGCCTGTGACAAATATTTTGGTGGGTCAGAGATACACCTTTTTCCTGCTCTATGTGAACATAAAAAGGTTTGCTGATCTCACCAGCCCACCCTCTGAATATGTTTGATACATTACATAAATTTCTTCAGAACGGTTCATTTGTTACTCTTTTGCTTCCCCTTTGCCACATCTTCAGAGTCAAAATAGAAATTGGGGATATGCAAAACTTGTCTATTTTTGTGAGTATTTTCCCCTTCCTAGGACATTTGGCACCGCGTGTTTGGGGCACCAATCCACAGAAGCAGATGCACGATTTTTGCAAAGTAAATGCAAAAAATTATTGTGTATTGCATGTGTATTATTATCCAAAATTAAGCCTCATGCTCCCTGTGCAAGATTACAGACAGCACTTCAGGTGTAAATCATTGTTGCACATTTTGTTTGGGTAAGAAACTTAATTTATAAAGTAACTAACTTAACTGTGCATCAAAGTACTATCAGTAAATAAATGCAAACCTGCATAGTTTTCTCTGAATTCAGACGCATAATAGTAGCAGGAGTGACTCTATCAGTTACAGATGGTGGCCTTAATGCGTTGTAGGATCCCTGGTTAATTTCCCGCCAGCTACAATTGGCTCACAATGTTACCATCAGTGAGTAAATTATTGTAACAGGTTTTCTTTAAGCTGAGGGTTTTAAGAAGAGGAATAAGCTTACAACTTTAAGATTTGCTTGGCAGCAGGAGGAGGCTGTAGAGGAAGAATGGGTTCTTTGGAGGGAAGGGAAGCACTTAAATCAAATCAAGAGCTTGGTCTGTTAGCTTTTTGTGTTGTGCTCACTGGCTGGCTTGGTAAACTTTGTCTATGTGGCATCTTTTAAAATTAGTACAAGCTGGAAGAAGGAGCCAGGAAAAGCAATGTGGGTTGACAAGTGTATAATCCCCGTATGGAAGTCTTTTGGGGATGTAAATAAGAATATGCATCATAGTCATGAAAATTAACTTTGTGAGTGAACAATCCCCTCTATCCTCCCTGTTTGACTGGGCTCTTGCTCTCATTGTGTGCCAATCCACTTTTTTTGCTAACTTTGCTACCAGCATCCATCTCTCATGCAAAAGACTCGGGCCAGATCTACACCAAGCAGGATATAGCACTATGAAAGCGGTATACAAGAGGCATGATCCACACTACTGCTTTATAGGGGTATTGAAGTGCACTGACAACTGTTGGGGCCTATGACACATATCATATACTGCTTTTATACCGCTATATCTTGCTTGGTGTAGATGTGTCATGGGCCCCAACAGTTATCACTGCTCTTCAATACCACTATAAAGCAGTAGTGTGGATCCTGCCTCTGACATAATGCTTTCATAGTGCTATATCCTGCTTGGTGTAGATCTGGTCTTGGTTATGATCTGAGAAATGGAACTCTGTATCATTGGATCCCCCCCATATGCACATTTATGTGATTATTATTATTATTTATTTATTTATTTATATAGCACCATCAATGTACATGGTGCTGTACAGATAACACAGTAAATAGCAAGACCCTGCCGCATAGGCTTACAATCTAATAAGTTGTAGTAAACAATAAAGAGGGAAGGAGAATGCAAACAGGCACAGGGAAGTGTAAACAGGCACCGGGTAGGGAGAAGCTAACAGTATAGAGTCAGAACAAACTCAATATTTGAAGGCTATAGGGAAAAGAAAAGTTTTTAGCTGAGTTTTAAAAGCAGTGATTGACTTTGTAGTTCTCAAGTGTTCTGGAAGAGCGTTCCAGGTGTAAGGGGCAGCAGAAGAAAAAGGACGAAGCCGAGTAAGGGAAGTGGAGGTCCTAGGGCAGGCGAGAAGCATGGCATCAGAGGAGCGGAGAGCACGAGCGGGGCGATAGTGTGAGATGAGAGAGGAGAGATAGGCAGGAGCTAGACCGTGAAGAGCTCCCTTAAGGGTTTCTAAAGATGTTGGGGAGGCAAGACTTCTTTCTTAAGAAACCATGCTGACACTTCCTCGACAAGGCTTGTTCTTCTGTATGCTGTTAAGCATTCTAGCCTCGAAATGCTTTCTGTCACTTTATTTTGAGCCAAAGTGGATTCTTATATGACTTCCTTTTGTGTTTCCTGTTTGTACAAGATTTGGAAAACCCTTTCAGTTTCCTGGCTGTGGACCCATAATTCTTGATTGCATCAGAAATTAATAGGTATTCCATCCTGTTGGAAGCACTGCCAACAACAATATTTTTTTTAAAAAAAATCCTGTTGGGATCATTTCAATTAAAATAAAATCTTATGCCACTTCTGGAAGATGCCCAGACTTTGGATTTGACATGTCCACAGGGGAAACATCAGTGATGAGAACACCCCATCACAATCCCTTAGTCCTGGCATGGTGCATAGATGCCAATCTGGCTTCCCTACTTGTTTGTGGCTAGTCAAAATTTCCTTCAGGCAGGCCAGGCCAGGAATGATTTTTAATCCAGAAGACACACGGTTCTTTATTTTCAAGCTGTCCACCTTGAATGACTAATATAGACAGTTTAAAAAGGATTTGTGGGCTAGCAACTTGTATAGAATTATTTTGCAAAGCTGACTTCAGAGGGCGTTCCTGGACTATATTAAAAGTCACAATGGAACAAGTGGAGCTGAGACCCTATGTGAAACCCAGCATTTATTGTAGTTATGAATGAGATTGGAAGTGGCATCTGTTGCTTAGGATAAATGTATCTCATCCGAGCTGAAAGTGTGAGTCAAGTTAATTGTTTTTCTAATACTGGAAATAGTCTTGTGTGCTGCTCCCCTGCTATGGCTTGAATCTAAGCTATGAGGACCCTCAAGGGCATTGGCAGAGGGTCTTCATTCTCTCTCAACTGGAGGAATTTTCTGTCCTTTCCATCTCCTTCAGGGCCTGCTGAAAGACAGCAGATGACTTGGGGCACAGTTGTGCCGTTTCAATTTATTAGCTCCGGTTAGCACAGCCTGCTTTGGTTTATAAATAGCAATCCAAAGTCGAGATAGTAATTCCAGAAGTGGCTGCCAGTCACATGGTCATCTTTCGTTCTGTGCATGTTGGATGGTTGCAAGGGAACCGTTTATTCCTGGCCCCCTCTCCATTTTTACTCCCTCGTGCCTATGGCCTGTCTGTCCAATTTCCCTCCCTTTCTTGTTGCCTTTACATATGTCCACATAACTTTGGGGTAGAGGAGAAAGAGAAGCTTTGGAATTCTAGCCATCCAGTTTGACTAAGGACCTCCCACTTCCAACATGTAATTGTGAAGCTGCCTCAAATTGCCACGGAGAAAGTACAAACCTCCAATCAATTAATTGCAGCCACTACAACAGTGAATTGCAGCCAGTTAGGAATAGTTTTCCCTGAATCACCATAATTTAGGGTGACCATATGCAAAGGAGGACAGGGCTCCTTTATCTTTAACAGTTGTATTGAAAAGGAAATTTCAGCAGGTGTCATTTGTATATATGGGGAACCTGGTGAAATTTCCTCTTCATCACCACAGTTAAAGTTGCAGGAGCCCTGCCCTATTTTAAACCTGGCCACTCTGCTGTGATGAAGAGGGAATTTCACCAGGTTCTCCATATATACAAAATATACCTGCTGAAATTCCCTTTTCTAGGCAACTGTTAAAGATACAGGAGACCTGTCCTCTTTTTCATAAGGTCACCCTACCATAATTCCACACCCACACACCCTAGTCCTTACAACTAACATAATGTAGGGTGACCATATTATTTTATTTATTTATTTATTTATTTATTTAGAATATTTATATACCGCTCCCCATTGAAAAATTTCAGAGCGGTGTACAAGGTAAAATGAAAATAAAAACAGAATAAAACAGTTAATACAAAATTTAAAAAGAAGCAAAAATCAGAAATCCAAGGCTGCATGTTAAAGAAAGGCTTCTTGGAATAAAGATGTTTTCAGGAGGCGCCGAAAGGAGTACAAGGTCGGAGCCTGCCTGACCTCCAGAGACAGGGAATTCCACAGGAGGGGCACCACCACGCTGAAGGCTCTTCCCCTGGTGGATTCCAATCAGAGGATGGATCTAGGTGGAACCACCAGGAGCAGGCCCTCGGATGACCTCAGTGACCGGGCAGGTTGGTAAGGGAGAAGGCGCTCTCTCAGGTATCCATATGAGAAGGAGGACAGGGCTTCTGTATCTTTAACAGTTGTAGAGAAAAGGGAATTTCAGCAGGTGTCATTTCTATGGATGCAGCACCCGGTGAAATTCTGTCTCCATCACAACCGTTAAAGCTGCAGGAGTCCTGCCCTCTTTTGTATCTGGTCATGTTAGACAGGGCTCCTACAGCTTTAACGGTTGTGATGGAGAGGGAACTTCATGAGGGAACAAATGACACCTGCTGAAATTCCATTTTCTATACAACTGTTAAAGATACAGGAGCCCAATCCTTCTTTCCATAGGGTCACTCTACATAACGTAACATAAGATAGGCCAACCTTTCCCAGTCTGGTTCCCTCTAGATGCCCTGGCTGTGGCTCCCATAATTCCCAGCCAACCTGGCCATTGGGGAAGGCTGACATGAGCTCTTGCGCTCTCTTGCACTAGCATAAAACCTGCTGCCTGCTGTGGCACAATCATTTAGTGCAGCCATTTTCTTTCAGGTTGTCTTCTTGATACCATGGGCCCAGAATCCACCTTTCCCTCATTCCAAAGGCCAGGGCCTTTTTAATCAGGTGGTGGCGTGATTGAATGGACTCAGGTGCTGGATTTAGGCTCCAGTCCTTTTAAAAGGGAGAGTCTGTAGCTCAGGGGCAGAGCACACACTTTCTGTCCCCAAGGTACTGGGTTCAGTTGCTACCATTTCCATTAGCAGGATTAGGAGAAGTTTCTGCCTGACACCCTGAAGAGCTGTTGCCATTCAGAAAGAAAAATATTGGCCTAGACCAAGAAATGGTGTGACTCTGTATAAGGCAGTTTCAGGTGTCCGCCTTACAGCTTTGTTTTTTTATTCCTAAAAAGCAGACTGATTAATCAGTGGCTGCATTTGAGGATTCTTCAGAATGAGCTGCATGCTGGTGCACATAGCCTGCTCACTTGTACTTAGATAAATGAACCAGAAACTGAAAGCTTGCCATGTCATCCAGACCTGGGAACCTGTCTTCTTTCTCCTAAACAAGCCAGGATTCATAAGCCAAGAACAAAACCTGGTTTGTGATCCTGACTCATAAAGGGAGCATCAAGCCAGGATCCTGGCTTTGGATGATGTAGTAATATTTTGATTTCCAGTTAGTTTGCCTGCTTGAGATAACAGGAGGAGTCAAGTGGGGGTGAGAAAATGGGCTCCTGCAGCTGTTTCACAATCCAGAACAGGGAGGTTTGAGCATATAACACTGATTCTGGCCCGCTTGCATTGGCTGCCTATATGTTTCCGAGCCCAATTCAAGGTGCTGGTTTTAACCTATAAAGCCCTACATGGCTTGGGACCACAATACCTGATGGAATGGCTCTCCCGACATGAACCTACCTGTACACTGCACTCAACATCTAAGGTCCTCCTCCGAGGGAAGCTTGGAGGATGGCAACAAGGGAGAGGGCCTTTTCAGTGGTGGCCCCCCGACTGTGGAATGATCTTCCCAATGAGGCTCGCCTGGCACCAACATTGTTATCTTTTCGGCGCCAGGTCAAGACTTTTCTCTTCTCCCAGGCATTTTAACAGCATTTAACAACGTTAAGTTTGTTTTTAATGGACCCCAGAATTGTTGTTTTTAAATGGATACTGTTGTTTTTATACTGTTTTTTATGTTTTTGATGGTTTTTAAATTTTGTATACTTTTAATGTTTACTATTTTTAATTGTTGTAAACCGCCCAGAGAGCTTTGGCTGTGGGGCGGTATATAAATGTAATAAAATAAATAAATAAATAAATAAATAAAAATCTTGGCTTACTCTCCAGTGTGAACACACTCCCATCCCCCTCTATATGTATAACTTGCTTGGTTTTGAAGATTTTTATACTACCCTTCATTCAAAGGAACACGTAACCATTTTAATAGTGTATTTAGGAACTTCGGGATCTGCTTTCAACTGGGTCAATTTGTCCATCTATCTCAACATTGTCTACTCTGACTGGGCACTCCCGGGTCTCAGTACACTTTTCGCATCATCTGCTCTCTTATCTTTCTAAGTAGAGACAGCTGGCATTGAACCTGGGACTTTTTGCCATGGAAAGCAGACACTCTCTACCACTGAGCTAAAGTCCCTCCCCAAATTATTTGCTGAATCAATAAATGTACATAAAGTTACCTATTTGAAAAGCAGTGCTATTTCTCTCTGTCTCCATGATGGGTGTGCATGTTGCTTCGAGTAAATCAGGTGAAATTTGGCTTTCTAAAAGACTTCAAACATTTCTCTTTGGAATTTCAGAATGATGACTTGAAAACGTCTGGGATTTACTGTGACTTTTTCAAAGGAAGCAACTTCAGCATGGAGCTTCTGCCATGTGATGTTGTTCCGGGGTCAACCCAGGGGCGGAGCCTGGTGGACGGCAACCAGTCAAAAAAACTCCCCCTCCCCCTCCCCGATGGGCACAGAGTTCCTGAGGAGCTCCGTGCCTCATGCCCGGTCCCCAGCTCCTCACAGTTACTTGCGAGGAGCTGGGACAAAACTGGGACAACAGTCCACACCTCCCACGGTCTCCAGATCATCCCAAGACCGTGGGAAAAGTCAGGATAAAAGTGGTGCCTGTTATCCGAGGGAAAAGGAGGGATCGTCCCTCCCTGCTCCCGGGGTCTCCTGTGCATCATGTGGACGTACAGGAATGATCCCGGGGCGATCCCCAGGATAAACACCCGTCTAGTTATGCCCTCTGTCTAACCATAGGGCCAGCCTTGGTGTTGAACTTCCTTAGGGAGCATGTTCTACAACCAGACGGAAACCACTGAGAAGGCCTTGTCTGTTGTAGTACTCTCTGTCTCCATGATGGGTGTGCATGTTGCTTCGAGTAAATCAGATGAAATTCGGCTTTCTAAAAGCCTTCAAACATTTCTCTTTGGAATTTCAGAATGATGACCTGCGAAACCTGTCCCTGTCAGGCCATGTGGGTTTTGACAGTCTCCCTGATCAGCTGGTCAACAAGTCAACTTCCCAGGGTTTCTGCTTCAACATCCTTTGTGTTGGTAAGTGATGCAACATGTAGGGCGTAGTGATGCAATATCCCTCCTCCTCCCTGCTAGCAGGCATAAGACTGGAATGTTTTAATAGGAAATGCTCAGCCTTTTACATATTTCTGTAGTGCTAAAAACCCAGCAAAGCTCTTTCTAGGTTTTAAGACTTGAAACTTTAAAAACTGAACTACAGCTGAGTGAAAAAAGTTGCTAGATTCTGAACTGGCTTTTCTCAGACTTTCCTGCAACAGTGTTCCAGTACACTGGGCAGGCATTCCCCTTCTTCCCCTGGGATAACTCTGTTGTTATTCCACTAGTATGCCTCCCAATCCTTTTGCCCCGTCAGTTAGGGATGGGTCATGCTTCCAAGGCCATTTTAATACTTCTGGGCTCCAGTATACTTGTTAGCCGCACTGGAAACTCTGTTTGGGGAATCCCATTCTGTCCTTGAGGCCCACATTCCAAATAGTTGATGCCATTGCTCATATATTGGCAAAGAAAAGGGAAGGATCAATGGAACATGGAGTTCCCTGCTCTAACAGGCATAGAGTGACAGAGGCCTTAGCTAGAATTAAGGTTTATCCCAGGATCGTCCCAGGGTTGTCCTTGCCTGCTCCCGGGATATCCTGTGTGTCATTTACATGAACAGGGATGACCCCGGGATAAACCTTAGGATAAACCCCAAGGCCATAGTGACTTAGGGCTCAATCCTATGCATGTTTAGACAGAAAAAAAGTCCCACAACTCCCAGCATGCTAGAAATTGTGGGACTTTCCCCCCCTGTCTAAACGTGCATAGGATTGAGCCCCTAATTATTTTAAATCATCCTCCAATCCCTAGCACTAGAGATCTCGCTTATATGCACAATTTTAGAAGATCACAGAATCATAGGATAGTATAAGGCCATCAAGCCCAACCGCCTGCTCGATACAGGATACCTGTATTAAAGGATACCTGTCCATCTGCATCTTGAATGCCTCTAGTGTGGGAGAGACCACCACCTCCCTAGGGAATTCTGCCCCCCAAAAAGTCAAATTCTATGACTGGGAGACTGATAAATATATATGGGGAAAACCGCACAGTCGCTGTGGATCGGCGCTGCATCTGTTAGATGATGCAAGCGCAGTTTCACGGCCACTGTGGGGCTTCCCTGCGATGCTGTGATTTGAAAACGTCTGAATTTACCATGACTTTTTCAAAGGAAGCAACTTCAGCATGGGGCTTCTGCCATGTGACGTCATTCCGGGGCCAATCCGGGGTCAACCCAGGGGCGGAGCCTGGTGGAAGTTGACCAGTCATTGGTTGCCTTCCACCAGGAAGAGGGCAGGGGTGGCTCTGGGACCAGGATGGCTGCCCAGAACCCCCGTGCTCCCTCCTCGGTGGTGGGAGTACCTGATGACACCCCAGGAGAGGGAAAACGTGGGGTTGAAGCCAAACCTGCATTGTGAAGGCAGCCCCCCTGTATAAATTATGCAAAGTTGCATGTTTTTTCTTCTGCAATGTTTGCTACTTCCCATGATTTAGAACACAGTCCTATGCATGCCTATTCAGAACTGAGTATCATTGAGTTCAATGGAACTTACGTCCAAGAAACTGGGGGCTCATGTACACCAAGCAGATATTCCACTATGAAAGTGGTATGAAAGCGGTATATAAAATGCAGGAGTCACACTACTGCTTTAAAGTGGTATAGAAGTGCACTGACCACTGTTGGGGCACATGACACATATCATATACTACAACTTCCAAACCACTTTCATAGGGTTATATCCTGCTTGGTGTAGCTGTGTAATGGGCCCCACCAGTTGACAGTGCACTTCAATACCACTAAAAAGTAGGGGTGTGCACGGACCCCCCGCTCCGCTTCACTTGCAGATCCGCCATTTTCCGGATCGGGCCGCTCCGCCCCGCCCCCGCTCCGCCCACTTCCGCTCCGCTCCGCCCGGAGCTCCGGATCCGGAGCTCCGTTTCCCCCCCCCATAGGCTTGCATTGAAAGCTAAAAAATTATACAACTTTTTTTCTGTTCAAGTTAGAAACCTCATGTTTGGCACCATGACACCTCATGGGGATATACACACGCACGCCAAGTTTCAAAGCAATCCCATCATCCCCTGATTTTTGGGGAATTTTTGAAAATCGGGCACCCCACACACAACATCCCTGCGAGGTGGGCAGGGGAGGAGGGAGGGAAGGCAGGCAGGCATGCAGCTGGCATTTCTGGGGGCATAAGGAAGTGAGCCAAGGATAAGCCAGTAATGCATATAAAATGGAATAAATCAATCAATAAACAAAGGAGGGGTGGAATTAAAAGCAGCAGTGTTGCTCAATAAACAGCAAGAAGAATTTTTTTAAAAAGGCTATATCTGTCTTTTACCAGCAATAGGGGGACGTGCCCATGGGGAGGGGGAAGTAGCTGCCAGTTCAAGACACTGACAGCCACCAACAGCTCTGAGAAGAAGTAAAACGCTCACTTCGACTCATAACAGGCATTGCTCCACCACTGAAAAGTGACCATTCACTTCAACTCATGATAGGCATTGCTCCACCGTTTTACTCTCTTTGGAAGGCTCTAATGGCCTTCCAGTGCAGGAGAGAGTGGGGGCACGTCCACGATGAGATGCCCTAGGGGAGCTCATCCCCTTGCACCACATCGATTCAGTTGTTCACCAAGGTTAGGGTGGGGAGCAGTGCTGTGTTTCTATCTCTTATTCTTGGCTTAGTATATGATTTCAGGTTGTGTTTGTGCATTTGGTGGGGCTACTGTGTTAAAAAACACGGGGAAAAGCCCGTTCAGATGAAGAAAGAGAAGTTTCCCAGAATCCCAAGTTACCTGTTTTGCCTATGCCCTCCTCCAACTTTGGGATCATCATGACCGGGAGCTGACTCTGCCCCTCAGCCCTTTGAAAAAGGTATTTTTCCCGCCGATTTTTTAAAAACGTCTAGCCCGCGACCCGTACGATGCAGAAAGTTGAGAGTGGTCTCAAAATGACCCCCATCCACGACTCTCTGTGCACAAGAATTTTCAGAATGATAGCTTAAACCCCCCCCAGTTATCCCCGATTCTTTCCCTCAATGCAATCCTATGGGCGAAACGCCGTTTGAGCCGCGCGGTTGACCCGATTTTTACAAAAATATAGCCCGCGACCCGTACGATGCAGAAAGTTGAGAGTGGTCTCAAAATGACCCCCATCCACGACTCTCTGTGCACAAGAATTTTCAGAATGATAGCTTAAACCCCCCCCAGTTATCCCCGATTCTTTCCCTCAATGCAATCCTATGGGCGAAAAGCCGAAAACGCCGTTTGAGCCGCGCGGTTGACCCGATTTTCACAAAAATATAGCACGCGACCCAGACAACGCAGAGAGGTGAGAGTGGTCTCAAAATGACCCCCATCCACGACTCTCTGTGCACAAGAATTTTCAGAATGATAGCTTCAAAAACAACGTAGTTATGCGCGATTATTTGCTGCAATGCAATCCTATGGCGAAATGTTTTCAAGATGGCGACCGGAGCGCTCCGCCTGAACTAGGAGCTCCGAAAAATGGGCGCTTCTCTTCGCCTTGCTTCTAGGGGGTCCGCGGTCCGCTCCTACTCCGCCTCTGGGTAAGGCGGAGCAGGCCAATCCGCTACTGCTTCTACGCTCCTAATCGGAGCGGAGCACATCCCTACTAAAAAGCAGTAGTGTGGCTCCTGCCTTTTATATACCGCTTTTATACCACTTTCATAGTGGAATATTCTGCTTGGTGTAGATGAGCCCTGGGTATAGGATTGCATCCTTATTTTGTTTTTGCTCATTCTGGGAGTGGCAGGGACACTGATTTGGCATCTGAGATTACAGCAGGCATTGCCTTCACACACACACACACACACCCTAACTTCTTTGGCTAGAAACTTGCTTTACTTTATTTTTAAAAGGAATTTCAACAAGCTGGTTCTTACATTAGCTATCACATCTTATGCTTTCCCCATGAAATACTGTGGGATCGTGGGATCCACACAGTTTTGCCTTTTGAGGCTCAGGAGTTAACTCTCTTGCAGAGTGCGTCCAAAGCTCTCCGGAGTCTCCAAATCAAATTTATCTGTGGAATGCAAAGGGGGGGGAGTCTGCCGCCTCTCCTTTGACTTCCCTTGAGGATTAATATTTTCATATCCCTCAAATTAAAAAAAAAGGGGATGGGGAGAATGATGCAGTGAAACCACAGCAAGCTGTGCAACAAAGTGGTTTCTAAAAAACGGTACAAGTGCGAGACCTTTCCTTTTGCACTGAAAGGCTTTTCTGTATGTGCGAAAATGAAACAGTTGATCTCTGCACTTACTTTGGCAGGGCCAAGCTATTCCCATTGCTGCCTGTTTATATGAAATCCAGCTTGTTTTTACAATGAAACTTTAGTAGGCAGCTTCATTTGTTTCTTTTTAAAGAGAAAATGTTGACGGGAGTTTTATTGTATTTTTTAAAAAAGGTAGCCTGCGGAGCACAAATTTCTCACTTGCTGATGTCCACAGCTGGTTCCCAAGGCTTGAATTCCATTTTCGCCCCCAAGTCGGGGTATGGAATGCTTCTGGTGGTTCTGCATAGATCTGTGTCCTGATTGGAGTCTACTAGGAGAAGAGCCTTCAGTGTGGTGGCCCCCTTTTTATGGAACTCCCTGCCTCTGGAGCTCAGTCAGGCACCAACACTGTGTTGTTTTCAGTGACTCCTGAAAACATCTTTATTTCTAGACTGACCAGCCACAGTTTTATCAGTGTTCTTTTTTTTAATAATATTTTTTTAATGTGGAGTTTTATTCTTTTATTTTCTTACCTATTTATTTATTTATTACATTTCTATACTGCCCAATAGCCGGAACTCTCTGGGCGGTTCACAAAAATTAAAAACATTCAAAGTATAAAACAACAGTATAAAACCATAATATAAAATACAATATCTTTTATTCAGTGCTCTGGAATCTGTCTAGATGTGGAGCAGTACATAAATGCTATAAATAAATAAATAGAATTAAAGAATCATAGTATAGTAGAGTTGGAAGGAGCCTATAAGGCCATCGAGTCCAACCCCCCACCCCTGCTCAATGCAGGAATCCACCTTAAAGCATCCCTGACAGATGGTTGTCCAGCTGCCTCTTGAATGCCTCTAGTGTGGGAGAGCCCACGACCTCTCTAGGTAACTGATTCCATTGTTATGCTGCTCTAACAGTCAGGGAGTTTTTCCTGATGTCCAGCTGGAATCTGGCTTCCTGTAACTTGAGCCCGTTATTCCGTGTCCTGCACTCTGGGATGATTGAGAAGAGATCCTGGCCCTCATCTGTGTGACAGCCTTTTAAGTATTTGAAGAGTGCTATCATGTATCCCCTCAATCTTCTCTTCTCCAGACTAAACCTGCCCAGTTCTTTCAGTCTCTCTCATAGGGCTTTGTTTCCAGACCCCTGACCATCCTCGTTGCCCTCCTCTGAACACGCTCCAGCTTGTCTGCATCCTTCTTGAAGTGTCCTTCTTGAATCTTTCTTGAATTGGGCTAGGGGAACTAGCAAGGCACATGACTTTCCATTTACTAGGAGGAAGCCATTTAAGACACAGCAGAAGACTTTTGGCTGAAGACAGCAAGCATCTTAAGAAGCAAGCTGGCATAAGTTAGTTGTTTTCTCTCTGCCATGGATAATTTATTTATTTATTTATTGACTTGATGCAAGTTCAGTAATGTAGCCATGGGGCATAGCTACATATGGGGCATAATTCAATGGCAGAAAGTTGCCATGCAGAGGTCCTAACTTCATTCCCTAGTATCCCTGTCATGTTAAATCAAGGGTGTGCAACTTGTGGCCATACAGATATTTGGCCTACAACTCACATCTGTCCTAGCCAGCAGAACCAAGGAAAAGAGATCATGGGAGTTGTAGGTCAGTACATTTGGGGGACTACAATTCCCCCCTCCCAAGTCTTAAAGGAGAGAGTCCTAGGTGGGCCAAGCCCAGCACCAGACAGCTTCCTATGCACTTTTCACTGCCTCCAAAAAATAAACTAGAGCTATCTGTCAATTACAGACTTCCCAATCATCTGTTCTTAGTTTGTTATGGCTGCAGTCTTAAGCACTCTTACTAGGGAGTAATCCCCATTGAATATAGTGGGACAGACTTCCTAGTAAATATGCATAGGGTTTCAGTGAAATAAATTTGCATAACCCTTTTTTATGAATGGCAACAGTGCCATACTGTTCCTTTCATGTCCTAATGGAAGACCTTCCAAAGACATCTGGCTAGCCATTGCTGGAATCATTCGATAGACCTTTGGTCTTATTCAGCAGGACTCCCCCTCCTCCTCTTAGCTTCTTGCCAAAACCTTGCTATCAGTGCCTTACTGAAGGAAACATGTGATGACTTCATGACTGAAGCAACAAAACCTACCACTTGTCATTAGAGGCGAAGGCCACCTTTTAATTGTTATTTTTCTTTATTCCCCTCTTTTAGGATAACACACCAAATAGCTGCAAAAAGTAAACCAATGTGCCTTTGCACTCTCAGTCCCACTGATTAAAATGTGCTTTTCTCTATTAAATTTGGAGCCCTCCCATCAATTACCAGCTAAACTGATTGAGGTTACAACCCCAGTGCTAATCAACAGATTTTTTCCTCTCTTGTCTAAAGGCAACAGAGTAGAACTAGCATGCCAGTTGATTTCCTTGTCCAAAAATGTGACTCTCCTGTGGGAAGGCAAGATGCACTGCATGACCTGGTTTGCACGTTAGGGTAGGTCATGGATTAATTAACCCATGAATTGCCAGGCATGAGTAGGAGCAAGTGAGCGAGCTGACCATTTTCATGTCCATTTTACAATCCATGATTGCCTCTGTCTCATGACATCCCAATTCAAACAAGCTGGGTTGTTTAGGGGTCAAATAATGATTTGTTCTTGGGTTAATTTTGGATTGTGTAATTTCTAAACAACCCAGTGGGCCTGGGTTTGGATGTCATGAGAGCAACCCATGATTGGGGCGATTGTAGGTTGTAAAATGAAAATGAGAGTGTGACAGAGGTCTGTCATTCCCACTCATACTTGGGAAAGCCATGAATTGTTGTCACATGTGAACCATGTGTGTGAGAATGAATGCAACACTCCAGACTATATCATATATTTCTGGAGTTCTCTTGGGCTGCAGAACCCAGTGTGCTAGGTTGTAGTGTTTGACTTAGCAGTTCTCTAACAAATTGTACTCTAGAGTTTGGGATATTTTTGTTTTGTTTTGTTCTATACTGCAGACTGTGTTGTCGATATAGCCACATTGGTAAATCTCTAAGCAATGCATCCCAACTGTTCCATGGCTCTATTATTAACGGGGAAGGCTGCACTCATGATATTTGCTAAACATCTGGCCCTTTAAAGCTGCTTCTTTGCTCTGGCAAGGGGAGAGCTGGCAGCTGCAAGCAGGCTTGGGAGGGGGAAAGTGTGGGAGGAAAGTGGAATCAAGGTGATAATTCAAGGAATATAGTGGAAAAAGGAAGCAAGCCTCTCTCTCTCTCTCTCTCTCTCTCTCTCTCTCTCTCGTTCTCTCTTTGTCTGTCTGTGCCAGTGACTAGGATAGAAAAATAGAAGCTGCACAACTACTTTGGATGTGACTATTTTATTTGCAGGCTTGTTATGCCAATTGTGTAGATGGCACTTTATGGCATAAGCAAAAAACAAATACTTGCCCTAAAGTAAAAATGCTCTAAAAGTTGTGACCATATAGATCAGACGCCACAACTTGGTTCCCTCCAGACTACAGTTACCATCATCCCTATTGGCTATGCTGGGCATTGCAGTCCGACACTTCTGGAGTGACCTAGGTTGGAGAAGGCTGATAGAGAGAGAACAGGGGGAGGAAAGATGAAAAAGGGCGCTCCTCTTTTATATGCGTGGGATGTGAGGTCAAAGAGAGCCCTATTAGCACTAAGTTGTAGTAGGAGGCCACAACTGAGTGGTAATATTTTGTCTGCATAACATCCTAGGTTTTATCCAGTGCTTAACTTTGAGGAAATGGTAAAAGGGCACACATATGTCTGGAAACCATCCCCTAATAATCACTGGTGTCTGGGGACAGACCTGATCTTAGGGTAACCCTATGGAAAGGAGGACAGGGCTCCTGTATCTTTAACAGTTGCATAGAAAAGGGAATTTCAGCAGGGGTCATTTGTATGCATGCAGCACCTGGTGAAATTTCCTCTTCATTACAACAGTTAAAACTGCAGGAGCCCTGCCCTCCTTTCTATCTGGTCACTCTAGTGTAGCTCCTGCAGCTTTAACTGTTGTGATGAAGAGCGAATTTCACCAGGTGCTGCATGCATACAAAAGATACCTGCTGAAATTTCCTTTTCAATACAACTGTTAAAGATACAGGAGCCCTGTCCTCCTATCCATATGGTCACCCTACCTGATCTACACAAGCAGTAGAATGAGGTGATCCAGGAATTTTTGTTTGGAAGGACTGTGAGCTCAGTACTGAAAAAAAAAGTTTTTCTGAGCCATATGCAGAGGGACACCCTGTTCCTCAATTCCACAAGGTGTATGTCTGCCCTAAGTCCATTTTTGCATCTGAATCTATTTGGTGGACCTTGTAGTTATAGTAAAAAACAAAGTAGTTCCCAGAAGCTGGAAATCTTGCCCTCTAGTGAGGGCTGGGTTTTGTTTAAGGGCACGGCTTATTTCTCTCTGATTTCCAAAGCACTCATTCGTTCCCTACACAAGACTGGCTTTCAGTTTGAGGATGTTTTGGTTAAACGACTTTTCGGTTTATGTTGAATT
This sequence comes from Elgaria multicarinata webbii, assembly GCF_023053635.1. Taxonomy (NCBI): domain Eukaryota; kingdom Metazoa; phylum Chordata; class Lepidosauria; order Squamata; family Anguidae; genus Elgaria; species Elgaria multicarinata. The sequence continues at coordinate 13,276,602 of NC_086180.1, forward strand.
AAGATTCAGCAACAAAATGTTTACTCTGTAATGATCAGGCATGCTGCAATAGGGAGTTTAGCTGAAGTGCCTTTTGTTCCTAGCAGACTTTCCAAAGTACAATTTGTGTGTGGTTTTACAGTGATTGTGCAGAATGAATTTCTAGCAATTACATAACTTAGGTGGGTGCAATATTTGGCTGTAACTTAATTTAAGTTCTTAAGTTCAGAATGACATGACAGGAGCATGCAAATTATATGTGTCCATACATCCGTCTGTTGGTTCTAATCAAAGAGGTTTTGCAGGTTTTGGAAGCAGTACAAAAACCTTCACACCTGTTTACCAGATAGAAAGTAAGATGAGTGTGTATCCCGTAAACAGCAGCCTCTCTCTGAAAAAAAAAAAGGTGTCTCTCTCCAGCCTATAAGTATTTCTTTCCAATTTTATCTTTTGTAAGCCAAAAGTAAGCCCTACAAGTGAACACAGGTCAACACAGCTCATGGGGTGTGATTTCAGAAAGACTGTCATGCTATGTTTAGAATGAATGAATGTCGTGGGACATTTGGATGGAAGGTGGAATATGGGTAGCAGCCAAATAAGATAAAGGCAGGTAGTTATCTCTAAGTCGCTTGTTCTGGTAATTAGAATCTAACCTAGTAAACATAAGGCACAGTCTAAACATTGCACTCTAAGTTAACTATACTAGGTTAGTGCAGCCAAGTACAGCTTCCTGTGGTAAACTCACAAGTAGGACCTGAGTGCAATAGCACTCATGTTCCTCAGCAGTTGGTATACATAGGTATACTACTTCCACCTGGGAGGAGTTTCTAACTCTGCATAGCTAGCAATAGGTCCGGAGCCTTCTCTCTAAACCCCTCCAATTGAGGTGTGCGAAGGGTAAGTGTGAAGCAGCGTAATGGCCTCTTAGAAGAACTCACCTACAGAGGATGGGGCAAGGACCATTGAGGTTTTGTGGATGAGGTTTTCTGCTTGTGTAAGCACACATCTGTAGGGCATCTTTGCTTTATGTCCACAACTTGGGAGCAACCTTGGCATGCAATACCTGTAAAGGGATAATCATCCCTGATCCTGAGCCATGCTTGACAAAGAGGAGGTTAAAGTCATGAGACTTCGCTTAGGCCCTTTCTACACATAGGGTTTATCCCGGGAAAATGGAGGGATCATCCCTGCCTGCTCCCGGGAACCTCTGTGTGACATTTGGATGCACAGGGATGATCCCCGGACGATCCCAGGAAAAAAGGCAGGCGTAGAAACAGCCATAGTTAGTTCAGGATTTGATTGAGGGTCTGTCCTGAAAATACTATAAATTAATTTAGTAGACCGTGGAATCTCATTCCGAGGCAATTCTTGCCCTACCTGATCTTTGTAATTTTTGAATTCTTAGGTCTCCTTTTAAGTAAACAACCAGCTCTAAATACCAGGCAGAAAGTGAGAGTAGGAGGTTGCAGATGGCTGTGGGTTTCTCAGGCTCTTAATCTGGGTGTGTTTCTTCAGGGGAAACTGGCATTGGCAAATCAACGCTCATGGACACCCTGTTCAACACAAAGTTTGAAAGCGACCCGGCCACTCACAATGAGCCTGGTGTGCGGTTGAAAGCAAGAAGTTATGAACTTCAGGAGAGCAATGTCCGTCTGAAGCTGACGATTGTTGATACCGTGGGATTCGGAGACCAGATCAATAAAGATGACAGGTAACTACACTAAAGTTGCTCCATGCAAGCTATGCTTGGAAGGAATGCGAGGGATACCAAGTATCCTGCAGAAGAGAGACAAATGTGTAAGCTTTCCATGTGGTGGGAGAATGAGACGGAAATCTTGCATGTCTCATTTGTCTCTAACCTGCAAGAAGAGATGTGGCATTCCTTTCCAACAAGCGATTTCCCCATGTGCATCCTAAGATGGTACAGTCCTATGTGGGAACTATAACATGGTAGTAGTCTCAGGGTGCTTCTAAATGGATTGCTCTTAGTGCTACCAATTAGAAAACATTGTGGAACTATTCAATCTTTTCTTCTTTGACAGATGCTTTCGAGGCTTGACTTCTGCAATGCGCTGTACATTGGGCTACCTTTGTACCTAGTCTGGAAACTTCAACTAGTTCAAAATATGGCAGCCAGGTTGGTCACCGGTACACTTAGGGGGGCCCCACATTACTCCAGTTTTAAAATCACTTCACTGGCTGCCAATTAGTTTCTAGGTGAAATATAAAGTGTTGGTTATTGCCTTTAAAGTCTTAAATAGTTTGGGTCCAGGTTTCCTGCGGGATCGCCTTCTCTCGTACAATCCACCCCGCACACTCAGGTCCTCCGGGAAGGGTTTACTCCAGTCAGCCACAACTTGGCTGGCAACTGTTACCCAGAGGATCTTTTCTTCTGCCATCCCCAGACTGTGGAATGGCCTGCCGGAGGAGATTTGTTGCCTTGATACTGTCTCAGAGTTTAAGACAGCCGTAAAGACTAGTCTCTTCTGACAAGTCTACCCAGATGAATTTTAAACCTAAGAGTTTTAATATGATTGTTATGTTAATATTGTATTGGTTTTATATGCTCTTTTAACTAGTTGTATGTATTATATTGTATTTAATATATTGTATTTTGTGAACCGCCCAGAGAGCTTCGGCTATTGGGCGGTATAAAAATGTAATAAATAAATAAAATAAATAAATAAAAAATTAATGTTGTTCCCTGCCTCGATCCAGAGGGAGAGGTGGGTAATAAATTATTATTATTATTATTATTATTATTATTATTATTATTGTGAAGAAAAAACAAAAAGTAGTAGGAAAACATGGGAGGATTACAAGTGGAACGCTACATAAAATTGTCACTCTGGTAAAATTGGACACCCTGTAAAATTCCACGAATTAAGTTGGGTGATAATGTGATAAAAGCCTCATTTGGAAGCACACTTTGACTGATGTTTTTCATCTCTGTGATGAAATCCCACTTCTGTATTTCCTTTTCCCAACTTCCTGTTGTACTCCAGATCTTTTGGACTTCAACTCCCATCAGCGCTAACCAGCATGGGAAGTGTTCAGAAATCCTGGAATCGTAGTCCAAATAATTTGGAGGGCACCAGGTTGGGGAAGGCTGCCCTGCCTTCTAAAGTTCTTGACTTCTATACCTTTATTTTCTCCCATGTTCTTTTCTGTATCCCTTTTTGATACTGTTGCTCTACATAAGCTGTTCAATTTTCTTTGTGCTTTGTGCCTTGTCCCATGCTGCTTCTTATACCTGTAACATACTTACATGATTACATGTTGTTCATATGTGATGATGTATATGCATTGTGTATGCCTTTCCTCCGTAGAAGTGATTTTTCCAGTCATGTTGAAGTAGCCCATGGTATCGCTTATGAAAATATGCTGAATTTTTAGTTCTTTTTCTTAATGTTGTTTATTTTACATTTATGTTTAGGATTAATAAAACTCAAGGTCTTTATGAAATGTATAATATAAAGCTTTAAAATGCTATTTTTTTTTTTTTTTGTATGTATATATAATTTTAAATGTTTGGTAAGCTTAGCCAATTGGCTTCTAACGGTTTGCTAAACATGCGTTTGGGGAGTTAAATAGACACATATGAACTACTGCCCAAGTTTTATATTTTCAGGCATTTTAGACCCTTCTCTTGCATAGTTTTGAAAAGTTGATTATTAAAATTAGAGTTGAGAGCAGCCCTCAGGTGTAAAGGTGCCATGAAAATGACAGTGACCCGGTTTGTAAGTAATGGTGCCATGTGCATTCCACAGTCATTTTGAAAATTCAACCCTCGAGCAGTTCAATCTGGAGTTGCTGTGTGATATGCAAACCCAGACACTATGGATTAATCATGGGTTCAACAACCCACAGTTAATCCGCAATAAGTAATTAGGTTAACTGTGGGTTGTTTAACCCACAATTGACCTATAGAACTGGTTCGCATGTAACGTCAATCAAGAGTATGGGTTAGGTATGGATTATCTTTGAATACTGGGTCGTTGTTGCATGCGAACCCGATAGTTTAAATATGGGTTGTTAACAAACAGCACAGAGTTCACAACCCAATAACAAAACATGGGTTCTGTTCCTGAGTTGTTCATGGTTAACAACCCAGAATTAAACCATCGTGTAGGGTTCACACGTAATGACAACCCATGATTCAACAACCCATACTCAATCCATACTCTGAATGTGAACCATGCCATACTGTCTGGGTTTGGCCATCACGTAGCAACCTCTGATCAGTCCAATTGGGAGTTGAATATTCCAAAAGGGTGTGGAACATGTCTGGCACACACTGTGGCAAATCCTCCCTGCCAAAAATTTACACCTGCAGCCCTCATGGCAGGGGTCTTGGTATAGATAACAATTGCATTTTAAAGTTCAGGTATGCCATTTATAGAAAGTGTGGACCATCTGTTTCCCACTCCCCCTGCCTTTGAATTGGGATGATTGCTCAGGAACACCCATAGTTCTGGTTAAGGTGAGCTCTACACGGTTAACTATTGTTATAATGGGGCCAGTGTGCAGGCCAAAGGCGGAAATCCTATTAACTAAAAAAAGAAAGAAGGGGAAAAATGTTCTGTGTGAGGCTGACTGACCCATGTCAACTGTACTATAAGGGTACTAAATTGCATGAGAACCCTACACAATTATGATAGGGTCCCCACTGCATACTTTTAGCCCCAGCAAGTGCAGGGCTGCAGGGACTTGCTACTAGGAACCAGACAGATGGGGCGAGCGAGGCCAACATGCATGTTCCTGCACTCCCACATCACATGATGGGGAACAAGTGACTAGGGCTTATGGCATCTGAAAAAGTAACCACATCTCAGTTGTTAAAAACATTTTCACCTGCAGTTTCATCTTTAATATAAGCAAGAGCTACCCTTTAAACCTGGCTGTGAATCTTGCTTTTCCCTGCCAAAAAAATCCTCTCCTCACTCCTCCTAAAATGGCACCCTTCCAAACGGATCCTAGGGAATTCCTCCCATTTTGTTACAGTGACAGCCCAGTGTTCATGTATCCTCTTTTTTCTGTGTTCAAGCTTTTAAAAAACACATCAGAACTTTAAAGCAGTGAATGATATGTGTACGCTAGAAAAGCTCCATTCCCGAAGCAGCGCATGTGTTTCGAAGCCACATGCTTTGAAACACATGCGCTGTGTTTCAAAGAAAACAAAAAGCCCAAAGGGAGCAGGGGTTCCTAGTGGCAATGTGTTACCGCGTGTCGCCTGGGGCGCTTTGCATCTGATTTACTTCTGCAAGAACTGGCAGTATAGTTTCCATCATCTGTCGAGGCCTCCCTTGTAAAATAAAGTCCTTACAGAGGGGCTCATTCTGACCCACGATGTGAATAGGAGACCGTTTCATCTCCCTTGCGCCCCGTCACAACTGAAAGCTTGTTGTCCCAAGCAATCATAATTTAAGCGTAGCAACTGCAATTCGTCTCCTGTACTGGCTTTCAGTTTACTGTCTCCTTTTAGCAATTATTTTTCTTACAGGGGGGTTCTTTTCTAAGTTCAAACTATCAAATCTGAACTTGCAGTGCACTCTTGGTGGAGGCCTTTGTGGAACATCTGGATTAGTTCCAGCGGTTTTGGAGAAGGCAGGGCTGGAAAGAGGGCCAAACCACAAGACCCTCATACCAAGACCTTCTATGGAACTCTTTCAGTTTTATGCATGCTGACAGGTCTTCAACCATATAGCTTGTCCAGGGCTGTTTCACCCGGGCTTGTTACTGGGTCAGCCATAGATGTCTGGCTATTTTAGGAAGCCCGTAATATTCTCATCACACACGCACAGCTTGCCTCCAAAGTTACACTGAGATTAAAAGAGAAAGCCTGTCCATACCTTCTAAACTGTTGTTCCTCATAATTCTATAAACCTGGCTCTTGAATTGTGAGGCTGTCTTACTTCCCCATAAGCCTAGTTTTTTACAAGTATTTCTGACTGTCTATTGACAACGTATAGATTTGGCAGAGAAGGCTGAGTGCTGGCCCACCTATTCTGCCACTGGTCAATAGTTTGCCTTTGGTCCCCTGAGTTAATTGTATTGACTGGTGCTAGAGGCTGGTGGTGTTGGTTTTCATTCTGGGTGCTATATGTTGCTGCTTTCTGTTTCTTGTCCAGAGGTAGGGTAGACAGCAGGAAGGGACATAACCATGAGAATCACACCTGTGATTCTGACTCACGATGGAACTTCCTTTGCTGTCCTATCCCCCATCGGCTCTGTGTGGCCCAAGCCTCCAGTGCACGCCCTCTAGTCTCCAGTACAGATTTGGGGCACACAGGAGGTTGCAGTGAAGAAGGGAATCTATTCCGACAGCGATTTCTCTTCCACTAGCAGATAAACAGTTTGGATGCAACCCCAGTGTTCAAATAAGGTGATTAGGGACCAGAACACATGGGAGACCAGGAAGAAGGATGGCTTGAAAATCTCCAGCGATGGCTTTGGGCTCATCTACACCAAGCAGATACTCCACTATGAAAGTGGTATGAAAGCAGTATATAAAATGCAGGAGCCACACTGCCTACTAGCCCTGATGGTTGTGTGCTATCTCCAGTATTCAAGGCAGTAAGCCTGTGTGCACCGGTTGCTGGAGAACATGGGCGGGAGGGTGCTGTTGCACCATGTCCTGCTTGTTCACTCCTGGCCGATGGCTGGACTAGATGGACCCTTGGTCTGATCCAGCATGACACTTCTTATGTTCTTATGTTCTTACTGCTTTATAGTGGTATTGAAGTGCGCTGACAACTGTTGGGGCCCATGACATATACCATATACTTCTTTCATACCACTTTCATAGTGTTATATCCTGCTTGGTGCAGATGATAGGTCCCAACAGTTGTCAGTGCATTTCAGTACCACTATAAAGCAGTAGTGTAGATTCTGCAGTGCACTTCAGTATCACTTTAAAGCAGTAGTGTGGCCCCTGCCTTTTATATACCGCTTTCATACCGCTTTCATAGTGGAATATCCTGCTTGGTGTAGATGCACCCTTAATCTCTACCAGTGGTTTAGGTTGCTTGAAGTTTGAATTTATTAGCCAGCAAAACAGAATCAGAAACTGGGGTTTATACAACTATGGTTTGGCATGAGAGATGAATTTGCAAACCGTGTTTTACAGCCTCTCGTCATTACTACACCTTGGAAACAGGAATGCTGGCCAGTTGAATCTAAACCATGATTTTCCTGTATGCTTGGAAGTTTCACCCATAGCTTGAGTTCTTAACGAGCTTCCCCAACCTGGTAGCCTCCAGATGTTTTGGATTACAACTCCCTGAATTCCTGACCAGTGGCCATGCTGGTTGGGACTGATGGGAATTGAAGTCCAAAACATCTGGAGGGCACCAAGTAGGGGAAGGTTAGCAAAAAATACCTGTGAATTGAGCCAGCAACACAAGACACATTCACAAAAACCTGAGAATCCTGAATTTGTTTTAAATGGTTTTGGGAGATCATCGCTGTACCTATGGCCTTTAGTTTTCTGACTTGGCTCTAGCCAGCAGCAAAGCTATTTTAATGACTTCGTCTAATTTTTCCTAAATAGGGAATGAGACTTTAGTAAGGAATTCTTGGAATGTGTGGCTCATAGGGAAAAATTCCAAGGATGCCTGTTTTTCAACCCACACTGAAACTGAAACATGTTGGCATCTAATAAAGGTGGGTGGGATACTGTCATGAGTACAAGGAGAGGAGGCCATAGTTTTGTAGTCCCAGTCTCAACCCTTGGTATCTCCAGGTGGTAGCTGACATGTTTATTCCTCCAAGGAGAAAATGGTTCTCTTCTCCCACACTTTTATCCTAATAGCCATCTTGCATGGTTGTCTAGTCTGAAAGATAATGACTGCCCCAAATGCATGTCATGAGCTTCGTGTCTTCTGGGTTTTAACCCAGGTCACCTGACTTTTAGCCTGATGCTCTAACCACTACACCACCCTGGCGCTCTCTTTTAAAAGGATTTCAGGGATCTGGAAAGGCTAATACCTGACATCCTGAAGAGCTGCTGCTATTCAAAGTAGACCACACTGGGATAATAGATCAGTAGTCTGACTAGGTATAATGCAACTTCTCTAAGGCTGGGAGAAATTGCACCTGTGATTGCAGGCAAGTTCTAAGCACCGTCTTTATCCTGGGATGTTGATCCTAGGGCCTGTGGCCCACGTGAGATTGCAGTCAGGCCCTCCACAGTTTCCAGATGGCCACACCCCTTCCCTGGCCACCAATTGTGGTGGCCTGGCTTTTGCATGTCCCCCCCCCATTCTTAAATATTGAAATGCCTAGTCTAAGACTTAGTTACCGGCAGTAAGAGCGTTAAACTAAAATATGCTATTTGGTTCCACCTCTTTTTGCCTTTGGCTCCGCCCACCACTGGAATGCAGCCCCCAAAGCTCATCCAAAATTAAATTTGGCCCTCAGGCTGAAAGAGGCTAGGCACTACTGCAAGTACTGCATGATTTAACCAAAATTTCTACCAGTTATCTGTAGCCAGTCCATTTGCAGTTCAACTTTTGGATATTTCTGATCTTGTACAAAGAGGTGTTCCTGTTCTACTGCTTTAACCAGATCTGTCCGTGTACGTGTCATGATTTTGTGGGAATGCAGAAAAAGCACAGAATGTGGTAATGTGCACAAAATTCAGTGTCTTGAGAATCTCATGTTCTTAAATTATCTAGTTTCTAGTCCACTTGTCTGTGGATAAGCTTGAAAGTATATGAACTCTGATCCCAGAGCTTAGTAATTGGGGTTGAGACTTCAGTGCCCAATATAGCTCCTCATCTCTCCACATGAGAAGCAAAACCAGCATAAATTATGCAAATAATAACGTGTAGAATAAACTATACAAATTAATACAATCATGTAGATTTGTTTTATTTATTTATTTATTATTGATTTTATTGATTTATTTCATTTATATACCGCCCCATAGCCGAAGCTCTCTGAGCGGTTTACAAAAATTAAAAACAGTGAACATTAAAAAGTATACAAAATTTAATTCACGTAAGTCACAGAAATCAACATTTCTTTATGTGAAACCTAGGGCACATCTACACCAAGTAGGATATCCCACTATGAAAGCAGTATATAAAAGGCAGGAGCCACACTGCTGCTTTATAGTGGTATTGAAGTGCACTGACAACTGTTGGGGCCCATTGACACAGACCATATACTATTTTCATACCGCTATATCCTGCTTGGTGTGGCTCCTGCCTTTTATATACCACTTTCATAGTGCAATATCCTGCTTGGTGTAGATGAGCCCCTGGATTGTCTGGCCACATATATTTTTGAGGACCAAATATACTCAGTTCTTGCTGTAATATTATGGATGCTCAGACATGCTATTTCTTTTTCATGCTTGCCTCCTTATTGCTTTTTTGCCTCCAACTTCCCCCAACCACCATAACTGCTCTCCCTCCCCTCCCTACTTTTCTAATGTTTCATACCCATCCTATTTTCCTTCTTAGGTCAGCCTTTGCATTCCACAGCTATGCAAAAGACCACAAACATAGGGTGTCGACATTACAATGCCCTGCATCATCCCCACACATGAGGCCCTGACAGAAATTTGGCTATAGGTCTACTGCACAACTGTCTAGCACAAAGAATGGAATCTGGAACAGAATTTGGCCTCTTGAGAATCTCTGTTAAGATGGTAGGAATAGCCAAATTCCTGAGATTGTACATCAAACCATCTTGTGCTTAAGATCTATCAGGAACTCAGCCACTATCTCTTTACCTTTGTTCATGTTCCCTTAAATGTTCATGGTATTCTGGCCAGTTACAATTCGTAGGTGTATTTAGTGATGGAGATTCATGTCTACGTTCCATAGTAATTATCACTATGATTACTAATTACCAAGATGCATAGTGTACCTACAGGGCTCTTTGTGAGAAAGGGTGTGATATAAATATAATAAATAAATAACCCACCCAATCTATCTAATTGGAATTGGGTTGGATTGATGTAGTCCATCATAGTTAGTTTGTTGGGGGTGAAGGACATTTCCATAGTCAGATAAGACTTGGGGTGGAATTCTAATTCAAGAAGAAGGTGACATCTCAGATGATATGAGGCTACTCCAACAGTCTGCCATAATCCAGACTAGTACGGTATGCCACAAACTCAAAACAAGAAATATGAGTAATATTTTATTCAAATAAAATTTAAAAACTACCCTGACATTGGATTTTCTAAAGATTTCTATTATTTTATGGCAACCTAACATAAATATAGAGTTAACTATGGAGATCCCAAGATGATCATAACTAGGTAGGATGGGCCTGCCCTGAGTTTCACCCCTGAGTAAGAGGAAACAGGGATTAGTATCTGAGGAGTTCCCAAGGACAGGAGCAACATGAGATTGAATTGGTAGTAGAGTAGGCCAGGCCTTCCAGCCTCGTGAAGTGATTGTGTCCTCTGACTCGAGTCCTGAAGGCTATCTGGCTTTGGATTTATTTATTTATTTATTAATTTATTATATTTCTATACCGCCCAATAGCCGGAGCTCTCTGGGCGGTTCACAAAAATTATTGTGCTTGATTGTGCATGATTGTGCATGAGATTAGTTAATTATACTAATCTCATGCTGTGAGATTAGTATAATTAATATACTAATTATACTAATTAATATACTAATTAATTATATTAATTAATTAATTAATTAGTGTTTTCTGCATATGAGGCCTTAGACACTAAACTGCAAATGAGGCCTTCTTCCCAGAATGCAGCTGGTTGCCTAAGTTGATCACATTACGCAGTGGCAACTTCTTTTGTGACTCCAGTAGCACTGATGTATATCTTGCCAAACCTCTTTTCAAAGACTGGAATTCGCGATAAGTTTAATGCTGTTTAATGCTTCCCTCAACTTTAAAAACAACTAACAGGCCATTGAGAACAGCTTTTTAATTTAGCTTCCAGTATTCAAATGGGTTGTCCTGATAATCAGGCACTCAGTCAGAGCAACGCCTAGTACATTATGAACTGTTTTGATAAAGAAGGTTCATCTTCAGTTGAAAAGCCAGCTGTGACTAATATTTACTTTAAAAGCACAGAATTCAGAACTCGGTTGGTATGTAAGCATGTTCCTTTGCCGCAAGCCGATCTGTTACAAAAGGCTGCTTAGAGGCACTGGTGGGATGTTAGCATATAATTTAGAGTCATTTGCCCCTTGCTTTTCTTTGGGTGAGCAAGAACTACAGACCTAGAAAGAAGGACGAGTTGCATTTTTCAAGCGTGGCAATACCAGTCCTATGTGGGGTGCCAAGAGCCAACCGTGTGACATACAGAATAAAACATGAGTGAATTAGGCCAGCTTCCAACCATCTTGACATGTATTTGCCATCGTTATGCAAAATGGAAGACGGGTGATGGGTGGGCAGTCAAGGGAACAAACCTAGCCATTTGCCTCCCTCCTATTGACAGCTTGGCCCATGAGTGTATTTCGGTGGTGGGAGGGTGATGCAGGATGGATCTTGTGATTATATGATTGTACTGGGTGAGAATGAGAGGCTTGCAAATACAACGTAAGCACTCTGCCATTGAGTTCTGTTCCTCCTCTTCACCATGACTCATCGTAGGCTGGCCTTGGATGTGTCTCTGACTCAAGTTGAAATAATAACACCTCGACTCGAAGAAAACCTTGAAAACAATGGCAATTGCTACAGGATCTGAAATGGGATTTTTCTGTTTCAGCTACAAACCTATTGTGGAGTACATAGATGCCCAGTTTGAGGCCTACCTGCAGGAAGAGCTGAAGATCAAACGCTCCCTTTTTAATTATCATGACACCAGGATCCACGCCTGCTTATATTTCATTGCACCGACTGGACACTCGCTGAAATCTCTCGATCTGGTCACCATGAAGAAGCTCGATAGTAAGGTACACCACTACTCGCCTTGTTGAGATGGGACATCAGATCTTGCCTTGTCAGCCACACAGTTATACAAGGAAACAAGATTTCTGTTGTGGAGAGTAGTGGAGCCAAAAAAGTATTTTGTTTCTCATGAATGACAAGGAGTTAGTGGGTCTTTGAGATTGTGAGGTGGAGTTCTCATGGAGGGGCAAGATTTTGAAACTGTGGCTGAGGGCACTTCGTAGTATTCCTGGCAGGGCTGTGATGCAGGTTTTTATAAACAAGAATTTTAATACTGACACTTACAAAGAAGAAGAAGAAGAAGAAGAGGGCAGTAATTGCTAACTTAGAAGAAGCATCCCCCCTTTGCTTATACATAGGAGGGAATACATCTTCTAAGATGGAGCCTTTATGGCACAAACTTGCTTAACCTTCAGTTTTTTTCTATAATCCTGCAAAACCTTGTTTCTTTATTTGTTACCAAGGAAGTTCTGATTTTTCATAATTATGGAGATGAATTTGAAGCAGCACTTATTCCACCAAGAGTACTCCTTGATGATGATGATATCATCAGTGATAGTGATGGTACTAATCTCTTTTATCTGGGTTTTTCTTACTTTTCCTGCTAAAAGTAAGGCCTGTAATTTTGGCACAAGTTTTTGTTTTTAGTCCAAATAAGGATTAGCAGCCTCCTCAGGAAGGGATGAGTTTATATAATATAAGAGGATTTTCAAGCGCTGCCTGTAGTTAAAAACCTCTTCATTTCTAGGTCAATATTAACTTCAACTTTACTAGCGGCTTTAAAATATATATATATATAAACTGTTTTTGTAGAAGGAGATTGATTCTGCACAGCCCTTAACTATGTTGCTTATGTGTTGTTCCTTCTCCCCCCCCTTTCAAATGATAAAACTCTGAAAGAGATAGAGAAACAGAGATGATAGCCTTGGAAGTATATAATTAATCACATCTGTAGTGCTAATATAATGCTTTAAGATGCTTTACAAACCGTTGGCGAAATCCTGTGTGTTTATTTGGAAGAAAGTCTCACGGAGTTTACTGGGACTTTCTGCCTAGTAAGTGTACATAGCAGCTGCAGCCTTGATCTCCTGTATTTCACTGCAGCCCTGTGATTATTATTCCCACTGTATACATGGGAAATTAAACTAAAAGGTAAGTGATTTGCCAAAGGCCACTCAGTAGTCTTGTTCAGATGCAATGATAAATTAAGTTCTATGGCTATGTGAAAGAGTCTGTGCAACCCTCAGGTTCCCCATTACCCCCTGCTTCATTTGCCACAATGGTGAGGAGTTCATTGTTACCTAACTGCAGTTTAGCATTCTGTCCAAATCTGGACAAACTATGGTTAGTTTTAGCTTGTTTCAGTAAACTATAGGTAATTTCAAACCTTGGCTTCTGAAGCTGACTTGCTTCAATACACCGTAGCTAAAAAACGACCTCACTTTAAGGTTCGTATAATACTAAATTGAAATGAATCAGAAAGAAATGGAAGTTTCTGATCTCATTGTAGTGATGTTAGGAGCAGGGGCCGAGGGAAGATATGAGGCTGAGGCTTGTGCAGGCTCATTTGTACACCAATGCAGCATAGTTTATCATTACATCCAAAGAGGGCCACTGAGAGCTCATCTACCCCAAGCAGGATATTCCACTATGAAAGTGGTATATAAAAGGCAGGAGCCACACCAAGCAGCATGTAGCAGTATGAAAGCGGTATATAGTATGTCTCAATGGGCCCCAACAGTTGTCAGTGCACTTCAATACTGCTATAAATCAGTAGTGTGGCTCCTGCCTTTTATATACCGCTTTCATAGTGGAATATCCTGCTTGGTGTAGATGTGCCCTGAGTTTCCAGTAGATTTCAAAGTGGTTTCCGGATGCAACTGAGCTATCTTTCCCCCACAAATAGTACCCAAGGGGCCACCTATGAAAATGCTCTCTTGCAGTTTACTCTCACAAGGACTCTTACCTTATTTCTTTGAAATGGTTGCTATAGCCTGTGTGGTGTATTGGTATTTCCTGTTCACAGCCTCTATAGAAACAGGAGAGGAAGCAGTAGCTTGCCTGTGTGTGACTTCTATTTATGGCTATCTCCCCTACTCTGAAATGCAAATTAATGGATCTTAACTACTTTGCTGATGCATTGCTAATTTTAAAAAGAGTGAAGGGAAAGCAGGAAACAAAAAGAGGACTCTAGAAAGGTTTGCAGTTCACATACAAGTGCACTTGATAAGGTCTTCACTCACTGCAGTGTTTATAACCTAAATTCCATCATCTGGAAAGATAGCCTTTGCAAGTTCACCGTGAACAAAATAGATAATTCACATGACAGAAATTATGCATTGTTGTATCTGTCGGATTGGCAATTTAATGGAGAAGACCTGGGTTGAGGAGGACAAAGAATCACTTAGGGCCGCCAGAGGTGGCCATATAGGGCAGCAGAATGGAGGATGGATCTGGTGTATGGGGTGGTCTCTTTCACAGCCCAACTGAAAGCCTTCAACTGCAGTTCTTCCTTGAAAAATATGAGAGTACAAGATTAAAGAATGAGGGTCCTCTATGCTGAGCTATATGCTGGGCACCTCTGACTTTCAGCTGGAGCAGGAGTTGCTTTCAGATTCATTATAATGTGAAAAATTTCAGCATGCTTCGAATACTGTGTATGCTTCTGATCACTGCACCAAAAAAAGGGAAGAAAGATATTGTAGAGTTGAGAAAAATGCAGAAAAGGGCAACTAAAATGATCGAGGGGCTGGAGCAATTCCCCTATGAGGAAAGGTTACAACTGTTGAGATTGTGCAGCTTGGAAAAAAGGTGAGTAAGGGGAGACATGACATGTGTACAAAAATATACAAGGTGTGGAGAAAGTGAATAGGGAGGCATTTTTCTCCCTCTCCCGTAATACTAGAACCCAATGGGGTCATCCCATGAAGCTGATTGGTGGGAGATTCAGGACAGATAAAAAGGAAGAACTTTTTCAAAGAGTGCACAGTTCAGCTATGGAATTCACTTCCACAAGATGTAGTGAGGGCCACGAATTTGGATGGCTTTAAAAGGGGGTTAGATAAATTCCTGGAGGAGAAGACTATCAATGGCTCCTAGTCCTAATGGCTGTGTGCTACCTACAGTGTCAGAGGCAGCAAGCCTATGTACACCAGTAGGTGGGAAACATGAACAGGAGGGTGCCGTTGCACTCAGTTCCTGCTTGTGAGTTTCCCACAGGCGGCTGGTTGGCCACTGTGGGAACAGAATGCTGGACTAGATGGACCCTTGGTTTGATCCAGCAGGGCTCTTGTTATAATCTTATGAATGCAATCCAAACTCCTTGGTCTCTCCTGTTTGCGCTTGGAGAAGGCTGTAATTTCTCCTCCCCTATCACAAGCCACCAATACAGTATGATGACTATGTTGTGTTTACCTTGCAGGTGAACATTATCCCCATAATTGCTAAAGCTGACACCATTGCGAAAAACGAGCTGCATAAATTCAAGAGCAAAATCATGAGTGAGCTGGTCAGCAACGGGGTCCAGATCTACCAGTTCCCGACAGACGAAGAGACAGTGGCTGAGATTAATGCTACTATGAGTGTAAGTCTTATTTCCTTAGGTCCGGACATCCATGCCCTTGGAAGTGGCTGCACTGTGTCACTTCTTGGCTTTCCGATTAAAACCATAACATGCAACAGATCAAAACATATAAAAGTTTAAAAATACCACCTAAGACGAAAATAAACCTGACAGTTACAGCCCAGGGAAATGTGCTTATAAGAGCAGCCACAGTTTGTCTGGGTTTGGATGACGTGACAAGCTGTGGTTGGTCTGGAATGGAAGTCAAAGCGTCGGAGCTCCTCGCAGCCACGCTAGAGGAGCTGGTGCACAAACCATCTGGGCTCATTTCCATAGTAGGGGAGGGCCCGTAGCTCAGCGATAGAGCACCTGTTTTGCATACAGAAGGTCCTGAGTTCAATCCCAGGCATCTCCAGGTAGGGCTTGGAAAGAATCCTGCTGGAGAGGTTCTGCCAGTCAGTGTCAACAATACTGGACTAGATGGGCCAATGGTCTGATAAGGCAGGTTCCTATGTTGAACTGCACAAAAGCTGGGAAGCCACCCAACTATCAATGGTTGGAGGAAATGGGGTGGGCCAAGGAAAGAGAGCGTGACCTTCTGGGCTGGATTGGTACCCCAGGAGGGACAGATTTGTCCTCAGGGCCTGAGGTTTTGCACACCCCTGTTGTAAAGAGATAACTAAGACGTGTTTGGGATTGTTCCGGGTCCATCATGTTTGATCATTGTGTGGAGTGGAAGCTGAACCAGTGTTGGCCCTCTCAAAGAGAGAGACAGACAGACAGAGGGGAGAGGAATCCATTGTTTGTTACTCTGACCACAGGAATATCATAGCTGCGACTGTCCCACGCCCTGTACCCACGAGTCTCCACCCATCTGCCCAGTTCTTGGCCCAGCCCCCGAAACTCTGCATGGCCTCTGGTCTTTGTCCAAAATGCAAACCAGCCCATCAGAATTGCACACAGTGTAATGAAAACACCACCTGGACGGCTCCCGGGAGACAGAAACGCAGACCTAGCTTCCTCTTGGCTTTGGCTCTCACTTCGAAACACATAATATCCCGGATGGGGAAGGAACCCAAGTGCATCTTTCATGGCTGAGCGGGCTGGGCGAGAAGGCGCTTCTTTTTTTAGGCAGAAGTTCAGTTGCTGTTTACTGGTAAATTCCAAAAGCTCCAAAGTGGTTTTGTGGTTTTGGTTTGAAGCTTAGGAAATGCAGATGGAAATGAAGTGTTCTGTTCTTGCCAGGCCAGAGGCTCTCTCTCTCTCTCTCTCTCTCTCTCTCTCTCTCTCTCTGCGTGCGTGCGTGCGTGCGTGCGTGCAAGCAAGCAAAAGGCCTCCGTTAGGAGCTGTTGGGCCAAATCTGGCCACCTGAGGGGAACTACCTACACAGCTCTTTGCAAACTCCAGGGTCAAAAGTGGGGAGGGTGAAATGGCAGTGGCAATGGGATGTGACAGCAAACCGGGGGGAAGGGGTTCAGGGGAGCTGTGGCCTGCCATCCCATACTCTCTTCTCAGAGTGGCCTTCCAGCGAAATGTCCTGTGTGACATACAAACCTCTGCTTCTGTATCTGAAATGAACCTATGACCCTGTTCAGACAACACGCTAAGCCACGGTTAGGCCGCTAACCGTTTTGCAGCAAATGGTTTGTGAGCCTGTTTAAACCATGGTTATGTAGCCACCATGGTTAGGAATGGTTCACATAACATGCTAAGCCATAATGTTTAGCTCAAAATGCTTAACCACCGCGGCTTAGCATGTCGTCTGAAGAGGGTCATTATGGCTTAGCATGTCATGTGAACCATTCCTAACCATGGTGGCTACATAAACATGGTTTAAACATACTCACCAACTGTTTGCTGCCAAAGCCTCCTCCCATATGTACCTGCCCGGACGGACCCTAAGGTCATCCTCAGGGGTCCTTTTCCGCGAACCCCTGCCAAAGGAAGTGAGGCAGGTGGCTACCAGGTGGAGGGCCTTTTCTGCTGTGGCACCCCGGCTGTGGAATGAGCTCCCTAAGGAAGTTTGCTTGGCACCTACATTATATTCTTTTAGATATTCTCCCAGTATTTTAAGTCTATAAATTAATTTGAACTTGCTGTTTTAAATTTGTATTTTAAATTTGTATTTTTGCATTGCTGCTGTTTTTATCTTGGTTGTGCTTTTATATTGTATTTTATATTATGGTTTTATACTGTTTGTTTTATACTTGAATTGTCTTAATTTTGTAAACCGCCCAGAGAGCTTCGGCTATTGGGCGGTATAGAAATGCAATAAATAAATAAATAAATAAAGGGTTAGTGACCTAACTATGGCTTGGTGTGTTGTTTGAACAGGCCCTTTGATTCATTTCAGACATCACACTAAATCATGGTTTGCACTAACCTTACTTTAAATTGTGATTTAAAGCTGCGTTTCTGCTTCCTTTTTCTAGCACTGCCGATTCTCTAGTGCCGCTCCCTCCTGAAGCAGAGGTGTGGCTTTGACTTGACAAGCCACACAGTTAGATATTGTGCCAAACCATAATGTCTTTACCACTGAGAATAAGAGTAGAGGTGTTTTCCTTTTACCATTGGGTGGGTGCGGGCATTCATACGTATGGGAGTCCCGGCTTCTCCTATCACCACTAATATGACTGCTGCTATATTTTTCAAATTAATATTGCCGACGTTTTTGGAATGAGTGTCTATGAATCCTCCCTCCAAAGGTTACGTTGGCTGGCCCGTTTGCAAGCCTTGGAATGTAGACAGGCTGCCTGCCTCTTTTTATTACGTCCCCCTTTCCTTCCTCCTTTAGTCAAAGCTAATAAAACAGGGTGGAGAGTTGGTAGAACCTTGACTTCCTTCCATTCATCCTGCCCTACTCCCTAGGAAACGTCAGTGCTTGCTCTTGCTATGGACCATCAGTATTTAAATTGCACAAGTGTATACATACGGAACAAGGAAGAAGCAGGCTATGGGTACGGAGCTGCCTGAGTCATACCATACTCCCATGACCGCTCATTTCCCAGGGCAATTTATAACTCTGTCAGTCCCTTCATTACTCTCATGCCAGGAGACACTTCTGCTCAGTTCTCCAAGAAGGAATATTCTTCTACCTATTGTGTATTCCTGAGGGAGGAGTGTCCTTGGGCCCCATTTGGTGCTGTTTGTGATTTTTTAAATGAGGAATTGATAATCTACTCTGCATATCCGTGAAAAATGTAATGGGTAAATGGTTAGCAAGTGACTCTCATCCAGAGTTACAGAACACATGGCTCTGATAATATTTCCAGTACATGGGTCTGGTTGTGGGAAAGACTCATGGACTAACTGTATATGCTCTGAAGTTAAAAGTGTGTGGCCATTAAAAAACAGAAGTTACAGAATTCCTTTGGGGATGATAATAGTTTCTGCCATAAACATTAAATGCAAAAAACCCCACCTTTGTATATTCTTAAGTTCTTCCTCCCTCGGTCCTCCCGATGGTATCCCATCAGCCATTGCTGCAAAACCCCAGTCCTGGCCGCTCTCCTAGTGCAGCACTTGCTCCTTTCGCCGCTCTTGCCAGAGAACTCTGTAGCCAGTGGGAAAAGTCAATTCAACACAATGGAAAACTCCACAGAGCCCTCCACACAACACAGGAACAATCCTCTGCACAACATTGATATTCTACGTGGAGTGTTTTCCCAAAAAAATCTCCACCGTTGCATGGAGCTTTCCTGGCAGACAAAACATTTCTGAACGGTGGTATAAAATCTCCACTGTGGAGTTCTAAAACCACCATTGAGAAACATATTGTATGAACGGAGTCTGTATGTATGCCGCAGTGCCTCAGGAGCATGGAATATAGAATTGTACTCAAGATTCAACTACCCGAGAATCTCAGTTTTCGCTTTTAAAAAGATGGACTGAAAGCGTGCATGTGTAAAATGCCTGTTGAAATGTCAGACGTGAGAGAAGGGGCTGAATAAAATTTCCATTGGATAGGGACGTGCCTTCAGTGCTCTGCTTAGTTCCTTATCCCTTCCCATGTCAAGCACGTGAAATATCATGGGTAGTGAGCTATAATGACTGCCTCCAAATATCATTGCATAATGCAAGTGCTAATGAATTCCTGGGGAAGGGGGACTGTTTTGATCTAAAGCTTGCTGTCATTGAATTTCCCCTCTTCAAAGACATCGACTGCATTCCAGAGACACATGAATAACTTTAAATCAGCAAAAGCGAACACAGTTGCCATTAAAGAGTGTTCTTTTTCTCCTCCCCCACTTTTTTTTAAAAAAAAGTCTGGCAAAACAACAGACGACATCCATGATCTTTCTTTGTCTCTTGCATTGTAGGTCCACCTCCCATTCGCTGTTGTTGGCAGCACCGAAGAAGTGAAGATTGGGAATAAAATGGCCAAGGCCAGGCAATACCCCTGGGGAGTTGTACAGGGTATGTCCATGGGAGACAAATCTGCTTGTTCAGCTTTTCGTACCAGTGCAAAGAAAAGGTTCAGTTTAGTGAAATGGGGGTGATACATAGATGCTATAAGACCTGTTCCTTTAGCAGCAGGGGGGAAAAGTGAGGAGCGTTAGGATGGTGACTAGGACACAAACATGCACATGCACATGCACATGCAGTCACATGCACTGAAGAACTTGCGTGCATCCTGTGGCATTTTTCATCCTTTCTCCCAACCACCAATTGCTTTCAAAACTCCGTTCAGTTTTCAAAAGTAGTTATTTGTGCTGTGTGTGCAGCTGCTGTTCTAAAACGTGAGTTTTGACCTTCAAAAGTGCATGGTATTAGTGGTCCTTTAGATCCTAGTGCATAACTCTGATAAGTGCTAACGGACACATGGAGGTCATGCGTGTGGCTGGCGCTGATACTGGAGGTAAGACGCAGCCATCAGGACTAGTAGCCATTGGCAGACTTATCCTCCATGAATTTGTCTAATCCCATTTTAAAGACGTCTATGTTGGTGGCCATCGCTGTACGTAGCGAATCCTATAGCTGAACGCTTTGGGCTTTCATGTGCGGAATTTTTTTCTGGAGTTTTGGAGCAGGGTAGATTTCCTTCAGATTCTTGATTTACAATTTTGATGGCCCCTCCCTCTTCTGCATCCTCACCCCCCCCTTTATTTTGTAGTTGAAAATGAAAACCATTGTGACTTCGTAAAGTTGCGCGAAATGCTGATAAGGGTGAACATGGAGGACCTGAGGGAGCAGACTCACAGCCGACATTATGAACTCTACCGCCGCTGCAAGCTTGAAGAGATGGGATTCAAAGACACAGACCCTGACAGCAAACCATTCAGGTAAGATGGGGGTAGGTAAACTGCCAAGCCAACAAGGAAATCTCAGAGCATTGCTGGCGCAGATGCATAAAATAATGGGTCTGTTCAGGCAACACGCTAAGCCAAAGTTAGGCCACTATCCCATTTGCAGCAAATGGTTAGTGAGCACATTTAAACCACGGATATGTAGCCACCATGGTTCGGAATGGTTCACATGACATGCTAAGCCATGTTTAACTCAAAATACTTAACCATCGTGGCAATTATGTCATCTGAACAGGGCTGATGTCTTGTAAGGATTTCAGAGCTGATGTATCATGGTGGCTAAGAGATTGAGATAAGAACACCCCCGTTTTGAATGTTGCCGTTTCAAGAATTTAATTGGACATTAAGCTCATTAGGTGGCCTTAGACAAAGTGATCCCATCTGGAACAATAATACTGGCCTACCTTTTAAGTTTGTTGTGAAGATAAAGAACGCAAAACACTTTGAAGGCTTGAAAACCTTCTTCTTCTTAAGCTTTCACGCTTTGTCTGGGTCTGCGAATAGAGAAACTGAGTGAGACTGTAGCTCAGAGATGTTCTTAATGGAGGCCAGTGATTAGTACTAGGTGGCATTCATTTAGTCCTCTGCATAGCCAGGGCTTGGTGGGTTTTGTGCAGTTCCTAGCTGTCCCAAGCAGCAATGGAATTGGCTGCCTGGGATGGAGGTTTGCTGAGAAACTTGGTATTCTCTTTTTAAATCTCTTTCTCTCACACACACACGACTGTTCACGAATAGCACAATCTGTTTCCAAGGTTCCAGTTTTACATGTGATTGATTGCAGTAACTGAGAGAGGGATTCAGGGAATGATAGGAAGATTATGGATAGCTTTTCGAATTGTTACATAACAAGGTATAGCCTGCTTTTCAGACAAGATTGGCTCCCAAAGTACTTTACAGTTAAATCCACACTAAGGTACAATATATTTAATGATATGTAGGTGTATTTATGGAACAATCTTTTCTTTTTTGGGGGGGGGTAGTCATAACAGTCCAGGTTTCAGGCTCTCCCCCCCCCCCTTAGCAAAGGAGTAGAACGACTCTGGGGCTGGTTGATGATAAAGATGTCAACCCATAGAATCGCCCCTTGCATTGATCTGCTATGTAGGCTCCCTGAACACTGGAAATTATTCTCAGCATGTTGTAGCTTCTGAGAACTCACAAAACAGTACTCGTATCTTTTAAAATTTATCAACTCAGCTGTAAAGAGAAAGCAGCTGAGATATGCAAGGTGGTGAACTCTGCACCAGAGATCAAATTCTGTGCTTGCTTGGCAATTCCAGAGATGCAAGGAATGTATACAGTCCTCATTATATTTGATTAGCTCTGTGTGTGTGTGTGTGTGTGTGTGTGTGTGTGTGTGTGTGACAGCATTGCAAAGAATTCTGCAAAAATCATTAGGTTATAAAGTATCAAAGCCTTTCCTCAGACTATGGAAAAAAGACTAAATTTGGTGAAGAGTTATAAAGAAAAACTCCAAGCAGCCTGTAGATTCTACCTATAGCTTGTTTTTGAAGGTAAAGGGAAATGTACTATGTTAAACGTACTACTTTCTGTCAATAAGATTTTTATCCAAGTCTGCCCTCACTCCCCACAAAGTTGGTTGTTGTTAATTTACTAGTCTGCCAGCATACGGATGAGACAGAGATAATAATCTTTTCGTTTACAAAAAGGTTCTGTGCCTGGTCGGCTATAGGCGATGCTTACTTTTTTAAAAAAAAAATTATTGATTAACAATACATTAATACAATACTACAATATTCACAACACAAAACAACAACAAAAAAATAAAAAATACATGATAAAATCTTATTTATCCTTATAACATATCTAATTAATATTTTACAACATTACATAACATATAGTGCACACACCCCCACCCTGGGATCTATTCCTGTTTCCAAAATCTCATTGATTCTTCTGGAGGTGGTCTTCCACTTCCCCTAGATAATACATATTCTAGGAATTGATTCCAAATTCCCTCAAAATCATTTGTTTTTGTTAATAGGTGATGCTTACTAAACAACAGGCAACAGGGCAAGTGGCTATTTATTTATTACATTTATATACCGCCCCATAGCTGACGCTCTCTGAGCGGTTTACAACAGTTAAAAACAGTGAGCATTAAAAAGTATACAAAAATTTAAAACCATCAAAAACATAAAAACTACAGTATAAAAACAACGGCATCCATTTTAAAACAACATCTCTTGTTGTTGAGTCAACATCTCTTTTCTCAAGGTATAAGACAGCTTTGATTTGTCCCCTTCATCTCCACCAGACCCCATTTTTAAACAACTTATCTGTTGGATTATGCAAGTGGAGGAGTTAAGTGTTTGTATAAAATGTTGGGTCCCTTTTCTCCTGAACATGATGACTTACCGGCTTGGTCTGCTGAAGCAGAGCTTGGTGTCCTTTGCCAGTGTTGTGCACTAAGCAAGTGACAGATGGTGTTGGGTTCTCATTCCCCACCTACCTTCTCCTGGTTTTCCCCCTCGTCCATGTGGCTGAGCAGGTTCTCTTCAGTGCCTGCCAAGCTTAATTTGGCGATCCTGGTCTGGAGCCAAAAGCCTGGTTCCTGTTGAACTGCTGCTGAATCAGCCGGTGTCTGATCAGTTTCTTACAGGCATCGTATTTTTCAACACTTCTCCCATAATGAAGGTTGCTATGTTCTTTAATTGGGCAAAGGAGCATTCTGGGAATGCAAATGTTTCCTGGGATTGCAAATGGATTCGTTTGCTGGCATAGAGAGCTAGAGGCAGGTATGTCGCTATAAACAAAACTTTTCCGGCTGGCAGTTGCAGTCAGAGCTGGTCCAAGACATGTTTCTGCCTGAGGCAAAGGACAAGATGGCGCCCCCTCCATGTACAAAAGCGGACTGGACTGGCAGTTGAATCTTTCCTCAACACTGGCATTGGGACAGCATTTTCTACCACACCAAAAGGCAGCTTATGGGCCTAGGGCAGGCCATGTGGCTCACGGCTCTGTCTCCCAGCACTTTGCTGCCACCTCCCAACATCTGTTGCCTGAGGCGATTACCTCACTTTGTCTAATGCTAGGGCTGGCCCTGGTTGCAGTCCAACACATCTGGAAGGCACCAGGATGGGGAAGGCTGTTATAACACACACACACACACACAGAACATTTTAGTTTCCTGTCTGGAAATTCAGCTTTTTCGCCCTCTTGACTTCTGTGGGATTACTTCAACATTGAGGGCACATTGGGGCCCACGGCAAAGGGAAACAAGGTTGCCTTGGAGCAATGGGACTCTGAGCTAACTGGCTTAATTTCATCCAGGGATTTTTCCCCAGTGACAGCCATGGCCAAGTAGAAAAGCTTTACTTTATTCTTTCTCTGACATTAGCACCCGTTGCTATGTTAGATGTTCTCTGGAGGCAACAATTGTGGATATTGGTTTGTATGACTCACAAGAAACACAATGCATTGTCGGACTAGGAGCAAGATGAGTAGTGCTTGGACATTATTCCCCTCTAGTCTCTGGCACATGTGCCCCTTATAGGCCCCTTCCAACTCTACAGAACAGTAGAGTTGGAAGGGGCCTATAAGGCCATTGAATCCAATCCCCCTGCTCAATCCACCTTAAAGCATCCAAGACAGATGTTTGTCCAGCTGCCTCTTGAATGCCTCTAGTGTGGGAGAGCCCACAACTTCCGTGGGTAATTGCTTCCATTGTCGTACTGCTCTATGATGTCCAGCTTCCTGTAACTTGAGCCCATGATTCCTTGTCCTACACTCTGGGATGATTGAGAAAAGATCCAGACCCGCCTCTGTGCGACAACCTTTCAAGTACCTGAAGAGTGTCCCCGCCCCTTTTGCCTTTGCCCCGCCCACCACTGGATGCACCCACAAAGAGCTTTTCCAGAATGGAATTTGGCACCCGGGCTGAAAGAAGTTTAACATCCCTGGGGATAGAACCTAAAATAGTAGCGGGGTTTTGCCCAAAGAGATGACAGTTTCTGAAGAGGCAATGGAGAAAGCGAGGAGATAACAAGAAGTCATAGATTCGGATTTGTTCTTCTTGTTCCATTGTGCAAGTCAGCAAATAGAGATATCTCTCTCCCCCATTCTCCCTGTGAATGAACTGCAGGCGGTTAGTCATTTCAGACCAGCTTGGACTCTTCAGCAGGACTCTTTAGCTGACAGGGAGCAGTAAGCATTCTGTAAACTCCCAAACCAAGCTGGATAAGAAACCATTTCCTCTACGAAGGACGTGGCAAATAAGGAGCAACAGAAACTAGATGCTTCCTCAGTATCAAGAAAACTTAAGCAAACTCCTTAGCGAGTCTGGGATATGGTTGTCAGAAAGGGGTGGTTGCTTGTGATACTCTGAGTGGCTGGCTGGGCGGTGCTGGGAATTGTGTTGGAAGGGCACCAGATTGGGAAAGAAAAGCAAAAACTGAGGCAGTGTCAGGAGGCAGCACAGAGAACGTTTCTTGACTCAGTCTGTTAAGGAGGGAAGGATATCAAGGGGAAAGGGAGTTTTTTTCACCACAGAGAAACAGCGATATTGGGCCTTGTTTGCTTCTACCTTGCTTTGTATTCCTTTTAATGAATTGTGGAACCCATGCTGAGGTGGACTTACTGGTACCTCCATCTGCTTGGAAGTAAATGTAGCTGGGGTGGACATCTATCTGTCTACCCATCCCTCCATCCATTCCTTATCCTAGGGTGACCATAGGAAGAGGAGAACAGGGTTCCTGTATCTTTAACAGTTGCATAGAAAAGGGAATTTCAGCTGGTGTCATTTGTATATATGGAGAACCTAGTGAAATTCCCTCTTCATCACAACAGTTAAAGCTGCAGGAGCTATACTAGAGTGACCAGATTGAAAAGAGGGCAGGGCACCTGTAACTTTAACTGTTGTGATGAAGAGGAAATTTCAACAAGTTCCCCATATATACAAATAACACCTGATGAAATTCCCTTTCCAATACAACTGTTAAAGATACAGGAGTCCTGTCCTCCTTTTCATAGGGTCACCCTACTTATCCCGCCTAGAAACTCACAGCTCCATATATGGTGGCTCCAGGTTCAGTGCTTGGCACCACCAGTTAACAGGGGATGGAAAGGATAATCTGCCTGAGGCACTGCTGAGTTGCTCTTGCTAGACAGGATAAGCTGGGTTGGATGGACTCACTGTCCAGTTCTGTACAAGGCAGTTTCCTATATTCATGTCTGCATTTTCTCCTCGCAGTAACACTGCAAGGTATGTAACAGTTGAGTTAAAAGCAAAGGGTCACCCAGTGAGCATTGTGGCTGAGTAAGAGATTTGAATCCAGATGACTCAGACTTAGAGCTACACCACAGTGGGCCTGAAGAATTGGGCTGTTTTTAGTCTTAGCGTCCAGCCCCTGATAAATCAGTGCATGCCAGAATGTAAGAGAGAGTGTACGAGAGCACTTGTGTTGTGGTTATAATATCAAAGCCATTTCTACCAATACCAGTTGAATTCACTTCCTTGTAATGTGTGCATGCCAGGTGATACTTTCCCCTGACCTCCCCTGTATAGCTGTGATCATGACGGTGCTCCTCGTCACATGGTTGCTTATTCCAGGGCAAAATAAAAGGGGAAAGAGACTCTTATTATACTTGCAATTGCTTATGCAAACACATCAAAGTTTGAAATAAGCTTAATAGTTTGTCCATAGATGACTACCTTGAGAGTCCCTTGAACTGGAAGTAATATCTAGCAGTGCTTAAACATAGGACAAAATGAAGGTGGTACAATGGCAGCAGTAAACAAAACTTTAAACAGCTACTATGAACCGACACAACTGGAAAATGCTAGATAATAAAAATATTTAATTCCATTTAAAAAAATCTTGATGTATTTCAGGTGGAAAAACGCTTTATCTTTGGTCATTCATAAGTCACAAAATTAGGAAAAGTAGTTCACTATTCAATTTGGTGGTATGAAGATATGGGCCTAATTCAGATGTAACACTAAACCATAGTTCAACATTATGTGTGTGAGCCTGTTTCCTCCTGCCCTCTACTTCCCTATTGTGGCGAAGAGCAGGAGATTAAAAGCACCAGAAACTAGGGTTAGTTTTAAGTATGGTTTATCTAAACAAGCCAGAATCATAAACTGCAGTTTGAAGTTGTCTTTTTTGGACAAATCATAGTTAAAACTAACCAGTTTGTCCCAGTTTGAACGAAACAGCAAACTGTGATTAGTTGAAAATGGAAGTGGATTCTTCCAATCTCCACCTCTAAGACATGTCATGGGAAAAGAAGTTTAGGGTGCAACATTCTTATGCATGTCTGCATATGACTCCCTGGGAATTGTAGGAGTTTTTTCTGTCTAAACACACATAAGATTGTGCCCTAAGTAGTCCAAACACAGCCTTAATTGACTTAACAGGAGCTGTTGGTTTTAGTTTTGGTGTGTGTGTGTGTGTTATTATTCTACCGAAATTATTCACTCTTGGTGTTAACTTGAGGTTTGGCTTTCTTTTCCCACACCTGCTACCACCATCACATTTTCCTTGGGGCTGTGCTTTGATAACAAGTCTGCAAGAGACCTATGAAGCCAAGAGGAATGAATTCCTGGGTGAGCTCCAGAAAAAGGAAGAAGAAATGAGGCAAATGTTTGTCATGCGGGTGAAGGAGAAAGAAGCAGAGCTGAAAGAAGCTGAAAAGGATGTAAGTGGATCCTAGAAAGAAGGGCTGTAATTGGAGGTTTTGATTCGGAACCGAAGCAGAGGTCCCAAAGTGTTTTAGAAACACAAGCCAGGCTGTCAGCTTGATATTTAACACCTGGGCTCTTTTGGGAGAGACTGTTAGGCAGAGCCAAATCTGAATCTAGACCAGGGTCACTGAGGTCACTTGTTGGGAGTTTGAGCTTGTAGATTTAGCATGGGCAAGGGTTAGGTTATTGAGTTTAAAGAGGTAAGAGCTACTGCTCCACTAATAAGCAAGGCTAGGCCCCTAGTATTTATACTAGGCCCAGCCAATCCACAGGCTTTAAACTGATTGCCAATCAAAAGGGCTGATACTTCACATCTGTATTTCCTTCTGTGTCTGAAGAGGGTACGGAGGCCCAAGTGCACAAACTCACCCATAGCCACACGCCAGAAAGTTCCCACTTCAAGTTCGCCGAGTCCCTTCCCTCCTTTGACCCCTTGCTCTAGTTTTTGCATTAGAATGGTCTGTATGTAATTTCCGTACCCTTCTATCTGGGCAGCTTCATGAGAAGTTCGACCACCTAAAGCGGACTCACCAAGAGGAGAAGAAGAAGGTAGAGGACAAGAAGAAGGATCTTGAGGAAGAGCTGAACAACTTCCAGAAGAAGAAAGCAGCGGCCCAACTATTACAGTCACAGGGTCAACAGGCTGGCTCTCAACAAACCAAGAAAGACAAGGACAAGAAAAAGTAAGCCGTTGCCCCCCCAGGTTGAGTTCTGTGGGCTTCTGTTCCAGTGTGCTGTCTTCTGTTGCATGTCTGTATTTGCTTCTTCCCATTATCAGACTGGAAACTGGGCTTCCCTCCTCCACTTTTCCCCCCCTAAACCCAGACTGATTTTTTTTTTAAAAAAATATTTTTTTCCTAAGAGACAAAAGGGAGGGGAGGGGATATGACTTTGATTTTATTTTTTTATATGTAGGGTACCTAAATAATATTTTGCAAAGCTGACTAGTTTGTTCAAAGAAGCGAGAGAGCAATCGGAAGGCCGAGGAGACAGAAAGCGAGCCGTCCGGGAGTTGGCTGCACTGACTTCGCAGTAGTCATGGATCTCTGTTGCTGAAGCGAAACCCATAGCAGTCAAGCTCTCCCTGTCTTTCTCGCGGATGCTTTAAAAGTCTGTGCTTGTTGTGTAAAACCCAGGCCATGATGGGCGAATACAGATATGACATTACCTTGGGCATTCATTGGGAGAAAGGGCTAAGTATTGGGCCCCAGGATCATTCAGCTGGTTTCCCAAAGCCGAGTTTGGAGAATCCCCAAATTTGCCTCACCTGCAGCTAAGGAGGCACAGTGCAAATTACACATCAAAGACAGGAGCAGGGGAAGGGAGATCACGACCCTGGGGCCTAGTCCCTTAACTACATTTGATACCCAAGTTAATATTGCGTTCTTACCAGTCCAGAGGTATTTTCAGCGTGGATTGTGTTAGTGCCAAAAGCGAATATACAATAGTGGGTGTTATAGCTCGCAGTACTTTTAGTTATGTTGTGAACTTGCCTGTGCGGTGCCAATTCCATATCTTAAGCTAGCCAAAACAGCCAAATAATAGCCCTGGATGTGCTGCTATTGCATTATGACACCTACTGGAAAAATTCAACTTTCTGGCATCAGTGCAGTGAGACCGACCCAAGCAGTGAGACCTTTCCCACTGCTGGTTGCGGAAGGAGAGAAAAGTCTTAGTAAGCTCATCAGGCTGCCTGGCATTGTGAGGAATGGGAGTGCCATGCATTCACAGGGCTCCTGAGCGTCATGTGGATCTTACCCTTAGATGCAATAGAGCATCTAAGGGCAAGATGTTTCCCCCACTTAACCGTGGCCTTTTAGAAAACATTTGGACCATTGTTGCACACTCTCGGTCTTACCAAAAGAGAAAAACATTGCTGGCATGGCCTTGGTCTCTTAATAGGTATCCAGGCGTCTACAGCAAAACTGCTAAACCCTTCTTTTATCTTCATTGTTCTCTGGACCTACTCATTCTGGTGGCTGCCTGGTCTTCGGTCAGTTTCCTTACGATTCTGCACATGGGTATATGGTACTGCATGTACAGCACCCTAAGGAGACATGGCCGCCATGATTGGGCTACAAGTGGCCACTCGGCTCACCAAATATGTGGGATAGGATGATGGGCCTTGCACAGCCTTGCTTGCCACCAAAGAATTTGCCCATTTGTTCAGGGGCTGCCCTGTTACATTTTTGTGACATTGAGGACTCATGCAAGCCACTGCCAAGGTCTCAGTGGTATTGAAAAGGGTGAATTACAAAGGAAAAATCCAACTGAACATCGCGTTGAGGGCCCTGGTAGAGAGAAAAGTGATTTATAAATGCTCTAAATAAATAAATAGGTATACATATGCTTGCCTTTTGCATGCTACCTTTTTAAACACGTTGCAATCATGACAGTGACTTGAAGGAGCAATCTCCTATCATAAGAATGTAATGTGGGACATGGACCTTAAAAAGGTACCTATTTTGTACCAAAAGACATTGCTCTCTTCAGCAATGGTTGCTGGCAAACAGGAAGTGTAACAGGTAGCACCTAATTGAACAGGTACAGTTTGTTGCAGAGTTTAGAGCCAACATTACCCGATTGATGCAATGGTCCTTATCTTCCATGCTGTTGCTGATAGTCATCTGGGCTAACAGAGGTTGTGATGGGGTTCCCTCCCCTGCACATGTCTGTCAGTACGTCATCGTTGCTCTGGGTCAGAGACCCATTACTCACAGAATGTTTGGTGTGGAGAATTCTTTTAGCTACACGTCTGGCAAGAGAAGTTGATCCATCTTTATATCTATCCCTTCCTTCCTTAGTAGTCTTGAATACTGGCTAAGCTTGGTTCCTGCTGTAACTAAAACAAAGGAGTCATGTGGCACCTTCAAGGCTAACAGTTTTTGGGGTGGGGGGCATAAGCTTTCAGAAGCTCACTTTATCAGGTGTATAATACCTCACTGGGCATGTCTAGACCAGTGTTTATCCCGGGGATCGTCCCAGGATCATCCCTGTGCATCCACATGACGCACAGGGGATCCTGGGAGCAGGGAGGGATGATCACTCTATTTCCCCGGGATAACTGGGACCACTCGTAGCCCAATTTTTCCCACGGGAGGTGTGTGGACACCTGTCCCTGCTTTGTACCACCTCCTCGCAAATAACGCGAGGAGGTGGGAACCGGGCACGGAGCTCTTCATTGGGGCTGGGGTGGGGGTGGGGAGAGCGGGAGCATGTGCACTCATCTTCTGTAAAAAAAGAAAGAAAAGAAAATGGCGGGCGTGACATCTCTCCTTCCTCCCAGGATGTCGCACTTGCATATGGACAAAGGGGAGGATCTCACGAGCAGAATATCGTGAGATCCTCCCCCCTCCCTCCCCTGGCCTAGACATGCCCACTATATAGCCATATAGGCCCTTTCTACGCCTAAGGGTTATCCCAGGCAAATGGAGGGGTCGTCCCTTCCTGCTCCCGGGATCCCCTGCGTGTCATTTGGATGCACAGGAACGATCCCGGGATGATCCTGGGGGAAAAGGCAGGTGTAGAAACGGCCATAGAAGGGAGCAACAAAGGCTGTAAAACAGTGAGGCCAAATTTCACGAAATGCAAGGGATATAGCAGTAAATCTGCGATGTTTCTATGAAATACAGATATGTGCAAACTTATGCGTCTGTTGAAGTGGGCTCCAGCTTATGAAACTTCATGTTGCGAGAGGTACTCAACTTTAGGTTGAAGAGGTCTATCTTCAGATTCTGTGTTGTTTTTGCTAGAGCAGTCTAAGGACGCAATCACATGCATGTTTTGACAGGAAAAAAAAGTCCTACAACTCCCAGCATTCCCCACTGGCTGGGGAATGCTGGGAGTTGTAGGACTTTTTCCCTCTCAAAACATGCATAGGATTTCACTCTAATATGGCTGTCCTTCTGCTATGATTAAAGTTCGAATTTGTATTTTGCAAAAGGAGCAGGGTGTGATCCGTAATGATAGCTTTTGTGTCTGGCCGTGCTTCCCTCAGGGAAAAACAGGCAAACCAATATGTAGATTTTTAAATTATTTTTAAACGAAGGATTCTTTGAAAGAGTAACTATTTTTGATGAAGCTGCCTTTACATGGAAGAAACACTATTTTTTTATTTTACTTTTTGCTAGTAAAACTGTATCTCTTCTTAACATCCATGACAGCGATTGCTTGACCTAGCTGAGGAGGTCCATCTTCAGCCTCGGTCAAATGTGCAAATAAAAGCTTCAGTACTGGAGGAGGTTTCAGCCTGAAAAATGTTGACCCAACATTGCACATTTCCAGTATGCACTAGCTCATTTCACTTGGGTCCTTTTTCGGCCTGTTCACAATACCCCTTTTATTGTGGGGTCGTGAAGGAGCATGGATGCCATCCAACCAGACGTTATGCTATGCTCTCATACATCTCCATTTCATTTAAACGGGCTGACAGAGGAGAATTTCCGCATGGATTTAGTGTCAGGTAGGTGCTCAGTTTTTAGAATAGAAGGAGTTGCAGCTCAACCTTGCTTAGGGATCATTTCCTCAGGTTTGAGTCTCTTTTCCCCAAAGCCTAGATATGTGAGGCTGGTTGTGGTGATAAAGGGCAAGCACTCTGCACATGCTCAGGCTCCCTACTATCACATCACATCTTCCAGGGCCGAGCTGTGGCACTGCAAAGTTTGAGAATGTTACCTAGGCCAGATAAATCCGGGCTTGCTACACATTTTTTCTATGTAAACACAGTCTTTTATATAATATAACAATAGGGGGTTACCATATGAAAAGGAGGACAGGGCTCCTGTATCTTTAACAGTTGTATAGAAAAGGGAAATTCTGCAGGTGTCATTTGTACATATGGAGAACCTGGGGAAATTCCCTCTTCATCACAGCAGTTAAAGCTGCAGGAGCTATACTAGAGTGACCAGATTTAAAAGAGGGCAGGGCACCTGCAGCTTTAACTGTTGTGATGAAGAGGAAATTTCACCAGGTTCTCCATATATACAAATGACACCTGCAGAATTTCCCTTTTCTATGCAACTGTTAAAGATACAGGAGCCCTGTCCTCCTTTCCATATGGTCACCCTAATGCTATATAATCTAGCGGCACCTTCTCTCTTTCAAAATAAAAGTCATCTTCCTTTGACTATAGACTTTTAATCTATTGGTTAGATCTGCATTTTTATTTTCTTGTCATCATACATGTGAGAAATGTAGCGGTGAATTTTATAAAATGGATGATAACAAAAAATGAAAATCTGATTGGGTTTTCAAGCTTGCAACCCCAAATGGACATCTCCTACCTTTCATGTGCTATAAAGTAGGACCTGCGAGGGCAGTGCAGGTGTACTAAGGAAACCTGGCTGTTAAATCTGAATGTGTAATTTGAGTTAAGCTCCTTTGTATGTATCTTATTTGCATGGCCCGTCTGCCTTCAGGATCCAGCTCCTGAAAGAATTTGGTATTTTGAGTTTTAGGGAAAGTCTGCAGGCATGAGAGATGCATTCTTCACCTCAGAGAGAGCCTGGGATGGGGGTGGGTGGGTGGTGCTGAACCCTGAACATAGGAACTCTCACATTTCTGCACAAATTACCTTTTAACAAAGACACCCCAGAAATGCTTTCCAAGGGTTCTTCCAGATGGAGGACTCCTAGTGCTACCAATCAGAAGGCATTGTACAGCAGTTCCATCTCTTCCCCCCCCCCCCCCTTTAACTGATTTTCTGCTGTGAGGAAAAAGAAGAAACTGTGGGAAAACATGGGAGAGTTTTGCGTGGAAGACGTCATCCCGACCTCTTGTAAAATCCTGTGAATGAGGCAGGGCAGTGGTGTAATAAAAACCTCATCTGGAGGCATCTAGAGAAATAAAATTGGGGGGAATTCATAGCCTTAGCAGAGACCATGAAATTGGGGAGCCATCCTCATGAAATGGGGACTGCTGCAGCATATAATTCTGTCAGGCGCTGTTGACACATTCCGGGACTTTTCCCCCCCCTTTAGCAATAAGAAGTTTGGCTCCTTTTAAAATCAGGATGGAGGAAAGATGAGAGTATCAAGGCTATTTTTTGCAGCTTTTGTAGCAGGTTTAGAAAAGCTTTTGGCAAATGTGCGTTCTCTCTTTTATATGCCTGGAGTTCCCCCACATGGCTGTACGTTGTCATTGCACTTACCAAACAGGACGAACAATTGCTCCCTGGGTTTTGCACACTTATTATTAAGGGCTGCTTTAAGCGTGGCCAAATTTATACAAGCTTAAACTGCGGTGTCACAACCGTAACATACGTTTCACTGCATGTACGTTGTCTGGGAAGCTGAGATTAGGCACGGCTTTCTCACGCAGGCACACTTTGCATGCATGGGCGGAAGATACTGAGCTAAGGGAATGTGGCCAGCTTTCCTGATGTTTATGCTGTGCCTGAGCAATTCAGAGGCTTCTTCGTGCCTGCCAGTTACAAGAATCAGTGTCCTTTGTGCCTCAAGAGGGCTCCTGGCTTTAGCTCATGAGGTTTCAGTGCAGGTACAAGACTCCAGCAGAGTGTCTCTGATCACCACATGTCAGGAAAGAAGCCACAGATGAGTTGCATGAAGTTCCCTGCAGAGAATCGCCTTCTGTGCAGACAGCCCTTTTCTTTGAGAATCACCCAGTCTGCTTTAGGAGCTGACAGTGCTCAGAAGTACCTTCTAATCTTTCACTTGCTATCAGATGATTTACATGTTAAAGCTTAAAACAGAGAAGTAGGAAAAATGTGTGTGTGTCTTGCAGTCTGGGCTGGATTTCTGCTTTTAAAAAGGCTTTTCTGTTTGGTTTGTTTCTGCCCTCTAATGAAATGCTCCAGTTTGCCTAGGTAAGGGTTTGAATTTCTCCTAGTACCAAAACCACGATGGCATGAGTACAGTGTTATGTCGACTGATAGCAGACTAACTTGCGTGGTGCTTTCAGCGTGACTTCCCTCTTCAACCCAACGCCCTGGAATGCTCATCCATAATAGGAATTGGGCAGCTGAATCTTGATACAGCATGGAGCATAGAGGCAAAATATTTGTGCAGTGATTTCCAGGGTACCACATGGCTCATAGTTTTGACAGGAGGTCACATTGCTCAGTGGAAGCACATTTTCTTTGCATGCAGAACCTCCCAGTTAAAGGATTTCAGATAATGGGCCTAGGAAACACCTTGGAGAAGATGTTTGGAGTAAGCAGTATTGGTCTAACTGGACCAGTGGTGTAATTCAGGATGCTTCATACAATTATATATCCTCACAGGAATGCTGTGCAGTTGGAGCAGTCAACAACTCCCAACTAGGGAAGGGTCATAGCTCCAGTAGTAGAGCACCTGATTTGTATGCAGAACACTTCAGTTTCAAACTTTGGCATCTCCTAGTAGGGCTAGGAAACGTCCTTGCCTAAAAGCTTGGAGAACTGCTACCACTCAGGGTCAACGATACTAGGATAGACGGACCAGTAGTCTGATCCAGTATAAGGTAGCTTCTTATGTCATGTGTTCTATGACCCATAAGCCTGTGGTGGCCCAGGTTTGCCAGGAGAGGTGTAGACCTCTGGCTTGCACAGCAGAGAGGCCAGAATACAAGACAGTAAAGGTACAGGTAGTGATGGAGTTTAGGGGACACACCAGCATGGAGAGTACACATACTTTTAAGGTTTGACATAATTCAGGTTTCTGCTTCCTTGTTTTACTAAGCATAAAGTACCATTGTTTGGTAGATACAGTAAGTATAATATGCCAGCTCTACAATTTGGTTTGAGTGGGGAGAGGACACTGTAGGATTTAGGCTTGTATGTTCCTCTATTTTGATAGGAATTGAAATTGAGAAATGTAACAATGGAAAGAACGCAATATAGAACTTGCTTGTGAGGTTCCTGGAACAGAATTCTGGAGTAGATGGTTTGATCCAGTGAGGAATTTGATCTGATCCAGTGAGGATCTTATAGTTTTATGTACAGGCAGCAGGTCAGGGACTAGGATTAGGGAGAAGACCAAAGACCCGGCCTAAGTCAAGAAATCCTCATTTTTTGCTTAGTTCTTAGTTTGCTTCGTTTTTTGCTTCGTTTTTAGGCATTCGAACTATAGCAGATAATTTCACTTACAATATTGCTTATACATTTCTAAATTTTAACAACAAAATGTTCAAAGTGAGATCACGAATGTTTGAAAGCACAATGGTTATTCCTAAAATGTTCTGAAATACTTCACAAGACACCCAGGTATTATGAATAATGAAAACATTTCTGATTCGTGAAGAGGCGCACTACCAGCTCGTAGATTTTTAAAGGCTGGAAAAGATGAATTCACAGGTAATTCTGACCTGTTGCTACTTGCTTTTTCCTTACACATTTGATCAGATTTGCTTGTTGCAAGTATTTGTTTTTGAGCTCTGTTCATCCCATCCATCCATCCATCTGTTGTTTCCTGTGGAATAATGATTTAACACGAACAAACAAGTAGTGGCAATTTTTTGGCTTAGTGGCCCCATCAATGGAGTTTTGTCTCTAGGTTTTGAGAGTCCTTTATGATGAATTGGCCCAGCTACTTGCATGGTTGCCAGCCTTGCCAAACAACCACAAGGCTTCCAGGACCACAAGGAGTCTGCTTGGCCACTCTGTGACCAGAATGCTGGACTAGATAGACCTTGGTCTGATCCTGCATGGCTCTTCTTATGTTCTTATGTCTGCCGTCACTCGCAGATTTTCCTCCATGATTTGCAATCTTCCTAGGCCTCACAGGACATCTTCTGTTTGGCTCTGCTGGGAGGCTTCTGTTCCTTTAAGACAAGGGTGGGAAATCTGCAGCCCTCAGTCTAATTTCAAATGCCCTCTGCAAGTGATAAGTTCATACCTCTGGCAAGAGCAATCCGTCCCTATCATGGCAGAGAGACAGAGAGAAGTGCCAGCATCCAGCCCCCAGTAGATGCAGCCTTGACAGCAAAAAGGTTCCCTACATCTGCTTTAAGACCTTTACCTTGGGAGCTGTTCACACAACACACTAACCCACACTCGTTTTTTGAGTGTGGGTTCTTTTGAACCATGGGTTGTTTATTGAACCGTGAGTTATCGTGATGTCTGAACTCAAAGCAGGGTGACTTGTTAACCATGCAGCATGGCTTGTTAACCACCCTGAACAACTCAGGAGCAAACCATGGATTCTCAACATGGCTTGTTTGAGAAATAAGCCACACTGCACGGTTAACAAGCCACCGTGGCAGCATTCAGACAACATGATAACCCAAAGTTCAACAAACAACCCATGGTTCAAAACAACCCCCACTCAACTACTAAGTGTGGGTTGTGTGAACAGCTTTTTAGTCTCTTGGCTCACATTATATTTTTTAATGAGGAAACAAGTGGTTGGGTGGGGGAATCCCTGCACACAGAAAGCTAGCATATCAGGGAGATATGTTCCCTGGACTAGCTGACATGCAACTTTTCTATTTTCAAGGAGGTTTCCTCCCATAGATCATTGAAACCATGTACCTAGCATAGAAACCATATACCATCCTCTGACAACTGCATGTGAGACAGGCTCTTGCAGCATGTGTTCTTTGGCTATGATTTTAAATGCACTAGCTTGCTTAATTCTGGGAGTTGTATAGCTTGTTCATTAAATGAGCATCATAGAGTCATAGAATAGCAGAGTTGGAAGGGGCCTACAAGGCCATCGAGTCTTCCCAAAGCACTTGGTGGCTGAGTTGTCCAATGTTATCTGAGCTCTCAAGTAAGGTATTTGATTAAATAATACAGTATGTTGCACCATATGCTTTCTACATCGCCATTATATGTTTATATTCCAATCTGTCCAAGGTATGTCCGGACTTCCACTGTCTGCAGCAGCTTTTGCATTCGACCCAATAGAGGGAACCAATATGCAGATGTGTTTTGTCGCACATAAGGCTCTTTTTCCCTTTTTCTGAATGAGTGGTGTGGCCCGTGCGCAAGAGGCCTCGGTGCTCATTTAAGGAGGACCCGTAGCTCAGTAGATCATGTGGTTTGCATGGAGAAGGCTTTCCCAGCTTTGATCCCTGGCACCCCCAACTAAAAGGCTCTCCAGTAGCAAAGCTGGGAAAGGCCTCTCCATGAGAACGTGGAGGAACGTAGGAAGCGGCCTAATTCAGACCATTTCACTGGCAGTGGCTCTCTGGGTTTCAGATTAAGGGTTTTTCCCAACCTTACCAGGAGTTGCCAGGGATTGAACCATGACTTTTTTTTAAGCATGTAAAACATGTGCTCCACCATGGAACTGTGGCTGTTCCCTGAGCCAGAGTAGACAGATAGATGGACCAGAGGACTGACAATTATGAGGTCTTCTGTCAACCTCAAGATTGGAGCATTAATGGGTGAAATGCATTTAAAGGCCAGTCAAAGTGTGCCACTCGTACTCTTAAGTCATCCCGTTTTGTCAGACGAATCCCTACATTTAAAAATGCGGTGTAGCTTTGGTTTGACTTTTGTGTCTCTGCTGCTGCATTTTCCTGCTTTAAGCGCAGTGTAGATTGGCATGGATTTTAAGTGTTAAGGGGTGTTCCCCCCCATTCCATAATCACCCCTCTGCATGAGCCTCCGCCATGGAGCAAGCAGCTGTAATCAGCTTGCTTGTCTCCCCCTTCCCCCCGCTCTCCCTTCTTTAATTTTCTCCCTCTTTTTGAGTTGCTATTATTTCTAACATTTCTGTTCTCATTTTTGTTTTTTAATTTGCAGTTCAAGCTTCACATAAAGCCTGCCAAGTCAAAGGATGTTCCTGCATTCACCTGCTTTTGCAGTAATGTGTTTCAGCCATCTTATATATATATTTCTTTTAAACACAAATCCTTATTATTAACTCAATAATAATGGGGCGGGTGGGTGAAGCAGGGGGCATCTGGCACTGGGCTTTATTGGGTTGTTCCCTTCTTTGTTTCTCAGGAGAACAGAAATGGTAAAATTCTTTGAAATGGGAACAAGAACTCCATTGCAACCGTTTTAACTTGGGTCTTGTTCACATATTACACTTGGGTTCATGGTTGGGCCATGATCCAGTTAACCCCTTGAGCTGCATGAAACTAGGGCTGCTCACACTCCATTTTTCTAATTTTGGAATGGCAAGTTCCACATTACACCTGCAACAATGCACTGCAAAGTGGGAACCTCATCCAGATACAATGAAGCCCTTTAACGTTCCAGTGATTTTAATGGGAGAATTGGGCTGCAATCCTCTACACTGGGGCTGTGGGCGGGTGGGTGGGGGCATCTGCAGGAGGGCCAGGGGCCATTTTTGCCTCCTGGACACCTCTCCCCCCCCACACACACACATACATACACTGCCCACAGTTGGCGGAAAATAAATTATTTTTTTACAAATGTAAAACTACCATCTGTAAAGGCTACGGAGTGCCAAGATAACACTCCCCCCTCCCATTTTTTAAAAAAATTAAAAATAGAATTTGGGAAGTGTTGGGAGCTCCCCACCCCTGCTGTATACATTTACCTGGGAGAAAGCCCCATTGAAATTAATGGGGATTACTGCTGAACAGATACGTAGAGGATTGCACTGTAAAGCACATGCCCTTTCTTTTCTACCATTGAAATGGATGAGAGTTTTGTTTTTTGTTTTTAATGCCTGCATCATGCCTTGATTATCTTTCGAAATAGGTCTTATTACAGAGGGACTGCTATTTAGGTTTGAAGCATCAAAAGTCCCACTGCATGCATATTACTGTGTGGCTCTTTGGATGAGGCTTACAATCACATTTGTACGGGGAGGGTTATAACCACAAATAACCACGATCAAGAATTTTAACTGTGTTCAGTGCAGTCCATTTATACTGCACTGCCTTACTGTGGATAGCATTTTGCATCAAATCTTGTAATGATTTTCTAGAGCTAGCAGTAATGGAGGCAACACCAGTCCAGGATTCGACAGGAATGCACAGTTGTATAAATGAAGCTTTCTGAAAAACCACAAAGGTAATGTGAAGATCCAGCAGAGAAGAACTGTAGGCTTTCTTTGGAGATATCCATGGTTGCCTCTTTCACAAACTTAGCCTTTATTCCCAAACAAAATTCCAAATAAATGTGCAAGCTTTTGAGTTCTCCAGGCTAGGTGACTTCTCTCATCCCTTGTTTTTTGGCCAACGTACCCTGAATTCTGAAGAATTCTGGAAAACTCAACAGTTTGCACATTTTTGTGAAATTTTTGGTTGCTCCAAATAAAGGTATCACCCAACTGTAGTTTTGGGATTTTCTTTCCTCCTCATGGGCCAGCATGGTTGGGTGGTGGTTCTATAGCCTTTATTGTTGCTTTAGAGAAGATTGGGTCAGGTGGAAATTGAGTTAGGGTTGCTAAGTCCTGACCCAAAGACTGCGCCCATTACTTTAAAATCCCAGAGTCAACGAGGGAGTCTGTAACAAGGAGGACCGTATTTGAGTCCTGGAGCAAAAAGAAGAGAAGGTTGACCAGAGGGACCTTTGGAGCACCACTGCAGCCTACTGTTTTGCCGTTCCCAGACTCTTAGGGCGTGTCTACACCGGGCGATATCCCAGATATCGACCTTGTGCGTCCACAGGGGATCCCGGGAGCAGGGAGGGATGATCCCTGCATTTCCCCAGGTATATTGCTATACCCTTTTTTCTCGTTTTTTCCTGTGGGCCCGGGATGATCCCATGGGTGGTGTGGCTGGCTGGCCCAGCTTCTTCCCTCTTCACTGCGATTAGCGGGGGGTCATCTGAGGGAAGGAGCCGGAACAGGAAGAGTCCAGGGCCATTGGGGATGGGGTGGGGAGCAGGGTCGGGCCTTTTTTTTTTTTACTTACTTTTTCACTGAAGCGTAGATGCGCTCCAGCTCCTGTGTTCTTAAAAAAAAAATGGTGGGCGCAACATCCTCCTTCCTCCCTGGACGTCGCGCACCATGTGTGAATGCAGGGGGAGAATTTTCGAGATCCTGCCCCTCCCTCCCTCCTGGATCGCCGGCAGGTGTAGACATGCCCTTAGAGACAGGACGTCTCTGATTTGAACCCTGGCCTAAACATTATTTTGACGTGGCTTGCTTTAATGGGCAGTGGAAGAGATTGGAGGAGCTGGCCATCTGCAAGGGCCCAGGAGAGCTGGGCTGCCATCTTGGTTCTTTCACCAGGCCAGACAAGCCTTGGCATGATCAGAGGCAGTGCGCCATTTCTGACCTTGCAGCATCCCGTTTGAGGGGTGTCCCAGGATCCTCTCTGATGTTGCAAAAAATTCCGGGATGTTTTTGCGCATCTTATTCTCCTCTGCTTCCCAGCAAGCATGCTTCCACCATCCTGCGACAACTTTGCAGCCCTCAAATGTGCCTGTAGGCCAGCAAAAAAGGGGGTCTGGCTGTGTTTATTCTCAAAGGGTTTGATTGTCCTCCTCCTGCTCCCACCTTGTAGTAGCAGTCTAAGTAATCCCGTGGGACCCCCTTTCTAGCAAAGGGTCTTTCAACAGTCCCTTTGTGTCCTAACCCCACTAGTTGCACACAATCTAGGGGTCCTTCTAGAATTGATTGCTAATTCATTCATTGCTATTTATTACGGTCACAGACCAGCAAAATCAACACCAAAACATACAAAGGATAGATAAAAAGTGACATAAAAACAAAATACAGCTTGGTGAGTTGCTTCTCTCAGAAGGATTGCAGCGTTATTTTTCTAATTTGCATTGAGCTCATGAGAAACTTAGAGACCCTTTCAGTAATATGGGAGGACACATCCCTTAAACAGATTAATACCAACGTTGTGGGGCTACATCCAGAAAAGGCTGTTAATAAAGGAAAGATTAACTTTTTTTTTTGCATTCCTCATACATGTTACAGTGCAAAATGACATGTTCAACAGATTCTATTGCTCCAGAACCACAGGGACAGATCCGTTCATTAACTGGGATCTTACTAAATTGTCCTTCTAGTAATGCTGATGGCAACACATTAAATTGAGCAAGGGTAAATGCTCTCCTATACTTGGGAATGGTCAAAGCATACAGATATGAAGTTGCTGTGAGTCCATAGTTAAAATTATTGTAGAGCAGTGGAGAGCAAGATTTGTTAGCAGCAGTTCTTAAATGATCTATTAGTCTTTGAACAACAAGAGATTGGGCCTTCTGGAGCCCATAGTTGCCCACAGCTTCCACAGAGAAGCCCAGCCTAAGTAGCTTCTTCTCCATCTTTCTCATGCAATGAGTGACATAGGAATCTGAGAGCAGTAAAAAGGGATAGCTACCGGGAGCTGCAAGGAAGTGTAGCCGTAGCCACCATTTAAAGGCCTCGATCCATGCCTTGCATTCAGCTGATCTAATACCCACTTCCAGATAAATAGCTGCGTTCCCCACACAGGAAGGGAGGCCCAGTAGTTTTTTAAGAAATACAGATTGGACTCTTTCAATTTGGGCATTAAATCCCAGTATCCAAATAGGAATACCGTAAGTAAGTTGGGCCAGAGTCTTAGCTTTGTAAATTTGAATTGCAGAAGGGTTGAATTGACCACCTTGCATGAAAAAGAATCTTAGGATCAGCTGCTGATTAGAATTTGCTGAATTAATTGTCTGCCTTCTTTGTTCAGAACAAGCTCCAGTGCTCTGCATTTGTATGCCTAGATATTTTATATGGGCAACTTGCTCAATGATAATTTGTAATTCATAGAAGTCCTACTGCTGAGGGCTTCTTGCATGGCATCCACTGACCTTGCTTGGTTTTCCTCGTGCACAATGGCTTTCGTCTCTCCCCAAGTGTTTTCTTTCTTTTTTTAACATGCCCCTGACACGCTCGATTTCTGTCTAACCAAACTTCTCTGCAAAGCTAATGTAACTAACAAATGCAGCATGTGTCCAAACCAGAGCAGCAAACGTTTGATTGATGGAGGATATTCCACCCTAAGTGTCTTGACGCGTAGAAGGCCAAACAGGCACCAAATAGCACAGTAGAAAACTCACCAGAATGTTAATAAGCTTCCCATAGCCGAGGAATTACTTAAGGAATTAGTGACTTGCTTATTCTGACATGGGGAAGTGAAATCCATTCACTTAGGGCTCAACCTTATGAATGATAATGACTGTATCTTGTTGCCTGATCTTAAATAAATAGTACTGTGCATCTTCCTAAAGGAGCGTGGGGTGAAGATTTAGCTTTCATTTGTCTGCTCCTACCAGCCTTACCCAGCCTGGTGCCTTCCAGCTGTATTGGACTGATAATTGGTGAAACTCCGATGGGGTTCAGGATTTGGCCATTCCTGCTGTAAAGGTGGGCCTTGTCTGACTCTCAGCTGAGCAACTCAAACATCTGGGGAGTGGTGTAGGCTGATGGAGTGAGGAATTGGCAGACTAGAGCTCACACCCACTGCCTGGGTGAGGGCCTCCTCAGACAGTTTTAGAGGTACACCTGAGGTTTTTCCTCTTTCTAAGTGTACACCCAGAAATGTAAATTGTGTAGTTGACAAAGGGTTGTTTGGAAGTATACACGGCATAGAGGAGCACTCATCAGAGAGCCAGGCCTGGGTGCAGGTGTCCTGCCTCGTATCCCCCCGTGTGTACTGGGTGCAAGAGGCAAAATCATTTTTCTGTAAAATGGGAAATGGCCTTTGCAGGATCTTCACAATGAAAACATGACAGGTAGAAAGTGAGTGTGGTGTGAGTGGGAATGTGCAGGACCTAGAGGAAAGTGATCTAATTACAGTAGCCTGTCTGTCTGTGGAGACATACGTTTTTTGGGGAGGGTTGCAGCAACATTTGACCAGCCAGATCAACAATTAATACTAAAATTGGTGTACAGCTCATTCGGTACTATGTGACAGGCTAAGACCAATGCTAGGGTGGGGTCAGAAAGAATGTGTCCTGCCATTCTCGTGGCTTTCAGATCAGTTTTTAAAAACCTCATTAAGGGCACATTTTCACAAGATTGATCTCATCGTTGTGGCTTCCCAAACCCCTGGAGAACTTCGGGAGTTGCAGTTTAGCAGATGGGAACACATTTCTTCCCAAAGTCTCACTCGGCAGCCTTGTTAAAACTACATTTCCCAGGGTTCCTGGAGGATGGAGGAGCCGTAACAGTTGCAGTAGTTTAAAACTTGCTTAAACTAGTAGAGTTGTGAGGGAAGAGAACTGACTTTTACTTTCAACATTTTTAGACCGCACGTGCCAGCAACCAAGACAAATACACAAATACAAGATCACCAGTTAAGGCCTCCTCCTTCATGTTTTTTTCTTTCCCTGCTGTGAAACTGACTAAAGTGTTTAATTGTTTGTATTTTTCTGTGCTGGACAGAATCTTTTCCTTTCTGATCCATTCCAAGAGGTGGGGATCTGTGTTAACCCTTTGATTCCCGGATCACTTTTTCTACTGCTGATGTCTTGCCAACTTCCCCTCTTCTCCTGCCTAGGTAGTCTCTCTCTCTCTCTCTCTCTCTCTCACACACACACACACACCTTTTAAAGCACTCTTTGAAATCACACCAGTCACCTGAGTCTCTGCCCGCCTTTCACATTCCAGCCTTGCTTGCTCCTGCCAAACCTGCTGAGGTGGATTTTTCTTTTTCCTTCCTGTGCTCTTGATTTAATACAAAGGCTGATCTGTGAGGGTTGACCCTCTTCTGCCTAAACATGGTTCACAGGGAGACTTCGAGATGGCTGACACCTGCCCAGTTGTGGAGGCAAAGCAGCAAAACACAGAACTGGGCTACGTTGTAATACCAAGTGTGAGAGCTGATAGAAGGGGCCACCACAAAGCAGGCCAGATAAAACGCAGCCGTCTAGGCAGATAACCTTAAACTTCCCTGGCCTTGAACAGAAGAAGCCAGTTTCCTCACCATGTGCTGCTTCAGCTCATTGTGCAAATATATGTTCAAGTTTTCTGAAGCTTGAATGCGTGTATGGTGTGCTTCCACCAGCCGTGTCTGTACATGTCCTATTTTTAATCGGCTTTTGTGCCTGCTTAATTTGTCAACTTTGTTTTTCCTGCTTAGTTTAAGAGTCCCCTCCTGAGAGATGCTCACGATGCTTTCAGGTTACGCCCAATTCCCATGTTAATTCTGGTTGGGGGAAAGAGATGGACAGGCATTTACCCAGTATTA
This sequence comes from Elgaria multicarinata webbii, assembly GCF_023053635.1. Classification (NCBI taxonomy): domain Eukaryota; kingdom Metazoa; phylum Chordata; class Lepidosauria; order Squamata; family Anguidae; genus Elgaria; species Elgaria multicarinata. The sequence continues at coordinate 13,321,075 of NC_086180.1, forward strand.
ACTTATCACCGTGTGTAACTAGTTGGCCAGTTGGTCATTTGTGACATCCTGCTAAGTTGCAAGGAGAACTTGACCGTAGTTCTGCATCTGATAAGACATTCAAAATGAACAGGGGGTGGTGAAATTCTCCTCCCCTGCTTGGAGAGGAGACAGTACAGACAACCGACTTGCCAGATAATGACAGGCTTGCAAATAAGTCCACCTGCCCACATAGACCAGGGTAAGCCATTTGTGGGACATCAAAAACCGGACCTCCCCACCGACTCCCACCCACAAAAGAACCCCTTTGTATTCACTTTACAAAAGCTTCCCTACCTGCTCACCTGGAGACAATTCATAGTTGCTGCTGGTGAGTAGGCAAGTGGCTATTATGTGCAAACCATGGTAAGTTAGCAGTTAGTAGCCAGCTGTGTACAACCATGCTAAAGCAGTTGCTTTTGTCAATTCTCAGATGTTGAGTATGGCCCTATTCAGGCTACTAATGCAATTTGTGCAGTGGAGGGACAGGTAAAAGCCTTTCCCAGTCTCCATACCCCTAAAATAATGTGTGACATGGACACTGTGTGGAAACCTGTACACACAAAGGCATTCCTACTCTAAAAAAAGAAGTGAAGAATGATTGTGCATATTGGGCCACATGTAACAAATTTAAAAAATAATTCTGGATTGTGAACAAGGCAGTGTACTGGTGCACACTGCCGATTGCTCCCGATGCAAGCAGGAGGTGCTAAACAACTGAGGGACCTTCGATCCATGGTTTGTTAAGGTTATATGCAAACCAGGGACTCTGGCTTGTTGCAGAAGAAACAAGTCAGAAACATAACCCAAGAACGAACCATGTTTTTTCTCTCTGGCTTGTTGCAGGAGAACCAAGCCAGAGTTCCTGGCTTGTATATCATGGAGGATTCCCCTTGGGTTGTTTAGCTGCTCCCGCGTGGGTTGTCATTGTGTGCGAACCAGGCCAGCGTGTGGTGGATGGGAGAGGCCCACAACTGCTCTGTCGCATGAATTGCATAGCTGGCCCGCAAAGTCAGGCCTCTATTTCACGAATGTGACCCCATGTGGTAATAATCAGTGACACTGGGAGAGGGGCCTGTTCTCAAGGCTTTAACTGGAAATGGTGTAATCCAGCTGTCACTGTGTGATGGCTTATTTATAAGAAGTATGCCTTATGGACAAGCTATAAGAAATAAATATTTCTTATGGACAAGCCGGAAGCTGGTGGGGTTTGTGGGAAAGGAAAGTGAAGGAAAAAGTGTATCTTGATGAAGATTCTGTCAACAACCCCTGTTCTAAGAAGCAACTGCTGAGGCCGATTGGGTAGCTGAAGAGTAAAGGGTACCCTCCCGCCCCTGCCAGTCATTAGAATATCAGTCCAGTTCCTCTTTATGGCTGAATTTGCACCATCAGGAACATCCCTTAAGGGGGATGTGGGGCTCTTGTCCCAAAGAATATCTGTTCCCAGTGTTTGTAGGTTTAGAAACAGTAGAATCTGGGAATGGTATAACGAAGAAATTGTCCACACAGTGCCTGTGTGCTGCCAGGGCAAAAATGGAAGACAGGGCCTGGCTGCATCAAACACCCTCTTTGCAGCCATTAAATCTTGCTGCCTATCTCAGATTTTATTTATTTATTTAATTACATTTATATACCGCCCCTCAGCCGAAGCTCTCGGGGCGGTTTACAACAATTAAAAATAGTAAACATTAAAAGTATACAAAAATTTAAAAAACATAAAAACAGTATAAAAACAACAGTATCCATTTAAAAACAACAATTCTTGGGTCCATTAAAAACAAACTTAACGTTGTTAAATGCTGTTAAAATGCTGTTAAAATGCCTGGGAGAAGAAAAAAGTCTTGACCTGGCGCCGAAAAGATAACAACGTTGGTGCCAGGCGAGCCTCATCGGGAAGATCATTCCACAGTCGGGGGGCCACCACTGAGAAGGCCCTCTCCCTTGTTGCCATCCTCCGAGCTTCCCTCGGAGTAGGCACTCGGAGGAGGACCTTAGATGTTGAGCGCAGTGTACAGGTAGGTTCATGTCGGGAGAGGCGTTCCATCAGGTATTGTGGTCCCAAGCCATGTAGGGCTTTATAGGTTAAGACCAGCACCTTGAATTGGGCTCGGAAACATATAGGCAGCCAATGCAAGCCCTCTTTGCAAAATTATCTTCTGTAACCATTTCTTTTATGATTTTTTTTTCTTCCTGGCCCGTTTATATAGGGGATAACACACACACACACCAAACCTATAAATAATTTCCCTACCAAAACTCCAATCCAACTCAAATCATTTTTTTTTAAAAAAATGTCCCATTGTGCCTGAATGTGGGTGTGCATCTGAATTCATGTCCCATTGTCATGTCAGCACCATGTACATTGATGGTGCTATATAAATAAATTATAATAATAATTGTACAGATAGACGTCGTCCACGCTTGAATGCAAATTCCAGTGTGCATTTGGGTGTGCATCAGGTCCACAGTCGTAGGTCCTGATGCAGCAAGTGAAATATGCACGGAATATTGATCTTCAGAAAGGGTTAATAACGGACCCAAAAAAGGTTAACCTGGCCTGCTCCGGTGCCTTTTACAGCAGTGTGATTTGCAAAAACAAAAAGAAGACAGCTTAAGTGCGTGGATCCCTTTAGCTGTGTCAGGGGCACTAATGAATAGTCCACGAAGCCAGGATCTCACCCGGCTTTTAGCCACTCCCTGGACCATGTTTAGTTTGCTTACTGCTGCACTTGCTTTTCCTTTCTGTATCTATGCCTTTCTTCACAGTAATCCTTGGCTCTGCACGGAATAATGTCTCTCCTCAAAGCTTTTTGGATGTGCTTTCACCTTTGCATGTAAGTATAGCTGCAAAAGACTGTTTTGCCCACCTTTGGAATTAATTGGGAAGGCTTTTTTACAAACTGCTGTGCTTGTGATGAGCAGGGCTGCAGAGAAGGGTCATTTCTACACCTGCCTTTTCCCCTGGGATCATCCCAAGATCATTCCTGTGCATACAAATGACACACAGGGGATCCCAGGAACAGGCAGGGACGATCCCTCCATTTTCCTGGGATAACCCTTAGGTGTAGAAAGGGCTACGGTCTCAGATTATTTTGGCAAAATAGTTCATTGTCCAGTGCAGACTAAAGGGATTAACAACCAGATCCGAAGTACACTTATTTCAATCCAGCAACAGTTAGACAAACTTAATTTCCTTTGAGATCGATGGACAATCAAGTCAGAAATAACTTTCATCCCATTGCTTCCAATGGGGAACATAAGCGCAACTAGCTTTTCTCTGGATCAGGGCCATGCACTTGCATGTAGGTGCATTAAGTATGCTTAGAGTGGAAGGATGACCTCCTGGTCATAAAAACTCTTTAACTTGGAAATAAGTCCAATTTATTTGAATTGCTGCCTGATCCTGTCCATTTTCAGTCAGAAATCCCATCCAGTTCAATGGGAGTTACTTCCAAGTAAGTGTACATAGGCTTGTAGTGTATGGTTGCGATCCTAAACATACTTAGAATATAATGGCCTAGTTTAGGGGCTATGCAATCCAGTGGTTAACCCATAATTCATTGTTCGGTTATTTAGCCTCTATGTGCAAACTGGGCCAATGAGTCCAATTGAAGGACAATCCTTTAGGATTGTGCTGTTAATCTGACCTTCCAAACAGGCTTCGTTAAGAGATCTTTGGGACATACTTCCAAGTAAAGATGCTTGGTATTCAGATGTTGAAAACTGAGTTCACTTCCAATGGTGACAGTTATCCAAGAGTGAGTTACTCCACTCACTGTTTAGGAGGCAGAGCTATGCAGATAATTTTTGGCTTGGTCCTTCACTGGGAGCAGCCTCTCCCAATTTCAGTCCAGCAAAAAAACTTTCATAGTGCTCTAACTCTGAACTTTTTTTTTTTACTTCAACTTCTGTTTACCTGCTGATTTACCTGGCCTGAACACCCAGGCCATTTCTACACCTGCCTTCTTCCCCAGGATCATCCCTGTGCATCCAAATGCCACACAGGGCATCCCGGAAGCAGGCAGGGATGATCCCTCCATTTTCCTGGGATAATCCTTAGGTGTATAAAGGGCCCCAGGCTTCATTAATAGATTCTTAACTCCCTTTACAAAAAACAACCGCAGCTTAGAGGTTCAAGCCCTATTTTAATATGCATGCATCCATTTATTTCCTACTTTATATATGTTTTAATGTATTGATACCTGCCTTGAGACTTGGAGAATGGGCAGGATTTTTTTTAAAAAAACAGGAACACAACCTTTCTGAATCAGAAGAACTATCCCCCTAGCTCAGTATCTTGCCTTTGAAACTAATGAGTGGAGAAATAATGACTGACCCCTGTGTAAATCCTAAATCTTGAATTTTGCTGTTTCTAACAGGTTTAGACAGAAAAGTCCAAAGCGTTGAGAATGCCGCCATTCGCTTATTTTGGCAAAAATGCTTGATATAAAAGGAGAAGGAAAACAAGATGCAAATGTTTACCCAACTATTTTTGGGCTAAAATCATGGAACTAAGACATCAATGACAGTCCAAGTGCCAGGGTATTGTAGTGTTGCAGCCTTAGACATATTTGCATTGGATGCAAAACGGCAAAATGCCCTTGCTCTGCACTAGAGTTCTCTCATTAATAAAAATGACACAGGGCATGGCTAGACGGGGCGATATCCCAGGGATCATTCCTGTGCATCCACATGATGCACAGGGGATCCCAGGAGCAGGGAGGGATGATCCCTCCCTTTCCCCGGGATATGGCCCACTATGACAACTATCCCAACTTTTCCCGCAGTCTTGGGATGATCCTGAGGCCACAGGAGGTATGGGCCGCTGTCTCAGCTCCTCGCGAGTAAATGTGAGGAGCTGGGCATGGGGCTCTTCAGGAGCTCCGTGCCCATCAGGGGTGGGAGGGGGCAGGGGGATTTAAAAATAAAACTCCTCACTTTTGCGCTGGAGCGCTTCTGCACTCTTTTTCAATAAAAACAAAAAACAAAATGGCGGACACGATGTCCTCTTCCTCCCAGGACGTCGCGCGCAGTGTGTAGACACCCTGGGACAATCCCGGAAGCAAGTAAGTCTAGGATCGTCCCACCTCCCTCCCTCTACATCATATGGTGTAGATATGCCCATACAGAGAAAGGGATTGGGGACAGCACAATGGTACCCTCCCTCTAAAACCTGGTGCTTGAAGCAGCTACTCCACGTGGATTCACGGCCTTGGTTTCCACCTTGTCAGATGTGATTGGTATTTCATGAAGGGCAGGGCTTTGACAAGCTGTCAGCATTGGCCGGTCTTCTTCTGTTGAAGCCAGTGGAGATATGCCAATTGGCCACAGTGGAGAAATAGCTCCTTCAGCATGCTGAGCCTTTGGAAAACTTATCCTGAATATCAAAAGGCAAGAATGACAACAGCAACAAAAAACGCTTCACCCGCTACATGTTTACCTAGCTTGTTTCTTTCTCGTGGGTGTTTTCAGACCACTATCGCCACAAGATGGCTGTATCCTTTGGGAGGGTCTCTACCATCTGACCCTACAGAGGGGTTGACCTCACTTCAGAAACGTGGGAGTAGTGAGGGCACAGGGGGGCTGTTTTTGCCAGTCATGTCAGGCAACTAACTTCCCCAGTTGAGGTTCATGGATTGATCGTGAGATTATAAATGTTCATCATCCCAGATGATCTGTAAGTGACTTTATATTTCCCTTGTTAAGAGGTGAATATAAGCAGCTGTGGCCTTGCTTACTTGTCACTCTGCCAACTTGCCAACGTCCTCCAAAATCCCCTTCTAAATCCCCTTCTAAAATGGTAATAACACACCACTTCAACTCCCAGATGCTAAACACAAATCAGTCATCTCCAAACATGGATCTGTTCGTGAGGGCAACTCCCAAAGTCCCCATGAAGGCACATTGAACATTTGAAATGTGGCAGAAGTGGCTTGCACACACACTTGCATGCTTACACAGGCATTCGTTTTTAGGGCAGTGTGTTCAGACTGCTTACGTCACCTTTTATAAAATGTTCTGTCTGCTGTCATCAGGAACCAGCTGGAATTTATCTAATGAAGGAAGCTAGGGCTCTTAATACTTTTTTTAAAAAGATAAAAGCTGGAGCCAAACATAGGCTGGGGAGGAAAGAGAGGACATCAGCAGAGCACTGGAGCTGTAGTTGTGGTACATCTAGCACAGACCTTGGGCTCATCTACACTAAGCAGATATTCCACTATGAAAGTGGTATGAAAGCAGTATATAAAAGGCAGGAGCCACACTGCTGCTTTATAGCGGTATTGAAGTGCACTGACAACTGTTGGGGCCCATTGACACAAACCATATACCACTTTCATAGTGTTATATCCTGCTTGGTGTAGATGTGTCATGGATCTCACTAGTTGTCAGTGCACTTCATTACCGCTATAAAGCAGTAGTGTGGCTCCTGCCTTTTATATACCGCTTTCATGCTTTTTTCATAGTGGAATATCCTGCTTGGTGTAGATGAGCCCCTTGAATAGGATCTCAGCAACAGTTGATGAACAAAGAACATCGCTAAGAGCAACTTGATGTTTACATGTTAGCACAGGCTTCCCATTCTGGCGTCTTGCAGCTGTGTTGGAGTACAACTCCCATGCTCCCCCAGCCAGCTATTTTATATTTCATCACATCTGAAGGGTGCCAAGCTGGGGAAGGCTATGTTTGTGGGATCAAATAGACCGGGATACATGAACTTTAGCTAGTTTGGTGATCTCAAAATTAATAGGGTCCAAAGGCAAATAAACACGTGGGACAGCAAAAACGATGGCAGGACTGGGTTGGTAGTAGGGATACTGGAAAAATGCACAACAGAATCAAATGAGTTAGAATTTCTATGAATCTGACCTGCAGATTCCACAGTGGACCATCTTTTCCTGAGTCGCATGAATTCCACAGACCCTATCTGGAATTTCACACAAATTTAGTCATAGGGAAATACGTAAACAAATTCTTAAAAACACCTGCAGAAAATGTGTATTTTCCCCATAGGCTAAAGCATGAGAATATGCAAGGGGTGTGTGCATTTTTACAAGTGTGAATTTGTGCAAATTCAGTGAGTGGAGAACAGAGCGAAAGGCACCTGATGATGTGCAAAACGCAGACAGAATGGAGCTTACAAAATCTGTACACCCTTAGTTGATAGTCCATTGTTGCTTTGGGCAGCGGTACGTTTCGCTGTCTGAAGTGGTTTTCATATTGTACTGTTATAGCCCAAACATCATCTTTTGGCTGGCCACGATGTTTATATTGTTATCCGGTAGATGGTTACATTATATTTGTTTTAAAGTGAATAACAGGCAGCCACCCGCATGAATGAAGCCAAAGTTTGTAAATGGAAGCCATGGAGTTGCTCCAACCTTGTGATCTATTGTGCGTGCGTTCTCTCCTTCAAGGGCTGTCCTGCTTGCTTTAGTGGAAAGGGCACGCCATATTAAATGTTTCCCTCCCTTGAAGCGAATAGGGAAACCCACATGGTAGGAGATCCCTGTGGGACTCTGAACCCAGGCAGATGTCCTCAGTGGAGCTGAAATCCTACAGCGAAGCCCTTTGTTTAATTGGGTGGTAGATCAGTTTGTAAATGTTTTGTTTTGTGACGTTACAAAAACTGACACACTTGTGCACATTCATCATACCTGCCCATATGAGTTGTATCTTTATGACTTGCCATTCGTTGAAGCCAAACTGTTTCCTTTTTACTACATCTTTTTATCAAAAGGAGAAGAAAACCCACAGTTGCACTCACAGTACTATCTATATCTGTCTAGCTGAAGCTGTCTGGAAACATATATGAAGGATTCTATTTTCTCTCTCCTAACTCCCCAATTAATTGAAAATAAAACTGTGAACAGCCGTAGGAATACTTTGTTTGTATACTTCTGTTTTGTGGGGTTTCATGATTTGTTTTTTAAAATGTTTGCTGACTGCCTTAAAACTTTTTAGGTGTAGCTTGTTTATTACCTTCCTATTTTTAAAGTATCCTATGTTTTTAACAGAATGCCTTTGTAACCAACTTACCGTGTTAATATAGCATTATATGTAATGTATCCGTCCATTAGACTTTTGTTAACACTTTTCAATGTTAAAAATGGTTTCACTTTTCCAAGTACACCAATAATTGGAATATTGTACATTTGATGGACATGTTTTCTTGTATATGTTTTTGAATGTTCACTTCCCAAGAGTCTGAATACACAAAGTGGGAAGGAGAAAATACATTTTTTTAAAAACCCAAACATTGTTTTTATGTGTGTGGCATTCATTTTTTTAAAAATGTATTTATTTTGGTTTGTCACTTGATGTTTATAGGACTGGGGAGAAATCAAGGGCAGAATAATATGAGACCCAGTGGGTTTGTGGCATTTAGTTTTTCCATAATTTCTTTGAACATGCACCATGCCTTTTTGTTTTGCTCTCTAGTTTTGGGAACGGGGGTGATCCACAGCTCTGAGAAATAGCCAGTGCCATTTGAAATGTTCATTCTGTGCTCTTTCGTTCAGTTAACAGCGTCTTGGCAAGGTCCAAATTTCTTTATGCTTCATTTTTGCATATTTCTGGTTCTTTATACTCATGGCTGTATATTTGGCATTTCTGCATTCAGTGCACAGGTAGAAGTTGGTATCCGACATGGGCATTTGTATCCTGGGAATTCCAGATTTCAGTTTAGAAAACAAGAATTTCCTAACCTCCCAGGTAGTGAAAGTATGTTTAGCAGCATGAGTTGCCTGGTGAAATTTTGACGGCCCAGAGTAGGACTTGACCATGACTTCACTTTTGAGAATAACTGCTTATACTTCTCCCAATGGGAAACCAAATACAATATTGAACAGCAATAAAATACAAAATAATAGAATAAAATGTGGTGGAGTGGGAAGATTCAGGTTGCCAAATTTGGTTTCTTTTGGTGAAAAATTTCAACTGGCAAAGGGTTGCAGATGCCAAACAGTCCTGACTATACCAACCACTTTCCTTTTCACATTTCCTTCACAATTTCCTTTTTAAAAAGACAGTAGTTTGTTTTTTTGCTTCCCCCACTGTGGATTCTGAACCTCTTTTCTTTTCTTCTCTTTCCTGTAGCTTCTTCTTTATGTAGCTGTCAGTCACCTTGCCAAGTTCCACCTTCCCTCTCTCCTAATGGACGGTAGCGCATTAGAAGAGGCTGGCAGGTCATGCCACACGCCCCCATTGGGAGACGAGTTACCTCATTCTTCCACCACCTCCGCCTTTCTGTCTTTTGAAAACTGTGACTCACTGAGGTGTGTGTGTGTGTGTGTGTGTGTGTGTGTGAGAGAGAGAGAGAGAGAGAGAGAGAGAGAGAGAGAGAGACTCTGTGCATGTGTCTTTTCTGAGTGTCAGTATGCTCACCGCGGGCCAACGATGTGACTTTCACACTGCCTAGCTTAATAGACACAAGGTGAAGGAGAGAACTTGGGTGATGTCCAAGCTATTGCACTGGGAGGTTTCTTCCTTTCCTTTTGATACAATAGCCTTGTGCCAGTCAACATGAAGATAAGGAGCCTGTGGACTGCGTGTGTGTGTGTGTGTGTGTGTGTGTGTGTGTGTGTGTGTGTGTGTGTGCAAAAACCCAGAGATGGTTGTTCAAGTGTTCCAAGACCCTACGCAGATCTAATCTAGCACTGAATCTAATTCTCTACAAGAGATATGGTAACCTGGTTACTCTGAAAGCCATATGAACTCATAAGGGTTCCCAGTACTTGTCTTCGTAACACTCCATAAATTGAGGGTGAGGGGAAAATATACAGAAACATAAGGATTTGTTTCAAATCAAACTTAATTAGCCTGGCTTCTCCCACCTGTAACTCTGGATATTGCAGCTTTGGACAGGTGTTGAGAATACCTTCAGTTTCCTTCTCCCCTGTGGCCCTTCCGAACATTACACAACAACAACACCATGTTTGCCACCGCACATAGTATACAAGCTTGATACTACAAGCTTGTATACGCAAGGGCTGTAGTTGATCGTGACTCTTTCATGACACAGATTTGTCTCATTCACACATATTTTGAGGTGTATGCTTAAGGGTTGTTCTTTTTAAGTGTACCCTTAAAACGCAATGGGGTAAAGTGGCCTGACAGCAATAATTCCAAGAGTTTCTCCGGTGGCAGGGATTACTGTGGCGGCTCCAACCAGATTCCTTTAATTTCAAAGTGGACAATAGATAACAAAACCCTGGAAAGTCATCACGTTATGTTCACAATCATCCCAGTTCTGGAGACTGGACGGTTACTGGTTTGTCTGAATTGTAGCTCTCGAAACACCTGAGGTTTTGGTTCCATGGGCTTGAACTGTATTATGGATCTGACTGTCTGTTCGTTTACGTCCGCTGCTGGATTTGAATTTATTTAGGTTTAAATATTTCTAAGCCAAAGTTTGGCGCAAAGGCTCTCAAGGCAGCTTACATAAAAAGGATAAAACAGAAGTCTAATACAATACAATAAATAACAAAAAGTTAAAAAGAATTCTGACGCTATCCTGAGATCAAACACATGTAAACATCCAAGGCTGTGTATATTCCATGAGTCTTATGTAGAATCCTGAGATGCTTGCTTTCATTTCCTTTTAAAGGTTTCTAGTCCCTATATCTGCAACAAGGATAGGCTTGAAAATGTATGTATTGTCTCTGGCGAAATCTTGAAAGGCAGAGGGGTGGCTGAGCAGGCTTTCCACTGTGCAAGTCTTTGCATTTCCCTATGACTAGCAAAGATGGAATAAGCAAAGCAAATCGACAACAACGTACCCAGATTGTGAAATTTCGCAGCGTTTTGCAGCCCTCCATAAATCCCATTAAGATTAGAGCTTCAATAGTTATCGGTCCCAGTGATTTATTTATTTATTTTTTGGGGAAAAAAACACATTTAAAATGTGCTCCTGATGGAATGGGTGGCAGTTTATTTTTAAAAGGTATTTATTTTAAATTTTTGTACTTGCGATTGCTGCAGACAGGAGCAATTTTAGCAGACTCCAGTTCCTTCTCTCTCAGAGGAAGGGATGCTTTTTCTGAAGGTTGTGCCTGCTGTGACACCTGCAGGGATTATCTAAAGACAAAAGAGTATAGTCTTCCCCCACTGCAGAAGTGTTTATTCATATGCAGATTTATGCGGAGGGAATCATTCTTGAATCAAGTGACAGCCCTGCAGTTAAAATCAATGAAATGCAAACAGTGCTTTCCTATACGTATCTGCTCTGAAGTAAGTCCTGTTGAGTTCAGTGGGGCTTATTCTCAAGTAACTATATAAAAGGTAACTACATTGTATAGAACTGAAGCAAAAATGTCCCAATTAAGTCTTTAACAGTGGAATCCAATATATCTACTCAGAAGACAAAGAGATTTGTGGCATCTTCAAGTTTAACAAATTTATGTTGGCATAAAGTGGACAGTGGCCATGAAAGCTTACTGGTTTTGCTATAATAGACTAACATAGCTGCCCCTCTTGTTACTGAGAAGCTCAGTGGGCCTTATTCCCAGGTAACTGAGCTCAGTGGGCCTTATTCCCAGATAATTGGGTATAGGATTGCTACCTAGGTACCATTCATTTCAAAGGAAATTAAGCACTCTAATTAGGCTGCTTTGGGTAATCCTCCATTGCCCTTGTCTTGAGTGTGGGTTGTTGTTGAACCATGAGCTGTTATTGAAACATTGGTTATTGTATTGTCTGAACGCAATGTGTTTTCCGCAGGGTGGATTATCATGTTGTCTGAACGTAGCGTGTTTTTCGCAGGATGGTTTGTTAACCACCCTGAACAACCCAACAACAAACCATGGGTTCTCAAGGTGGCTTATTCGAGAAAGATACATGCTGCGTTCAGACAACATCATTACCCATGGTTCAGTCACAACCCACACTCAACCACTGAGTGTGGATTAGCGTATTGTGTGAACTCAGTCAATACTGGCTAGATAGATAAATTGTCTGACCTGGTATATATGGCAGCTTCTTATGTTCAAAGCCTTGGGATAGCTTTGGTAAAGACGTGCCCTTGACCCAAGCACTTATAAAAACCGTAGCTCTAGGCTATAAACCAGAGCAGCACCCTTTGTGCACAGTGGAAGCTACATCCCCAGCCACCAAACCAACACCCTCCCCAAGATGCTCCATTGCAAAGAAGGTAAGGAAGAGCCCCTTTGACTGTGTACAATCTCTTGCCCCAAGAGACTTTTTGGATCATAGCTTTAAAGCATCTGAAAGAAAGAAATTAAAACAGGCCCTGGATTTGGGGTGATGTCTTTCTTTCATTCAGTGTTGCATGAATGGAGATGGCCCCATTTAAGTATCTTATATTGAGATGGCCATTTCTCCCATTTCACTGAAAGAATACTCAACAAGAAGGCTGGAGTTACAGCCCAGGCTGATGTCGTCCTAACTAATGTTTATATGTGATGTACATATTTGTAGGCATATACTTGTGACCACTTAAAACATCTTAAGTACACACCTAAAAAAGGGTGTCTGAATAGGCCCTTATTTTTCAGCTTATCTTGGAGCAACCTGGGTTTCATTTGCAAACTCTTACATTTGTGTTTTCATGGGGGAGGGGGGACCTCCCCCCTTTTTAAAGTTGTGTGACACCTTTGGATTCTTTCCATGTTCTATTTTTGCTTAATGGTTTACTGTAGCCTCTGTATGGAACATATGCAAAATGATTTATCCTTGGGAGCGGATGGAGTTAAGTCTGGAACGTGCCAAAATCTTGCTAGCAAGGTAAGCATGGGACAATGATGTATTAACGTTGTTTAGTGGGTCTCTTCAGTGTAATCTGCTTTTTATGTATGTTATAGGGTTTTCCCCCTTTTGTCTGGGAAGATGTACATTTTTGCCATATGGTGAGGTTCACCTACCTTATTTCAATTCTTTGCCTACCTTAATATCTGAAACACACTGCCATGTTCCTGCAATTGTAGCGCCCTCTCCAAGGGGTCAGTTCACACACTACATTTTTAAGTGTACACGTGCACCATGCATCATACAGGGAGCCTCAGTTGATCGCAGCTCCCTGCTCAGTGTATACTGGTGGGCAAACCCAGGTTTGTCTCATGTGTGAAATGGCCTTAACCCTTTTCTCTCCTTGGAGCACAAACCAACACAGCTACCTTTTGTACGGATTCTTAACAGAATTTTCAAGCACTGTACAGGGAAGAGCAGCTTAAATGGAGCTTCCCTCAAGGGATACGTAGTGGTGCCCAAGTCATCTTTCAAGGATTCCTAACTGATCTATTGAGTTTGTGTAAGTTTTTGTGCAAGTTGTGTGCAAATAAAACACAAACTGGCCTTGCGTATTTGTGATGCAACTATGTGACTCGCATTTGGTTTGTTCCCTTGTTCAATCGTCATCGTTCAAAGTGTTTACAGGTGCGTAGAGACAGTCCGGGCTGTACGATGAAGTCCTGTTCAAAGATGACCCTGAGACGCTGCGTTTATGCAAAATGGCCATTTTCCACTGTGTCAGAAGGAAGTTGGGTTGTGAACAGTTTTCCATTTTATGTCAAATAAGGAAGGGTGCTATTCACAGGGGAAATTACATGCATAAAGCAAACGTCCTGCAAATCAAAAGGCATATCATGTCAAAAGAGACGACGCTTGGTTCCTGCCTGCCCAATAGCTGTTGACGTGGAAGTGTTGATGCTCTCTTACAAAGCAAGTATTGCTAAGAGGGGCATCATACACAAATGTGCCCGTTCAGACAGTGCACTAAGCCATGGTTAGGCCACTAACATTTTTACACCAAGTGGTTAATGAGCATGTTTAAACCATGGTTGCGTAGCCACCATGCTTAGGAATAGTTTACACGACACACTAAGTCATGGTTCACACAACACGCTAAGTAAGCTATGATGTTTAGCTCAAAATGCTTAACCATCGTGGTTTAGCGTGTCGTCTGAACTTGGCCCAGCAAGTGTGGACATGTATGTGAGAAGTAGTCATTAAAGGCCAAGCACCACAAACAAATAATAGAATCTTAGATGGGAGAGGCCTTAGGGTGGTATGCACTGTTACCCATTTTAAATGGATAGAACTTAAGCTAGTTAAGATTACCTTAATCTATGTCTCATTCATTTCAATAGCTCGATTCTAAGTAGGGCCAATGTTCCTTAGGAAAAAACCCAAGCCCGACCCCCTGCTCTATGCAGGCATAGAATGGTAGAATCACTGCAGATGATCCTGCATTGACTAAGGATATGTTGTATGTCAGCTGGTTGGGGAAGTGCAAACCGGTGCAACAGGCACAAGTCCTGCCAGCCCACCCTTTCACAACTACACATGTGTTTCCCGAGTCAAAAATGCCAGCTTTAACATTAGTCAGTGCTGATGAGCCCTTCAGGAAGGGGATTGGGGACTCTTGACGTCCCAACTACTCCTGCCTGGAATTGCAGCGTCAATGGCTGTGGTGCCACCGAGGCGTCTCGCTTCTAAAGAAGCCAAGGCAGGAAATGCCCCCTCTCCCCTCGCTGCTATCTCTGCTGCCTGTTTGCTTGCCCATTCTTCCTGGGCCCATCTACACCACCATCCAGGGTGAGCAAAGGCTGCTGGTGCCTTCAGAGAAGCAGCAAAGGTGAGAAGCAACAGCAAGGCTAAAAGTGGGTCGCTTAGTCATTGCACTTTAGCTGCAAAGATGAGTGTGTTACCGCCATCACATTTCAACAAACGCCTCCTTCGTTGCCTTGTTACAACAACGGTTCAAAAGTTTCCCATGGTTTTCTTCAGCTTTGATGCATGACGGACATTAACGACTCTGGATTTCTTAACACTGGCTAGCTGCGTTGAGGCACTGGCTTATTATAAATGCTTCTCACAAAGATTTATGATTCCTCCCTCGCCTTCCTTTTAAGCAGTGGAGGCGGGTGGCTCTGATGTCAGTGGGGCGATGAATCTGCTCCAGGTTCCAATTAGAACTGTGAAAGAGCTTTCCAAGGTGCTCAGCACCTCGGATAGCAAATTTAGAATTCCAGCTGAAAACTGGAGCGGATTCCCCACCCCACTGACATCGGAGCCACCTGCCTCCACTGCTTAAATGTAATGTGATTTTAACTGTTCTAGTTTTCTTGCATGCCTTTTTGCTGCTACAATGTCAAACATTAAAAAAAACCAGTACTTTAAATAGCATTGCCTCCCATTTCTGGTAGTTTATTAATAGGATTCTCTATGACTGTGTCCTAACAGCTTGAATCATCCTATATCGAATCAGAAGGGGGAATGCAGTCGTCTTACAGGTAACCCAGAGGACCCCGCCCTTGAAACAGGCCAGGGATTATTCAGTGTTTTTACTGACGTAGGGCACTCCTGTGAGTTACACCCAGGAGAATTTGATCAAGGTTTGTGTTGCTGTGAAGAGGGCAAAGCAGATTCTGATTTCACTTGGTGGGTCAGCTGGAGGCAGGAGTTATTCTGGGTAAATGAATACAGCGTACAAATATGTCAGCTCCTATGTGTAGTAACTATGGAACTGACCCCCAGAGATAAGGCAGGGAACCCACCCTCTCTATCATTCCACAGGGCCATTTGTCCCATCACCTCTCCCCCCACCCCTTCCTTCTCATCTATACCATTCCAGGCACAGCTGCCTTCCTCTCTAAGCCTCGCTGTCTCTTCTTAACAGCAAGGGATCGCTTACCCTTTGCATTCTTGAGTCACTACGGCGGCGGGGGCTTGGCGATATTCCCAGTTCCCCGAGACGAAGAACGCAGGCTTTGCCCTGATGGATCAGACCAAAGTCCACCTAAACCAGCACTTGGCACACAATAGCATTCTGGGAGCTCTTAAGCCGGCCCTGCCGGTAATCCCCTTTCCCTATTGTTCCCCTCTGACATCTGGTATTCAGAGGCATCCTGTCTCCACGAAGGAGACAGTGACTGGATTCGCACGATCGCCGCATTATTTAAGCCATGGTGGGGTTGCAGTGCGTGCCAGGTGGCGTTTGGATATTCAACCTGTGACTGCGGCTTCCTATGTCATCTGAACCCGGTGACGGTAGGCTGTTGCCATGGTTAAGAAACCACCCAGAACCCATGGGCTGTTTTATGGTTTGAGGTGGTTTGTTAACCATGGCAACAACCCACCTTCGCTGGGTTCAGCTGACACAAGCCACATTTGTGGCTTGAATATTCAGAATGGCTGCACATGTGCACCGCAGCCTTCTGTAAATGAAATCATCCATGGTGGGCTATTTAATCATGTGAACCAGGCCCAGTAGCTACTGGTCATGATGGCTATATATGACCTCCAGTAACGGAGTCAGTATTCCTCTGAATAACAACTGCTAGGGAACACAAACAGGAAGGTGCTACTGCAATACTCAAGATGAGGCCCTGGTTAGGCCTCATCTTGAGTATTGCGTCCAGTTCTGGGCATCACACTTCAAGAAGGATGCAGACAAGCTGGGGCGTGTTCAGAGGAGGGCAACAAAGATGATCAGGGGTCTGGAAACAAAGCTCTGAGGAGAGACTGAAAGAACTGGGCATGTTTAGCAGGGACAAGAGAAGATTGAGGGGAGACATGACAGCATTCTTCAAATACTTGAAAGGTTGTCACACAGAGGAGGGCCAGGATCTCTTCTTGATCATCCCAGTGTAGGACACGGAATAATGGGCTGAAGTTACAGGAAGCCAGATTCTGGCTGGACATCGGGAAAAACTTCCTGACTGTTAGAGCAGTATGACAATGGAACCGGTTGCCTAGGGAGGTTGTGGGTTCTCCCACACTAGAGGCCTTCAGGAGGCAGTTGGACAGCCATCTGTCAGTTATGCTTTGGGGCATATTCCTGCATTGAGCAGGGGATTGGACTTGATGGCCTTATAGGCTCCTTCCAACTCTACTATTCTATGATTCTATTATTCATTCATGCCCTACATGTAGACATCCCATGGGCATCGGGTTGGCTACCGTGTGAACAGAGCGTTGGAGTAGAGAGGACTTTGGTCTGATTCAGCTCAGCTCTTATGAAGATTCTGATTAGCAAAGAACTGTTGATATTTTTAATTCTCTTTCCTTTGAGTGTGTCTTCTCTTAGACTACTGGCCAAGACCGTCTGTTCAGGTCATGGGGGACAAAAGGAGTACTTTGTAAAATTTGTACATGCCAAAACTTGAGAACCTAGCAGTCGAAATAGTGTAATTTCTTCCCGGTCTACCAATAGTTAAAATACTGTGTTTTGCCTTTCACCTCCTGTCCCCTTTCCAAATAAAATTAATTTCTCAGTCTGAAATCATTTGGAGTAAGATACAGGTGAGCGGGACCACAGGAGGGCGCTAGAGGCCGACATCATTGTAACAATGTGTGTTTAGTTGCCATTTCCTGGGTTCCTGGTGTCTGTTTGCACACTCAGAACAAGCATGTCTTGGAGAAACAAGACTTCAAAAGCTGCAATCTTCTCAGATAACTGGGTATAGGATTGCAATCATGCTTCTGGCTTCCTCTCTGTGGGTAGAAAGAAGGCTTTGAATAAAACAGGAATTCCCGCTATAAAGCGCTCCGTTCTAGGGGAAGAAAGAGACTGAAGAATGGCTTGCATTGGGAGGAAATTATATCCATCTATCTGGCTGCAGGACTAGAATAATGAGGAGGGGCCCATAACTCAGCAGTGGCTGAGTGTTTGGTTCCCCGGGGGCAACTCCTGGCTTTTCCAATTAAAATATCCCAGCGTCTCTTACTGACCCTTTTCAGATGACATGCTAAGCCTAGTGTGGTTAAGTATTTTGAGCTAAACGTTATGGCTTAAGTGTGTCGTGTGAACCATTCCTAACCATGGCAGCTGCATAACCAGGGCTGAAACATGCTCACTAACCATTTGTTGAAAAAGGATTAGGTGACCCTATGGAAAGGAGGACAGGGCTCCTGTATCTTTAAAAGTTGTATAAAGAGGGGGATTCATTTGCATGTATGTAGCACCTGGTGAAAACCCCTCTTCATCACAACAGGTAAAGCTGCAGGAGTTATAATTAGAGTGACCAGATACAAAAGAGGGCAGGGCTCCTGCAGCTTTAACTGCTGTGATAAAGAGGGAGTTTCACCAGGTGCTGCATGTATACAAATGACAAAATAAGCCAAAGGCAAGGGCGGAACCAAGGAATCTTCTACAATATTATTAGTAAAAGGTTTATTAACGTGCCAGGTGCCTACGCGTTTCAAACGCGGTTGCATTCGTCTTCAGGGCTTTATGAAATTAGTGCAGTTGTCTGCAGAAGCTGCTAGGCACTAACGTTATAAAGCCTTCAAGAAGAACGCAATCGCGTTCGAAACGCGTAGGCACCTGGCACTTTAATAAACCTTTTACTAATAATATTATTGTAGAAGATTCCTTGGTTTCGCCCTTGCCTTTGGCTTATTTTTTTGCTCCCCTACAGGGTTTTCCTTCTTTTCGCACTTGTATACAAATGACACCTGCTGGAATCCCCTTCTCTATACAACTTTTAAAGACGCAGGAGCCCTGTCCTCCTTTCCATAGGGTCACCCTACCTAACCATGGTTTAGCGTGTGGTCTGAACAGGCCCAAAATTTCATACCATAAATGCTGGCGATGATGTGGTTGCGGAAGCTGGGAAGGACCTTGCTGGCAACCTTGATGAGTCCCTGAGCTAAATGGGCTCCTTGTTCTAAGTCTGTTTAAGGTGGATTCATCTGTTCCTAAGTGTTTTCATAAAAAAAAAAAAATAGCATATAAATAGGAAACCTTGGATGAGTGGACAAAGCACATTGCAAAGTGAGAATACTTCCTTCCACTTCCTTGGCTTAAAAAGAAACATAAGAATGGGAGTTGAATCCACAAATAGGAGTAGCTAAAGAATAGGGAACTCAATCCATTCGGTGGAATCCCCCCCCCGCCCCCCCAACACACACTTTTGCCCAGTAATCTGAAACAAATACAAGACTCACAAGCTAAAGGACAACATGTTTTGTTTTTATTGCTACCAGAAGGCTTTCCTCAGGATGACCACTGAATGCAATACCTTCCAAAGGGTCGTGAAGGGAGCTTTAAAATCAAGGAGAGATTATTTTAAGAAGCCGAGCTTTAAACAGTGAAGTACAAGATCTTCAAAGGCCTTTTTTTTTTGCCCCTGCTTCATGTTAAAAAGTTACATGAACGTAAAAGTTGAAGGAGTAGAGGGGAGGGGGCAGAAGGAGAATAGGGGGAGAAATCCGTGCCGAGCATGTACACAAAATGAAAACTCAGGATTATAAAGCTGCCCTAGCACACACACACCAGCACTGTCACCATCAGCTAAGTTTTTGTTTAATTACATCTTGCATTTGATGCATATGTTCATTAAAGCTTATGTGCGTGTAAAATCACATTAAACAAAAGTGTTATCATTTGGTTTCGTCAGTCTTAACGGCAGTCACAAAGATTGCTTTCCACTTTTCTATAAAATTAAAAATGCTCATTCTTTCCCCTGCAGATTAACTGTCCAAAACGAAATGCAAACACTCTCTAATACAGCCTTCCTAACCTGGGGCGCTCCAGATGTGTTGGACTACAACTCCCAGAATGCCCCAGCCTGGCTGGGGCATTCTGGGAGATGTAGTCTAACACATCTGAAGCGCCCCAGGTTGAGGAAGGCTGCTCTAATACGTTTTCAGGTGTCCAACGGCACGGTTCTGTTTTTGGATGCGAGAGTCACAAGCATCCTTTTGTTTTTTTCTTCTTCTTTTTTAAACTTGCTCATTTTAAATGCAGATCTAGTTTTAGATATCACATTTAAAACACCAAAGTGCTAAATGACAGAAAACAAGAGGAGGGGGGGGGGGAGTTCCCGTTTTCTTTGCAGAGAAAGGAAATGAAGGGAACGCTACTCAATTAAAAGTGCAACAATACAGGAAGTCATGCACTAGACGTCCAGAAAGCTAAAAAAGAAAAAGAAAAAAAGGAACGATCGGTTAAAGAGAGTTCTCCGACTGAAGGAAACTCAGAAGAAGAAGAGGTGATGAAGCTAGAAATTTGGAAAGGGCTTTGCACACTTAGTGTGAACTCTCCAATATGATGGACTGGGGGGGGGGTGACAATACAACAACAACAGATTGAAAGAGTGGAGCGGACAACACTAGAAAAAACAATTTTTTGCTACTTTTTTTTTGTTTGGTTTTGGGGTCTTTTTTTTTTTAAGAGGTTTTTTTTATACTTTTTTTGGTTTTTAAGTATTTAAAAATCATAGCTGAACTATAATTAGCCGCACAAGTAAAGGCGGGGAGAGGGCAGGGACTCTTTTAAAAGGATAACTGAGCTCCCTTCCACTTAACCCTGTAAGGTACAGCCTTCAATCTGCTGGCCCGAAAGGCCAAGGGTTGCCCGGTGACGCGCATGCGCGATGTCGCCACTTCTGCTCCGCAGGTGCCGTGCAGACCCCCGACTACATGACGGAAACGGGCCGCAGCGGAGGGCAAGGGGAGACGCTCCCTTCTTGCCGCGCGACGTCCGCGCTGCAGGCGGAGGCGGCCTTGCTTTCCGGGGCCGCCCCCTCCGGAGCGTTCTCCTCGTTATAGAGCCGCTTGATCCCGTCGTAGAAGTCGTCCACCTCCATCTCTTCCACTTTGCGCTTGGCCGTGGCTTGTTTGCACCGGCTGGGCGCCGGCCGGCGCTGGTAGAGCCCCACGGAGCCTTGGGTTGGCACTTCTGGTTTGCTCCTGGCCTTGGAATCCGGGCCCGGGACGGAGGAGGGGCGGAATGGGAAGGCTCCCGCGTGGCAGGTCACCAGGTTGTGCTTGAGGGGGCTGTAGACGTAGACGGAGTTGGGCAGCAGGGGAGGCTGCAGAGGGGAAAGGTGCTGTGCCACGAGCTCCCGGCAGTGGATCAGCTGGGAGCTGTCCATCTGGATGCGAGGAGAGAAGCAGAGAGAAGAGCATCAGGAAGCAGGCATCAGGGAAACGAGCCGCTGCAGAGCTGCCTTTGCCGAAACAGGGCGGGGCCGCGGTTCAACAGCAGAGCACCAGCATGGGACGCAGACAGCCCGGAGGTCAATCCGCAGCATCTCCAGGCAGGGCTGGAAGAACTACTGTCTGAAACCCCGGAGAGCCGCGTCTGCCAGTTGGTGTCGAACATGCTGGGCGAGATGAAGCGGAGTCTGGTGGCTCCGATGTCAGTGGGGTGGTGAAGGCGCTCCGGGTTTCAGTCGGAACTCTAAAAGAGCTCTCCAAGGTGCAACCGCTGATGTTGGAGCCACCAGCCTCCACAGCCACCAATGGTCTAAGGCAGCTTTGAAGGATCCCATGGAACTAGACCGCCAATGCGCGGATTGCTTGATTACCACCTGTCCCAAGGTGATGAGCCTCGGTTGGGTCTTCTTTGAAGGAGACGAAGGGTTGAGTTGGATAGTTTGAGCAGTTCTAGGTTGTCGTTGGGACTTCCATCAAAGGAGGCAGGGAAGAGCTATTCCCACAAAGAATCCTGTTCTCTCACTGCTAGGCCTAGAGATTGTTCCCCCACCCCACTCCCATCCTGTGCAGCAAGGTAATTTTAGACCCAGTCTCCTATGACGTCTGAGGAGCAAACGACACACGTTACATTATATTAAATTGCCCTGAAGAAGGACCTGGATGTGGTCTGAAACCCGTTGGAACAGTCTCCATTGTTTTCATCGAATTAAACATCCTTTTAGTCTACCTCTTTGCTTGTGGTTATTTTAGTCATTTGGGGAGCTCCTGGCCCCATCCTGCCGCCCACCCCACCCCGGACTCCCTAGCAAAAAAGCTCCCGTCTCTGCAAACTCCCGGGCAGGCACCTCAAATGAAAGAGCAGCTCCTCCCTTTGAACCTGGCTTCCATGGTCTTGGGCTGCCCAATGAGGCACACCAGGCCTACCTGTGCCTTCTGGAGCAGTTCGATGATGAGGGCGAGCCAATCAGGGATAAGTTTCTCCACTTCCAGGCTGACGATGGCCAAGGCCAGCATGGAACCCTTGAACTGAAGGAGCTGGTAGCAGGCCAGGCAGTGCAGCAGCTGCTTGGTGAGCAGAGCCACGTGCTGGGATGGGTTCACCTTGGGTAAGGTGGTCAGCAGCTGAGGCCTGGTTGACAAGGCGACCGCATGGAACTGGATTGGAGGGTTGGGGAAACAACAGGATCATGTCACTCAAAAGGGAGCACTTCCAAGCCACCTCCAAACCAGATGTTTTGGCCTGCAACTCCCATGATTGCTTATCATAGAATCATAGAATAGCAGAGTTGGAAGGGACCTACAAGGCCATCGAGTCCAACCCCCTGCTCAATGCAGGAATCCACCCTAAAGCATAACACTGGTTATGCATAACACTGGTTAGGCTGGCAAAGGCTGATGGCAGTTGCAAGCCAAAACATCTGGAGGGCCACAAGTTACCCGTTCCTTCTTTAAACCAATTTAGCCAGAGAGTCTGTTTTGGGAAGCCACTGCCAGGTTTTTTTGCTAGAGATTTCTAGCCCTTCAGCACACACATACCCACCCACCCAAATCCTTAGGGTTCCTTGCTTGTGAGCCGCAATAGCCAAAGGGGGTCTAAAGCCATTTTAAGTTCCAAAGGCATGTCCTAGTCACAAGGGAGTTTGGGGTTTCTGATTTTATGTCAAATAGATCATTTCACAGACGCGTTCCTTTAAGACGTTCTGTGCACAGAAAAGTGGATTCTGCAACCTGTCTAAATTCTGCCAATTCTGCCTACTTCCTTCTGCGGGAAGGGGCAAAGAAAGCTACACAGAATCAAAATCCTTCCTTCTTTCCTGGCTTCTGACATTTTTACCAGGCATAGCCCACACATTTTGACATCTAGTTCTATAACTTTTAAGAACTAGAAATCCTCCTTGAAGGAAAAAAAGAAAGCTGAGATTCTCAGGCTAATGAATTCTGTGCTAAATACCAGTTACTACATTTGCAAGGTAGTATTGTTGAAGCTGTTATAGATCATGTTTGGCTTTAATTAACTCAATCTCAAATGCTCAGGTTAGGTAATAATACATCTGAGCATACGTCAAATAGTTGGGCCTGAAGGCACTGGCTACTCCCTGACCCAGTTTTGAAGTTCAGCACTCTGGATGGGGTCCACTCTCTCCCATCACCACAATTCCTCCCTCCCCGCCATCAAAAAATACATCTTGCTCTCTCCCTCACAGCCGCCAACTAAGGATCACAGGCAAAGGCAGGAATAATTACAATGTGAAGAAAATCCAGTGGTGTGGCGGTGTGAAGGTCCCAGTTCAATTTGTCGAGAATGATCTTCTCCATTCTGCGAATTTCAGCTGGAGAACAGCCGCAAAAGCTGTCTCTGGCCAACACCTTCAGCACTGGAATCTTCTGTAAAAATTGAAGCAGAAAAGCAAATAAGGGATGAAAAATGGCCTTGAACTGGCACTTCAAAAGCACGACGGGGTCAGGAGGCGGTCCCATCCTATGCGGACGTAGACCGGTAGTCCATCTAGGCTAGCACGGTATTTCTTGGCATTGGCTCTCCAGGATTGCAACAGAACTCGGTGTTCGAGGTGGATGTTTTACTTAGAATCATAGAATAGCAGAGTTGGAAGGGGCCTACAAGGCCATCGAGTCCAACCCCCTGCTCAATGCAGGAATCCACCCTAAAGCATCCCTGACAGATGGTTGTCCAGCTGCCTCTTGAAGGCCTCTAGTGTGGGAGAGCCCACAACCTCCCTAGGTAACTGATTCCATTGTCGTACTGCTCTAACAGTCAGGAAGTTTTTCCTGATATCCAGCTAGAATCTGGCTTCCTTTAACTTGAGTCCATTATTCCGTGTCCTGCACTCTGGGAGGATCGAGAAGAGATCCTGGCCCTCCTCTGTGTGACTACCTTTTAAGTCTTTGAAGAGTGCTATCATGTCTCCCCTCAATCTTCTCTTCTCAGGCTAAACATGCCCAGTTCTTTCAGTCTCTCTTCATAGGGCTTTGTTTCCAGACCCCTGATCATCCTGGTTGCCCTCCTCTGAACACGCTGCAGCTTGTCTGTGTCCTTCTTGAATTGTGGAGCCCAGAACTGGACACAATACTCTAGATGAGGCCTAACCAGGGCCGAATAGAGAGGAACCAGTACCTCACGTGATTAGGAAGCTATACTTCTATTAATGCAGCCCAAAATAGCATTAATTCTCTACTCTTTACTACTTGAGCCCTCTTCTGAGCCAGGGGCAAAAGGGGGTGCCAGCAACAACCCAACTCATAGCCGGTATTATCCACCCAGCAGGGTTTGAGACTTGTCCTCCATCAGGGACTTCAGTCAAGATAGCAAGAGAACAAAGTGTGTGACGTGAAACGAGATCATTGTTGCAACGTAGCCAAATTACATAATCTAAAATGTATTATTATTATTATTATTATTATTATTATTATTATTAATAATAATAATCTTTGCAAATGGCCCCCAAATTTTGAGCTATTGGGGTGTAAAGAAATATAATAAATGAAAGAATGAAAATGACATCATCATAAACATTAATAATAATAATAATTCTTAGACTGCATTCCTATGCATGTTTAGACAGATGTTTATGGATTATTATTATTTTATTATTATTTATTTATATAGCACCATCGATGTACATGGTGCTGTACAGATAACACAGTAAATAGCAAGACCCTGCCGCATAGGCTGTGTAGCAGAAAGTATAAGCAGAGGATGGCGGTGGGGTGGGGGGCAGTGCCACGGAGGGCTGCTACATCCGTGCCCGTATCTTTCACTCCTCCAGTTCAATCACCCGCTGCTGTCCAAAGACCTCCAGTTTCCTCAAACGACTCCAGCAATCCTCATAGAATCAAAGAATAGTAGAGTTGGAAGGGGCCTATAAGGCCATCGAGTCCAACCCTCTGCTCATTGCAGGAATCTACCTTAAAGCATACAGATGGCTGTCCAGCTGCCTCTTGAATGCCTCTAGTGTGGGAGAGCCCACAGCCTCCCTAGGTAACTGGTTCCATTGTCGTACTGCTCTAACAGTCAGGAAGTTTTTTCCTGATGTCCAGCCCGAATCTGGCTTCCTGTAACTTGAGCCCATTATTCCATGTCCTGCACTCTGGGATGATCAAGAAGAGATCCTGGCCGTTCCTCAGAACGGTCTCCAACTGCCAGGTGATGCCTCCTCTCTTACTTCTACCAAGTAGTCGTACATCAAAAATTCCCTCTTCCGTGAAGCCTTTGCATAGCTTGCTGGGTCCCATGCTCAACTGCAGACTTTGCCCATTTGGCACTAGGGATGTCAGAGGAAACCACCGTCATCTACTCAGCCCCTGGACTTCGGCTGGCTTCCCTGCAAGCTGGCCCAACTCGTTCTGCAGATTTCCTTGTCTTTTGTAAACAGAAAGTTGCACGAATTCTGGCCAAAATTTGCACAAATTAAACAATCTGTGGCCGAAATTTGCATGAATTACAAAAATTCCAGCTGAAATTTGTGCAACTCTCTATTTATTGGGGGGGGGGGGGGGAACGGTTCTGGTTTTTGGGGAAAGCCTGTGGGTTGGCTCTTAAATGCAAGCCGAGCTGGGTGGGCAGCAGGAATCCATTGGACCCAAAAAAGGCTACATTTGCAAACAACGGACATCCTTACCTGGCATCCTCCAAATACACTGGTCTACAACTCCCACTACAAGACCTGTACTGTATAAAATGCCACGAGCATTGATGCCACCACATTAATAATAGTAGTATCTATTGCTACTACTACTAATAGCAGGAGGAAGAGAAAGAGGGGGAGAGCCAGACACCCTAGATGGAGCCAGACAGCTCCAGCTCACACCTGCCATGTTTGTGGCCACCAGGGGGAGCCACAGCAGCAGGTCTGGCACCCTTCATTAGGCCTACATACAACTCCAGCGGGGGGCCTCCAGCTACCAATAGCCCTTCTTTGAGACCACCAGAGGAAGAGGAAGTAGTAGCAGCTCCTCCACTTTGCTCAGATCCAGCAAAATTATTACTTGCTGAACTTTGCCACAAAGAACTGGTGCATGAGCTCGTTTAATTTCCTCTTCCCTCCTCATCCTCTTTTCCTTATGTACTTACATCCTTCAGATTGAAAGCAACCCTGAAAGCAGGGACTGTCTTATGGCTGATCTTTGTAAGCTGTTCTGGGAGTCTTTTTTGGCCAAAGAGTCAAAAACGCTTTAGTGAAACAAAAATTTAATAGTAGTAGCAGTCACTGTAGCTGGCATTTTGCAAGATAAGCTTCTGTCAATGCCCCTAATCTGAGTCTGCTTCAAGTGGGGAACAGGCCATGAAGCAACTTCAGCCCCACACTCCGTCCTCTCCACGACTTGGGCTTGCTCTGCGTCAGCATGCTGGCCGTGGTTACGTGGTGGACTGCAAGTCCCAAGGGGAAGGTAAAAATGTAGCTTTCCTGGGTGTGGAGTATAGTACATTCACCCAGGTTCAAATCCCTGCTCAGGCGAGAAGCGCAGTGAGCGGTCTGGGAAAAGTTACCAGCCTCCACTCGCAAACAGGAGTTATTGCGAGGATAACTGAAAACGTCAACAAAAGATTTTCCAAGTAGCTCTTTCTGTCCTAAGTCTGTTGTACTGAGTGGGCTTACTAAGTGTTGGAACAAAAGAAGAGGAAATCCTTCTCGTTCAACAACCATCCAGGAAGGGATGGAGCAGAAGAAATGGCAGTTTCGGTCTCAATTTGCCAGTTGGCCCATAGGGTGACCCTATGGAAAGGAGGACAGGGCTCCTGTATCTTCAACAGTTGCATAGAAAAGAGAATTTCAGCAGGTATCATTTGTATAGAGAGAGAACCTTGGGAAATCCCCTCTTCATCACAACAGTTAAAGCTGCAGGAGCAATACTAGAGTGGCCAGATTTAAAAGAGGGCAGGGCACCTGCAGCTTTAACTGTTGTGATGAAGAGGGAATTTCACCAGGTTCCCCATATATACAAATGACACCTGCTGAAATTTCCTTTTCAATACAACTGTTACAGGAGCCCAGTCCTCCTTTTCATAGGGTCACCCTATTGGCCCACAAACCCAAAACAGGGCTCCAAAACCACCAGGTGGAAGGGGAGAGACGACGCACCACCATCCCTACTGTGCCAAATTAATGCAACAACAGAAGCAAACGCGTCCTCACTCCCGCCTCGGCCAGCAGTGGTGATCTCAAACGGGTTACTGCAGCTTCGTAAGGTAGGAGTCTAATTTAACAACACCCTTCCTCTGGCACCCTTTAGGCCAGGGCTGGAGAGCCTCTTTCAGCCCATGCGCTGAATTCAATTTTGGAGAAGCTCTCAGAGGCCACACTAGGGTGACCCTATGGAAAGGAGGACAGGGCTCCTGCATCTTTATCAGTTGCATTGAAATGGGACTTTCAGATGTCCTTTGTATGCATGCAGCACCTGGTGAAATGCCCTCTTCATCGCAACAGTTAAAGCTACAGGAGCCCTGCCCTTTCGACCAGATGCAAAAGAAGACAGAGCTCCTGCAGCTTTAATAGTTGTGATGAAGAGGGAATTTCACCAGGTGCTGTATGCTTACAAATTGACACCTGCTGAAATCCCCTTTTCTGTTCAACTGTTAAAGATACAGGAGCCCTGTCCTCCTTTTCATAGGGTCACCCAAGGCCACACTCAATGGTGGGCCGAAAGGAAAATGGGTGAGGCCCAAAATTCCAAAAAGTACCACCACATTTTAACTCAAAGCTCTTAAGCTAAAGCCTTGGGAGAGGCATTTCAACCTTTCAGAATGGGAAAAAATGGTACAAAAGCCAGGAAGCTACCAAACGCTTGTTGGTTGGGGGCAAAGTCGTGGGGCCTAGGGAAGGGTGTGCAGCTGTCTGAGAACCCTAAGACGGTGAGAGAGGAGCCCCATGAAGGCTTGATTTGTCCCCCTGAGGTTCCCCACCCCTGCTTTAGGGGGGAGGAGGAGAAGAAGACGTACCTCATCTTCCTCAATGGTCTTGGCAGCGAGAAAGAAGCAGCTGATCGCAATACAGTTCAAGTACTTTGGACGGGCCTGCAATGTAAGGAGGAGAAATCAGGAGAGGGGAGTGCAAACCACGTGCTGGCTAGGGATGCTGAGAGCTGTACCCCAACGTATCTGGGGGGGCCCAGGTTGGAGGAGGCTGGTCTAACACCACAGCTCACCGCGACAGAGTGAACCTATCTGTACACTATGCTCATCGTCTAAGCTCCTCCCTCCAGGTGCCTCCTCCAAAGGAGGCTGGCAACACGGAACAGGGCCTTCTCGGTGGTGCCCCCCCCCCAATTATGGAATGAACTCTGCAGAGAGTCCTGCCTGGCGCCAATATTGTTGCCTTTTTGGTGCCAAGCACTTGGCAGCACAGGGCAGGTTTTTAATTCAGGTCATGGGATGTTGTGTAGATATGTATGTGTGTGCATGTGTTTATTCTAATACTGTATCGTTAATAATAATAATAATAATAATAATAATAATAATAATATATTTATTTGTTACCCGCCTCTCCCTCTGGATTGAGGCGGGGTACAACACAAATAAAAACACCAATTTTGTATTGTTAAGAGTTTTAATTTTTGTAAACCGCCCAGACAGCTTTGGCTATTGGGTGGCATAGAAATGCAGTAAATGAAATGAAATGAAAATAGTTGGATGCCAATTGTCATAAACCAGGATCCATGGACTTGACTGCTCTCTTTCTTCCTAGCTGTTTGCAGGAAGCCACAGCAAAGGTGTGCATGTGTGTGTATACTCCATTTCAGAAAGCAAACCTAGAATCCACCAAGATGATGATTATAATTGGCACCCAGTGCGGCTCAAGAATACTGGGGCTGGAGTGGAGGCAGTGGCTCAATCCTAACAAGAAAGGATTACTGAGAAAGTAAATGGAGGGAGGCCAAATGAAAGAATGGGCATCATGACAGATCACAGCATATCTGGGCCACTGCTCAAATTAAAGGGTGGAAAAGTAGAAGGCCCTGAACTAAATCCAGAAGTGCTAACTCTCCTATAACCTTCTAAAACAGGGGCGGGGAATGCGTGGTCCTGCAGAAGTTTTCCCAGATACACAGGGCTTGTTCAGACAACACACTAAGCTGTGGTTAGGCTGCTAACCCTTTGCAGCAAATGCTAGTGAGCGCATTTAAACTGTGATTGTGTAGCCACCAAGGTTTAGGAATGGTTCACATGACACACTAAGCCATAATGTTTAGCTCAAAATGCTTAACCATCGTGGCTTAGCGTGTCGTCTGAACAGGGTCATAGTCAATGGTGAGAGCTGACCAGAATTGTAGGCCAACATCTGGAGGGCCCACATGTTCCCTGTCCTGAAGCCAATAAAAGGGGTAATCCCAAAAGGTAAGGGGGCTAGGCCCACTCTGACACAGACACACACAGCCTTTGACCTGGTTTGCATGATCATGGCAGGCGTAAGTTCTGGGTGGCTTGTTAGCCACAGGTTTGCACAACACAACAAGCTGTGCTTTCAAAGGTAATTATGCTAATCCCCAAAACAGCACATATAGGGAGGGGAAATAAGCCACCATGGTGTATTTCCCCTCCATGATCATGAAAAACCAGTCCTGGCCCAAAATGGCAACTAGGACATAAATCAAAAGTAAGCATTGATGGCGGGCAGAGAAACCTTGGGAAGTTAGAAGAAAGGAGGTTAGCTAGCTCCCTTCCTTCCTGGCCACCTTATGCACCACAAATGTTTCAGAAAGGAACAGGCTGGTAGAAAGTTTGTGGACTTATTTTCAAGGCTGCAGCAGCTGACATGGGGACCTGCTGAATATGAAGACAGACCAAAGGCCCAACGATTCTAGACTGTCGGCCCAGCTTCACCCTATGCTTCAGAAACGGTATTAGGATGGTAAGGAGCAGGTGGGTGCCTGAAAAATACAGGTAATAACCCTCAGTGAGGGAAACTTGAGTCGGAGACGGGTGGGCATGCGTAAGAGAAGGTCCTCTTTGAGCAGGAGGATCTGTCTGTCTGCCTCTCTCACACACAATTCTTCTAGCATAGGTCTGAAAACATCAAAGAATGAAAGAGAGAGAGAGGAAGGAAGGAAGGAAGGAAGGAAGGAAGGAAGGAAGGAAGGAAGGAAAAGCCTTATTCACCGTGGTTAAAGCTGTGGTTTAAGGTGTCTTCTGAACACGACCTGGCATTCTTGCTTAACCACCATGGTTAAAGCCATGGTTTAAGGTGTCTTCTTCTAAACAGGCCCAAAGAAACAGAAAGAAGAGAAAATGAAGCTCTCTTATGCTGAGCCAGGCACATCTAACTCAGTGATGTTTGTTCAGTCAGGCAGTAGCCCCTGATTTTCACAATCCCTTCACCAAAGAAGCTGGGGATTGAACTTGGACCTTCCTGCATGCAAATAAGGAACGGCAACCATGAATTGAACACTGGAAATACAAGGAAACTTCTAGGCAGGAAGGAATTAAGTGTCTCATGATGCTCGTCTCTTCTTATCTGCACATATATGATCCTTCGGAATATAACAATGATAAAGGGATTCCAGGAATGCTGTGGGGACCGGAGCCATAAAAATAGAGAGAGAAAGATTTTGAGTGAGCAAAACTCCATCTTTAGCCTGAAATCGTTGGGAGATTAAAGCCTGCCAGATGGTAGAGCCCTGGATCTACAGCACGCTGTGCAGCAAAGATTACTTGATGAGATTGGTAAAAAAAGAAGAAGACAGGTTGCAGGGTTAAACAGATATTTATAGACTGACATTTAACACTCACTGGTATGAACCTCAAACCTGCCTTCATGCATGGCATTTTGGGGCTCAATGTTGTATTATTTTACTGTGTTCTACTGCTTGTCCATGGCTTTGGTATTATTATTTTATAATGAAAAGCAGGTTTAAAATGTCTTAAATAAATAAATAATTGTGGGAGGAGATGGACGAAGGAGGGACATAATAGAGGTCTATTAATTTATGAATGGTATTGAGACAGCAAAGAAAGAAAACACTGAACTAGGCCTATTCATTGAAACCAATTGGCAATGGTGTTTTTTTTTAAATTATTATTATTATTATTATTATTATTATTATTATTATTATTATTAGACAGAAGAAAGTACTAGTTCACACAAGACACAATGGATTTACGGAATTCACCACCATCGCAAGATAGCTTTTAAAAAGATCTGGAAAAAAAAACCTACAGAAAATAGGTTCAACAAGGTTTACTTCACTTCTGGAACAAAGTGCTGGTATTGAGCTTTAAAGCCCTAAATTGTTTGAGACCATGTTGAATGAAGGACTCCCTTCAACGAAGCTGTCCAGGCCTTAAGATCAGCCACAGAAGTCATTTGTAGATCATGAAGGTAAGGGTGCGAGAAACAGGAGCTTGTCAGTGGTGGCCCACATCTATGGAACTCCCTCCCAAGGGAGGCAAGTTTGGTTCCTTCCCTGTTTGTTTTTAAGGGTGCAATCCTATGCATGTTTAGGAAGGAAAAGACCTCCTACAGCTCCCAGCATTCCCTAGCATGGCTGGCTAGGGAATGCTGGGAGATGTAGGACTTTTTCTGTCTAAACATGCATAGGATTGCACCCTAAGCAGAGTTTAAAACCCTTTATATTTCCATCGGGCTTAGGTTAGAATGATGGGCTGGATCTTAAGGTGTGGTTGCTTTCTGTTTTTAATACTGTGATAATGTTTGTTTTGTTCATCTGTTGGTCTGGTTCAGGAATGGTTTTAGGCTGGTATTTTAGTATAAAACTTTAGGTACTGATTTGATTTTAAAATGTTTGATGATACTGATTGACCCTGTTCAGAGGATGCACTAAGCCAAGGTGGTTAAGCATTTTGAGCTAAGCATTATGGCTTAGCATGTTGTGTGAACCATTCCTAACCATGGTGGCTACATAACCTTGGTTTAAACACACTAACCATTTGCTGCAAAATTATTATTATTATTTATTTATTTATTTATTTATATAGCGCCATCAATGTACATGGTGCTGTACAGAGTAAAACAATAAAATAGCAAAAGGGTTAGCGACTGAACCATGGCTTAGTGTACTGTCTGAAGAGGCCCATTATCAGCTACCTTGGGAAAATGTTTGGAAAGGTGCATATAAATCCTTAAATAACCTTGGGAACATGTTTGGAAAGGTGGCATAAAAATCCTTAAATAACAAGCAAACAAATAACTGACAAGTAAATGGAGTTCAGATGTTAAATATACCAGACACAGGGGCAGGTTGATGCTTTACACAGAGGACTTGGGGTGAAATCAGAGTTTCGTGAGAGTGGCAGAAGACAGAGCCTGGGTAAAAAGAGGGAAGGGGCGAAATCCAGGGAGAAGGGAGAAGCAAATGACTTTGTGAAAGCGGTTGAGTTGGGTCTATAGATCCCTTACCTTCACTGCAGCTAAAAACCTGTCCAAGAGACTGACAGCCAGGGCCAGCGTTTCTGGATAAAGGTGGAACTGGCACTTCAGTTTGGCCAGCCACTGAATCACTTCATCCCGCTGGGTTGGAGAAATGCCTATATCCTGCAGAGGAACAAAACAAACAGGAAAACCCCAATGAGAACGCCATGTAGCTTCAAACACACATGCAGAAAGAGAAATACCGCAAGTCACCAGCCTTTTCCCAATCCCCTGCCCTCCAAGATGTGTTGGGCGAACTCCCACCAGCCCCAGCCAGCTGCTGGGAGTTGTGATCCAAAAGATCTGGAGGGGACCGGGTTGGGAAAGCAGGTGTACAGAATGTCAACGTAAGCCCAAGGGCCACTTCAAACATTTGCTTATTTGTTGGATTTGCAGAACGTCAGTGGGGCAGTCAGAACTCGAAAGGAGTTTCTCCAAGGTGCTTTGCATCCCCTCACCCTGCTTCACACCTTGGATAGCTCCTGTTCAGTCCTGACTGAAACCTGAGGGCTTTCTCCGCTGTGGCACCCCGGTTGTGGAATGAGCTCCCCAGAGAGGTCCGCCTGGCGCCTACACTGTACTGCTTTCGTCGCCAGCTGAAGACCTTTTTATTCACTCAGTATTTTAACACTTAATTTTAACTTAAATTTAAATTATACTGTTTTAACTCTGTATTTTAACCTTATATCAATTTTGCTGCGTGGTTTTATCCTGGTTGTGCTTTTTATATTGTATTTTGTATTTGTGTTTTTACTTGTTGGTTGTTTTATGATGGTTTTAATTTTTGTGAACCGCCCAGAGAGCTTTGTCTATTGGGCGGTATAAAAATGTAATAAATAAATAAATAAACCTGGAGTGGATTCACCGCTCCACTGACATCGGAGCTACTAGCCTCCACTGTATACCACCCAAGAATGCTACAACGATAAAGCCAAAGCAACAGTGGCAAAATAACCACCCACAAAGTTACAAGAGAAGTACCAAAATAATACAATATTAAATGTTTTAAATATATAAATATTTAAATTATATTTATATATTTAAAACATTTAATAGTGAAATTAATAATCAGAGCAACAGGATAAAGATTATATGTCTGCTTGAAGAGGGAAGTCTTCACCTGGCATCTAAGGGCTTTGCTAGACCTGCTGGGATAAGCCGGCAGGGAGGCGGGGTGACGGCGCGCTAACTTTAAAGCGCGCTGCCCAGCCTCCTAGACGGCCGACGCGTAGGGACGACGCAAGCCCTGCAGCATCGGCCATGTTTTTTTTTTTTTTAAAGGGGCCATGTGGGGCCCGAAGCCGCCGGAGAAGGTAAGGGTTTTTTTTATTTAAGCCCCCCCATCCGCTCTCCCTCGCCGTCACCCGTTCGTCGCCCTCCGCCCCCCCTCACCGTCTCCCGGTCGTTGCCCTCTGCCATCCCCTCACCATCTCCCGATCGTCGCCCTCTGCCATCCCCTCGCCGTCTCCCAGTCGTCGCCCTCTGCCCCCCCTTGCCGTCTCCCGGTCGTCGCCCTCCGCCATCCCCTCTCCTGCCGGTCCAGCCTTCCCTCCCCCATCTCCCCCCCCGGATCACACCCCCCCCGGCACGATGGGCACAGCGCTCGTATGAGCGCTGTGCCAGGTCCGTGGCTTTTCACGGCTACTCGCGAGTAAGCGAGTAGCCGCAAAAAGCCACGGACCTTCCTAGACGTTTCGCAGCCCCAGCCTGAGGCCGGGGCTGTGAAAAAGGCGCGCCATAAGCGACTTCGCTTATGGCGCGTTACAGAAGGCCTCAGTGCGGCCTGGCGCCGGATTCCCCTGTGCGTCATCTGGACGCACAGCAGGGAAACCGGCCCACAAAGTGCGCTAAGGCCTCGTCTAGGAAGGCCCTAAATGTATTCAATGAAGACAGCACACGGCTTTTCCTGAGAAGGAAGGCTCTTTCCTTGTTAACCATTCTTCGCAATCCAATGAGGGTGACGGCACCCAGAGAAGACATTACGGTGTTCCCACATTGAAGAATAAGCATGCAACCAATGTGGAGTTTCATGCCAGACAATTTACACATTGCACTTTCATATCCCGCCAATTAAATGACGTTCTCGATGAGGCTTACATGGCAACGAGGGAGAGCGCCTTCTCAGTGGCTGCCCCCTGACGGAGGAATGATTTCCCCGCTGCGGGTCTGCCCAGCGCCAACACTGTCACTTTTTCAGTGCTAGGTTAAGACTGTCCTCTATTCTCAGGTGTTTGACGGCACAAGATGCGGGTTTTAAGGTCAGTGGTTCATTAGATCCCAGTATCTCATTGTATCTCAACTATAGCATCTCCCCTATGAGATAAGGTTATATCAACTGGGATTGTTTCACTTGGAAAAAAGGAGGCAAAGGGGAGACATGATAGAGGTGTACAAAATTATGCATGGTATGGAGAATGTGGATAGGGAGACATTTTTCTCCCTCTCTCAAAATACTAGATCCCAGGGTCATCCCATGAAGTGGACTGGTGGGAGATCCAGAACAAATAAAAGGAAGTAAGCCTGTGTGCACCAGTTGCTGGGGAACATGGGTGTGAGGGTGCGGTTACACCATGTCCTGCTTGTTCATCCCTGGTTAACAGCTGGTTGGCCACTGTGTGAACAGAGTGCTGGACTAGATGGACCCTTGGTCTGATCCAGCAGGGCTCTTCTTATGTTCTTATTTTGAGATGTTTACATTGTTTTTAAATTAAGTTTTTATATTATTTTTGTGAGCTGCCCAGAGAGCTTTGGCTATTGGGTGGTAAAGAAATAAAATAAAATATTTAATCAAATAGACAAGAGTTACTATGGAGGGGGCAAAAGCGTATACAAGCTAAACTCATCCACCTGTCTCCTCTCTCCCAGTCTTCAGATGTTTCAACAGCCACTCTGCTTCTGAATCTCTGGGCATTTCTTAGAGGAAATGAACCCAGCCCAGAAACGGCTGCCAGAGTACACAGATGTTAGTTCCTCCACGGGATACAAATAAATATAATAATAATAATGTTCCAACCACCACATATTTCACTAAGTCTGCATAAGGTGGGAAGCTGCAGCCAATGTTGGCTTCCCACCATGTGAGAATGCACTGAGATGCAAGCATATACAAGCATCCCACATGATGATCTATACAGAGGTTGCATGATGATTGCTAAAGGGATGTACTTTCAGTGTAGGAATTCTGCAATGTTTGATCTAGCCCTAAAACATGAGCTTACACGGAGGGAGGGCACACCTACAGTTAAGGGGGGGTGCATATCTACACCACACTAAAGATGTGTACAAACTGACAAGAACACATGGATGTAACTCTCCCAGCACATCAGACACAGCCCAGGAAAAGGTTAGATCTTTTAAGCCCCCGTTTATGTCAATTGATAGGCTGTATAATTCTCTCATTGAATTCCACGGACTTTAATGGGCTTTGCTTGGGTTGGATTGTGCTGCAGTATTTATATAGCACTTTCCCAAAATATTAAACTACGGTTCCACCAAAATAGAATGACAATTGCTTTCGAGAAAGCCCAGTTAAGACAGAGGCATTCAGTCCACCCAAATACAAGTCAGCCAGCCTTTTAAAGGAGCAGTACTGCTGTGAAAACCACAGAACGCCCAATGAGGCCGCAAACGCTCAATCTGCTTTTCAAAAAATCTCATCTGACGGCGAGGCCGTGACCCCTGACTTGAATTAATTTCTTTCAAAAGCTTCCATTATGGCTATTTATCTGGGGGTAACTGGAGACCTTCTCTTTCGAGTCGGGCTGAGAAGAGATCTCGCTGTGGGAATGAAAAACAACCCTTAGAGCTTGGACGAACTTCAGGCGTCCCACGGAAACTGCAAAAAGCAACAGGTAATTTATATGGTTGGGCTTTTATTTGAAGGGACAAGTATTATTGCTACTGAAGTCATTCCTTGGCACAGCTCTTAAGAACTCCTTGTCCCAGAACAAGATGCCCTTTGGAAAGATTCCCAATTTCCTGCAGCAGCCACCTCTAAACCAGGTACAGCTTTCTTTCCACCTCTCATTACTTCAGCTCCTCTGTGCCTCAATAGAATCATAGAATAGTAGAGTTGGAAGGGGTCTATAAGGCCATCGAGTCCAACCCCCTGCTCAATGCAGGAATCCAACCTAAAGCATCCCTGTCAGATGTTTGTCCAGCTGCTTCTTGAATGCCTCTAGTGTGGGAGAGCCCACAATAGTTTCTTCTCATTTCCAAAACGTGAGCCCCTGCCAAAGGAAGTGAGGCAGGTGGCTACCAGGAGGAGGGCCTTCTCTGCTGTGGCACTCCGGCTGTAGAATGAGCTCCCTAAGGAGGTTCGCTTGGCACCTACATTATATGCCTTTATTCTCCCAGCATTTTAACAGTCTATAAATAAATTTTAACTTGGTGTTTTAAATTTGTAATTTTGCATTGCTGCTGTTTTTATCTGGTTGAGCTTTTATATTGTATTTTATATTATGGTTTTATACTGTTGTTTTATACTTTGAATAGTTTTAATTTTTGTGAACCGCCCAGAGAGCTCCAGCTATTGGGCGGTATAGAAATGTAATAAATAAATAAATAATCAAACAAACATGGTTTTGTGGATTTCAAAAGGAAGCTAACCATGTGTGTTTACTCAGCCCTTAATTTCTTGTGCTTTAATGTTTACTATTGTTCCCAATAACAACCATCAGTTAATCCAATTGCATATTATTGCCTTATGATCTGCCACATGCAAAGAAGACTGGGCTTTATGATTAAGTTACTGCAAATAGGGCGCAATCGAATGTTCCCTGGAAACCAAGTGAACCAGGGGCCACGTAATATTTTGGATTCCCCCTCCTGAGGCCATAGACACTGTTATGATCTCAGGAGGTGGAATCCAATATCGAAAGAACCGTGGCAATATCGAAAGAACCGTGTTGTTCCCCGCCTCGATCCGATCGGAGAAGCAGGTAAGAAGTAAATTATAATTCTTATTCTTATTCTTATTCTTATTATTGGGGTTGAAAAGCAGGTGTTCCAATGGGTGGGGAAGGAGTGGGGAGAGGAGAGGCCGGGAACTGCAGAATCCTACAGCCTCTCTATCATTTGTCCCTGACCACTGTCAGTAAGGGCATATCTACATCTTCGGGCTATCCAGGCCATGGGGGGGGAGGATCCCGGGCTTTCCCACTTCTGGGATCGTCCCCCAGTGTGCACACGCCAGCGTGACATTCAGGAGGGACGCTCCTGTGCCAGGTTTTTGGTGTTGTTGTTGTTTTTTAAAAAAAGCAGGAGCTGGTCACGCAACTGCACAGGAGCAATCCTGTACAAAATGTAAGTTAAAAAGGCCAAACAAACCCCAAACTCAGCACCGAAAAGTGCCAGTAGCCATCCTGGGGATGGTGAAACTGCTGCCCCCCACCCCCGGTACAGAGACACCCCCCCCATGCAGTTCCGTGCCCATTTGCAAATCTGCACTACTCGCAGGTAGGAGGGAGACCCGGGAGCCTGCCCCACACCACCCATGGTCCTTGGGGTTGTCCCGGGACAGTGGGAAATACCGGGATAAATGCCGTACATTTTATGCCGGGGAAAGTGAGAGATCGTCCCCAGTTGACCCCAGGATCAGCTGTGTGTCATTTGGACTCACAGGGACGACTTCAAGCTGACTCTAGGATAAATGAATGTAGACATACCCTAAATGAGCTAAATGGGTTCAGAAGACCTTCTAGATGTTTGAGGGAGGAGGAACAGGAGGCAAAATCGCCTCTGTTGTTCCTTGTGGTCTGCAGACATCACCTGACAGGAAACAGGGTTATGTTCTTCTTTTTGTTGTCTTTATTTTGTTAACTTTATTTCAAAATAAAATAAAATTTCACACAGGAGGGGGGAGGACAGCAATAACCTGTAATACAATCTCATATTTTATATTATATTGGTGTCACTGCCAGATTCATCCTACATGTATATAGTAATAGGAAACACATTCTCTGAATGTGGATCCTTATGTAGCCAATACCGCACCACCCATGCACAAAAAGGAGATATCAGCAGGATTGGGAAAGGCCCAAGGTTTGCAGGACTGCAAAAAAATCCTTCCAGAGGATGCATCTAAAAGGAGGCAAAAACTGCTCAATGAGGACTGGGCATGGAATGCTGACTGACTTCTTGGGGAGGAGGAGAGGAGAATGGAATGGAGTTTCCTCAAAGAGGGCATGGCTGGCATAGAGAGTATGTTTGAATCGTTTCTTCGGATAGGGGAAAAAGTTTACATTTTATTTGTTAGCCTTTGACCACTGTAAGCTCGACCCAACACTTGTACTGAACTCTTATAAACCAGGGAATTTCCCCCCTAGTTTTTCAAATTCTTCTCCACACTCCTTAAGTGTAACATGCTTTGCTGGCTGGGCAGTGGGGCATGCTGGGAGTTTTTGAACTTTTTCTGACTAAACATGCATAAAGTTCTCTATTTAACCTCTTACTGATTGTATTCCAAACAGTGACTGTTATTGCTGTTGCTGCTACAACTACTACTACTACTACTAATAATAATAATAATAATGCCCTTTTCATTTCAAGATATTATGCCGGCTTCTTTTTTAGGACAGGAAGAGGGAGTGGCTCTCATGTCCCTGCCTCAACCTAACCACACATATATGGTTCTGTGAATTCCATAAAGATTTATCCAGCTGTTTATGTGTTTTGGCTCCTAGAGGAGTTAAGCATCAATAGCCTTGGTGCAGGGCCATCTACAGTTCATTATGTTCAAACTGAAAACCAGTGAGATCTGCCACAGCAAACTATGTTAACCCATAACTCCTTGGCATTTCCTTAAACTAAGACTAATGCTTCATTAAATAAACTAACTCAACTGTAGTTTTCCCACTCAAATACAGATTTTCCACAAAAACCCGAAAGGCCACATCAAACACGACCATTTTCCTATGTGTGCATTCCCCCATGTAAATGAGAGCTACGGCAGCACACTAGCTAGGACGCTGAGCCCGAATGAACCAGGAAGCTGCAGGTGCAAATCTCACCTCTGCCCCTGGGTCAGGTAGTTTAAGTAAGCCATTATCCTCAGCCTGGGGGAAAATAATACTGACCAGCCTTACAGGCCTGTTTTAAAGATGGCCGAAGTGCTCGGAACACTCAAGAAACCAGTATATAAATTTTGAAAATTATTATTAGGATCCATGGTGAAATATAGACGTGTGGGTTCATCCCATGGGATGGTGCTCCTATGACGTGTGCACTTTTCCCTGCCAGGAAATGTTGTCTGTGTGTGAGAAGTTCCACAGCATGGACTGAAGGCACAAGATGCAGCAACCTTGCGGAAGCAAAGCCCATCTGGGATGGGTCAGTGCCTGGTTGGGAGATTGCCTGGGAATATTTCATAAGAACATAAGAAATGCCATGCTGGATCAGACAAGGGTCCATCTAGTCCAGCACTCTGTTCACACAGTGGCCAACCAGCCATCGGCCAGGGATGAACAAGCAGGACATGGTGCAACAGCACCCTCCCACCCATGTTCCCCAGCAACTGGTGCTCACAGGCTTATTGCCTTGAATACTGGAGATAGCACACAACCATCAGGGCTAGTAGCCATTGATAACTGTGAAAGCACCGACCTTATACAGAAGGCCTTGCCTAGCACACCCTTCTCAACCCAAGCACTACCTCTTGAAAAGCCCGAGGAAAGGGTAAAAACAACACAACCTCTCCCCTATATGTGAGGGAACAAGGTAAAGGGTTTTGGCAAATAAGTTCTATTACTGAGGTACGGAACAGCAAGTATATTTTTAGATGTTTTTACACTGTGTAATATAGCAGGTAATCACTCCGAGCTGACACGTGGTTTGTGGTAACAGATCACAAAGCAAAGTTTATTGAAATTTAACAAATCTTTAGTATTTCAATTTAAATCAAACCTGCGTATTTTTATATTCAAAATAACAATCCCAAGTCCCTTAAAATTTTCACTCCTCACATCGAACATTCTCACGAAGCACAAGCTAGACTAAAACTCCTAGACTAAAACCAAACTTTCCACCAAACAAACAAAACTCACTAAAACTATCTCCTCAGCCAACCTATTTATACTCCTCCCTTCCCCTCTCTCACTGCATCACTAGCCACACCCACTCAGTCAAACATTCTGCACTCACTAGACATACAAACCCCAGACATACCTAAGGGACAGAAAGGTGGGTATCGCCACAACAGCCTTTGCCTCCAGGAATTTATCCAACCCCCTTTTGACGCCATCCAGATTGGTGGCCATCACCACATCCTGTGGCAGTGAGTTCCATAATTTAACTATGCGCTGTGTGAAGAAGTTCTTCCTTTTATTTGTCCTGGATCTCCCACCAATCAGTACATGGGATGACCCCGGGTTCTAGTATTTTGAGAGAGGGAGTAAAATGTCTCCCTGTCCACATTCTCCATATGTATGCTGTCTTAAGTTCCAGGGTAAAATAAAGGCATGACAACAACAACAACAACAACATCAACATAAAAATAGCCCTAACTCTCATTTGCATAGTCAGTACTCCAAGAGAAAATTAAGCTGTTAAGCAGGATATCTAAGGTGTGTGTGAGAGAGAGTGGGAGAGAAAGAGACCGAGAGAATGAGAATTAAGGAAGGCATCTAAGAAATGAGTGGGGAAGAGAAAGCCCTTGGAGGCTAGAATCCTCCACATGTGCCCCTGTGGGGTTTCGGACCCCCTGGGACAAACTGAACATCATGGACTGGTTGGCCAAGATTCAGCATCTGGCCAGACAGAAGGAAATCAAAGGACCCGGTATGGGAACACAGCTGCCCCACCTGAACTCTGACCCAGATGTAGGGCCTTCCCTGACCCTACCATACAAGCCACACTGTTTTCGTGTACGTTAAAGAAATGCAACTGATCTGCTCTTGTTTGAATGAGATATTCTCATTTAACTTAGAGAGGCCCTGAAATGTTTCACTGGAAAGTTTCAAAATACAAAACTCACAGAGGTTTTGACCATGAGCGGAGTGGAAAATTTCTGTCCTAAGAAAGCTTTCCCCCGCATCCCGCCTCACTCCCTGAAATTATGTGCCCCTGGGAGAGGAACAGAATCCCAGGCCTAAATACAGCCCTTGCTGCCGCTGCTTTTAAAAATGTTCTGTCCTGCTTGTACCCGAAGACTTGGCCTGCTGAAATATTTACATTCAGCTGCCTGGCACTGCAGAGAACGACTTCCCCTCAGGTGATTTTTGAAACCTGCTGAACCAGAGTGTTAGCTGGAGCAGTGAGATGCCAGTCAAATGTGTTTCGCCTTAACCATCCATGACCAGAGCTTTTGGAATCTCTTGCGCAGGATAAAACGCTGCTTGCAAAGAGAGAAGAGTCTTAGGGTGACCACATGGAAAGGAGGACAGGGCTCCTGTATCTTTGACAGTTGCATTGAAAAGGTGTCATATGTATGCATGCAGCACCTGGTGAAATTCCCTCTTCATCTCAACAGTTAAAGCTGCAGGAGCCCTGTCCTGTTCTGTATCTGGTCACTTTAGTACAGCTCCTGCAGCTTTCAGCAGGTGCTGCATGCATACAAATGACACCTGCTAGAATTCCCTTTTCTATGCAATTGTTAAAGATACAGGAGCCCTGTCCTCCTTTTCATCTGGTCACCCTAGAAGGAAGCAGCAAAAGGCCTCCAATATAGGGCTTAAATTGATTTAGGAAACAATTGTTTTGAGTGTGTCCAAGAGTATTATCTTAAATGTTCCTCGGACCTAGAAGTGTCTATCACTGGGGTCCCCAACGTAATGGATATGGGCAACCCAAAGCCCTTTCTTGGTAACCACAAGGCTCTCTGCCCTGATATTTTAAAAAAAATCTTAAGATTTTAAAAAAATCTAAAAGATTTTATTTTTTTTAACTGACATGCTGCAAAGCAAATTGCTGCTGTCCAGTGCCATCTGTATTTGGGTGGATAGAGTGGTTTTGTGTTTTGAAACTACCCCCCCCCCCCCGTACTTCCTTGTACTTTGGTACCTGGCCAAGTTATTTTTCTTTTAACCTCATCAGTTTGCCTTCTGGGAAATGGATGTTTTGTGACCAGCCATGTTCACCATGACAAACCATTTTAATGGATGATCCCCACAACAGCCATTTTGTGACAGCACCCACAACACCCTCTCAAAATTCCAAATGTGCCCACCAACCCTAAAAGACCCCTGGCCTTGCAGAAGAAACTGCTGAGAGGTAAGCTGTGGTGGGTAGGAGAGGCAGGTTCCACACAGATACCTCTCTCTCTCTCTCATACGCAGACACACTCTGCTCCCTTTGCTCTTTCACGTTGGGTTCCCTCACTGCCACTTTGGTCTCTACGAAATTGGAGCAGGCTTGCAGTTAAAGTACAGGCCTGTCACAATTTTGAGATGTGAGAATGTAACCTGCTGAAAGCCAGCCCAGTTAGCTTCATGGCTGAACAAGGAACAGAACCGCTGAGCAATCTGAACACTCTATAAACTAGGGTGGCCCTATGAAAAGGAGGACAGGGCTCCTGTATCTTTAACAGTTGTATTGAAAAGGAAATTTCAGCAGGTACCATTTGTATACAGTATATGGGGAACGTGGTGAAATTTCCTCTTCATCACAACAGTTAAA
Source organism: Elgaria multicarinata webbii (assembly GCF_023053635.1). Taxonomy (NCBI): domain Eukaryota; kingdom Metazoa; phylum Chordata; class Lepidosauria; order Squamata; family Anguidae; genus Elgaria; species Elgaria multicarinata. The sequence continues at coordinate 13,363,986 of NC_086180.1, forward strand.
GCTGCAGGTGCCCTGCCCTCTTTTAAATCTGGTCGCTCTAGTATAGCTCCTGCACCTTTAATTGTTGTGATGAAGAAGGAATTTCACCAGGTTCTCCATATATACAAATGACACCTGCTGAAATTCCCTTTTCTATGCAACTGTTAAAGATACAGGAGCCCTGTCCTCCTTTTCATATGGTCACCCTATATAAACGCTGCTCCTGTTTTCTACAAGGATGGTTGCCACTCCCATTGTTGGTACTTATTTTATTTATTAAAGCATTTAGTTTTTCAGTTGTTCAAAGTGCTGTATAAGCCAATTCGTTAAAAATGACAGATAAAAACAACATCAGCCAAACCCAATAATCATGGCAAACTGTGAGAGAAAGACTTTACCAAAAATCAATCTGAACCGCCCTCACCAACCTTTGTAGACCTTAATTTGTTCCACCACCCCCATCCCAACTACAGACAAACACACAGGTGTCCTACACTCCTAACTCCAGTTGTGATACAAAGAGCTATTGTAGGTGTGTATGAATATTTGTACATAGGATTCTCCCCTTGCAACAGTAGACATCCCACCAAGCCTTATCCCAGACCAGCCTTCCCTAACCTGGTACTCTTCAGGTATGTCGGACTGCATCTCCCAGAATTCCCCATCCAGGATTCTGGGAGTTGTAGTCCAATGTACCTGGACGGCACAAGGATGGGGAAGGCTGACCCGGTCTGTTTTCAAAATTCCTCTCCATTCCAAAAGTGGTTTTCCGTGCAGAATGTGGAGGCGGCAGTTTAAGAAATGTGATCCCAAAGTCCCCTTGGGCAAGCAGAACTAGTTGCACAGCTCTGTGGATTCTGGCATCCAGCGCCCCTGAGGCCAGGGACTGGGTTCTTGCCAGGAAATCTGCACAGTACGCAGCATACAGAACAAGACAGTGACATGTCAATCAACAGGAGCAGGAAAGTGTATACAGCAACCCTTCCCCCGCCCCATGCTCCCCAAAGCAACTCCCAGCAATGTGCAGCTTATGGCTTGATTCAAAAGACGTGCCCAGAACAGGGTGTGCTGACAACTGCACACCAACCCAAACCATGAGATTACAATGTCTGTGCAATCTCATGTTTTGCAGTGGTGAAGAATGGTCGGTACATCCTGCCCCAAGTAGAGATTTTGGGCCAGGCCAGAAGCAGCTCCGTTCATGTAAACATGCAAGCAGTTTCTAACAATCAATGTAAACATTTGGGATGCTGGCCTTCATTCGGTCGCATATCTTGAGTGATGTCTTGCCTGGCCAAAAGCAATGAGAAAAGGACAAGAAGGGCAAGGGGAAATTGTTCCCTTACACATGGAGAAAGTTACAGCTATCAACGGCTGATTTCCAGAGTCAGCTAAGCCCAGACGGTAGCTTTCCCGGACCTAGTTTTTCTTCTGGGAATTGGGAAGGGACCTCAAGGAAGTTGCACCAACTAGAGCAGAGTGTTCAACCTACAGATCCTGCTTTGGGTCTTGCTGAGCCCTAGACTGTCATTTGGATCTGCAGCAATCAGAATGAGGATCAGTACCGGGGCCTCCATTCCCATGTGGCGGATGGGAGCAAGATGTGCCAAATCCTGACACCCAAAAAACCTGTCTGTCTGGAAGAAGCCTTGGAGCACATGGGTGTGGGAGGGGCCATAGCTCAGAGGTAGACCACATACCTCGCATGGAGATGACTCCAGGGCAATTTCACCTGAAGACTTGGGAAATAACCCCTGCCAGGTCGGATTATATACTACTCGATGGAGCAATCATTTGGTTAAAGGCAGCTTCACCGGTTTGTATGCCAGTTTCTACTATTACTGTCTTTGCTTTAGAGCAGGTTACATGTGGCTCTCCAGATTTTGTTGAACTGCAACTCCCATCATCCTTCATTGGCTAAGCTTGTTAGGGCCAATGGGACTTACAGTCAAACCAATGTTTCTCATGTAGATCAACTCCACCCCCCTGAGTGACGAGTAAACTGGCACCAAGCTGGACCCCAACATTAAAATCACTCCACTGGCTGCCAATTAGTTTCCGGGCGAAACACGAAGTGTTAGTCATTACCTTTAAAGTCCTACATGGTTTGGGTCCAGGTTACTTGCAGGATCCCCTTTTCCTGTATAATCCGCCCCGCATACTCAGGTCCTCTGGGGAGAACTTACTTCAGTCAGCCAAAACTACTCTGGCAACTGTTACCCAAAGGACTTTTCCTTCTGTCGCCCCCAGACTATGGAATGGCCTGCCGGAGGAGATTTGTTGCCTTAATACTTTCTCCGAGTTTAAGTTAGGCATAAAGACTAATCTCTTCCAGCAGGCCTACCCAGATGAATGTTAAACCAAGAATTTTTAAGATTATTTTGATGCTCTACTGATTGTATATGCTCTTTTAATTAATTTTATGTATCTGATTTATACTGTATTGAACTAATGCTGTTCCACGCCTCGATCCAAAGGGAGAGGCGGGTAAGAAATAATAATAATAATAATAATAATAATAATAATAATAATAATAATAATAAATGTAGGCGTATCTTTCTTTCTCGATACTCATCCAAAAATTAAGTTCTTTTTCACAACACTTTGTCCAGATACAACTGGACAGCTCCTTTATCACTCATGTTTATGGTTATCAGTAAGAGGAGTCAGGCCACTAAGTAATTTTCTGATATGCTGGCTAAACCACTGACACCAGAAATAGAGGGTATTGCATGAGCGGACAAAAGAAGAGGCAATCTTTGCTAAGCAGACAGCTCTTACTGAAGTCAAGAATCCCATAAATTTAAGAAGCTGCTTACTCTGCTTGGGCCTTCCTAATAATAGCTAATCGGAGGCCAAGATGCTCTGTCTCTTAGGTCATCCTCCCTACAATGAACTCTGCATGTGATTTGGAACCCAAAACTCTACTCTAGAAAGTATTGTGTAACCAGCTAAATTAGATTGAGTTTTTTTTTTAATTTGGAATGCAGTGTGTGTGTGTCACTGTTGCTTTCCCTTGTTTTCCTCCTTTTTCCTCTCCCCCCTCAAATAAACTAGTTGCATTAATTTTTTAAAAAAGTTCTCAGTAAAAACTGTTCACCATGTGAAAGGCTGCTTGGTTTCACAGCTCCCCCACTTGTGTTCTTATGGTTTTCACAAGGATTTTGTTGAGTTCTTTGTTCCTGGGCAAGAAAATCCAAAGCATCTCATTTTTTGTGAACCACTCAAGGAGCTTTGGCTATTGGGCAGTATAAAAACGAAATAAATAAATAATTTAATTGTTTTCTGAGGGGTGGACTGAAGGGAGGAGTCCTTGTCAACAGGGCACAAAAACTCCCACAGCAGCTGGAAAAACTAGGACGCTCAGCCTCACTCACAGCAGCCTATCCATAATTCTTTTGAGGGCCCGCTAGTAAGGAAAATCCTTTCTCCACCCAGGCTGTAACCCAACCCAACACGAGAAAGAATTGTCTAGCAAACAAGGAGGAGAGCCACAAGCTGTTGACCCTTCTTACTGCGTTGTGAAGAAAACATGGCCTACAACTCCCATGCAATTTGGAGAGGCAGAAAAATCTAGCAAAGGCTGAGGACTGGATCATATGTGGGCCACAGGAGCTGTACACGCACCAGGTCCCCATCTCTGGAGAGAGAAAAAGCAGTGCAAACAATGTATTTTTGAACCTTACATTTTGTTTGCTGTTACCTTTAGGTGAGAGAAAGACCTAAAGGTGTTGATCCAGGTCATGGAAGAGCAGAATTTCCCCGCAGTGCAAGGATACTAAGACAAACATAAAATTATAACCACGTTTGTGCAGCCTGCAAGGGCCTTAAAAGGTTTTCAAGCTGCTTAAAGGATTAGTTCAGAAAAATATCACATTTATTTATTTATTTATTACATTTTTATACCGCCCAATAGCCAAAGCTCTCTGGGCGGTTCACACATTGAAGGCAGGCATCCAGAAGCAAAGCTTTGAAAAACCATTTTTGCATTCCAAATGCACTAACAGAAGGAGCCCCATGGTTGATGTCTACATAGATGGTTTAACAAAAGCCAAAGGGCCTTTAGGACAGTTTAGGGTGACCATATGAAAAGGAGGACAAGCTTCCTGTATCTTTAACAGTTATATAGGAAAAGTATGTGTGCAGCACCTGGTGACCAGATACAAAATAGGGCAGGGCTCCTGCAGCCTACAAACGGGACCATGTGAATTCTGTAACTCCACAGGAACACAAAAGAAGCACAGAATATGGTATTGAACACAGAGAACCTCCTGAGAATCTGATTTCCATTTTTAAAAAAAGTTTTTAGCCCTTATGGCTATGAAGATATCTTTAAAAATTGTGTAGGTCACGCCTGCTGAAATTTCAGAAGCCAGAGTGGAGGATGAAAAAGATATCCTCTGAATGGTCGACGGGGCTTCTGTGCTCTGCATCCTTCCTTGTTCCACCCAATGACAAGCAAAACCAAAACAAACTACCGTATTTCTTCGATTGTAAGACACCATCGATTGTAAGACACACACTAATTTCAGTACCACCAACAGAGAAAAAAAACCTAAGACACACCCGCGATTCTAAGACGCACCCCATTTTTAGAGATGTTTATATGGGGGGAAAGTGCATCTTAGAATCGAAGAAATACGGTATGTCAAATAGTAAAAAATGGCAGAAGAGAGAAAATTATTATTATTATTATTATTATTATTATTATTATTATTATTATATTTATTTGTATCCCGCCTTTTGCCCTATACTGGGCCTCAAGGCGGTCTTACAAAGTTTAAAACAAATCATTAATTAATGAATCATTACTCTAATTTCTTAATTTATACAGTTCTCAAAATTAGTAAATTACGTTTCTATACTGCCAAACAGCCGAAGCTCTCAGGGCAGTTCCCAATTTTATTGGCGCAGGATCTTCTGGATTCGAAATTTTAATTAAAACAAAAATGCGTGGAGCACACTCAGCCCTGCCTACAAAGTCTTACCTCACATACAGGCCCACCATGGCCCTTGGAGGCCTCCTGTGCAAGTGCACATTGCCACTGCTGCCTCCCAAATTTCTACACTGCTGCCCTCATGACAGTGCTGGGGACGGGGGCGCCCTGACTCTGTTTGGTGCAGTGGAGCCTGGTGGCTCCGATGTCAGTGAGGCGGTGAATCCACTCCAGGTTTCAGTCAGAGCCAGTCAGAACTCTAAAGGAACTATTTAAGGTGCAGTGGATCGCTCTGTTAGAATTCCGACTGAAACCTGGAACGGATTCACCACCCCACTAAAATTGGAGCCACCGGCCTAGTTTGGTGGTCCTACAGCTTGCCATTTTGCAGGGGAAGAGGGCCTGCAAAGACCGTCATCCCTATGTGCCCTCTTCTCTAACGCAATTGGGCTCCCAATAGCCCGTCGTTGGGCAGGATGATTGGAGCATGATTTAATTGGGGAAGGGCACACACAGTCCACTGCCTTCTCCACCTAACTTCAGCACCTCCCCACAACCAGCCGATTGCAAAGGACTTTCATCATGTCAGGAAGGCAGGTATAAACCTCTCAACCCTTAAGATCATCTACAGGGGCCCTTCTCCGTGAGCCCCTGCCAAAGGAAGTGAGGCAGGTGGCTACTAGGAGGAGGGCTTTCTCCGCTGTGGCACCCCGGTTGTGGAATGAGCTCCCCAGAGAGGTCCGCCTGGCGCCTACACTGTACTCCTTTCGTCGCCAGCTGAAGACCTTTTTATTCACTCAGTATTTTAACACTTAATTTTAACTTAAATTTAAATTATACTGTTTTAACTCTGTATTTTAACCTTATATCAATTTTGCTGCGTGGTTTTATCCTGGTTGTGCTTTTTATATTGTATTTTGTATTTGTATTTTTAACTTGTTGGTTGTTTTATGATGATTTTAATTTTTGTGAACCGCCCAGAGAGCTTCGGCTATTGGGCGGTATAAAAATGTAATAAATAAATAAATAAATAAATAAATAAATAAACCCCTGTGCGCTGAGATGGGTGTGGGGGAGCATGTGTGCCTGCACAAGGGTGGTATGGTCCCTGACCTACCACCCCTGAAATGCAGCCCTCGGGGTCAAAAAGATTGCCCAACCCTGCTCTACGTGGTCTGGGCCCAGAGCCGTTGCAAGATATTTTGCCGTCTGAATCAGAGCATCAAATGGTGCCCCCCACTTCCACCCAAGTCAAGATGCATAGTACTCAAAGTTAGCTGAATTATGCTGGTACATGTGGCTGAGAATGCTATAAGCATCTTTTCCCCTCCAAGGCAGTAGAAATACAGTAACGACTAGGTAAATAACTCCACATGGGGCTGCCCTTGAAGACAACTCCAGCACCATGTACATTGATGGTGCTATATAAATAATAATAATAATAATAATAATAATAATAATAACAACAACAACAACAACAACAATAATAACAACAACAACAATAACTTGGAAGTTGCATCTAGTGCAAAATGCAGCAGCTAGACTGCTGGCAGACACATCTTACAGAGTGTGTCCACCAGATATGGCCTTTCCTGGACAGGCACAACCTAGCCACAGTGGTGCATGCAATGGTAACTTCCCGATTAGACTACTGTAATGCACTCTACATGGGGCTACCCTTGAAGATGACTCGGAAGTTGCAGCTAGTGCAAAATGCAGCAGCTAGACTGCTGGCAGACACATCTTTCAGAGACCACATAACACCGGTCTTAAAGGAATTGCACTGGCTGCCTATACGCTTCGGGTCAGAATTCAAGGTATTGGTAATGACGTTTAAAGCCCTAAATGGCTTGCGACCTCGATACTTGAGGGAGCACCTCTCCTTATATGTGCCTGCCCTCCTCCGCATCCCACCAACGCAACACATACGCTATGATGGGACAAGGGAGAGGGCTTTCTCTGTGGTGGCACCCCGACTGTGGAATGCCCTCCCCTTGGAGGCCCGACTTTATTCCGGCCCCAAGTAAAAACATGGCTTTTTAACAAAGCCTTTAATGGTTAAATTCACATGGCTTGCACATTGTTTTAACGATTTTGTTTGTTTTTACTGCTTTTAAATTATATACCGGTTTTAAGTTGGTTTAATTTGTTTTTATCTGTATATTTATTGTTTTATATTGTGTGATTTTATCTGTACGCCACCCTGAGATCCTAGTGATATAGGGCGGGATACAAATGTTTTAAATAAATAAATAAATAAATAAATAAATAATTTATTACATTTTTATACAGCCCAATAGCCGAAGCTCTCTAGGCGGTTCACAAAAATTAAAACCATGAAGAGAATAAAAACAACCAAGAAATTTAAAACACAAATACAAAATACAATATAAAAAGCACAACCAGAATAAAACCACACAGCAAAAATTGATATAGGTTAAAATATGAGATTAAAACAGCAAAGTTTAAATTTAAGTTAAATTAGCTGTTAAAATACTGAGAAAATAAAAAAGGTCTTCAGCTGGCGACGGAAAGAAAACAATGTAGGTGTGAAGCGAACCTCTCTGGGGAGCTCGTTCCACAACTGGGGTGCCACAGCATAAATAACTTGCTGCCCTTTATGACACCCACAATGTGCTCCCTGAGGCAACTTCCTCACTCTGCCTCTGCCTCATGGTAGGGCTGGCCCTGTCTGGGACCAGAATGCCGACAGAACTAACACTTCCCTTAAATCTCCCATCATGAGCAGACCCATAACACTTCTATGTAATAAAATCCACAGTAACATGCCTTCCTTTTTGGAAATGAGCTGCTGGATCCCACTGCATCTTGCAGATTGTGGTTAAGAGCTGCCTTGGTGGTCCTGAGCTGTGCCGACCACCCATTCTCCTTTCGTCTGCGCCGACGGGATCAGGAAATCTAGGATAATGACTGGAATTTGTGTAATAGTAGCAGCAGTGATCCCCGCATTCCGGCATCATGCCAGCACAGGAAACCTGCCCAGGACCTGTGCCAGTGCAAGAATGCCTTCCAGAGTAGCTATACAAAAGCAGAGGAGGTGGCCGACTCACTGGTTTGAAACCATCCTGATTCATTCTCTGGTACCTAATGCAGGCTTGTAAAAAAAGCACACACCTAGTCACCCGTGGTGACTTGAAATCACCTTGAGATGACCAAGCAGGAAAACTAACTCGAACAGCATTAGCTCTTTCTGTCTGGCAGGGCTTGGCTTTGCCACCCATGACGTAACATGAGTGTGGGCAGACAGTTTTCATAGCTGTATTTTCCAGACTGATCAAATGGCAGTTTCAGTACAAGTCACTGTATGCTACACCCTTGGGCTGAGCCAGAGAAGTTCTCTGAGAAGGGGCCTCGTGTGTTTGCAAGACCCTGTGCGCCTTCTCCAAAGGAACTGCAGAGGTGCTGGAAGGTCCCTTAGAATCGCTGATGCTGCCTGCCTTGTCAGCTTCCAAGCGAGTTGCAAAACAATTACAGGAGAGTAAAACACACACACACACACACTGCTTTGCAATGACACAAGCTCCTTGTAGTTTCACAATATATCTGAAAACAGCACATCTTGTACGCAGGAAGAACACGGTGGCTTTGACACCATGTACATTAAAAAGTAGAACCATAATAAAAATCTAATGCAAAGTTTACCATCAACCCACAGTACTGAAAACCACAGCTATACGACAGGATTCACCAAGATAGACTACATCTGTCACTAACATGGCATTACTGAGATGGCCAAGACCTCGATCTCTCCTAAGGCTTATTTACTGCCAGGCAGAGCTTTAACCTAAAATATGCTGAAGGTTTTGGTATTTTGGTCATTGCCTTCAGCACCGGCCACTTGGACTGAAAGAGGTCCCTCACTCCAGCTTTGAAGTGATGGAAACGCACAGCGCAAGTGGGGTGTTTATTAACATAGTATCTTATCTGCAGAGATGATATTACTTAACATCCTAATTGGGATCTGGCTGAGCTCTGACTGGGGAAAAAAACTCAACAACCAAGGCTAAGCTAAAAGGACTTATGTCAACATGAAAGTCCAGAGTCTCTTGCAATATATTTTGTGTGCGTACCAGGACGAATTGTTTTATATCTATGCCATAAACCTGGGATTGTCAAACACTCAAAGACTATACAAGACAAATATATTTCTCTGTGGTGACATATTTGGCATTTTTATTTCCTTGGGTCCAATTACCTGAAATGTTCTCCCACCCATCTCCACTCCCAAGATACACTCAAAAATTCCAACCTGCTTAAAACAGTCTGTGCTATAAACAACAACAAAGAAAAGCCATACAATTTATATCAGGTCAAAGCAATTTACTAGAATTGCAGCTTCTAAAAATCAAGCTTGAATCCATACCAGACGGCGCAATTGCAAAAATGGAAAAAACTTGCTAATCTGCTGGAAACACATCCCCTGGAAACACTGTGTTAAAAATACATGCAACTTGCTTCCAAGCACAGATGCTGACCCCGTAAGAAGAAGCAGACTCAGACTTAAATGGGAACTGTTTCTGATCCAGGTTTGGAGCACCGGTCAGAATATTTATATGGAGCTCTTTTAGAAGGAGGGGCTATGGAAGGCACCTCTCAGGTATGGAGCTCAATCCCTTGTATCTCCAAGTTAAAGGATCCCATGTCATGGGAGGGGTAAGAAAGATCTCTTCCCGATGACCCACCCTGGAGTGTTACTGACGGGCCTGTTGCAGAGATAATGCTTCCAGATTAAGTAGCAAGCAATCAGAAATGGCCTTGCATGCTCCCTCTTCTCATCCCCTTTGCAAACTCCTTCCTCCACTTGCCAATATTTAACCATGTGCTGGCACTAATGATGGTTACCATTAACCAAAGTTAGCCAACTAGATTCTGCTTAAAATGCAGCATGGTGAGCGCTGGTGCAGGCTTAATGGTCAACTCTTACAAGAGAAGGAAAGGAAGAGATAAATTTGCGCAGGAAAGGAGAGGAGGCATGCAAACCTGTTCTGGATTTCTTAACCATGGGTAAGACACTGGAAATGCACTGAAGATACTGGGAGAGATGGATTATTGGTCAGACCTTACAGATCCTACAATAGGGATTCCCCACCCACAGCCCCCTGGAGTTGAGGAGAGAAATCTCTGTTATCTCCTATCAAAAGTGCACTACCAGAGTGCACTACCAGAGTGCAGGACACGGAATAACGGGCTCAAGTTAAAGGAAGCCGGATTCCAGCTGGACATCAGGAAAAACTTCCTGACTGTTGGGCCAGTACGGCAATGGAATCAGTTGCCTGGGGAGGTTGTGGGCTCTCCCACACTAGAGGCCTTTGGGAGGCAGCTGGACGGCCATCTGTCAGGGATGCTTTGGGGTGGATTCCTGCGTTGAGCAGGGGGTTGGACTCGATGGCCTTGTGGGTCCCTTCCAACTCTGCTATTCTATGATTCTATGAATTATTGAAGATAACAGGGTGGGTGTCAAGCATGCCAATTGGGAGAGTGAGCACCCTCTCCCATCAAGGGCTTTGCCCGCTCTGTGCCTTCTCCCATCAAGGTGGGCACAACAGGGACAAAGTGGCCACAGCTGAGGTCATAGCTGGCGTACACCAGCTGCGGTTCCAGCTGCTTTGCCCTTGCTGGGCTTTCCCCATCAGGGAGAATGTGGCACAAGCAAAGCATGAGGTGACATGAGGTGTCAGCTGGAAGTCCAACCTGATGTCATTGTATGCACTCGTGACATACGGCCGTGGCCTGGGGCATCCAGCCCCCTCCCTAAGTCAGTTCCCTTCTCCTGCTATAGAAGGCATTTCTATTGGAGCAAATGGATCAGTAGAGCAGTGCAACCACACTGCTAGGGGCACAGAGCTCTTCTTTAAACAGGCAAAGTTCTGTGTGAATCTAAAGCTCCCCATTTTATTCAACCAACGAAGCTGATCCAGTTAAAAGGCACCGGCTGGGCTCACCTGGAGATGAAACCCTTTGCTAGCTAAAATAAAATCTGCCATCACATGTTGATAACTGACACGGTGTCGCACCATAACTCCGCCCACTAACCCAGCCTCAATTCAGAAACGTTAAGGAGAATCTCGTGTGAGTCCCACAGATGCGACAGTCATTTGCAGAACCGTTTCCATGGTTTTGAAGCAAGCTCAAAAGGTATTCACGCCCACGTCTTTTGTGCTTGGCAGCCAGCCAGCAGCAATCCCAAACTGCTCGACCTCGTGCACATATGAAGCCAGGAAGGATTCAGCCCAGCAAAAGGAGGCAAAGCGCAACCTTTACCCGCTTTGCTTCTGCAAGATTGCTCCGTGCCTTGGCAAAGGCTGGCCCCAGCTCAATCAAACGTTCGAAAAGAAAAAGAAATCCAACCACATGCCCGGCTTGCTGAGTGCGGACAGTGGCTGAATTTCCCTATGGACATATGACTTACAAACCTACTCCCCTGTACATTATACAACTTCAACTTAGGATAGCACTAGGTGCATCTGCTGAAACAGACTCCAATTCATGCACGCTTTAATACCTTTGTTTGTCTTTAAGGTCACGAACAGAAGAGAAGTGTCTTAGCATGCTGAAACAAAGATTTTATTTGAGAAAAAGCCCAACGCGTTTCAGCCTATTTGTATTTTAAGGCCTTCTTCAGGGGGTTATAAAAAGGTCTGCAGAAATTCTTATAATAAATATCTCCTAGTAAAATTCACTGGCTGAAATGCCTTGGGGCATGTCTACACCAGGTGATATCCTGGGGATCGTCCTGGGATCATCCCTGTGCATCCACATGACGCAAAGGGGATCCCAGGAGCAGGGAGGGATGATCCCTCCATTCCCCCGGGATATTGCCGTACCCTTTCGTTATGGGTTTTTCCAGTTCCGGGACAGTTCCCCACGAGTAGCAGGGGTCATCAGAAGGAAGGAACTGGACTTGGGAGAGTCCAGGGCCATCGGGGGGGGGGGGGGTTAAAACAACAACAACACTTACTTTTTCGCTGGAGTGCAGGTGCGGTCCAGTTCCTGTCTTTTTTTAAAAAAAAAATGTGTGCGCAACATCCTGCTTCCTCCCTGGACGTCGCGCGCCACATGTGAACCCAGGGGGAGGATCTCACGACCAGCATATCGTGAGATCCTCCCCCTCCCCTCCCCTGGTGTAGACATGCCCTTGGGCTTTTTTTCTTTTCTTTTTCCCCAAAATAACTTTGCTCATACCCTGAGACATTTCTCTTGTGTTTGTGGGTCTGTTTTGGATGCTCACCCATTTTTGTAGGTTTGTTTAGTCTTTGAGGTGCCACAAAGCCCTCTGTTGTCTTTTGCTGCACGAGAGTAACACATCTACCTGTCAGGAAACTGGAGGGGGGAAGCAAGGCTCCTGATCACATGGAGAAAGCACTTGGCTCAGTTCTGACCTCTGACTGAAGGTGTGAAGGACAAGAACAGCACCCACAACCACCCTCCTTCCTCCTCCCCATGCATTCAGTGAACACGTGCTGAATGTCTGCAAGGAGTGTCTGTCTTAATCTCCACCCCACTGCACAATCTGCAACATGACAATATGAATTCTTTATACGGTTCTTGCAAGGCTCGCTCAGTCTATTTCTGATGTTCAGGGGTTAGTGCGGACCATTATGTAACCGTATAGCATCATCCACACCCAAGAGGGAAGCATCAGCAGGCTTGCGGGGAGGGGGGCGGGAACCAGGTTTGCAGAAGTACAAAAATTCTTCAGTAGGAAAGAACAACTCTAAGGGAGGAAAAAGCAACAGCCCCAAACATGGCTAAGTGGCCATGAAATGCTGGATGACTATTGGAGGGAAGTTGAACAGAGGGTACAGCTGGCTAGAACATTCTTCACTGCACCATTTTGTTGCAGATGAAGCACTGTGTAAATGTGCTTTGAACCTTCAGCAAGCTACTTTCATTATAACAAGCAATTACAGACATGGGGCAAAGCTTTTGTACAGGGAAACATAAACGGAAGGTTACAAGAGGCTGAAGACACACTCCTCTTTGCTCTTGGCAGAGCTCCCATGCACTGTGGTGGGGTTTGCACAGGAAGACTTTCTAGGGGGTTGTGTCCTTGGACTCTTCTGCACAAATTAGGTATAAAGTAGGGTGACCATATGAAAAGGAGGACAAGGCTCCTGCACCTTTAACAGTTGTAGAAAAAAGGGCATTTCAGCAGGTATCATTTGTATGCAAGCAGCACCTGGTGGAATTCCCTCTTCGTCACCACAGTTAAAGCTGCAGGAGTTATACTAGAGTGACCAGACACAAAAAGAGGGCAGGGCTCCTGCAGATACAAAAGAGGGCAGAGCTCCTGCAGTTTTAACTGTTGTGATGAAGAGCGAATCTATGAAAATTCCCTTTTCATAGAATCATAGAATAGTAGAGTTGGAAGGGGGCTTTAAGGCCATCAAGTCCAACCCCCTGCTCAATGCAGGAATCCACTCTAAAGCATCCCTGATAGATGGCTGTCCAGCTGCCTCTTCAATGCCTCCAGTGTCGGAGAGCCCACAGCCTCCCTAGGTAACTGGTTCCATTGTCGTACTGCTCTAACAGTCAGGAAGTTTTTCCTGATGTCCAGACGGAATCTGGCTTCCTGTAACTTCAGCCCATTATTCCGTGTCCTGCACTCTGGGATGATTGAGAAGAGATCCTGGCCTTCCTCTGTGTGACAGCCTTTCAAGTACTTGAAGAGTGCTATCATGTCTCCTTTCAGTCTTCTCTTCTCCAGGCTAAACATGCCCAGTTATTTCAGTCTCTTTTCTAGACAACTGTTAAAGATGCAGGAGCCCTGTCTGCCTTTCCATATGGTCACCCTAGTATAAAGCACTTCTCCAAGGAGCTGCCCATCAGCTGACAACCATCTAAGTGTGCATTTTAGCAAACACAAGAATGGCAGAAGTAGATGTCATCTACACTGTTGCACAAGCAGGCTTCTGAAGCCGTGATTTAACAACTGCAGCATGTACAGCACAGTATGTTCTTTGGATTTCACACATCTGCTCCCGAAACAAAGCATTACTCATCGAGCTGAATTAAAAGACTGGCTCCAACCCAAACACAAATTGTTGGAACCTCCAACTGAATGGGTCCAGCTATTTGCTGAGAAGTGAGGTGAACTCCATCACTCCAGTTTAGGGTGACCATATGGAAAGGAGAACAGGGCTCCTGTATCTTTAACAGTGGTGTAGAAAAGGGAATTTCAGCAGGTGTCAATTGCAGGCATGCAGCACCTGGTGAAATCTCCTCTTCATCACCACAGTTAAAGCTGCAGGAGCCCTGCCCTCTTTTGTATCTGCAGGAGCCCTGCCCTCTTTTTGTTTCTGGTCACTCTAGTATAACTCCTGCAGCTTTAACTGTGGTGATGAAGAGGGGATTCCACCAGGTGCTGCAGGCCTACAAAGGACACCTGCTGAAATTCCCTTTTCTATGCAACTGTTAAAGATACAGGAGCCCTGTCCTCCTTTCCATAGGGTCACCCTGCTCCAGTTTCCCATTTGCACACTGCTTAAACCAGGGGTGTTGAACTGCTTCCAGCCTGAGGGCCGAATTCTACTTCAGAGGGGCTGGATTCCAGTGGCAGGCGGGGCCAAGGTAAAAGGGGAGGGACCAAAATGCCAGCGTATTTTAGCCTGTAGCTCTTACTGCCAATAAAGACACTTCAGAAGAGGCCCTTCAACCTTTCGGAACGGGGCGGGGGGGGGGGGGGGAACTGCACAAAACCTGGGAAACCACCAAACGATTGTGGGAGGGGATGCGGCCATCTGGGGAATTCTAGATTTGGTTCTAGATTAAGCGTCACCTCTGGCTTAAACAAACAAACAAACAAACTCAAAGGACAAATGAATGAACTTTACCTGATTGGGCTGAATTTTGGGCACATGCACTTTCCACATCTGAGCTTCCCTAGAGATGGCCATCTCCAGGAGGAGAGACAGCCTCTGGCTCTCCAGGGGTCCCGAAAACTTCATGGTACCCCTCGAGTCTGCCTGCCGCCCAACTGGTTACAGCTACCTGCAAAAAGGGGGAAAGAAAAGAAAGTGAGCGATTCGGCAATGCCAGGCTCATTTCTTAAAGAAGCCGCCGCCGCCTCCTTCTTCTGATCTTTAACCTGCAACAGTGGTATAGCGTGATATAGTGACAGTGTCGGACTGGGAGCTCCATCAGGCGAGTGTTTTATTGCACGCTGATTACTGGGCACTCATGGATTTTCGCGGCTCCTTCTAACAATGTCGTCTGCCCCCCCGCACGCCTCCCGCCCTTTCTAGCCTTCTTCGTGCCACAAAAAAACAAAAACCCAGTTAAGTCCAACGTATTTTTAAAGATGGAAGTTGCCGCTATCTCCTGCTGCATGCAGAAGAAGCAGCACAATCTCAACGGCCCACGATTTTAATGGCTAACCGCATTAGAGAAGAATATTTGTTATGGCTAGCTGCATCGATACAACTTATTTAATGCACATCCTTGGGTGTACGCTCAAGGTGGCACATACTGTTCTTTCCTTTATCTTCACAACAACCTTGATAGGTGGGTTTTGCTGAAACACACGGAGTGATTGGCCCAAGGACGCCCACTGCGTTTCATGTCTGAGTGGAGATTTGAATCTGGCTTTCCCTGGGCCTAGTCTGAGCTGCTAACCCAGCTGTTTTGGATCTGTGGGCACATTTAAGAATTTGATAAACTGCTGTGGGCACCACCACAAAATGGCTTCCTTCCAGGCTAGTCAAAAAGTGAGCTAAAGAAGTGGTAAGGAGGAGAGTAATGGTGAGGCCATTGGCTGGGAGGGAGGAGGAAATAGAAAGGCAAAGAGGCGGAGGGGAGAGAAAGAGCAAGACTAGAGGAGGAGAAACAGTGAGCTAAAGAAGGGGGAATAACAAGGCTAGAGCCTGGGGGAGGGGGAAAATAGCAAAGCAAAGGGGTGGAGGAACGAGAAAGAGCAAAGCTAGAGGCTAAGGCAGGATCTACACTCCTGCTTTAAAATGGTTTATAAAATGGTTTATAAAATGGCTTTAAAATGGTTGGGGCCCAGGACACACTCCATAGACAGTTTTCAACCCGTTTTCAAAGTGTCCTATCCTGCTTGGTGTAGATTTGGCCTAGAAAGCGAGAGAAAGAAGAATGCCCCAACGTTTTCCAAGGCTTTTTCTTAACACTCTTTTTTTGAATGGGTCAAGGAGCGGAGAGCTTTGCTGGAGGTCTCCTCATGTGCCGTGTTGGAGACACACACCCCTGCGCTAACCACAACACAGATTTCCCCATGTGCAATGAAGAGAGCAAACAACGGACTGCCAGACGGAGCTGTGGTCTAGCAAATCCTGCCAGGAAAACAGGTTGGCGTCAGCGACCTGAGCATTGCATAAAATTCCTCCCGTGGCAATTTGAACTGTTCCTAAGATTGAAAGTTACATTTGCAGGCAGTTGAAATGAAACAGTTTGGTGGCTAAAATTTGCACTGGTTTCTAAGAAACGCTGTTACAGATAAGAAGATAAATGACTTCACAAGAGTGTTTTGTTTCCCACTAGGAATTTCCCCAAAAGTATCACTGAGCAAAACTAATGAGCTAAGATTATTGATGGCCAAAATCCAATTATCTTTAGCAGCTGCCAAGTTCTAATGAAATCAAGGAATTCCTGGGTCGGCTCATTCATTTCAGTGATCTTTGGGTTATATCCAACCTTGGTCCAACATGTTCCATCCATTTCAGTAGGACTACTCTAAATAGGACTAACACTGGACAAATTAGACACAAGAAGCAGGTCATATTTTTGGATCTCTCAGCAGCCTTTTCTTACTAGAGTCAAATTTACCAGTCATCTGGAATAGTTGAGAGTTGGGTCCATATTGTAGTGGTCCATTTCGGCCTGACTGTGTGATCTCAGGCTCTCTTTGACATAAAAGAATTGTATATGAGCAAGACTAGGGTGACCATATGAAAAGGAGGATAGGGTTCCTGCATCTTTAACAGTTGAATAAGAAAGCGAATTTCAGCAGGTGTCATTTGTATGCATGTTGCACCTGGTGAAATTCCCTCTCCATCACAACAGTTAAAGCTGCAGGAGCCCTGCCCTCTTGATCAGATACAAAGGAGGGCACTGGTCCTGTATCTTTAACTGTTGTGATGAAGAGGGAATTTCACCAGGTGCAGCATACATATAAATGACACCTGCTGAAATTCACTTTATTATTCAAGTGTTAAAGATACAGGAACCCTGTCCTCCTTTTCATATGGTCACCCTAAGCAAGACTGCATCTTCCATTGAAATGAATGGGGAAACCCAGGCTTGCAGAAACTGTGTGCAAAGAGCTCTGGGTTGTTGTACACAGGTCCAATCCTTTTTTAAAAAAAGCTAGATATGTTTAATCTTCATTTCTGTAACTACTTTTCTATATTTGCAAGTGGAAAATCATGATATAAATTACAAAATAAAGTAAGCAAAATAAAATTATGACATAGAAACACATGGTTTGCCATATTTAATTTCTGCCCAGGTTACGCAGGTCTGGGAAGGCATGCAACATTATGCCATTTTGCCACTGACTGATCATTTTGTGTGTGCGTTAAGAAGGCCGGCCACAGGCTTCTCTGAAAATCCTCTCTTTTAATCCGATACTGCTAAAACCAGCAAGCTGGAATGCGGTTTCAAATGTCAGCAGGTGGAATATTCCATGGGACAAGCACCTCTGGGCTCACAGGACAAAACAAGTTGAGCTTTTCGTCTGGCGAAAAGCAGAATTCAAAAGGGGCAACAAAAGCTATTTTTCCAACATTTCAGGACTAACCATCACCCGCTGAATGTTAAATCCCTACTATGATTCTGACGAGAAAAAATGTTATCTTATCCTTTGCTTATTCAGAGGCTTAATTCAATCCTCATGCCAAACTCTAGCTTGAGGTTCCAAACTAACAATGCTCATATCAGGTTTCAGAGAAGCTTCGTCTTCAGTATCCACAACACTCTACTTTGTACATTTGCTTCTGCCTCCACCATGCAACAGCCTTTGGAGGCAGAGCAATAGCCATAACCTTGGTTTGTCAATTCAGATACTGCACCAACCGTGGTTAGCACAAACCATGGTTTCCTAAGTCACTACTAGAAATAGATTCTAATGATGATTTGCTAGCCAGTCACTAACCCTGATGTGTCAACTCCAATATCACACCACACCATAGTCAAGCCTCCTTAACAAGGGTATGGTGTGATGAGCGGGCAATTTCAAAAGGTTGGGGGGGATTGCATTGGCCACTCTGGAAGTTTATGGTGGATGGGCAAAAAAGCCCATTCAGCTGAAATGCAAAATGGGAGGCGCACAGAGTTTTCCAGCTTCGGAGGTTTCCAGTTGCGCCCTTAGACATTTCTAAAAACAAAGTACCAATAAAATAAACTATTTGAGGGTGCAATCCTATGCATGATTATTTATTATTATTATTCATTGCATTTATATCCTGCCTTTTTTCCTCCAAGGAACCCAAGGCGGTGTACATAATCCTCCTCCTCCTCTCTGATTTATCCTCACAACAACAACCCTGTGAGGTAGGTTGGACCGAGAGTCTGTGACCGGCCCAAAGTCACCAAGTGGGTTTCCATGGCTGAACATGGACTAGAACCCGGATTTCGTGACTCCCAGTCCAACACTTTAGCCACTACACCACACTGGTTCTCCCACTACACTACACTACTAGCTGTTTAGACAGGAAAAATATCCTAGATTGGGGCATGTTGGGAGTTGTATGACTTTTTTCTGTCTAAACATACATAGGGTTGTGCCCTAAGTCTATTTCAGAAGCCAACTTAAGGCTGCCTGCTCCTGACCCACCTGTTGTTTAGACCAGCCTGCCTGCCTGATCCCATACCTTGGTTAAAAACCATTTCTGCTGCAGGCTTGAGTCCATGGGAAAGCATTTCAGCTTCTGCCTGATTGTGAAATCTGAAACGTGACACCGTGGATGTTGGCCAGCTCCTTGGCCAAGCTGTTGACAAAGTCTGGGATCGTGAGATTTATGAGGCGGCTGTGTGAATCTGTGGGATTTAAACTGCAAGCAAGGTAGCCTTTTTTCCTGCTTGTTTCCAGGCAAATGTACCACAAAGGAAGCAAAGGTTAGCTCAGCCATATTTTTAAAACCAATGTTTAACTTCCACAAAGTACATTCCAAGCCATCTAGTTACACCTTTATAGAGTGAATTAAAATAACCTTGCAGGGACAAGGGTTTTTAAAATGTCCTTAGGCAATCTGAGCTGGAGACACTGGGCTTCTCTACCCTGAAAGAAAAATCCTGCACCGGAATCTTTGCGGGATTCCGATCAGCACAATACACATGCCAGGTTCTATATATTTCATTTACAAAGCCAATAGATGGGGCTGTGATATGCCACGAATTCCAGAAGTACACCATCTCTTTGATTGCGGTTTATATTTATTACTGCATTTTTTGCGATTTATAAAATGGTTGAACAAAGCTTAAAAATGACGGTCGAGACACTCGTGGTTGACAACACCCTGAAAATGACTTGCGAACTTCCGTGAGTGCTCAATCATCAGCGCATGATAAATGCCTCGTGTAGAAACGGTCTTCAAGAAGAGCACTTATTGGGTAGTTACTGATGAATCACCAAAAAATAGGAAACGCATCAACACCAAAAAAGGAGGACAAAATTGGAGACTCATTTTCATAAAATGTGCATATGCTAATTCATACGTAGAGACACAAATTTAGAAATAACAAGTATAATTTAAGCAGAAATACAGTACATCCCACCCCACAGCCCAGAAGACCTAGGTGTGTGCCAGTTTAGATTGCTGCCCAGGTGCTAAATGTTGTTGGGCAGCAGTTCTTAAGATTTTATTTTTTAATCTTAAACTGGGATTGGACTGGCCAACCCTTCAGACAGAGAACTTCAAATATGGGCCAGTCCTCTGGTTAGCCTTCAAACAGAGGACTGCCCTTTGTAAAAGTGGAGCCATGGCCAGCCTAAGCCCCTCCAGCAGATCGTAACAGACCAGCTAGTTTGCAAGTCAAATATTCTATGAGTCCATGTACACAAAAGCCTGCTTACATATACCTGAACACGTCGTAAATTCCCTACACAAGATGCATACCCTCCGTTTTTGCAAGGTACAGATCACACGGTAAGCTCCTTAGCAAACAGGACTTTGAATACCTGGAATTTGGGTGTAGGGCCAGCTGATGCAATCCTGTTCAGTTGGGTTACTTATATCTTCACACTTCTGAAAATATCTTCATAACACATTATTGGCTTTTGGCCCTTTTCTATTGAATTTTACTTGTCCAAGCAGCTCACCCAACGCATCTGCAAGTTGTGGAACGTGCCGTTTGGGATGTTTGAGAGCATCCATGTAAAATTGCAAATGTGAGAGGAAAAAAGAAAAAGAAAGAACTGAGGCCATGGCTAGACAAGGGGGTTGGAGGGTGACGATCTTACGATTTTATGATCGCGAGATCGTCGCCCTCGTCTACACATGGTGCCCAATATCGTGGCTGCCATTTTGATTTTTTTTTAAAGGAAAAGGAGAGCATGACCGCTTGAATGTAAGTTAAGTTGTTCTTGTTTTTAAAAAAACTTGCCCTCCCCGGTTACTCGCGAGGAGCCAGGACAACCCGTGACGCCTGCCCACATGTTCCGTGGTCTTGGGATCATCCCAAGACCACGGAAAAAACTGGGGAAATGGGTAGGGCAATATCCCGGGCCAAGGGAGGGATAATCCCTCCTTGCTCCCGGGATGCCCTATGCGTCATGTGGATGCACAGGGATGATCCTGGGGCGATCCCCAGGATGATCCCCGGGATATCAGCTGGTCTAGCCATGGCCTAAGTTCCTTATTTTGCAAAAGGGGAAGGGGATTCCCATTGGCTTGTTCCCTGGCATGATTTAGTTGGAAATGAAAGGTACTTTCCACCCCTTTACTGTTTGTTTCACGTCATAAAAAGAACCTGTTTTGGTTTTGCTCTTGCTTCCTTATCCAAATAGATTCTTCTGGATGTTGACAGAACTGCAGAGCTGTAAAAACCCAACTGAAATCGGAATGGACATCCAACTGAAACCAAAAGTCCCACTGCCTCTAATGTACACAAGATGGGTAGAGCATAGTTTCTATATGCACCTGTCAAATTATGTTAAGACAGCATGACCGTCTTCCCTGCCAGCCAGTACTGGTTATTTCTCATATACAAATTCAGGCAGATTTAACCTATAATTTAATTAATTAAGCAACCCAAACTCATATGATTCATTTTGCCTCATGCAGAGTCTCACACATAGGGATCATCTACACCAAGCAGGATATCCCACTATGAAAGCGGTATAAAAGCGGTACATAAAAGGCAGGAGCCACACTACTGCTTTACAGCGGTATTGAAGTGCACTGACAACTGTTGGGGCCCACTGACACAAACCATATACCGCTTTCATACCACTTTCATAGTGTTATATCCTGCTTGGTGTAGATGCATCATGGGCCCCAACATTTCTCAGTGCACTTCAGTACCACTATAAAGCAGTAGTGTGGCTCCTGTCTTTTATATACCGCTTTCATACTGCTTTCATGGGGCATGTCTAGACGGGGCGATATCCCGGGGATTGTCCCGGGATTGTCACTGTGCATCCATATGACGCACAGGGGATCCTGGGAGCAGGGAGGGAAGATCCTGCCTTTCCCCGGGATATTGCCCTACCCTTAATCCCAACTTTTCCTGCAGTCTCGGGATGAACTCGAGACTGCGGGACCTGTGGCTGGCTGTCCCGGTTTATTATTATTATTATTATTATTATTATTATTATTATTATTATTATTTATTTATATAGCACCATCAATGTACATGGTGCTGTACAGAGTAAAACAGTAAATAGCAAGACTCTGCCGCATAGGCTTACAATCTAATAAAATCATAGTAAAACAATAAGGAGGGGAAGAGAATGCCAACAGGTACAGGGAAGGGTAAGCAGGCACAGGGTAGGGAAAAACTAACAGTAGAAAGTAACAGTAGAAGTCTGCACAACATCAAGTTTTAAAAGCTTTAGGAAAAAGAAAAGTTTTTAGTTGAGCTTTAAAAGCTGTGGTTGAACTTGTAGTTCTCAAATGTTCTGGAAGAGCGTTCCAGGCGTAAGGGGCAGCAGACGAAAATGGACGAAGCCGAGCAAGGGAAGTAGAGGCCCTTGGGCAGGCGAGAAACATGGCATCAGAGGAGCGAAGAGCACGAGCGGGGCAATAGTGTGAGATGAGAGAGGAGAGATAGGAAGGAGCTAGACCGTGAAAAGCTTTGAAGGTTAACAGGAGAAGTTTATATTGGATTCTGAAGTGAATTGGAAGCCAATGAAGAGATTTCAGAAGCGGAGTAACATGGTCGGAGCGGCGTGCTAAGAAGATGATCTTTGCGGCAGAGTGGTGAACAGAAACCAACGGGCTGATGTGAGAAGAAGGAAGGCCAGAGAGAAGAAGGTTGCAGTAGTCCAACCGTGAAATAACCAGTGCATGAACAAGCGTCTTGGCAGAAGAGACAGACAAAAATGATCGAATCCTGGCAATATTATACAGGAAAAATCGACAAGATTTAGCTACTGCCTCAATATGAGGAATAAAGGAGAGCGAGGAGTCGAAGATAAAGCCAAGGCTACGAGCTTCCTTGACCGGAGTAAGCGTAACATCATTGACAGTAAGAGAGAATGAGAGATGAGGAGAAGGTTTAGGAGGAAAAACAAGCAATTCAGTCTTTGCCATGTTAAGCTTCAAGCGACGATGAAGCAGCCAAGCTGAGATATCTGAAAGACATGCCGAGATACGATCGTGAACATCAGGAGAAAGTTCCGGAGATGACAGATATAGTTGTGTATCATCGGCGTACAGATGATATTGGAGACCATGAGATTGAATAAGCTTGCCCAAGGTTTAATCCCGGCTCCTTGCGAGTAACAGCGAGGAGCCGGGAACCAGGCATGGGGCATGGAGCTCCGTGCCTATCAGGGGTGGGGTGGGGAGAATAGGAGGATTTTTAAAAAAAAAAACACCACCACCTCACTTTTTCGCAGGAGCACTCCTGCGCTTTTTTCCGATTAAAAAAACAAAACCAAAATGGCGGCACAACGTCCTCTTCCTCCTGGGATGTCGCACGGCACGTGTACACTGAGTGGGCGGACCTCGCGATCATCATATCGTGAGATTGTCCCCCTCCACCCCCGTCGTATAGCCATGCCCATAATGGAATATCCTGCTTGGTGTAGATGAGCCCATAAATAAAAAGAGATGGCCTTGGTTGGCAACTATTATTCCCCGCCCTTAAATTTTACCGGCTTTATTTTGGTTGCAATCTTATGCACACTTACCAAGGAAGAAGCTCCATGGAACAAAATGCTGCTTAATTCTTGAATAGACATGCTTAGGATTGTACTATTAGTGTATCCCTGTTCTTTCCTGCTAGAAGTGGTAGGGAAAAACAGATCAGTGTAAAGAGTTCTTGGGGAGGGAGTGGCGAGTACAGGCAGCAGGGAAATTGGGGGTGGGTGGGTCAGGGCACCCTTGGGTAAAAGCCTTGGAGGGCCGCCGGTTGTGCATCCCTGGACTAGACTCTAGTTAAAAGCATGTCAGATAACAGAACCCTGGCTGAGTCCCTGAATAACTGCTGTCAGTAAAAGTAAACAGCACTGGGCTTGGCGGAATACTGGTTAGACTCGGAGCTTTATCACACCAGGGTTATACTGTGCAATCACTGCGAATTGCGTGCAAAGGATTCTGAAGTTTTCCAGTTTATAATCTGCTTTGACTATGAAGTACTCCCATGCATCCTGCTTTAATTGTGCTTCAAAGGCAAAAGACCCGCCCCTATTTTACTACTACTTTTGGAGCGAATCTTTTGTTCTCCGAGCGGCCACTGGGGATGCAGGAGCAGGATTTGATATGTTTAAACAAAAATTAAACAAATGCTTACATCTGCGTAAGTTTTAAAGCTAAAGACATCAAAATTGACACAGTAATAGATATTAAGGAGAGCTTTAAGCATACCAAATTTGAATCAGATTGGGTCATCTGTTGATTTTTTACGATTTTTTACATTTCCCCCCTCAAACCCATTTCCTGGTATGCAAAGGATCTTAGGAGTGCTGCCGCCCGGGGTGCGATTTAGCTAGCAACAACAACAACGCCGACAGCTAAACGCTGTAGGGGATAATTCGAGGGAAACAGGTACGTGGGATGAAGCTATCAGTCTAAGGAGCTTTTCTACAGCCACTCACCTTTGCTTCCTTTAAACTGCTGTGGTCCATACCTCCCCTTCCTAAGACCTGCTACGCATGGGTGTCTCTTGGGCCGCCCATGTTCTCAGCACGGCCTTTCCTGCTGTGACCTGTGTGTTCTTGCCACTTCTCAAGTTAGATCTGGCAATTTTGCTTTTGTGTACGAGGGGAAAAGGAAGTAGCTTTCAGTGACGCAACCAAAAGCAAAAGCAATAGATAAAGTGACTCACAGTGGGGAGAAAAGTTGCTGTATCACCATTCTCCACCTTGGCCGGTTCCTCACATGATGCAAAGAGCCCTGGCTCTTGCAGCAGTAAAAAGGAAATGGGGGCTGGTCTAATAAATAAAGACTCAGGACTACTTCTGCCATTTTCTTTTAAGTGTAAACACATGCAACATATGAGGAACACCCGTGAGGAACAAAGGATTGGGCCACATGTCCCATCAAATGTGTACATTTGGTGGCAAATCTGGGTTTGCATGTGGGCGAAGTGCAAAATTAGGGTGACCATATGAAAAGGCGGACCGGTCAATTTTGCAGCTTTGCCACTGCAAAAACCTATCAAGGCAAAGCTGCGTTCTGCTGATTTTTATCTAGAACAGATGACATCAAACTGGAAATTGACGAGGGAGAACTAATTTAAAGATAATTGACAGATGTTCATATTTGTAGCTAGAGCTTTGGAAAGTATGTTTGAAGGCATTGATGGCACAATCCTATGCATGTTTACACATAAAAGAAGTTCTAGAACTCCCAGCATGGGCCTTGGATTGCTCTTCCTGAGTCAATCGCTGTATTTGCAGCCTTGGGTGGGTGATCCGTCATATCCTAGTCTCCCAGTCACCATAAGATTGCTCCGTCAATAAAGTTATACTTTAATAAAATGATTAAAATGTGTCTGGTTAAGTGCTGGTTTATCATCCCAGAACCTTGGCATTCATTAATGTGAACCTAGGAAGCTGAGAACAGACCTTCTTCTTTCTTGCTGAGCCATTCAAGTAGAACACTGGAGACACATTTTTACATTTACATCTGCAGGTAAAAGGCATAGACACACTTATATTTTTAAACAAACACAAATAAATAAATACATTCTAAACTTAAAATGCAGGAAACGGGTCTGTAATATCCCACCTACTATTCCTCTCAGCTATTCCCCTGCATTTACTTATTTATTTATTTTATATCCCACCTTTTTTCCAAGGCGGCATACATAATCCTCCTCCTTTCCCTTTTTATCCTCACAACAACAACCCTGTGAGGTAGGTTGGGCTGAGGGTCTGTGACCGGCCCAAAGTCACCCAGTGGGTTTCCATGGCCGAGCGTGGACTAGAACCCGGAGCTCCTGACTCCCAATCCGACACTTTAGCCACTACACCACATTGAATCTCACTTGCATGAACGTAGCAAGCTAATGATCTATATACTTTTCAAGGTCTAGAACACTGCAAAAGAGGAGCACACAGCACGCTCTGACATCTGATGAATGTAATTGACAATCCTAGACAAACCTTATGAATATCCCAAAGCTCAGAGATACAGGAGTCTGTGCTGACAGTCAGATCAATGGGATTGACAACATTCACCAGTTTATGTCCAACATGAAGGAACATAACCCAGTAAAAATACGTGCAACATTTGTCTGGGGTTGTCAAGTTCCTATGTGAATGCTGACATTCATCAATTTTCAGATATTCTGGGTAATACATACACTGCTCAGAAGGTTACAACTCATTTTCCTTTTCCAAATTACTACCCCTAACGCTAGCATACTGTAGGGCTAAACAACACAATGCATTAAATATGTAGCATACAGTTTAACCTGTCTTTTTTTTACTAACTAATAGGAAAACAAGTGACCAACAGGGGGGAAATCTAACCTACCCATGGTGTGGTGATTTAAATCTGGATCAGGACCACATGTATTTACATGTAAATAAAAAAAGGAAGTAAAGCTAAGCTCCACACTACATAGTTTAAATATGTATTTCCCCAATTCCCCCCTGGTTTTGCAGTTTTTCCCAAGTCAGTAAGCATTCTGTGGCCCCTGACCACTCACTCCTTGTTGGGTTATTTGTAGGTGAGTAGGTAGATTCTTCACCTATGCCTTTTTTCCATCCCCCAAAATGTTCTGTACTGCTGCAAGGTACTTCTGTACTTATACTCAGAGAATCCAGGTTGTTCTTTGTTTCTGAGATGCCTTCAGCTGGACATGGAAAAATCCGCTCATGGGATGCAAGGATTAAAGACTGATCCGGAGACAAGCTGCTGAGTCTATCTCCCCCACCCACCTCAAGTATTCAGAGGGGGCAGATGTGTCTCAGCACTGACAGCGACGGCAAACAACCGAGGGGCACTTTCCCCAATTTGGATATAATCCCAGGCCCCGTATCTCCCTCACACAAAAAATAAAGAGAGAGAGAGAAACATTATCTCAACCCCTCTTAATCTAGCCATGTTAATCTTGGACACGGATCTTAATTGAACATCTGCCAAATGTAAGACACCGAGAAAGATTCATCTTTGTATTAAGAAAATAATACAGGCCGGAGGGGAGAATGCAGCCCATAAATATGCAAGCACTTAAAAGGGACACTTTCAAGTCGAAGCAGAACAGAGGCTCTGCAGCACCAAAAAGTCATCCTGGTTGCTTGCCAAGTGGCTGCAACTAATTTCCATACACACACACACACACACACGGAAATGTGTACACACAGAGAGAGAGATTTTAATCTGATACATGCGTTTACAAAAAAGATAACAACACAAGAGCACTGAAAGCACACCCGGCAGATACACACGGAGGCGGACACATCAAGAGCATTTAACATTAGTGTAAAGTTTGACAAGTGTTTTAAAGTGTTTTAGGAAAATGGTGGGGAGTTTCAGGTTGCCCCATGCAATGTGGTGCCTCCGAGGTTATACATGTGCCAATTTAAATTTGGCCGATCCTGGATTTGCCCTAATTCCGTGTCCATGGCTGAACTGGTTTATGTGTGTGTGTGTGTGTGTGTGTGTGAACAGCCAGGGGCAGAGGAAGAGGAGGAGAGGAAAAAAGCATCTTAGGAAATAGTAATGTTACATAACTTTTGTATTACATTTATATCCTGCCTTTTTCGCATACAAAATCCTCCTCTCTCCTTTGTATCCTCACAACAACAACCCTGTGAGGTAGGTTGGGCTGAGAGTCCGTGACTGGTCCAAAGTCACCCAGTGAGCTTCCATGGCCTAGTGCAGTCTTGAACCTGGATATCCTTAATCCCAGTCCAACACTCTTAACTACTTATTTTCCTCTTTTTTAGATTACTTTATTTTTTAGTATTAAAAAATGATATGCCACTGTACCAAAATTGTGCAAAAGCAGCAAGTTTTTTAAAAAGCAAAATCCAACAATAACTGGTATGTTATCATCTAAACCTACCAGATATAAAAACTAGAAGAAAAGCCAGAAGGAAACCAGTATTAAACCGGAATAAAACCGGTTTGCACATAGCCAGACTCTGCTTGGATACGGCAAATAAGCATTGCCTCGGGGCAATCAAGTTTTTCAAAAATGGAGGAAGGGGTAGTGGAAGCAGAGATAAAAAGCTGGATCCTCTCTTCTTTCAGGCTGCTCACGTGCCACAAATGACAAAGACAAATATTTGTGGAACAGCAAAAAGAAGAAATCCAGGCCAATGGTCCAAGTGATGTAAACAAGCGTACTGAATAAGTTGGTTATGTTGCAATTAGGGAAACAGGAATAGTTAAAATTACATGTGGTGGGAGGGTTTTGGTAAGTTTCTTATTCTTAAAAAAAATAAACAATTCAAGACAGAGGAAATGGGGCACCAATGTGTGCATACACACCCATCTAATTAATCTAGGCGCCATCCTATGCGTATTTATAGACAGAAATAGTTCCTTCAACTCCTAGCATTGCTGTCTGGGAATGCTGGTAGTTGTAGGACTTTTGTATATCTAAACATCCCTAGGATTGTGCTTTTAATTAATTACATCACACCTGACCCCAAGCTGGCACCATCCAGATGTGTCTGATTCCAACTCC
Organism: Elgaria multicarinata webbii; assembly: GCF_023053635.1. Taxonomy (NCBI): domain Eukaryota; kingdom Metazoa; phylum Chordata; class Lepidosauria; order Squamata; family Anguidae; genus Elgaria; species Elgaria multicarinata. The sequence continues at coordinate 13,392,191 of NC_086180.1, forward strand.
CATTATCCTCACCCAGCATGCTGGCCAGGGAATGATGTTTGTTGCAGTCCAGCTTGGGAAAGAGTACTCTAAGAAATTCACATAGAATTTGTTATTCCTGCCCTGCCCTCCCCATAATCTGTCCTCACAACAACCTTGTGAGGTAGGTGCAGCTGAGGGATAGTGACTGTCCCACGGCCAAGCAATAAGCTACATGACTGAGTGGGGATTTTAGCCTGGGCTGCTCCAGTCATTATCCAACACTCTAACACAGGGAACTTGGTACTCTCCAGATGTTGGCCGTGCTGGCTGGAGTTTATGGGACTTATAGTCCAATACATCTGTAGGGCACCATATTGCCCAACCCTGCCCTAATTATTACACCATTAGCTCTGTGGGCTAAACAATGAACTGGTTAGGATATAACCAGAGAGCCAGTGTGGTGTAGTGGCTAAGGTATTGGACTACGAGTCAGGAGATCCAGATTCTAGTCCCCACTCGGCCATGGAAACCCATCCTCTCAGCCCAGACTACCTCACAGGATTGTTGTTGTGAGGATAACATGGAGAGGAGGAGGATTATGTACGCTGCCTTGGGTTCCTTACAGGAAAAAAGGCAGGATATAAATGCAATAAATAAATAGATAAATAAGGAATTTAAGCTGCATTCCTATGCACACTTACCAGGGAGTACACGTCACTGAACACAATGGAGCTTACTCTTGAGTAAACATGCATAGCATTGCACTCTTAAAAACATTTTAGGCACTAATCTAGTAGTAGTAAAATGGCGTATTCATTACAAACATATGCATCCTTACCCCCTTATGTTCCTATGAAACGTCATATTTCTGCTTGAAGAAAACAAGAGCTATTTCAGCATCCACTTGCTGAAAATTTAGCCGGTGTCTTCAGATGTCACTTAGGTTCACGAAGTAGGAAGCAATTATTTAGATTGGCACACAAAACGAACCCTCCTGCCATCTGTTCAGATGACTCATCCGCCAGCCTTGCTCTAAAGAACACCGGTAAAATATTTTGGCAATACCTCACCATTAATAAGGATGTTTACATCAAGTTATCAGAGTTTCCCCAAGTCCAGCAGGCTTTTCTACTTCAGCAAAGTTGATCTTTCAAAAGTGGGTTCCCCAGGTATGAAATCTCCCTTTTTGGAGAGCTCTCGCTCCGTATCCTCAGCTGAAGCAGCTGGACCAACCAAAACCTAGTCTGCTTTGAAGGGTGAAGGTCACTGGAAACATTGGGCCTGTTCAGACGACACACTAACCCATGGTTAAGGCCCTAACCCTTTTGCAGCAAATGGTTAGTGTGTTTAAATCCTAAGCATTATTACGTTATATGAACTAAAGAGTTCATATAATGCTTAGGATTTGCCACTGAGGCAGCGCATGTCAAATGTTTGTGTTTTCCTGGCAACAGGCCTATTAACAGTCCACAATTTGGGGTTTCCCAAAATGTGGGTCCCAAGCCCACAGAGATCACCGACGGGCGGAGCAGAGCTGCAGGCAGGAGAAAATGCATCACAGGGAAACTGTACTTGCAGGATGTAGGCTAACCATATATCCTCTTTTACAGAGGACCGTCCTCTATTTGAGGGGCAGTTTTGTCCAATTCAGATTTTTTTAAATTTAAATTTCATTTCTATATCAACCAATAGCCAAAGCTCTCTGGGAGGTTCACAACAATTCACAGGATGAAATATAAAAATACAAAATTTAAAAACAATGTAAACAATTTCAATAAAATGCCAGCGCTGTTCAAACAGTGGCATAAACCTGGCGCTGAAAAGATGGCAATGTTGGGGCCAGCTACCAACACGTTATCTTTAAAGATAAAGACCTCTTACGCATCAGCTGTTAGCACCTGGACAACAGTCTGCACAGGCAGGCGTACAGGTCACCTGGAAACAGTCTTCAACACGATGGTGAGATTTAGGATACTTCTATTTGAATTATAATAATTATTTCTAAAATGGCATCTATACATATATATTAGCACATGTAAATGTGTGTCCTTTAGACAGGGGGAGGGCAGGTGTGTTTCCTCTTCTTTGGCGATTCATTAAGTTGCCACCCTGGATCAGCAGAAAGTGGTTTACGTGCCAGACAGAGGAGTAAAGTAGCACAGAGAGGTGAACTATCAGGTTGGCAGGAGAAATGAAACCGGGAGGTTACTTCTTCACACAGCACAAAGTTAAATGATGAAACTCACTACTACAAAATGTAGCGATGGCCACCAATTGGGATGGCTTCGAAAGGGGGTTGGATAAATTCCTGCAGGAGAAGGCTATCAATGGCTACTAGTAAAGGGTGACCATATGAAAAGGAGGACAGGGCTCCTGTATCTTTAACAGTTGCACTGAAAAGGGAATTTCATCAGGTGTCATTTGTATATATGGAGAACCTGGTGAAATTCCCTCTTCATCACCACAGTTAAAGCTTCAGGAGCTATACTAGAGTAACCAGATTTAAAAGAGGGCATGGCACCTGCAGTTTTAACTGTTGTGATGAAGAGGGAATTTCACCAGGTTCTCCATATATACAAATGACACCTGATGAAATTCCCTTTTCTATGCAACTGTTAAAGATACAGGAGCCCTGTCCTCCTTTTCATATGGTCACCCTACTACTAGCCCTGATGGCTATGTGCTACCTCCAGTATGAGGCAATAAGCCTGTGTGCACCAGTTGCTGGGGAACATGGGCGAGAGGGTCCTGTTGCCCAGTGTCCTGCTTGTAGGTCAGTGCGTGAGCAGAGTGTTGGACTAGATGGACCCTTGGTCTGATCCACCATGGCTCCTCTTATGTTGTCTGAACAGGGGAGGTATAGCCCATGAGATTTCTAGGCTGAAGATCTCACAGAAGTCAAGAGAGGACAGAGCAGGTTTCATAAAGTTTACTGTAGCAAATTGAACATAAAAGCAAGCAGAAGCTTCCCAGACACCCAGCGCTTTCAAGCCCTTCTGACTTTTAAATGGGGCCAAGGACGCTCTGGCTACAAACTCCGTCACTGTGAAATTGGCACTGAATAGAACACAAGAAGGGCAGGCAGGACCCAAGAGGGAGCCACAGATGGCAGCTTTCTCCGCTTACAGACGCAAACCAGCAAGGTTTCACTTCTGCTTCCCCCCCCCCCAAAAAGAACCCAAAAAACCAACCCTGGCATTCATTTGATACTTCTGCTTGTTGTTTCCCCTGCCTCAAATGTCCCCAAAGAGAGCAGTCTTGTCCCAAGAAAAAGCGTCAAACTTTTAAAGTAAACACTATGTATACTTTGTAGGCTTTTGGCATATTTGCGTGCACGGTCTTCCTGAGGCGGAACTGTGTTCCTCACACAAACAGACAGCCGCTGTCGGCCGTGCAATACATGAAACTAATTCAGCCTTCCCCATCGTGTGGCTTTCCAAATGTGTTGGGACTGCAATTTCCATCATCCCCAGCCAGCATGTTAGGAAAGGCCGATTTTTTTTTTTAAAAAAAAGGAACTCACATCAAGGACTGGTTGAAATATTAAAATTGTTTTCATGGGTTTAATATCATAACATCTCCCCTCACAAGCACATAAATACAGGGTTCATACAGATAACTCTTTATTCATTTTGGTAACTACCAAAATGCATATCATTAAGATAGGTGGGGTATGCATGTTAGGAGGGTCTATATATAAGGACAGATGGGTAATTTCTTATTTCGACCCTACTGGTGATTCCAGACATTGCAAATTTAAAAATTCTCCCAACCCCATCTAGTGTTTTGTTACTTGGTCACACTAGAGCAAGGATCCCCAACGTTTTTGGGCCTGTGGGCCCATTTGGGGATTTGAAAAACTGCTGTGGACACCATCACAAAATGGCTCCCATGGAGGATGTGGCTGGTCACATCATGGCTGCCGTGGGGGCCTGGCTAGTCAAATGTGAGCTAAAGAGGTGTTGTGAGTTCCCCAGGGGCATCTGGCTGGCCTGTTCAGAGACAGGAGGCATGAAGGCTGGCCTAAGTACAATATGAAAAGGGCTCCTGTATCTTTAACAGTTGCATTGAAAAGGGAATTTCTGCAGGTGTCATTTGTATATATGGAGAACCTGGTGAAATTTCCTCTTCATCACAACAGTTAAAGCTGCAGGTGCCCTGCCCTCTTTTAAACCTGGTCGCTCTAGTATAGCTCCTGCAGCTTTAACTGCTGTGATGAAGAGGAGATTTCACCAGATTCTCCATATATACAAATGACACCTGCTAAAATTCCCTTTTCTATGCAACTGTTAAAGATACAGGAGCCCTGTCCTCCTTTTCATATGGTCACTCTAAAGTACAAGTCAAACTGGATAACATTGCAAGACAGTATTCTGGATTCTCCTGCTGTCAACAGGGACCATTCCCAAAACTCCAAGTGCGTGGATCAGCTCATGCCATGTTCAGTTCTGGCAGCTGGGAGAAGGCAATGAGCTGTCTCTCTTCCAATGAAGATGAAGATCAGGACACAGAGCAGGGCTTCTGGGTCTACTGCAAATAAAGGTTCTTCTCAAGAAGCATGATTGTACACCAACTTCTCCAGCCTGCTGCCTTCCAGATGCGTTGGCCATGCTGACTGGTCATGATGGGAGTTGTAGTTGAACAGAACTAGAGGGCACCAGGGCAGGACCTACACTACTGCTTTAAAACGGTTTATAACAGTTTTGACAACTGTTGAGGCCCAGGACACACTCCATATACAGTTTTCAAAACACTACCGTAATCTATACCAAGCAAGATATTGCTCTACGAAAGCAGTATGAAAGCAGGCAGGAGCCACACCAAGCAGGATATAGCACTATGAAAGCGGTATACGGTAGGTGTCAATCGGCCCCAACAGTTGTCAATGCACTTCAATGCTGCTATAAAGCACTAGTGTGGCTCCTGCCTTTTATATACCACTTTCATAGTGCAATATCCTGCTTGGTGTAAATCTGGTTGGGGAAAGCTGGTTATATGCATCCTGCAGAAGAGATGTGATGGCCGGGGGGGGGGGGGGGGGGATCACGGGAAAAGGGAGGAAAACTAGAAAAATGAAGAAATAATCCATTTTTTCTGGAGATTTTTTTGGAAACTTTTTGGAAAACACATCATTTTTCTAGTTTCTCCCCCCTCAGTTTCCCCCCAAGCTTTCATATCTCCATCTTGCAATAAAATGCTCTCAGTCATTCTGACAACAGTTTTACAATGCTTCAGGGAGAGTATTTGACTGCAGATCACATGTGCGGAAGGGGGGGGGGGAACACACACACAACGGAATGGGTTATCTTCAATAACAATGCAAACTCTGGCTGCTTGAGGCCTAGAACTAGACATGCCCTAGGTTTGTCTGACATGCAAACACACAGGAACATCTGAGTGTGTGTGGCAGGGGGCGGGGAGAGAGAAACTGCAGGGGGGCTGGTGTGGATAGTGTGGATAAGGAGACATTTTTCTCCCTCTCTCAAAATACTAGAACCCGGGGTCATCCCAAGAAGCTGATTGGTGGGAGATCCAGGACAAATAAAAGGAAGTGCTTCTTCATACAGCACATAGTTAAATTATGGAACACACTACCACAAGTTGTAGTGCTGGCCACCAATTTGGATGGCTTTAAAAGGGGGTTGGATAAATTCCTGGAGGAGGAGAAGGCTATCAATGGCTACTAGCCCTGATGCTATCTCCAGTATTCGAGGCAGGCCTGGTTCAGACAACACGCTAAACCAGGTTAATGCATTCCCTAAACCATTTTGTGGTTAAGCAGCATGGTTTAGTGTGTTGTCTGAACCAGGCCACTGTAAGCTTGTGCACAACAGTTTCTAGGGAACATGGGTGGGAAGGTGCTGTTGCACCATGCCCTGCTTTGTTGGTCCCTGGTCGATGGCTGGTTGGCCACTGTGTGAACCGAGTGCTGGACTAGATGGATCCTTGGTTCTGATTCAGCATGGCACTTCTGTTCTTAACCCTTGCCCTACCACTGTGTGCCTCCCCAACCGCTCTTAGCAGCTTTCCAACGCTTGACCAGGAAAACCCAGTCTCAGTGGCGGGGGGCGGGGGGGGGAGCCAGGAGAAAGGGTTGCAGGGGGGAACTGCACCAGGTGACGAAAGGGTTAAGCACATCCCTGCAAATGCTCACCTCTGCTTTGAATGCTGGAGGCCAATATGGGCTGGGGAATTCTGAAGACTTGCCAAAGGCCTAATTCCGCTCCCTGTTTGACTATGCAGGCTTTGAGGTGTTGTTCTCATTTTTTATTATGTGTGCACACTTTTTAAAAATCTTATTACCCACTCCAAATTCTCTGTTCCAGACTGGCCGAGACCACAAAATGGAAGGAAATGGCTGAGGCAAGACAACACACGTAACTATCAAATGAAAAGAAAATTGCTCGCCTCTCTCTCGCGGCCTGCCTGCCTCCCCGACTCCAAAGTTCAAATGAGGAGAAAATACGTGATTTCAACAGCTTTGGAAATAATGATCTTTGGCCTGGGGAGAGATTCTCATGATAGATTTCAACAAAAGAAAGAGTATTTTGCGCTGCCTGCGTTTAGGATACATACTGTGTGGGGTGGAGAGACAAAACACGCACGTACAAACACACACACACACACAGTCTTCGTAACTCTTAGGGCAAGTCACAATTGTCAGTCCATTTCTGGGCCCAATTCAAATGTCTGGTATTACCTTTTAAAGTCCTAAAGAGGGGATCAGGCGTCTGGAAACAAAGCCCTATAAGAGAGACTGAAACAACTGGGCATGTTTAGCCTGGAGAAGAGAAGATTGAGGGGAGACATGATAGCACTCTTCAAATACTTAAAAGGTTGTCACACAGAGGAGGGCCAGGATCTCTTCTCGATCATCCCAGAGTGCAGGACACGGAATAACGGGCTGAAGTTACAGGAAGTCAGATTCTGGCTGGACATCAGGAAAAACTTCCTGACTGTTAGAGCGGTACGACAATGGAACCAATTACCTAGGGAGGTTGTGGTGTCTCCCACACTAGAGGCATTCAAGAGGCAGCTGGACAACCATCTGTCAGAGATGCTTTGGGGTGGATTCCTGCATTGAGAGGGGGGTTGGACTCAATGGCCTTGTAGGCCCCTTCCAACTCTACTATTCTATGATTCTATGAGTTGGGGTCAGTTTACCTGAAAGACCATCTCCTCCCATATATAACCACCTGGGTTATCTCCATCTAATTCCACCCCTCACTCAGTTAGTTGGTATCACATCCCACTCCTTTCAGTAGTAAAGTTCTCTTCTCTCTCCTCCCACTCATGTCCACATCTCCTATAGATCTCAGTTTGGGAATAGAGGAGGCAAAATATAAACATGCAAGAAATGTTTAAACTGGGACTGGAAAATCCAGGACACCTGGTCACCCTAGCTCCTAGAAATTTGGTGCTGGTACGTAGGGACATTTAATGGTTTCCTATTCTTCGTTTGCAGCTTTCTTCTGGCAAATAGAAAAAAACAGTCTGGGTTCAGACAACACAATAACCAATGGTTAAATAATCAATGGTGGGTTAAATAGTCAACGGTTGTTTATTGCATCATCTGTCGGGACTTTTTCACACCACAATTGGTTATTTGGCTGAAATAAGCAACGCAAATAACCAACGCTGTGCAGACTTGACGATTTGAACAACTGTTTGTTATTGTGTCATGTGTCAGGCACCGTTGACAGATTCCTTACAGCTGTCCCCTCTTCTAGTCCTTCCCCCAACCAGATGGTTCCTGGCGGCCTTATCAGCTTGCTCTCGGGTCTGGTGGTGCTGCTGCTGAATGCCAGGTCAGTCCAAAACAAAATCTCTCTCATCCATGATCTGATTGTGGATGAGGGGGCTGACCTGGTATGCATCACTGAGACCTGGGTGGGGGAACTGGGAGGGGTTGCTCTCACCCAGCTCTGCCCTCCTGGGTACTCGGTGCAGCACCAGCACAGACTCGAGGGCCGGGGAGGGGGGGTTGCCGTGATCTATAGGAATACAATCTCCCTCTCTAGGCTTCCTGTTCAGTCGAGTGCTGATCTTGAGTGTCTGTACTGTGTGTTGGGTACTCGAGACAGATTAGGGATTCTGCTGGTGTACCGTCCACCCCGCTGCCCCACAGTCTCCCTGCCTGAGCTGACGGAGGTTGTCTCGGACCTGGTGTTGAGAACCCCCAGGATGGTGGTTCTGGGGGATCTCAACTTCCATGCCGAGGCTGCTGTCTCTGGAGCGGCTCAGGACTTCATGGCTGCCATGACAACCATGGGGCTGTCTCAACATGTCATCGGCCCAACACACGCAAAGGGACACACGCTTGATCTGGTTTTCTCGACTGGGCAGGAGGATGGTGATCTGGAAGTGGGGGAACTAACATCTACCCCCTTGTCATGGTCAGATCACTTCCTACTGAGGTTTAGACTCTCGGCGGCCTTTCCCCTCTGCAAGGGTGGGGGGCCTATTAAAATGGTCCGCCCCCGGAGGCTAATGGACTCCGATGGATTCCAGAGGGCTCTGGGGGATTTTCCTGCTGGTATGGCCGGTGCTCCTGTCGAAGCCCAGGTCGCTCTGTGGAATGCAGAGATGACTCGGGCGGTTGACACGATCGCGCCCAAGCGTCCTCTCCCTCTGAGCAGAGCCCGGTCAGCTCCTTGGTATACACCTGAGCTGAGGGCGATGAAGCAAGAGGGGAGACGGCTAGAACGCAGGTGGAGGAAGACTCGTGCTGGGTCTGATCGAACACGGGTTAGAGCTCACTATCGAGCCTACTCTGTGGCGGTGAGGGTGGCAAAGAGGCAGTTCTTTTCCACCAGCATTGCGTCTTCTCAGTGTCGTCCGGCGGAGCTTTTCCGGGTGGTTCGCGGCCTGTTACACTCTGGGCCAGGGCGAGAGATGGTGGAACCCTCGGTAGCACGCTGTGACAAATTTGCACGGCACTTTGAAGATAAAGTCGCTCAGATTCGTCATGAATTGGACACCACACTTAATGCAGCTCCACTAGTAGAGGTGTTCAGAGCGCCGTCCGGTTCAGTTTTATTGGATGAGTTTCAGTTAGTGAGGCCCGAGGATGTGGACAAGGTGCTTGGCCAAGTCCGGTCGACCACCTGTGTGCTTGACCCTTGCCCCTCATGGCTCATTACATCAAATAAGGAGGGGATCGCCGGCTGGGTCCAGGAGGTTGTAAATGCCTCCTTGAGAGAGGGAGTGGTGCCGGCCTCTTTAAAAGAGGCGGTAATTAGACCACTCCTGAAGAAGCCTAATCTGGACCCGGAGGATGTTAACAACTATAGGCCGGTGGCTAATATCCCTTTCCTGGGCAAGGTGCTTGAGCGGGTGGTTGCAGGACAACTCCAGGCACTCTTGAATGAAACGGATTATCTAGATCCATTTCAATCGGGCTTCAGGCCTGGTTTTGGAACGGAAACTGCCTTGGTCGCCCTGTGGGATGACCTCTGTCGGGAGAGAGACAGGGGGAGTGCGACCCTGTTGGTTCTCCTGGACCTCTCAGCGGCCTTCGATACCATCGACCATGGTATCCTTCTGGATAGGTTGTCTGAGCTGGGAGTTGGAGGTACTGCGTTGCAGTGGTTCCGCTCCTACTTGGATGGCCGATTCCAGAAGGTGGTGCTGGGGGATTATTGCTCTGTGCCGTGGCACCTAAGCCATGGGGTTCCACAGGGCTCTATCTTATCCCCTATGCTGTTTAACATATACATGAAGCCGCTGGGGGAGGTTATCCGGAGATGTGGACTGAGGTGTCATCAATATGCGGATGATACCCAGCTCTACCTTTCCTTTTCATCAAACCCAGGTGAGGCAGTGGCTGTTCTGAACCAGTGTCTGGGCACGGTAATGGACTGGATGAGGGCTAATAAACTGAGACTCAATCCAGACAAGACGGAGGTACTGTTAGCGGGTGGTTCTTCTGTCCGGCGAGGTGATGTTTGCCCTGTCCTGGACGGGGTTGCACTCCCCCTAAAGGATCGGGTCCGTAGTTTGGGGGTGCTCTTGGATCCAGAACTGTCACTTGAGGCACAGGTGAACTCAGTGGCAAAGAGCACCTTTTATCAGCTCAGGCTGATATACCAGCTGCGCCCTTATCTGGACAGAGATAGCCTAGCTACAGTTATCCATGCTCTGATAACCTCTCGTTTGGATTACTGCAATGCGTTATACGTGGGGCTGCCTTTGAAAACGGTCCGGAAACTTCAACTGGTGCAAAACAGGGCAGCAAGGTTATTAACAGGGACTGGCCGGCGAGATCACATTACGCCAGTCCTTTTACAACTTCACTGGCTGCCAGTCCAGGTCCGGGCCCAATTCAAAGTGCTGGTATTAACATTTAAAGCCCTAAACGGTTTGGGGCCAGGTTATCTGAAGGAACGCCTCCTCCCATATGTACCTACCCGGACCTTAAGATCATCTACAGGGGGCCTTCTCCATGAGCCCCTGCCAAAGGAAGTGAGGCAGGTGGCTACTAGGAGGAGGGCTTTCTCCGCTGTGGCACCCCGGTTGTGGAACGAGCTCCCCAGAGAGGTCCGCTTGGCGCCTACACTGTACTGCTTTCGTCGCCAGCTGAAGACCTTTTTATTCACTCAGTATTTTAACACTTAATTTTAACTTAAATTTAAATTTTACTGTTTTAACTCTGTATTTTAATCCTATATCAACTTTGCTGTATGGTTTTATCCTGGTTGCGCTTTTTATACTGTATTTCGTAATTGTGTTTTAAACTGTTGGGTGTTTTACTGTGGTTTTAATTTTTGTGAACCGCCCAGAGAGCTTCGGCTATTGGGCGGTATAAAAATGTAATAAATAAATAAATAAATAAATAAAAATTTCGTGGCACACAGTTGGTTATTTTCGGCGACTACAGAGTTCCCTGGCAAGAGCGACCAAAGGAGTGGCTGCTGCTCTAGTCCAGCCAGCAGAACTCACAATGGCTGATGGGATACCAGCGGGAGGACTGGGAGGGAGTGACAGCAGGGGATATGTCAATCAAAAACACCACTGACTAATAGTCAACTTGACACTGGCCTTAATCCACACCACAGTTGATTATAATCATGTCATGTGGGGATTATTGATTAACCCCTCAATAATCAACCATGGAATTGATTGTTAACCCAACACTGACTACTGTGTTGTCCAAACGCAGCCAGAGTGTCTTTCAGGACAAACCTCCTACCTGACGGTGGGGCTCAGATAATGGGAAGTTAAAGGGATGTCATTTTATCTTCACAAAATATTTTACAGAAGAAAATGTCATCACAGAGATCTACAAGGAAATCCCTCAAGATGGCAAGGAATTCTCCACAGTTGCTTTGCGAATTCTGTTTCAGTCCAGGCGCACACTACAAAAACATGCACACACAAAAACTTACAGCCCACAGGGACAGTTCCCCCCTCCAAGAAGATTGAAAACATAAGCACTGTAAATAGCGATATCCAACCTAAAGACTGCATATGCCAACAACCAAGTCATCGCTACAACAGCTGAAAACATGAAAGAAACCAAGGGAAAGAGAACTTCAAAGAAGGCCTTGTACAATATCAACCTCTGAATAGGTTGCCTAAAGATACACACACACAAATTTAAATTATTTTAAATTTTGTTTCAACTGTTTTCTGTTTTTATTTTCATTTTATCTTGTACACCGCTCCGAAATTTTTCAATGGGGAGCGGTATATAAATATTCTAAATAAATAAATAAAGGGAAAACAGAGCCCTAGTGCCTAACCCAGTGGTTGACAACTTGTGGCCCTCCAGATGTTTTGTCCTACAACTCCCATGATCTGTCATGATTCCAAGCCGTCCTGCTAGGAACTATCCTCTAAGCTTAATTAGCCTAACAAAGCGAGGCAGTTGCCTATCAACTAAATCAACAGTTTCCCACATTGCCTGACAGGCTTTTACTTCAGGGAGGGTCTTCAAGGTGAAGCCTCTACCGAGTAGTTACCCTAATGGACCACCTCCCACCTCCTCTCAACTCTGCCCACTTGAGTCTACTGAGGTCTATCAACTCCAATGTTTCCTCCCCCTCTGACAAAGACTGAGTTCCTAGGGGGTGGGAAGGGTGATCTCTGAGCCTGGGCCTCCTGTTCGATAAACTCCTAGAAAGATTCCTCCTTGACTCCTAGAGAGATTTGGAGAATTTCTTCCCCCACTTCCTGTCTTTGCTGGTGTATGTCTCCTTCTTCTTCACTGTCCAAATCCGATTGAGGCTCCAAAAGTTTGTCTCCTACACTAGGGAAAACAGGCCTGATCCTCACATGATCCCTCACTATTGGTTCTGCTGGTTAAGGCTCATGGACATTGTAGGCTGAAACATCTGGAGGGCCACACGTTGCCCACCCTCCATGGACTGCAGGCTGTCTTCTGAACTGCAGGAAAAGACATTTCGGGTTATGCAGCAAGAGAACAGCAAACACACTCCTTCCAACGGGTTTTGCATGGCCAGATGTCCCTTCTAATTGATATTAAGAGTTGGCATGACATAAGGCAATGGTGTCGAATGTGTGGCCCCCTCCAAATTTCATTGGACTGTAACTCCCATCATCCCTAGGAACATAGAAGGTGCCTTTCATGGAATTTGATCATTGCTCAGTCTAGCCCAGTATTGCCAACACTGACTGGCAGCAATGGCTCTCCAGCGCTTCAGGCAGGGTTCTTTCTTAGCTCTATCCAGAAATGCCAGGGATTGAACTTGGGACCTTCTGTATACAAAATCTGTGCTCTACCATTGAGTTACGGCCATCCCTGTAGCCAGCATAGCTACAGATAGATGGGAGCGGAAACACCACACATTTCCCATCCCTGGTGTAGTCTGTATAAGAGACACAGGCCGTAGCTAGACCTAAGGGTTATCCCAGGATTGTCCTGGTGTCAAACCTGTTCATCTAAGTGCCACACAGGGCATCCAGCGCTCAGGCAGGGACAAACCCGGGATGATCCTGGGATAAACCTTAGGTCTAGCTACGGCCACACAATGCAGAAGTGAGTCCTCAGAAGTAAGACCCATTGAGTTCAATAGGACTGACTCCCAGGCAGGCAGGTATGTATAGGATTGCAGCCTCAAACTGCAATCATGGCTGCAATCCTATACATAGTTACCTGTGAGTAAATCAAATTGAACTCAATGGGACTTACTTGTTAAGAATAATTTCTCAGCCTCAGCCCTACCCCATTTGCAATAGGGGGATAATCATACTGACCTGTCTTATAGGATTGGCTGAATGATGGTAGTAAGCTAATGAACGGGAAACACTTTGAACACCCACACACCACTAAGTATTCTTAAAAGCAACCTCAGAAGGAGCTTTGCAGTCTAGCAAGTCATGCTTTTTAGTTTTGTTTTGAAAAAAAAAGCCATTTTCCAGTCGAGGAGGGTTTCCATTAAAACGTTTCCATGTGTCACTTATGAAAAATGACCCAATGCCGTTAAGTTTAAAATCCTCCGCAAAAGAAAATGGAATCCTTTGAGCCCAGCTGAATTACACACGTGAAAGAACGTGGGACTTTCTCTGTGCAAAACCTTTCTCCGTCTCTTGCTTCTTCGCATGATTTGTTCTGCAAACTTTTAGTGGTTTGTAAAATTTATTCCGGTTTTGTCAATCACAGGGAGGAGCAGGACATTTTGCTGGGCACTGAAGCTCACCTAGATTGAGCCCAGCTCAAACTGCTAGATTATTCAGTCTCCCCACCCCTGTCAGGCATCTGAGATTTCAGCCGGTGTTGGACATACACTTTCAAGCATGTCTTCTGCATATGGGCTACAAACTTGCTTTTTTATTTTTTTAAAAAAGGTGAAAGTTGAGATTCACAGAAAGTTGAATTCTATCTATGAGCAGTGTCACATTCTGGTTTCCTTTGTGCTTCTGTGGATCTATAACAGTGATTCCCAAAGTGGGCGGTACCGCCCCCTTAGGGACAGTGGAATTGCATAGGTGGGCGCTAAGAGGCAAAAGGGGTGGCAGGGGGGTGCTTGAGGTGGTCTTTTCTGAGAAGCGCCTCTCCAGAAGGTCTTAAAACCCACGGACATTTTTATGGGAGAAGGTAGTTTGGTCCCAAGCCATATAGGTGAAGAATCCACACATGTATTAATACCTTTTAACAATGAATTGAAATGTTTTAAAAGCACCAAAACGCTAATGGAGAGACATACCCTGCTTGGTGTGCCCCGCCACGCCGGCTGCAAAACAGAGGCATTCGCTCTCTTTTCCCTCCTTCTCTCGGCAGGCCTAGGGCGGATGCTTCCCTTTTTTATTTTCAGCTCCTCAGATCAGCTCCTCTGCCCGGCCACCACCGCTGCTCAGCCCGGATGCCCAGACCAGCAGGATCCAAAGGAGCGCGGCCGCTTTAAATAGGAAGCACCCACCCCAGTCTTGCGAACGCCTCTGTTTGCAGCCAGCGTGTCTAGATATCTAAAATGTGATATCTAAATCACATTTTAGATATTACTAAATGTGATATCTAATATTCCTTCTAAATGACTTTCAGACTTTGAAAAGATGATATCACTGGATCAAGTTCATCAATTATGTTTAATTGAATAAACTAAAAAAAAGTAATTGGATTTTGCGTAAATATTCAATTGTTACTGTTTTGAATTTTATTGTTATTATCTTCCTTAGTGGGTCGTTGAAAACCACTATTCTGAATAATGATTTTTATAGTGTAGGGTAGGGGGCACTGGGCATGAGTTTGTGGAACCAAGGGGGCGGTTACCTGAAAAAGTTTGGGAACCACTGATCTATAACATTCACACCGCCCTGCCCAAGACAATCGTATACGTTTGGACTATCTGTTCTGGCTTCATTTAACTTGTCAGCCTGAGCCTATGGGCTCTGCGGTAGCACATCACACAAGTTTGCACTGGTCACCTCTGTTTAAAACTGTAAGCTCCTCAGGGGCAGAGATCCCTTTGCTTTTCACTCTGGTAAGTGTCATGCAAGTCACGAAGAAGCTATAATAAATCAGCCTTTGCTATCCAGCAATCAGTTTGGGATACAGGTCTCTGGACACTCAGGCTTTCTTTTTTTAGTTAATATTTGCTTGCTATGTGGTTGCAACAGATACGGGTGAAAGGGGATCCCTAGCCCGCTATTCGCAGGGCTAGGACTCTGCAAAGAGGCCACACCCCCAGCCAGCCCTTGCCACGCCCCTCTCTGCCCACATCTGACTGATGCAAAGCCTTACGTAGCTGCACTGACCCAAGCTGCTGCACCAGGACACGGTCCTGGATATTTTACTGCAATGCAAAGCCCCCCTGTGCTTTACACAGGCAGCAGACCGAGGCAGTAAGCCTTGGAAGGATGCTATTTTCTCCCTCCCAGATTCTCCAGTATCAGAAGCAGTAAGCCTATATACACCAGTTGCTGGGGAACATGGGTGGGAGGGTGCTGTTGCACCCATGACCTGCTTGTGGATTCCTGATCGACAGCTGGTTGGCCCCTGTGTGAACAGAGTGCTGGACTAGATGGACCCTTGGTCTGATCCAGCAGGGCTCTTCTTACATTATGACAATCTAAACATGCAAAAGGAATCCGATGGGATCGGGGTGGGAGAATAGTCACTGTAGCTGTCGCCCGCTGTTTGCTGGGCAGTTGCTGCAACGGAGTTAGGGAGGCCCCCGATAACATTTGAAACGCAGCTCCGCTATTTTGCAACGCTTCTGTCAGCCACCATGACGTAACCGGCAGAGAGAAGCGCCGGTGGACTGCTGGACGTAAACAAGCGCCCATCTAAAACAGAAACTAGACACACAGCGTCAGCACCAGGATTCGGCCGATATAAAAAGCCTTCTCCAAAACGGGCACTCGACTGGGGATCGGGTAGTTGGAATAAACGCACGGGCTGCCTCTTCATCATGGCGAAATGTGCAGCGTTTCAAGAGGCATATAGGAACAGGCCTTGCACAAAGCGCTCTCTGCAGAAGCGACACTGCTGTCGCCGCAACTGTTTTCGGTCCCCAGAGGCCTACACTGTGCATGCACCACTGAACTCGGTTGAAATGCAAAGTGTGTGCAGCCAGCCAGATCCTATTCACCTTCAGAGTCTGAAGCAAAGCGAGTGCTGTCCCGGGCCACAGCTAGACCTAAGGTTTATCCTGGGATCATCCAGGGTTCGCCCCTGCCTGAGCACTGGATCCCCTGTGTGTCACCTAGATGAACAGGTTTGACCCCTGGACGATCCAGGGATAAACCTTAGATCTAGCTATGGCCCTGTTTTCTTTTAGCAAGCCAAAAGAAAAAAAGAAAAAACCTGAACGCGCGGTGCAAAGGAACGTTTTTCTGCAGCATTATTGCAAACGCACCGCGTGCATCGTTTCTATGGGGGGGAAACAATCATATTGCAGCACCATAAAAGCGCGCGCGCGCTCATGCACCGTAGCGCGACTGCGAAGGGTCCCCGCATGCATTATGTAAACAACAACACGGGCGATCGTTTAGCACCACCTCTGTCTTAAAGTGCACGCCACACAATTGATTTCACAATGCAGCATGAACTTATATTTGCGGGAAGGCCTTTGCAAAATAAATAAATAAATAAATAAATAGAAATCACAGGGGGCATTTCATTATTCGGATACCCATAACCCCGAAAACCATTTAACCAGACGATTCATACTTGAACTTGCTTAGTCCGGCGGGGGCCTACGCCAGGCAAAAGGTTTTGCGAACTGCACGTTTCTGCGCGCGGGTCAAGGGTGCAAATACAAGCCCGGACAAGAATGCCTACATATGCACGCCGTTAAGAATGCCAGGATTAACTCTTTGTTTACAAAGGAATCTCGCTTGGGTTCGATTTCCCCATACGGAACATCGTTTGATGCCAGATCGGCGTGCAGCCCCGAGGATCTGCGAAAAGTTCGCGTAATAAAAATAAAAGCAAAATGATGCCGTTACGCGGATCGTAGCACACCCATCTATTGCAAAAGAGTCCCACTGGAGAAACACGGCGAAGCCTACACAAAGACACACACTTTTTAAAAAATTTTGGTTTGTTGATGTATCTGCTCACCTCCCCTTCAAAGCTGTAGAAATCACCGCTGCAATTGGCCAGCATTCGGGCCATTAAAACACCATGATTGTGGCTCCGACCGGGAAAGATGCTTGCTTGGTGGTTCTTTGTTTAGTTTCCTGCTTGTTCCATGTTAGGCCGGGAAGAAGCGGCGACCGCGATTGCTGCTGCTGCCGCCAGCAGAATCGTTCATGTCTCCATGGTGGGAGGTTTGGAGAGCTCTTGGTCGTGTGTTGCGCGAGGAGGGAAGAAAGGAACCGGGGGGCGGAGGGGGGGATCCGTCCCTCTGTTCAAGGAGAGAGTTAAGGGGGAGGACCTGGCCCTATTGTTGTGGTTCCTGCTGCTGCCGCTGCTGCTCCCCCCAGGGCAGAGAAAAGCGCCTTGCAAGCTTAGGGAAGGGGAGAAGGAGGCAGAAGGGGAAATGCAAAGCAGAAGCGCCCCCACAAAAAAGGAGAGGAAGAAAAAAAAAGGAGGGGAGGGAAGGGAAAGGGGGGGCGAAAAAACAAAAACAAGACACAGCGAGTGCGGCAGAGAGCGAACCGCTTCCCGGGGGGAGCAGGAGAAGGAAAGAAGCGCCGGCAGCGGGCGGCTCAGCCTCTTCCTCCGGCTTGGCGCTGCTGCCGCTGCTGCTGCCGCTCCTCCTCCTCCTCTCCGCCTGCGCGCAAAGCAGACCGTGCCGGGGCTGAGAGGAGGAAGAAGAGGAGGAGGAGGAAGAGGGCTCTTCGTTCAGCGATGCTCACCCGCCGGCCCGCCCGCTGGGGCACTCGCGGACACCCCGGGGAGGGAGGAGACGACGGAGCAGCCGCTGTTGGTACCCGCTTTGCCCTGCACCCCAGGCAGCCAAGAGCCGGGGGGGGGGATTGGATTTGGAGTGCTGTATCAGCCCTTCTGGGCTCCCCGTCGTGGAAAGGATATGGTAGATGCAGAAGAAGAGGAAGAGATCGGGCCCTTTCAGTGGCTTTTAGGGCGCAATCCGACGCATGTTTGGACAGGGAGAGGGGAGTACAATTCTCAATATTCCCCAGCTAGGGAACGCTGGGAGTGGTAGGGTTCCCCACCCACCCCCGTGTAAACACATGCATCGGATCGCGCCTCTGGTGGTTTGAATGCCGTCTCTCAGCCTCACCTACCTCGCAGGGTTGTTGTGAGGATGAAATGTGCGATGGGGCAAGGATAACGGGGATGATGGGAGTTGTAATCAGACACATCTGGATGGTGCCGGCTTGGGGAAAGGTGTGGTGTGAACCTAATTAATTATAGGCACGATCCTATGCTGAGGGATGCTGGGAGTTGTAGGACTTTTTTCTGTCTAAACGTGTATAGGATTGTGTCCTTAATGGTTTAGATGTTATCTTATGTTTCCACGTGTTTTGATTGCCCCATTGTACAGTGTGGGATTTGATTCTGAGTAAATAAATGTGCAAGCTTGCACTACTGCAATCCTAGTCATGTTTACTTGGAATTAAGTCATTGGGTTTACAAAACTGCAGCTTCAGAGCTGGGGTCCTTTGCAACTTTACTCAGAAGTAAGTCCCACTTACTTCTGAGTCCCACTTTGTTGAATTGGTCCTAGCTCCAAGCAAGAGTTCATAAGATTGCAGAATTTGTACTTGTAGCTCTAAACCATTCTGCCTAACTCTGTTGGGCACTTAACAGATAAGAACTGATTCAAAGACTCATACTTGGGAATACTTTGATTCTGGTCTTTTGTCCTGGTTACGTAGCAGACCATGTGAAAAAGCATTGGATTGGTGCAATAATGAGATGTGGGTAAGAGAGAATATAGCAGGCTTTTCAAAACTGGAAATCCATGGACCTTTATACTCTCTTGTCTTGTGTATGCTAATGTATCCAGTGCACCTGCTTCTAGAATTTCATATTTTAACTTGTCCTTTATCTATGCTTTTAACTGCAGTTTAAATCACAAAGTACCCCTGTTCAGAGGACACACGAAGCCATGGTGGCTAACCATTGTGAGCTAAACATTATAGCTGAGTGTGTTGTGTGAACCATTCCTAACCGTGATGGCTACATAACCATGGTTTAAACACGCTCACTAACCATTTGCTGCAAAAGGGTTAGCGGCCTAACTATAGCTTAGCGTGTTGTCTGAACAGGCCCACTGTTAGCATGTGAGGCCTTTCCTGGCATAGTAATATGCGATAGGCTAAACTTCATCCACTTAATTTCTGTGCTGTGTCACTGTTAAAGGCGCAGTTGGTTTGAAATAAGCATACCATTAAGTACGTCATTGCATGTCTTAGTGTCTGTAATATTGGGTATGGGTGTATGAAATGTGCAAGGATACATTTATGCATCACATAGAAGGGCTTCCAGCCTGCCTAGAGAATTGTGCATGTTTTGCTTTGAAATCAGCATGACAGTTTAGAGGATGCTGTATTGTAAAGAGACCAAGGCCGTTGCTAGACCAGGGGTTAGCCCGGTGCGAGGCCCGGGCTCACCTCTGTGTGTCCAGATGATGCACAGGGGCTCCCGGGGTCAGGCAGAGGTCAACCCTGCCTGGCCCCGGGGTAACGGGCACCACTTTGGGCCTGGTATTTCCGCAGTCCCGGGCTGAGCCCGGGACCACAGAAAGTCTAGCCCGTTCTGTGGCTTTTCCCGGCTACACGGCTTACTCGCAAGTAGCTGGGAGAAGCCGCGCATCGGAGCCGGGGGGGGTGGAGATCGGAGCCAGGGGCGGGGGGGGGCATCAGAGCTGGGGGGTGGAGATTGGAGCACGGGTGGAAGAGTGGAGCTGGGGGCAGGGCGGGGGGGGGAGAGCGGAGCCGGGGGCAGAGGGGGAAGAGCGGAGCCAGGGGCGGGAAGAGCAGAGCTGGGGGGGATCAGAGCTGGGGGGAGCGGGGAGCACAATTTTTTAAAAAAAGACTCACCTCAGCACATGAGCGTTCGTGCGCATCGTCCCCTTTAAGTAAAAAAAAATGGTGGACGCAATGTGGCTTTCATGCAGCCCGTCGCATCTGACGTGTGGAAAGGAGCGACAGCCCGCGCTACTTCTAGTGCGGGCTGGCCCCTCCACACGCCCAAATTCTCAGGTAGGTCTAGCAAGGCCCCAAGGCCCTTTCTACATCTAAGGATTATCCCAGTAAAATGGAGGGATCGTCCCTGCCTCCTACCGGGATCCCCTGTGTGGCATTTGGATGCACAGGGATGATCCTGGGACAATCCCAGGATAAATGGCTGGTGTAGACAGAGGTTTGAGGATAGAGGCTGTAGTATTTCTTCTTATGGATCGATGGCAGTATATCTGTGGAGATATATATTGCCACAAAGTCTTGATAAATAATGACTATATTAAGATTATAAATAGAAGGCACATAATTGATTTCTCTACCACCCAGTAGCCAAAGCTCTCTGGATGGATCACAAAAGTTAAAACTATAAACTGCAACAACATGTAAAACATAATATAAAATTCTTAAAAGTTTAAATCTTCATTATAAAACCAAAATAAAAGCCAACAGCAGTGTAAAGAGAGGAGAGGGTTGGGTTTGCAGTGGAGGAGTCCTGTGAGTGTTTGCTGTTGCCCTCCCTCCCCAGCAGCTGCAAGCAACCTGTGCTCTTTCCCCAGGTACTAAAGCCTTCAACGTCCGAGCCGAAGGGCGAGAAGCCGCTACCTAGAGGTCTACGGACAGTTGAAGTAACAATCCACAATACTCAACCTGGAGATTCAGTGATCTTTGGATGTTGCTACTGAAGCTCCCCCACATACCAAACCTCTCAGGGTGTGCAGAGGAGGGGGAAGAACCAAACAAGAACTAAGGGAACCAGGAATCAAAAGAACTACGGCCATTCAGATGTAACAGCAAAAGGAATTACCAGAAAGACATTGGCCATTGATTATTGGATACCACTTCCTGTGTCTTGCTGGGCTTATTCCTGCTTCCTGGTTAATAGTGTGTAACATCATAAAGAGCACAATGGTCCTCACCAGGGGCGGATATAAACAACTAGGTCTGGTTCCAGTCACTAAAGATGTGATCTCCTATACCAAGGCCCAAAAACAATTAAAAATCACTAACTTTTTTCCCATCAACTCTGAGGAACTTCTCAATCTAACACCCGAGACAAAGACTCCTGATAAGGAGGTTCTAGACTTGTCCCTGGGACCTCAGAGTATAATGAGGATCATGGACTGGGAAAACCCAGAGGAACGCAGATGCAGTTTAGCTGCAGTATTCGCATCTGTGGGGGTCCCCCTTGCAGAGACTAGACATCCGATTTGCAGTGTAAAGATCTAAAAATATAATGGCACATTTTAAAGACAATAAAAACCAAAGGACTGTAATGCCTGGGAGAATATATAGATCTTCTCCAGGCACTGTAAAGACCATGATGTAGGTGCCTGGCAAGCCTCTGGGGAGGGCATTTCACAGCTGGGTACCACCACTGAAAAGTTACAGCCGCTGAAAAGGTCCTCTCTTACTTCAGTTGTGGGGAGCACCTGGTGTAGAGCGTCTCAAGATAATCTTAGGATCTTGTGTGTCCTAAATTTACGCTTGATTGAGACAAGAGAGAAGGCCTTTTTTTGTGGCCATGCCTAAAGAGGCCCTCCTTGGCCCTTCCATTCCACCAGAGTGGGTTATTCAAATCACTTTGCATACGTGATCTAAGTAATCTCTACAACAACCCTGTAAGGTCGATTGGTATCATCCGTCTTCACATTGCAGGTGGGGAGCAAAAGCTGGGAGATAGGGGCTGGGAGGGGTGAGATTTAAGGCAGGACTTCCCAGGTGCTCCGCTACACCAGCTCTGTGGCTATAAATAAAATATAATGATTTCAAAGGGCAATGTCAGACATCTGAGAGAACAGTTGTATGCAGCGTACGTAATGATCCTGTATTGCTGAGCAATAGATACACTTATCCCTGACACAATAGGAAATAATACACATCTATAAAGGGATTGCATGCTTTATAGAACCGATTAGCAGAGGCATATATATTTTAATTCATGGGCTAACCAGATAAGGGGAAATAAGATAATTTTATTTCTTTATTACTACATTTATATCCTCC